>NC_136057.1:684321587-684921587 GCF_964261635.1 Lissotriton helveticus | reverse complement strand
GTATGAGAATAATGAAGTTCAGCTACGTACATATATCAGTTAATTTTTCATATGATGGTACTTCCACGTCCTGGCTGCGTCTGAGATCTCCTGGTTTTGTAGTAGGATCAACCCATATGTCAGTTTCTTTATCTGGTCCACATCGTGGTAATCCATGTTAGTTCCAATCAATATATTCATTAACTACACAGTTTATATTTTCTGAGCAGGACAGTTTCAAATGTGGGTTTTTCAAGCCATCTGATTATGCCCCTAACTTTCTTCAAGTGAATCTTCATAGCTAGATGTGTAATCACCATATTCCAATCTCTGCGTCCTTTAATGGCAAGGAATATTTTATTTTAAGGGAAAATATTTTAAACATATCGCCCTTGGACCTTGGTTGTCCATTGCCTGTTTGTGACCCCACAGGGGATAGAAGAGTATAAGGGCTGTGCTCTGAATCATCTATTGACGAACCAAGGATCTTTAAAATATTCTTAATGTGCAGGGCCTCACTCAAAGTCTCCTAGACTGACTGTGAGGTAACTTTATAGCTACATTCAACATTTACTCTATCGAAGATACTGTTATCTTGGTAGAAATATAGCAAGCTAGAAGGTAGATGGAACTGAAGTGATGGTCCTCCTCTGAAACTATCCGGGCAGTCCAAATCATATTCGGAAGCCTTTTTTTCAGACCGACTCGGAAATATCTCCGAACGACCGATTATGATGTTCGGAAATCGTTCTGACTTTCCCACTCTGTTCCGAACGGGATTCGGAGTAACCGAGTTGTTCGGAGCCGACTCGTACATGCCTAAAAAACGCTTTTCTGACCAAGTGATTAGGATGTCTGTTTCGGACAGCCTTTCTGAATCAGTTGTTCCGAAACAAATTGGCTGTCGGAATCTGACTTTGGGGGTCCGTAGCAGGCCCCCCCTTCAGCTGGGGCCCTCTGAATCAGGCCCGTAGGGGTTCCCATGAGTCCCCCCTTTCCAACCATGCACAGTGTGGCGGACACCTAGGGGTGCCTGCCACAGGGTGCAAGATTTTCCCCAACCCCCCTTTCTTCAATGGGAGCCTGTGTATTCGGTCAGAACATAGGCTCCCATTGAAGTCAATGTGTGTCCGACCGAACAGTGTTAGGAACCATCGTAGTCGGACGGACTCCTAGAATCCAATTTGGTCGGAAATCATTCCGAAACCGATTCGGTCGGAATGGTTTCCGAACGAAATCGAAATCCACCCATATAAGCGCCACAACGTCTAGGTTCGCTTTTTATGCCCAGAAAAGACTGTAGTGGCTTTATTCTGCATCATTAAGACCACTTCTTATGTAGAGCTGAGGTTTTCACACCCACCACGCAATAGAAAACATATTGTGAAGATGCCAACAATAGACAGTCCTCAAATCTATAAATGATCCCGAAAACATAAGTATATCTTTCACCATGTGGAGTGTAACTGTAAACTTGTCTATGTGGAACACATTTCAATACAGTTAATTAGGACCTCAAATTTTAATTCGTTCATAGTTGTGGTCTATTTATGTCATTTGTTTAATGTGGCATGGTACCTACTTTACAGTTTTATGTGCAATAACACAATGTATCACCATGGAAAACGCTTTCATTCATAATTACGCGAATATAAAAACATGTTTTTGCAGGCAATTTCTTGTCATTATGCAAGCTCCAATTGTGAGTATATAGATGTGAAGGGTACGAGTCAAGAAAACATTGAAAAGGAAGTTGCAGAAATTGCAGTGAAAAGGATTGGACCGGGAATAGAGGTATCCCTTAAGGTAAGTGTAAGCAAGTACATTAGTGTACCCATTTTCAAAAGATGTTAATAATGTATGCTTTCCGTATTTTATTGAAAAAAGTTAAATGCATGTTGTGATTAGTGTGCAGTTTTCTGAAGCAGTGGGAATAATGGTTCGTTGGAGTTTTCAATTAGTTATCACTTTCGATAATTCTTTAGGAGAATATGTAAAACCTGAGCTAAATATGGTGCAAGATTGATTCCTCTAGATTTCAGAGGAATCTAAATTATTAATGGAGGCATTTAAATCTATTGTATACAGATATATTTCCACGGGGCTCAGTTTTTCGAATGAAATTGAGGGATAGAAAGTGATATCTAAAGGATATTTTGAGTCAGATAAGAAATACTGTCCAAGTCATCGTTATATGGATTAGTAACGAAAACAGCTGTAATAAGTAAAGCACAACCTTATTAAATAATGCTGCGCCTTCATAAATTGAGATTATTAATTGTCTTATTTAGAAGTGGGGTTTTGCTGCTGTGGTCTCTCACTGGGTCACGGAATGATTTGTCACTAAAGTATTTGTTTAATCTAATTACGGAATCATGAACTAATCATTTGTTCAACCTTGCAAAAGGTTTGAAAAAGGTACTTGTCGTTGATGCGACTTCAAAGTAATGTGAAAATAGCAAATAAAGCACTGCCAAGTATTATTACTACCCCCAAGATCTTCAAAGTGTTATCTCCTTTGTCGCAATTTCAATATTGTGTGGTTTCTTTTAATTGTATTCGATGTGCGGACCATGAAAAAAAAAACTTCCGAGGTTGTGATAAAATGTGTGTAGATAGATTGATGGTAGATATAATTAGAGCAACCGTTTCCATATAAAATGTGTTTTTTCTTGCTGATAACTTTGGCCCTCTTTGATGTATCTCCAAGAACCTTCCCAGAAAGGTGCTACTTTTTGACAAGTTTGTGCATGGAAATATCGGGGTGATTCGTCAAGTGGGGGCTTAGAAAAATGATGGGTCCCAAAACAGAAAATCTCCATGTGTTTTCCATATACGGCTGTATGAAGCGCTACTGCGAAAACTCCTGAACGGAATTACACCTAATTTGGCAGAAAGCTACATCTTGGTCCGCAACTTGTGCTTTTTCCGAGTTGGTGTGATTCCGTTCAGTAGTTCTTGAAAATTTAAGGTTTAAAAATAACTGTATATCTAGAAGGGTTCGGTCCATTAGAGACTTGAGAGAGTCTCGCAGGAGCACCAATATAAAACTTGAGCGCTCGGACTGGCCCAGGGAGCTTTTTTCCCTTGGGCCATCTTGCTTCCACAGGATTTTTTTTTTTTGCTGTATGTTGTTCCCTCCTGAGGCGGAAGCCGGGAGGTTGTGTTGTGTGTGTAGACCTCTGTACCGTGCTTTGCTTCGTCTTATTTTAAAAGCATTTTTAATATCGTCGTGTTTTAAGAGTCACATTAAAACGCACTTGTAATTAGAAAAACAGACTTTGCTTGCTGCTGACCTGTCGGCAATCGCAATCGCTAGCTCCCTTCCCCGCATTTGTGGTGCTCAGCCGATTTAGGCGCTGAGGCACACGGACCTTGGAACGAGCAGCGGCCATCTTAGGTGGGTGGGAGACTACACCCGCAGCGCTCTAGTCGCCAGCACATAAAAGAGACGGCTATGCTTCCGCGCAGCGGACGTGATCAGCGGACGAGCCGGATCAGCGGCGGAGTCACGCCAGAGTCCAGCCCGTCTGCGCCTGTCCGCGCTAAGACCACTCCATGGTCCGGGCAGGCTGGGTTGCGCTCTTCTCCCCCTGCTGAGAGTAAGTGAGATGCACTCTCTATCTTGCTTGCTCTCAGACCTTCTCTTATGCCATGCCATTACACTCTATGCCCTGAGGATATATCTACTACGACTTGTGGGTGTATGATACCTAGACTCTCTCGTACACGCCCTCCCAGAAAGCACCGAGCTACCCTGAAGGCAGCTAAGGTGTTAGAGAACCCGATAAAGGAGTCAGGCTTTCTTATCAATGCCAGATCTCTGGTTAAAAATAATGTTGCATTCAGCGACTTTGTAGCACAGAGGAAGCCCCCCTGGGTCTTTATACCTGAGACCTGGGGATCGGACTCCTCCGGTCCTGATTTAGTTGATGCCATTCCGTATGGCTATGCCCTGATTAGAATGGATCGAACTGGGCGCAGGGGTGGAGGACTGGGAATCCTTTCAGAAACGGCTTTACTTGTCGTACTGACACCCTCTCGTCTCCCCTGGACAATTGCGAGGCACTGTATTTCTCCATACAGTTTGCTCCTACAGCCTCCTTTTCCGGTATTCTCTGTTATAGGCCACCCGGCCCTAGGACCACGTTCTCTCATGAAATACTTACACTATTAGAGCCCTTCATTAATAGGCCCAACTTTACCCTCTTGGCGACTTCAATTTCCATCTAGAGGTGAGTGATGACAGAGATACAAGATCTCTGGTGGAAGGTTTAACTGCTTGTGGGCTTAGCCAACTGGTTCTAGACCCTACTCGTCTTGCTGGGCATACGCTAGATGGCATCTTTTCTAACGACACTAGACTGGTGACGGGAGCTTCGATTCCTCTGTCATGGTCGGACCATCGGGCAGTACCTTTCCATCTAAATACTACCTCTTCCGCCCCTTATCAATTGATTAGGAAGGTATGGGAAACCAGAAGAAATTACGGTGAGGTCTCTAATTCTTCCATTGCCCCATTTTTGGCAGCCATCTGTTCCTCCCCCCCCTCAGACCTCAATGACGCTGCAGTGGGTCTATCCAATGCTTTATCTAACGCGATGGACACTCTAACACCGCCTAAAAAACACTACTCGGCTAGGAAGAGTCCCTCGTCGCCTTGCTTTTCAGAACATCTAAGACTCCTGCGGAAGAAGTGCAGGCAAAAAAAAAGAGCCTGGCATGCTCGCCCTGACTCCCCTGGGAAAAATCAACACAAGCTAGCTCTGAGGGAATACAAAAAAGCCATAACAGAGGAAAAAAAAAGAACTATTTTAGTAATATCACCATCTCGCTAAAGTCGTCGAGAGAGCTCTTTAAAATCATCGACACTCTCTCGACACCTAAAGTCGCTGATTCTGTTGTTGAGACTCAGGAGCTCTGCGATAACATTGCGAGCTTTTTCCACACCAAAATCGCTGACATTTACAATTCCCCTAAAATCCTTAACCTGGAGCTAGACACTAATAGTGCACCCACGCCCCCCACCCCCCCTCCTTTCCCTCTCCGAAATGAGGCTACGGAATCCGGCTGTATTCTCGGTTTTCCTAGTTTTCCTCTCTTGACCCAGGAAGAACTAAATCGCCTTCTGGACGCCGCCAAGTCATGCTCGCCCCTGGACCCCTGCCCTTTAAAAACCTTAACGGCTTGTAGAGAGGCTGTTCTACACCCTCTTTTAGAGGTCATGAACAGGGCCGTTATCGAGGGGATTTTCCCTGTGCCATGGAAAATTGCAGTTGTTAAGCCTCGTCTAAAAAAAGGCTTCTCTGAACCCTGAAGTCCTAAAAAACTTCCGGCCCATATCATTACTCCCAGCCCCGGCCAAGATACTTGAGGCCCACCTTAATCGCCATCTGACCACCTACCTGGAGAGAGGGAACCTTCTGGACATTTCCCAACATGGTTTTCGTGCCGCCCACAGCACCGAGTCTGCCCTTACGGTCGTGATCAATAACATCCGATCTGAGGTTGACCAAGGACAGACTTCTCTATTGGTGTTGCTGGATCTTACAGCAGTGTTCGATACCCTGTTCCCCTCAATCCTGGTTGACAGGTTGAAGGGGATAGGGGTGGGAGGAAGTGCCCTTAACCTTCTATCCTCCTTCCTTCACCAGAGACAGCAGAGAGTAAGGCTGGGTAACTTTCTGTCCCCCTCCCAGGTCGTGCAATGTGGGGTTCCGCAGGGCTCTTCCTTGAGCCCGCTTTTATTTAACATCTATGTAACCCCACTTGCCAAAGTAGTACGATCCTTTGGGTGCCAAGTATTGTCATACGCTGATGATACCCAGATCATAATTTCCACTACTCAGTCGACAAAGGATGCTGCTCTCAAATTTCGAACATGCATGGAGGCAGTCTCCCAATGGATGGTAAGAAACTATCTAAAACTAAATGGGGAAAAGACGGAGGTCCTAGTTTTTGGAGGAAACCAGGATATATGGTCCGCGGACTGGTGGCCTTCCTCCCTGGGAGATTGTCCCCACCCGACCAACTCGGCCAGGAATCTGGGCGTTCTTATAGGTCCGGCCCTCTCCTTTGACCCCCAGGTCAACAGAACAGTATCCACCTGCTGCACCATCATCCGGACGTTAAAAAAGATTGCCCCTTATCTATCACTGGAGGCCCGCAAACAGTCATTAGTCGCCTTGGTCTCCTCCAGGCTTGACTATTGCAACGCTCTCTACGGTGGCATTAATAAGAAATCTCTCCATCGCCTCCAGATGGTTCAAAATGCTGCAGCCAGGATGGTCCTTAACCTTCCGAGGCTCTCATCTGCAACTCAGGCCAGGAAAGATCTTCACTGGTTACCAATACAGGCCAGGATCTCTTTCAAGCTCATCTGCCTGGCTCACAGGGCAGTGTTTAGATCTGGCCCCGAAGGTATCAGGACCCTTGTCAGCCTCTACACTCCTAATAGAACTCTCCGCTCGGCTTCTAGAAATCTGCTTTCCGTGCCCAGATTCAAAAAGGCGAAGTAGGGAGGAAGAGCTTTTTCCTCCCTGGCCCCTAAATTATGGAACTCTCTCCCCCCCCCCCGAACTTTCCAGCCAACCCTCATTGGAGGTCTTTCGCAAACTCTTAAAGACCTGACTTTTTTCTCAGGCCTATAAATCCTGAACTATCTTCCCTTTCTGACTTGCTATGTCTCTCTGTTCACTGCGCCTTGACGCCTCTGGGCTAAGTTTGCGCAATATAAGACCCCCATTCATTCATTCATTCATTCATTGAGCACTCCAATTGGCTCCCATCAACATCAGAAGCATTTTGCTGGCAGCCATTACAGGACTCGGGGACTAACTCCTCTGTCATGAAGTTAAGAAAAGAAAATAACATACGGAGGCAGGTTCAGGATAACCTGCCCCTCTAGGTCCCAAGGGATAGACTCAGAGGGACCACCTGGGGCCAAAATGCAATATTTATGCAATCCTGTAGCATCAAAGCAACAAAACAAAAATGGCGGTCCAGGAGCGGCACTTTTTATTTAAGGGTAGCCACCCCCAAGTTATTATAGGCCCCGGGGAGCCCACCTCCTGGGCCGAAATGTCCCTAAAAGGGGAGGGCACACAGCTTCAATGGCCCTAGGGGATTTCCCCCCCCCACCCCCGGGGTGATTAACTATTTGAAAGTGAGGGGGCCCACACTGCCGCCCTCCTTGAGCTTTTAATGGCCCTGGGAACCCCAGGGACTGGCTCACTTGCTGTATCCGGAAGAGGGGGGGGGGCACCTGCAAGGACACCGTGGTATACCTGCCTGCACTGATGCGGGCAGGGAAACCTGTGTTTGTTCCTGACCGGTTGGAACATTTTTTAATCTCCTGCTAAATGGGAGCACAAACCAAGTGTGCTCCCAGTGGGTGGAAGCTTTAAAATGCTCCCGCCTGTTGGCAGGCGACTTGAGGTCCTGCCCGCTCTAATGCAGACAGAGAAACTGATCAACAGGTTGCTCACGGCTGGAGGGAGCAGTAGAAATAGTTGGTCCCTGTGGGCTGGAGCAGTGCTGGCCCCCGCAGCATGCTGTAAGGTTTATGGTGGGTGCCTCGGATGGGCTCCCACCTATTTAACATAGAGGCCCCGGGGGATGGGTTCCCAAGTACAAAATAGGCTCAGGAACAAGGGGGTCATGTGCCCCCCTCCCCTTTAAATTAGATACAACCCTGCCTGAAAACATACCTCCATGGTGGATGGGGTCCCCTGGGCCCAATAAGGTTCGGGAAGGAGGCACACGCCCCTCTCCCTTTTTAAAATAAATACAGACTTGGGAAATTGGGTCCCCAGGGCCTGCTGAGACTCGGGGAAGAGATCCACGTAGCTCCACTCCCATTTAAACAAAAAAAAGAATGGACAGCCCCAGGGATGGAGCCCGCGTGGCCTGAAAAAGCTCTTGGATTGGGGCCATGCTCCACCCTCCCCCACCCCCACATCCCCCCTTCAAACAAACACACCGCCTTGGGGGATGGAATCCCCAGGGTCTGAGAATGCTCAAGGAGGGAGGCCACACTGCCCACCCATCTCCTTTTCATGTGCATTAGGCATCCTGAGAAGGCTCATGGAGGGGGGCTGCGCGGCCCCCCTCCCTTTTTTTGTACGTGGCTTGGGAAGGGGGGCATGTCGTGGGTGTGGCCTCGAGGGGTTGGGGTCTGCAGCATATATTAGGGTTTAGTAAGGGGGTCTGCATGCCCCACTCCCCTTAGAATTTGACCCCGGGGATGGGGTCCCCGGGGCCGTTGCTGATTGGGGGCCCCTCCCCTTTTAATTGGAACTAGCCCCAGGCGGTGGGGCCCCTGGAGCCAATGTAGGGCCGAAGAGGGGGCTGCATGCTCCTTCCCGTAATATATGTTTTGGCCCAAAGGCCAACCTTATGCTGCGCACGCCAAAGGCTGTGCGTGGTGTGGGGTTGGCAGCCTGCCGGGTGTTTAGCCACAGGGCCTGGCAGTAGGCCAAGCCCTGTGGCCAACCCCCCACTGCATTCGGCTAAAGCTGTGTGCAGCATGGGGTTGGCTACCTGCTGCGAGTTGAAAACCGTGCCTGGCTGCAAGACCAAATACTGTGCGCAGCTTGTGGTTGACTGCCTCTGGATAACTGCTTGCGGGCAGTTTGACGCAGGGCCTAGCTATAAGCGTGGCCCTGCGGCCAGCCCCACGCCATGTGTGATGAAAGGCCGTGCATTGAGTTGGGTTATCTGCCTGCGGAGGTGTGGGGGGCTGCGGCGGGGGTGTTGGTTGACCCCGAGAGGGTTGGCTACAGTCCAGGCCATGTTTCCAAATCCCTGCTGTGTATGGCCAAAGGCCATGCGCAGCATGGGGTTGGCTGCTCCTGCCTGCGGTCCACCAGTAAGGTTTGGCTTTACGTATAGTAATAAAATATTACTTTATGTTTAAAAAAAAAGCTAGATATTCACTGAAAAAACCATAGGGTTATGTAACGTTATAGTTAAAGGAGATAAAAAGATCTGTTTTTCTTACAAAAAACCTTTAGATCTTAACTGAAAAAACAAAGGTTAAAGTGATATTATAATTAGGTGAATAAGTCAGTGACAACGATGTCACATTTAGGCTTATACATAAGTGCTGATGCCAGACGTTAGGATGGATCTCAGATTTTTTTCATCCAAGCGTTCTGTAATTGATTGCCAGTGTCTCTCGTGCACATTTCCTTTGTATTGAGGAATCCTAAAATGAAATGGTGTTAGATAACGATGATTAATTAGCTACTTTTGTAGGGTTTCTTCAAGATTTCTAGTTTTCTTTACCAGAAGTCCAAAAATATTACTGATGTACTTTGAAGCTGAAAGTATGTTACTTAATATTTGAAAGCCTCGTCTCGGGGGATTATTTTATTATTGGCCACTTTCATTAAGGACACTATTTACCACTTGTCTCCAGTAATGCTTGTCACTGTATCTAGTCTTTAGCTAAAACATATGTTGTGTAGTTTACACAGAAGTCTCATCAAAAGGCAGTGAAGTGCTCTAGTGTCAGCGGCCAAGTTGCAGTCTAACAGTGATTTGAGTTTAACCACTTGGATGCTAAGCCTGTGCTTGGACATTCAATGTAATTTCCATTGAAGTCAATGGAAACTCCATGACGAGCTGAGCTCGTCATGAGCGTCGAAGGGGTTAAGCTGTGATCTAACAGTGGAAGTGTATTTACTTCATTGTGACGTAGTGGTCTAAAAAGGTGTATGTTCATCACTTTATTAAATTGGAGGAGGGGTCTAGTAATCCAGATGAGTGCCATGCCTTTGTTCTAGATCCTCTATCCCTAAATCGAGAAGGTCTATTGCATTGTTTTTTCTTTTTTGCACTTCTTCATTTTTAGTCTTATGGAGTTCTGCTGGGTGTGCCCAGAGCCATCAGAGGTGATGAGCTTGTCAATGAGATAGGTGGTGTTGTCAGTTATGGCTTTGTAAATTAATGCAGTTAGATTTGAAGATAGATGGTGCGATTAGCAAGGCAGACATTGGAGCACCTTAAGGGTGTGGCTGATGTGGTCATTTAATTTCAGAACCTGGACGAGGCGTGCTGTGGAATGTAAGAGGCCCTCAAGAGATGCTAGTGTGGAATGTGGGAGGCAGTGGGTCAAGGCATTGCCATCATCCAGATAAGCACTGGAACTGCAGTTCTGAAGTTTCATTTTGGGAGAAATGGTTTCACTTTATTTAGTGGAGACAGCTGAGACCCGCCCAATTTTATTTTATTTCGCTGTTGTTCCTTCAGGGCGAGTTCAGTGTCCATAGTACATTCAAGTGGCTTGTCAAGAATTTGTTATGCTAAGAATTGGGTCGTGGTTTTAAATGTTTTGGGAGACACTGCCCTAAGTATTTCTTTATAAAGTAGTTGTAGCCTTTCTCTTGATTGGTACTTGAGCTTTATAAATATCAGTCTTATTGCAGGGATTCCGCACAAACACAGAACTATGCGCAGGATTATGGGACCTTGGTGTATATCGACTGGGTCTTCCTACCACCTTAGTAACCCACAAGCCCAGGACCAACTAGGTATAGTGTCTCACTTGCTCTCCTACTCACAGAGAAACAAATGATTAGACACCCCAGAACACAACACTCCCAGATCTTTCGGGAATCGCGGTAACAAGACACACCCTTTTGCTCTCACTCTTGTACTTGTCCACAATAAGATCCGACAGAGACACGGAATAGTTTAAAATATTTATTTTAACTAACGTGCCCTAGCATGCAGTATAGGTGCCACAACAAGCAGGAAAATGCATAGTACAAATACAGGCAGCATAGCAACTAGTCCATTCATCATGAAGGGAGATGGCATCATAAAAAGACAATGGAGAAAAGACTATAGTGCCTAACCTCTCTTCCCTTGCTAAGAAGAAGTATTATTATATAATAGAAGTTCTCTGGGCTTTGTCAGCAGGCCCCATACCTTAGCCTATAAGAGTAGCCTATAGAGAGTAGATCTACATCATAAGTGCTGTCTCACTCTTCTCCCTGGAAAGGTCCCTCTCCAAGTGCATTCTAATAAGACCAGGGTGCGTTTGTCCAAACAGCTGCATCAGTATATTTTTCTAAGGGCTAAGGCCTGGTCAGAACAAAATAACAAGGGTCATTGTTGTTCGACCTTGCACATAATGTTCAGTCAAAATCCCAGGAACATGGAGAGAGTGAACACAGCGATGAGTTCTCATGTGAAAGCAGTCATTGAAATTATTGCAAAAATAAAGCTGTGTAGAAACATGTGCAAAAGCAGCAGGCAAGCTGCAGTGTGCTCATGCTAAGTTAGTGAAGATGACAATGTCCCTATGGGCCACGTGACACCCTCCCCTTGGCCAGGTCAGTAGTACTATGCCAAAACAGAAATCGGAGGTAAGCAGAGGCAAAGCGTTCCCGTTTTATTCCAATTAGAAAAAAAATGAAATATTTTAGCCAATCTGGTACCAAAACAAAACCCATATCCATTCATATCTAATCTTCGGATTGCGAATTGTTGCGGGAAGAACGGAATGCCATTAACTCCAGTATGTTGTCTAAACCTTCCATAGCAAACAGGTATACCATTCAGTTGAGTTAGTCGAAGGAGCACACATGCTCCTCATCCAGAGGCTGTCAGGAGCATATTTGGGCAACCTGCGTTTCTCCGATCTATGAGGCGCTGCACCCAAGCACAGGTACTCAAGTCTGCCGTTAGTCCAAATAGAGGATCGTACACAGGGCGCCTACCCATAAAACATTCCTGGTGATGGGCCTTTAACTGACCCATTAACAGGTCGAAATCCATGGCAGCGTAGGTTGTATTGGAAAGGCAGACAACCAGGACCCATTGAAAAGGCACCGGAGGCAGTAGAACACAGGTTGCACGTAGGTGAAGTAGGCATAACGAAAGGTGAGCCAGTAGTTGATGTCAAGAGCTTGCGATGGCATTGCAGCAAAAAGCTAGCACATCAGGTCACGATACAGCTGCAACTGGACCGGGCTTGGCAGCTCCACAGATCGAGCAGCCATTGCGCTGCAGCAATATTAATACAAGTACACCGCGAAATAGCAAGAGCACCATGGGAAACCCTCCGAAGGTGCTGTAAAAAATTGATTGGATAAAAGCGGGGATTACTGCAAAATAGTCTGAAAGGACGTGACAAGGCTGGATCCCACAACTTTAAAAAAGTGGGCTAGGCCCTCGGTATTAGACGCATTAAAATGTTTGGTGTATTAATCCTCCTAAATGGAGGGGGAGATTTGTGTTTAGCAGTGAGTGAATCTCACTTGCAGTTCTCGCCACCTGCAATTCGACGGTCTCTCGAGCTGATGTGAGAGCCACTTCTTGTTGAAACAATAGCGCTGTTAGTCTGCTGAGCTTATTGAAATCTGCTTTCAAACTTAGAATGGAAGGCCAAAGCAAACTATCTACAATCCCATGCGGGGGTGGATACAGGACATTGCAGCTACATGTAACACGTTGGGGAAACTTACTATATACAGAATGCCTGCCCGCAAGCCACAGCAGTCGTGGTTGTTCAAAATAAGATAACTGCCATTAGAAAGCAAAGTTAATGCAGGAATAATAGCTGGGACAGGGGTACCTTTTAAATAACAAGCCAGATTAGGGGCCGAAACATTACAGGCTCTGTGGAGTTTAACTTGTTTACAGACTAGAGAATGTACGACTGTAGACTCACAATCCTCCCCTATAAGGAAAACTTCCGTATCCGCGCGTTGACATCTAAAGGTGAAATGCAACGACCATAATTTGTGAATATAGCTACAACCCAGGGGCTCATACCTACACACAGGTATGCCGTAAACTGAAAGAGTTAGATAGGCAGTGAAATAACCATCAGGCAGATGCATAAAAGAAAATACCGGGAGCAAACTGGCAGATTCTCAGAATCTGGCCGTTTGCTCCCGGTATTTTTGCATTTGGGATGCATCATCCCAAATGCAGAAATCGCAATTTAAGGAATCTCTAAATAGCGATTCCTTAAATTGCTCTTGCATTTAAGGAAATGAGATTCCTTAAATGCAATGCATGAAACCCCAAAAATAGCGAATTCGCTAATAGGGGGAGCAAATTACCATGAAGTTGAACTTTGCTAAAACTTTGAAAAATGCACTTTTGTGCATTTTTAAAAGTTACATGTTGCGCACACACATACCCTTAGGGCATGTGTGTGTGTAACATTTGTGCACAGGTCCATTTCAGGGGTGCAACAGGGTGTCCTTTGGACACCCTGGCACCCTTGAAATAGCGGAACATTAGCGATTCGGTAATAGCTAATCGCTAATATCGCTAATCGCTAAAGGCCCATAGGAATGAATGGGAAAGCCATTCCTTATTAGCGATTAGCTATTACCGAATCGCTAATAAGGAATGTTTAGGAATCGCTAATAACATTGCGATTCCTACATGCATCCCGTTTTGCGAGTCTTTAATAGCGATTCCTTAAAATTCGCTATTAAGGACTCGCAAAACATAACTTTGATGCATCTGCCAGCATATGTTTTACCACACAGCCGAATCAGTCTCTGCCACAGAAAATGGTAGCCGTTCTAATTGTTCGATATGTAACAATGTGTATGTTGTGTCCTTCATCAACATTAATTTCTGTTTATCAGTCAAATTAAGGGGCAAAAACAGTGTGGAATGATTGAGGTAATCCCATGCTACTTTTCCACTTTTGAGTAAGATCCACACAAACTGCATCATAGAACATAACTGATTTTGACCATGGTACAAAACAGACACTTCATGTTGAACAATGTCAATGACTGATGATACAATATTATCTAATGTATATATACGGTAAGACAGTGTATTAATGCTGTAATCACCACCGTAAGAACTTTTTCCAAATTTTTCTTGGTAAATTTGGTGCATGCGCCCAGCAGCTTCCATCGGCTATAGCTTCCAAAATTCATTATAGGGTGCATAAACAAAACGTTTTGTACTAGGGGACTTTGGACCCAAAACAAAATCTGCCAGATCAATGCCACCTGACTAGAGAGAAAGGTGTTGTTTTACCGATGACAGTGTGGAATGTTCTAACCATTGCTGACACAATTTACACACTGAATATATGGTAACTGTATTGGAATGTGAGAAACAGGGATTGGCCCAATCTGTGTAAACCCTTTTGAAGTATTTAGAAAACACAATTGAAATGCATTAGAGCTTGTGGGCCACAGTAACTATCCCAAAGGGTCAATAATGGAAGAGTTAAGTGTGCCATCCTGGAACATGACAGTAAGTTCTCAATTGTGTAGTTGGTATGCGTTTGCCATGTCTCATATGGTGCCAATGATGGAATGGAGGCAGTATTTAAATGGTTTGCTGTGGCCAGACCAAAACAAGTAGTCTGTTGTACCATCTCATTTAAAAATATGAGCTGAGATGGTATCAGGCACGTGCGATGCAGTGACTCAGTGCCCTGCACCTACCAGAGTTTAGTACCCCAAAATGACTTTAAATCAACCATGTCCTTTCAGTATCCTAACATTTTACTGCTAAACCATTAATGAAGGACAAGGAATAAACAAATTAGTGTGTGTCAGCATAAATGTAGTGTGGGGTGGTATCTTTAGTTTATAACAGGGCGGAGGGTCAGAAAGATTGTAACTAGAAAAATATATAAATTTTACTCTGTTGGGGTTTCGAACTCCCCGGTAACGGTGTTGGGCAATGCTCCCATTGGGTATAATTAAAAAACGGTCTCTGACTACTGGTTTTGTGTAAAAAATTATGTTAATAAAAGAACAAATCAGCATAATTTGCTATATTCAAATACAAATCTTCAGTATCAAAAGCAGTATAATATTTCAAGTCAGAGAACAATGAATGAACAGCATGAATATCTCAGTTAACAGAGTGTATATTAGGCAAAATCACATCTCCGAATGATACGCGAAAAACGCATGGAATGTTTAAGACTTCGGTCGGGTCATGGATATCGAATGCTACTTTATCCCAAACAATGCCATCAACAACTGGAAATGCTGAAATATTGACTGCTCAGACGTGAGTCCCTTGCTCACTTTGCCACTGGATTTAAGCAAGCCGGGCTGAAGACGGCTGTAATGCCAGAAACCGGTCCTCGGAAGCTCATTTCCGGTCCAGGAACGGCAGTTCGGGCTGGACTGTTCCCATGAGGCACAGGGTCAGACTGATTTGCATATAGCCATGTCTGAACTGGGGTGGCAGAGTGGGCTAAAGAACGGTGATGGATCAAACCCATATCTTTTGCCTGGGTGTGAGTGTTTGATTGGTTCAGATGCTCCGTCCATCACCACCCGCTTTTGTACCGCTTTGGCCGCCATATGTGTGGCAGGGTATGCTCAGACGTGAGTCCCTTGCTCACTTTGCCACTGGATTCAAGCAAGCCGGGCTGAAGACGGCTGTAATGCCAGAAACCAGTCTTCGGAAGCTTGTTTCCTGTCCAGGGAAGGCATGGCTTGGCAGTTCGGGCTGGACTGTTCCCATGAGGCACAGGGTCAGACTGATTTGCATATAGCCATGTCTGAACTGGGGTGGCAGAGTGGGCTAAAGAACGGTGATGAATCAAACCCAGATCTTTTGACTGGGTGTGAGTGTTTGATTGGTTCAGATGCTCCGTCCATCACCACCCCCTTTTGTACCGAAATATTGACTAGGGCTTGATCTCGTTTCATTATATGCGATGAAGTGTGAGGGGTTAAAACTCTGTCAACCAAGTTCACAGCAGAGCGTTCAGGTAGGTAATGGCCATTAATCAACAGGAAAAACACAGTCACGACCCTAATCCACATGTAGAGGAACACCATTGTCAGGACCATCCAGACGTATGTCCAGGGTGGGACCAGGTAAGTCTTTTTGAACCAGGAGATAAAGAGACTGGTACGTGTAGGGGGCTCTGCCACAGATGATGACGATGACAAAATTGTTCATATGAAAAGCTATTACGGTCCATAAAGTAACCACTGGACTCCAGCTGAAACAACAGTGGTTACTCTTCATTGGAGGGTGAATGGATTGTACTTACAGTAATGTCAATTATAACTTCAATTGGAGGAGGAGCATCCACATTATCCACAGTAGTAAAAGTAGAAGGTAAAACAGCCAACACATCAATTGAAGATTCTACCCACCCCCCCTGACCCCCCCCCCATTTTTTGGGGAGACGTTGAGGAAACAGAAGCCAACGAATTAATGGAAATATTCCAGCGTCGAATGCTTGTAGGCATACTATTCAGCATTGGGCATTTGGTGTTTCTTGACATGCTCGATGAAAATGTAATGATTCTCCTCACGACCAGGTAGTGGTGGAGGCAGAATCACAATACTGGTGCCTTTTAAGCCAAGGACGTTGACCGGAACATGGTATGATGGACCATATTTTTTTTGTTCTTGACCTTTTCATAGACCGGATTTCAAACTTTAGGAAGCCAGCCAGAAACCGGAACCAGCACCGCTGCATCTGTCGAAGAGGGCAAATAGCGTTCAGCTTGTGAATCACAAGATTTTTGTAGATCTTGTAACATAGCAGAATGGTTTTCTATGTCAAAGTTTGCGGCAGACGCCGCAGTGTCTAGACCATCAAGGTCTGGCACAAACATTTTATTGCCAAAGAGCATTTTGTATGGGGTCCGCCCACCCAGAGATCTTCTTGGGAGATTGTTTAGTGCACGTTGAACTCCATAAAGATGAGTCAACCAGCTCCAACCAGTACCTAATACCCTAGCTGTTAAAGATTGCTGTAAGGCATGGTTCATCCGCTCCACAACAGAATTGTCCTCAGGCTGATATGGAGACGAAAATTGCACCTGCACCTCCAGAGATTTTATCGCATTCCGGTAAGCCTCATAGGTAAACTTAGTGCCTTTATTTATTTCTTTTTATTTGAAAAGTTTTATAAAGTGCAAACATGACCCTTAAGGGTTTCCGAGTGCTGTACAAAGTGGCGAAAGCACAAATAAAACCAACACAATGGTACAAATGATGTAGTTAAGGTAACACACTGTCAAACAAAGGGGGGAAACAATCAAGGTCAGGGGATGGGGAGTCAGGCCGACAGTACAGTTGCAGAAGGGCCTTAGCATAGTGCGAGATAGCAAATTAACAGGCAAGCATAACTTAAATTGAAACAATGGTGTAAAATAAGAATCAAATCTGTAAACAGGGGAGGCTTGAGAAGGAGTTCAGGTTGATGTTAATTTTCACTCAAGAATAGCCATTTGACATGCTTCTTAAAGGATGTAGTGGAAGGATTGGATCTGCTATCATGAAAAACATATTGCGAAAAACTGGGTAGGATAACATCCTCCCCTTTAGAGGAAGCTAGGACAAAAGAGGGAGTCCAATTAACCTCTGCTAACAAAATATCATAGGAAGAAGTGAGTTGCTCCCAAAAGACTGCTTTAATTAAGCGTTTAACATCACCTTCAATTTGGAGAATCACTTCATAAAGCCTATCCGGGGGGGCAACTCGAGAAATAAGTGTCAGTTGCTCTCGCCCCCCAGAAGCTGGTGGAGTGTCTACCGCACTGGTAACCTCCTCTGCACTGACGTGGAGGGTTACCGCCCAACTCGTGTTGAAGAGCAGGGTTCTCACCGTCTGAGGCAAACTTAGCAGTTAAAGCGGCAACTTTTTAGGTCGAGCCTATAGCAGCATGCAGTAATCGAGTATGGAGTGTAAGCTCTGTGGAAGCTCCGCCCATGTTTTTAATTGACTTGTGTCATTGTTTGTCGTTGCTTTTCTGATTGAGGCTTTTTAGAGTCTCCTTAGTACGGCCTTGTCTTAACTTGTAACCTCCCATGGCTACTGGCCTCTTTACTTGGTTGTTACACCGTACGTGTACTTTTTTCTTTATCTTTGTTGGCATCGGAGAGTGAGCCGTGAGGGAGGACACGCTGGGGCCCGGTGGCTGTCATAGAATGAGACAGATGGGGCACGAGCAAAGCGCTCTTTAAGAGCAGTGTCAGGTGAGTGTTGAGATTGTGAGAGTAAAGGTCACTCTCAAGAGAGATCTTGATCTGTAACTGTTTCCTCTCTTCCTGTGGCCATTGAGCCTTCTATCCCTGAGAAGAGATCACCCCGAACCAATTATAGGGTCTGTGAAAGCACATCCCCTCCCTTACAAGAGGCTTCAAAAAGTGCTCTTTTTGCATGGCCAAGTAATCTTGTTTCAGTGGGCGTGCCATGCTGATCGCTGCCCACTGCCACATCCCTGTTGCTGGGAGGCTCTTGTCTTGATGATATCGCTGCATGCTTGTGCCCGAGATAGGACTGCCTAAACCACACGAGGTCGCCAGCCGTTGTAACCGGATTCCCAATCTCACTTCGTATCTGCATGATTTTAGGGGTGTTTAATTTTGATGGTCCACACGTGTACTCCCCCTGCCCCAACTCACTAGCTTGATGCTTGATGCTTTTTATGGACACCTTTATTGGATCTCGGACACGACACTCTCATTTGCTGGACATGTTCGTTCATTGGATGATGTAATTCAGACGTCGGTACCCTCCAGACCCAGTTGCTTTATAATGACGACAGGTTCTGTTCTCCCTTTGGGGTCTTATTTTTACAATTGTTTTCTTTATTAACTACATCTGTGCTGTTTGCCGAAGCGACTTAAGGTTTTAATGTAGACGCTTGGCTACTTGATTGCCCAGGAGGTGTCATAGACCTATTTCTATTGTCCTACATGAGACTGCCTGACCACTGCTAGTTTTGGTCGATACGTAAGAGAATCGGAAGTGATGTCTGAAAACACAGCCATGATATTCAAACTGAAGAAGCAGGAAAAGGTGTAAGCTTCGCAAGTGATGTGTGTGAAGAGGCTGACACTGTACTGTCTGCGGAGCATTCGCCTGGAAATCGAACCCTTGCCTGCAGCCCTCATTTTTCACAATTTACTGTTCACAATTTTCCTTCCAAGACTGATTAAAGGAAAAGGTGAGAGCGCCTGCAAAAAACATAGGGTATTATTCTGAGCATGCATCTGCACTGCACATCCTTTGCCTGCCTATACTTTGTACCCCATCCA
Organism: Lissotriton helveticus; assembly: GCF_964261635.1. Taxonomy (NCBI): domain Eukaryota; kingdom Metazoa; phylum Chordata; class Amphibia; order Caudata; family Salamandridae; genus Lissotriton; species Lissotriton helveticus. The sequence goes on along the minus strand of NC_136057.1, from coordinate 684,902,585 downwards.
AAACGAGTTTTGCAGTTTAATCCAGGGGCTGTCCACGAGACCTAACCGTGCCAGCTGAGGGGTGTAGGCTTTCCAACAATTACGCTCATCTACACTGCAGTGCCCGCACACTACATTTGTTATGGGGTCTTAGGTTACAAATTGCGAGATAGAGAGGTGGTAACAAACCAAATTCATAGTGAGAGCTGAGACAGAGCCGCACAAAATATAAGTCCCTAAACTAAGAGCTAAAGCGTCAGCTGCAGCATCAAAATATTTGTCAAGTAGAATATTCAAATAAGGGCTTTTAATGAGGTGTTTAAAATTCCAATGGCTTCTTTTTCAACAATTGGGGATTAAAAAGTAGGAATTCCCGTGAGTGAAAACAGACAAGTGATTGCACTATATAAATATTTAGTATGTATATATATCTCAATCTCATTCTCTTTCTGAATCTAAGATATAAATCCATTTGTTTCCGAACACATTTGAACATTGATCTATTCAGTCTCCCATATAAGTGAGCTTTACGCAAAACAGGGTGCTGTGTGTGAAGATAAACATAACTATCCAGTTTTCCTGGTTTTCAGGTTGTGTTTCGTAACCACCATTTAACTGTTTTTCCTGGGAATGTGAGTGGTTTTTGGTTTTTTAAAAAGAACACAGGTAATATCTTATGAGCAAAAGAAACAATAATTTAGCCTTAAAGTTGGTTTTAGTGTGTGTGTGTGTGTTTTTTTTGTAGTTGGTTATGCTACATCCAGCTCCCAAGTTTCTCATTCCACTCTTCCCAACCGCAAGTGTGGTCAGCAATGCGTTCATTTTTCTTTGGCTGTGCGCAACAGGGATTAGCTTGAGGACACGGTCTGCAGCCAGATCCTGCACCCAGCACATAACGTGGTAACCTACACACAACTTCGACCATGTACACAGGGCGTAGGCCACAAAGTGTCCAGCCAACTCCCATGCTTTGGAAAGAAATCTACTGAACAAGACTGGCCACCAGAATTTGTCAGGGAGTGCCCACATGGCAAAGACATCATTATGCCAGCCTTCTCTATCCATATTCCAATACATTTAAAATTTACTTATGCCAGGAACTGGGCAGTCGCCGAAGCTCCAGCATTATACAAAAATCATGTAGGATAGGATGAGGATTCTCCTCACCATAAAATCCAATTAAAAAAAATCAACCAACTGCACAAAGGCAGTACCCAGATAAGCAAGAAGCTAAAAAACAGGTCAGGGAGATCTTAGATCAACTTGAATACCAGGGGGTGATTTAAACATACACCTCATCAATTAACAATCTTTTGTTTCCTGTCTCCAAACAAGACAATACATATCGTCTATTTTTGGATTACAGACATCTAGGGCCATATGTATCAAGCTATTTAGCATTCGCAAAGGCCTTTGCGAATGCTAATCAGCAAAATGGTATGTATGTAACATGTTTGATGCAAAATAAGGAATCGCAAAATTTGCTATTCCTTATTTTGCGATTGCACTTAAGGAATCGCAAATTTTGCGATTCCTTAAATGCAATGCATCAAAGAAAAAATATTCAAAAAACGCCCATAAGAATTTGCAAATTACCACCAACTTCTAGTTGGTGGTAAGTTGCGAATTCTTCTAAAAAAGCTTTTTTTAAAAAAAAACAAAGGTGCCAAAGGTGCCATATGACGCTCATACATGCCCTTAGGGCATGTATGTGCGCCATATGACCCCAAATGTAATTTTCAGGGGTGCAGCAGGGTGTTCTTGAGACACCACTGCACCCTTGAAAAAATTCCTAATTTGCGATTAGCAATTTGCTAATCGCAAATTGCCCCTTCATTCCTATGGGCCTCCTGGCCCATAGAAATGAATGGGTAATTTGCAATTAGCAATTTGCTAATCGCAAATTAGGAATGGTAAGGAATCGCTATAAAAAAGCGATTTTGTACATACATACCGTTTTGCGAATTCTAAATAGCGATTCCTTAAAAATCGCTATTTGGAATTCGCAAAACGGAACTATGATACATATGGCCCCTAAACTCTTGTTGCAAAACATTTGCAGTGCAAAATGCACACAGCACAGCTGCAGGAGATTTTAATGTAACCTTTGAGCCTCTTTTATGTGACAACTGGAACATATCCGATGAAGAAGACAGGGAATGGGGTGTACCCAAACTTGATCTGGAGCCAATTAAAAGGTGGACGAAATAGTGACTCAACTCAACTCAATCTGTCTAAACAAAGGCTTAAGATCAACTAATGGCAGAACCGCTGGAGATAAACTAGGGGCCAACACGTTCAGGAGTGGGCCACGTCAGAGTAGAATAGACTATATCCTGGTCAGTCTGGGTCTATGGCGATATCTCAAAGATATGTCAATTGTTGATAGGGTTGAAAGGGATCACAATCCCCTATGTATGACACTGACTTACTGGGAAGTGCCCGCCAGCGATGGAGGGGAGATGGGTACTAACTCTCCCATTGATATCGCCATTTCAAATGATATGCGCCACGTCCGTTGGTCAAAGGTTTCGACTATTGAGGAGAATGTTAATTGTATATCAATCAAGCTAGCTCAAGCAACAAGTGATTTGGGTGTAATATCCAAAGAGGGCCTACTGGCTCCCTCATTAGAAAAGGGCACTAGGATCCATGAGTTTTTCTTTGAAGAGTTAAGAAGTTTATTTGTTAGGCCTTCTAAACCAAATGGATCACGCATCCCCCAGCCACCACGATGGTATTCAGGGCACTGTAGGCAGGCCCGCTTAGAACTGGGTAGAGCTATCAAAAGCGGATCAAGCGGGAATATCCGTCTCGCAAGTGCCTCGTATAGGAGTGCTGTCTCTAGATCCAAACGTGCCTGGGATGAACAGAGATGGCAAGACCTAAGGGAAGCCGGATCTACGAAAGGTTTGCGTAGGTTCTGGAACGTTTTCAAATGGGGAAGTGAGGGCAACCCGGATAAGCAACAGAACTGGGTCCCCCAAGACGAATGGGTAGCCTACTTCAAACCGCAATATGCAAAGGGCGAGGCTCTAAATCCAATCATGGAGTTACCATTCATACCTTTTTTGGAAGATCCATTCACCCTTGGAGATGTGTATTGTGCCCTAGACCTAGTCATCCCTGGTAGAGCGTCGGGTATTGATGGCATACCAGCGGACTTATTTCTGCAGGACAAGGAATCCTAGGGTACATACATACTCCTTCTGGCTAATGTGGTTGCGAGGGGCGCTCCCATTCCTCATTCTTGGAACGGGCCGAAATTATTCCTGTATTTAAAAAAGGGGATAAATCCTTACCGGGTAATTATAGGCCCATCAGCCTAATTGACACCATCCAAAAAGTCTTTGGCAGGCTGCTCCTCAACAAACGATTGGAGTGGGAGCGGGAACAGAACATCTTATCCCATTTACAGGCTGACTTCAGAATTTCAATCAGCACAGTCGACCAGGTTTTGCATTTTGCTATGCTGTACTGGAAAACTGTGGTGATTGGAAGGGGTAGTCTATATGTTGCCTTTATTGATCTTAGAGCAGCATTTGACCTGGTTCCCCGCCCAACTTTATGGAGCGTTCTTAATAATATGGGCATGCCTGGGCCCCTACTTTCTCTGATCAAAAAACTCCAAGAGGAGAATTTTGCCTGGATCAGGTGGGGTAGTCCTGGCAATGTCACAACCCAGTTCCCTGTAGAAACCGGAGTGCGCCAAGGCTGTGTCTTGGCGCCAACCCTTTTTTCTATGTACATTAATGACGTGGCCAAACAACTGATTGACTCTAATGTTGATGCGCCCTCCCTTGCAGGAGCCAAAGTCCCCATTTTAATGTTTGCCGACGATTGTCTGATAGTATCCAAAACCCCGAGCGGGTTGCAAAGGGCTTTGGTGATTTTTGAAAAGTGTTGTACCGCTCGAGGCTTGGAAGTAAACGTTTTAAAATCTAAGTTCAGGTCTTTTAACGCGTCAAAATCTTTTAAGGGCACTGTAAGAATGAATGAATTACCTCTTGAGAAAGGTCCAGGCTTTTAGCTACCTGGGAGTTTGTATCCAGCACGACCTAACGTGGAAACACCAAGTTGAACTGGCTACCTTAAAACATCGCCAGCTCGCAGGAGCTCTAAGCTTGGAACACTCAAGGTCCCTTACTAAGCTGATAGCCCCCGTTTTATCCGTTTATAACGGTAAAGTAGTCAGTTCTGCCCTCTATGGAGTAGAAATATGGGGGTCTGAAAATTTAAGGGGGGTTACAGCCTCTGAAAATCGTTTTTTAAGGAACCTAACTAAATTACCTCAGAGTACCCCTATGAGTCCTCTATTTTATGATTTGGGTCTGTGCCCAATAACCCTTATTGCGTCTTTGCGCCCAGTTTTATACAGGAGGCGGCTTTGGACCACGCCCAAATTGGAAGTATATACTAGGGGTTTTCTGGATGTAATAAAAAGCGATACTTCCCAAAAAATCAATTGGTTAGGACACATCCGGGGTGTATTAAGGGATCTAGGTCTTGGGGAACTGTGGGATGATCCAGGAAATGTTAGGTTTCCTTCGAAGAAGGTTCTCCAAGACCTGTACTGGAAGTATGTGGCTTTGAAAACTTTTAGGAACTCAGCTCCCCTTTCCCTGAATGGCATGTTCCTGGACTTTAAAGACAGGTCAAATTTTGAAGCCTTCTGGGATGTTATCTCAAAACCCCTGACTGCTTGTCTAGCCTGTTCGGCCACCATGGAAACTATTAGCCATCTATTGTTTGAGTGCCCTGTGTATCTAGCTCCCCGAAGGATCTGGTTACGCCCAGTGTGTAGGTTGCTGGGCACAAGGAGTGGGCTCCTTGCTGTTAGATTAATCCGTACCTGTGTTCACCCGCCTCTATACATAGCTGTGGCCAAATATTTAGGCTGGGTATGGACAATTCGGAAGAGACCGTTGGCAGCTTAAATTTTAACTTTGGGGCGAAAAAAAGCTTTCTGGTTATGTAATGTGTCTAAATTTTACTTCATATTGGCTGTCGTACCAATGTTATTTTTTTTATGAAATTGTAAATTTTATCACTATTTATTATATTTCTAAGGACACATTTTATATGTACTATATGCTTTTATGACATTCGTGGAATAAAGCTTGCTTGATTTGATTTGATTTGCACACAGCACAGCATTAATGAATAACATTGTGCGTGAAAAAATATAAAACCACATTAGACATTTCAAATGATTTCTTTTGTCTAAACATTGCACCAGAAAGTAGATATTTGACCGCTTTCTCAATAATGGGGACATGGCGCCACTTCTGTCGTCTCCCTCAAGGATTCAAGAATAGTCCTGGGTTATTCTCAGCAATGGTAACAGAGTTACTACAAACTTATGATGACGAGACATTGTCATATGTCGATGATATCTATCTAACAGACGACTTGGATAGGCACTTGAACAGGGTGAACACCTTAATACTGGACTTCGCCTCTTTGAGTGGAATAAATAAAATTTTAAGAAATCAAGAATTGGCCATCTCAATTTACTTTTTCTAGGATATAAATTATCAAGTGAAGGCAAAAGCCTGGCAGCTAACGTTTTAGAAAAGTGTGCACTGCTCCAACCTCCAAAAACACTGAAAACGTAGCCGATTCTAGGTTTCCTAAATTTCGGAAGAACTTACATTCTAAACTACGCAGAAAGGGTTAAACCTCTCTACAAATTAATAAAACATGATTTTAAAACATTAAATTGGAAAAAAGAACACACAGAAATTTTGCGTTCACTCCAAACAGACATGTTAGCAACAAAACATTTACAAACACTCTTAAACGTACGCAACTTAGTAATCCGAATAATTCCGGGTCAATGCGGATTCACCTACTTAACTTTTAATGAAGGTGAAAAAGTACCAATTGCATACAAATCACATTTCTACACATGAGCAGAAATGAAATTCACTTCTACAGAAAAAATTCTAACAGCTGTTCAAACCGCTGTAGCAAAAGAGAGCCCTAGCACAGGGGAAACGCATTATGGTTGTGACACCCGTACCTGCCTTAGAGGCAGTAACAAAAGCGAGCATTCCAAATGCTAAAGCTTTACATCCGAGATGGATACAATGGGTTAATTCTCTTGCTGCAACTGATGTTGAATACGTTTTTGATCCTTATTTGAAAACACAAGCATTTCTACAATACAAACAAGAATGTTCTCTGCCTACTGATATTCTCCCTCTAGAACAGTATGAATGTATAATTCATACTGACGGATCAGCACAACCCGCTACGGGGAGTAAACAAGCTTATAGTGCTGCATGTGCAATCGTTAACGGTCGTATGCGCAATGGCAAATTCGACCTATGGTCACAAAAACGCAATCTCTAGGAGATTGTACAGCTCAGCGAGCTGAACTACAAACATTCAAAATGGCACTTAAAATTACGGATCGCGATCCCCACACTCATAGTGGGCGATTATTTCTATTGTGTCCAATCTTACAATGAATATTTACAGAATTGGCTTCAAAACGGGTACAAAGATGCAAAAGGTGGCACAATCAAACATAAAACGCTTTGGGAACAAGGAGTTCAGTTGCGAGAGGACTACAAAACACTCATGTGATACACACGCTGAGTCATCAACGTGATGGCGTTCATGTTGAAGGGAATTCATTGGCTGATGAAGCCGCAAAGGCAGCAGTGCAAACGGCTTCCGTAGCTGCAATCACTTGTTCAAAAACTAAATTAGACAGCAAAATAATGCTGGCTGTCAATGCTACATGCAACGCAGCGGGGCAGTGTTACCTAAAAGGTTTCCACTCAAATACTCATATATAATTGATGCAAACAGCGCTCCGTTTGCTCGACTCCCTGGAGTGGGGCATAGAGTAATTCCAAACAGAAAACGTAGAGTAGCTTTGATATACAAAGCACATTTAGAAGAGAGTCTGATACATCAAGGGATCTCTAAAACGATATTAACTGTAAAAGAGATGTACTGGTCGCCAGGAATGAATGCTCACATTCATATGTTTGTTGTTGACTGCATAGACTGCAATAGAGATCGTAGCACAGAACGCTGCCAGATACCGGACTATAGCATAGCCAACCCAGTACAGACACCTTTGTTAGATAGCATTAGACTTTCTACACGCAGACGTCCCTGTGGACAAATGCCGTCCCACACATTAAGACACGGTTCTTTTGGATGTGGCCTCAGTGCTAGGCTGACGCTTGAACTGTTATAAAAGATTTGCGAGTCTTTATCGCCACATACGCAATTAGCATGCTACATTCTGACCAGGGTCCTGCGTTTAGCTCTCGAGCTTACAAAGAGGCCATGGCCAGTTTAGGCGTGGCATTGCGGTATTCTAGTGCATTCCATCCTGAGGGAAATTCGGTTGTGGAGAGAAAAAAACGGGACATAAAGCAATCTCTACCAGCTAGGGTATAAGGTTCGGGTGACGGGTGGGTCAAACATCTAATAAGTGTCCTACGTAGTCTTAACAACTTGCCAAGAAGTTCTCTAGGGGGTATCACTCCATGTGAGGTCCTTTTTGGGACAAGAATGTTGGTCCGGGACCTTGATTGTCACACATCAGTGACAGAAACATAGAAATTTGAAATCAAAGATCGTTTGGCTGTTTTACAGGACTTAAATGAACTAAGAACGAAACAAAGCCACCTGTTCCTGAAGCCAACCACCACTGGGGGAAAAACCGACCATCCCAGCAAGGCCTGTCTGGATCCCAAAGCTGGGTGATCTAGTCAGAGAAAAGATCGCGGATAAGAAGGAATTTGGGCCTTCTTACAGACAACCAGTACCCGTCCTAGCAATCCACGGATCAAGAACAGTTTTACTGCCGCCCCTTGCTGGTAAAAAGGAGAACAGATTTGTGTCCATCGACCTGATCAAAGCACACTGTGTGGCCGATACTAAGCAGTAGGCCAAGTGGACTTCGACAATGTAGCAGACGCACTCATCTACCTACAATTCAAGAGGTTCAAACTGAGAGACTCATCACCATTGAGGAATCTGCAGTGAGAAAAGAAGGACTAAGCAACAAAGCTATGGAACATGTACCTCTTGAGACCCAAATAAGTTTGTCATGAAACACCTGTCTACAACGAAGTAGCACCTGTCTACAATGAAATAACAAGTGATCAAGAGGTTCCAGCGATTTCAACAAATCCGGATGCAATCCTAACTATTGACAGAACTGCCTCTGGCTATTTCATTAACTTTGATACGTTTTCTGAGGATCCCAGTGAGCCTGAAACAACGCTGGCAAAAAGAACTTTCAAAGAACAAGCAACTAACTTTTTTCAGCACCTGGAAAAGACTAACCTGGTTTCACCATGGATTGAACTTTGGATTGTGTTGGGAATGCTTTTTTCTTCTACTTTGGTTAACTCTGGTAATAACTCTGGGAATGCTGATAAATAGAAGATATGTCAAAATGGACACAGCAAGTAAGAACGTCAACTTACTCCTAAAGCCACACAAATCATCCCATTGTGAACAAAGAGACTTGTCAACAGTAAACATCACAGCCGTTCCTATAGCAGCTGGTATAGCTTGGGACAAAACTGAATGACATTTTTGGCCCGTCGGAGCTGTTGAGGATTCCACACTTATTCAAGATTTCATTGGGTGACTTTGTTTCATCTAGTACCTTTTGTGGTGATTGGGACTTTGAGACTGTTAATAATATGATGTCAGATTTAGAAATGTCTGCAGTATTTACAAATAATGAATATTTAGAAGGTTCTTCAGACTATGAACGAATGTATTGCTATAACCATTATGGTCATCATTTCTTGCACAAATCTGAAAGTCCTAGAAATTTATTAATGTATAACCAATGGGAACATTGTCCTACGCCACCAAAGGGTAGCTCAAAAACATTTGCTATGAAATTTCCATACTTCTCAGGGTTCAATGTATCCAATGCAGAAACATTTTACTTTTAAAATGTAATCAGAACAGGAATTAAAAGCATGTTAACAAATAACAAACACATTTATTCTGCAGCCCTTTATGCCCAACTGTCTAGAATAGGTTTCGACTTTTGGAAAGACAACATTGTGTCAAAAACTGTCTAGGGTACAAAAGATTGGCAGGTACAGGGGGTAGAAGCTATGTTTAGAGCCTGTATCATCCCTGAGCAAATTATGTTTTTGAATGACACTGTCCAACAGATGTCTTGCCTTGGGTTAGCCAAGATCAAAGACATGAACAATCCAATCTGTCCATACCTACACTTGAGAGTGATAACACTTCAGAGGGGTAGGTCGACGTACATACTATTTTGTATCACAACAGAACAGATCCAGATTGTAATAAATGGTTGATCTGATCCACAGACACAAACAACTGTCAAGATAGATTCCTGAACAAAACACAGGGTTTTACATTCAAGATATGTTCAAAGACAGCATCCTTGAATAGTAACAACATACAGTGTAGAGGAAAACTGCGTTGATTGGCTATAGAAATCTACACTTAAGGATGTAAAACAACACTTCTCTTTACTTAAAGATGGCGCAGACCTTAGGGAATTCTTTTTAGGACCAAGAAAACCGTGTCAAAAACATTTCCTATATGCTGCATATAGCGAAATATGGAAGATTACGCGACCAGAGACTGCAGAACGAATATGAGAAATTGCTTTTATTAATTTAGAGAAATCTCTCTGTGGTTGACATTGGGTTAACGACTCTGTCGTTGAGGATATATTCATTGAACAGCATAGTGTCTTCTGCCATAGACATCATGGAACAAGACTTCGGCTACATACTATCATGCTATTAGGCTGGACGTTGCAAAACCTGCTTTCAGGCTATGTGCCTTGGCGTTTAATCAATACTATGTCACTGTTTTAAGAATTCATTCTGATAAACAGATCAAACTGGCACAGAGGGGAACAAACTATACGGTGCTGAGCATTGAAAATCTGGAAAGATTGCCATTTACTGTAGCAGAAAAACCAGCTACTGAATGGATTATACATGGAACAATCAATCTGCCTGTTACAATACTCCATTTTCAGTATTTCCTAAAACACATACCAGCAGGCACATATGAAAGGTTAGGTAAAGAATACATCAAGACATCATGGGATTTACCATACACACACATAGATGTTGGAGTGGGGGAGGTGAAGTGTTTCTTAGCGGTTTAAACTGTGAAAACGCACTGGGCGGTCTCTCCTTTGTCAGGGTATTAACTTACACGGGGTTTGCGATGGTTCCTCTAACAACTAATCCTGTCACCTGCAAGGTTCACCAGCTGCAGTGATTGATCCAATTTTTTGACAACTTTCGAATGAGAGTTACCTTATGTTGAACGATCACAGCTGTTGTGGCATGTTGCCAGGTATATCATATCTAGTATCTGTGTCATCCGGGGTCACTTGCTCTATGCAAGTATTGTTTCCAAAAATCAAGGCAGTCAAGCCAGCGGCTACCAATTCTGATGACGGCATTCATTGAGATCTCACAGACGCAAATTGGAACTGCTGAGGTACAAGAGGAAACAACAGGCGCACAGGTACCATCCATTACGAACATTGCTGATGAGACCAATGCTGAAGGCGATGCTTCACATCTATGTGCGGTTAATCTTCTAAACAAGGTAATCAAACTTTCACCTACAATGGTAGACAACTTTTTGTCAACAGACATAGACGATTTCATGTTTTCTCCAAGCCCTAACACTGACTTTGAGTTTGGCACACAATGTTCTTAGAGACTTTGAATTTGACCTTAATTTTTCAAAACAATGTACGAACTTTGGAACTTTTTCCTATGATTCATTTTTTTCTCCAAATTTAAACTTTTCATTTTTTGGCACAAGTAATCTGCTTATACTAGAACTATTCATGGAGAACAAGAATTCTTTGAACACTTCCAGAGACAGTATTTGACCTTGTCCACATACAAACAGTTTTATGTAATCTGACATGAAATGGTCTCAGCACCTTTTTCTTCTGTATTTACGAGCCATTTCATAAATGTATATTTTCATGATTCATTTATATAACATTTCAATTGTAAATATGTGCTTAGAATGCAACATTGCTTTAATGTGTACAGCACCAATGCATTTTACATGTTTTTAACACTTCGTGTATAGATATATTTTAGACATATCATCATGTTTAGAATTTAGTAACGTCGCACATAAGAAAGTGGAGTGGGTGTTGTGTATCGATTTCGATTCCGTTTGAATTTCCCGATTTATGCCCTTATATAGGGATAATTCACATTGCGCTTATATAGGCATGGAAATATAGTCCTTATTTAGGCATAATCCATGCTACCCAAATACAGGCATGGCTACTTCCATCCGTTCATCTACGTCACAACGAGTTCTTGGAAAACCAGACTCTTAAGCCGTTAGGGACTTCCCCTAGCTTGGATATTGATTTCTCCAAGAATTTGTTTATTATGCATGAACATATCTATTCCTTGGGGGTTCATTCATGATGTTCATATGCCAGACTTTTAAGTCAATACTGGCATTCAAAAACACCTTCAAGGTATAAATATACCTTCACTTGCTGTGTCAAAGCACGGTGTGGTTCGGTGCAGTTTGACTACCTACTTGCACGACACAGCTCGCCACAGCAAGTACCGAAGGAAGCCAACTCCCCAGCTGGCGCACTGACTAGACGCTGTCATCCTCCTGCCGAGAATCCAGCTCCAGTGTGTCTGACTCCCCTTGCGGGGTGTTGGGAAATCGAGTCCCGGGAAAGAGATACCAACCTCCCTCATTTTAAGGTATGGAGCTGATTAGAACCTAGGGAAACCTTTGGCAATTCTTGACAGAACTAAGACTTGTGCTAAGCTTACTTCTTCCCTCGTACTAGAACTAGGATAGGTACACTAGGGTAGGCATATTTTAGAAGCGCCAGTTGAGTATTTTAGCCTGTGTTATTTATGCATGTATTTTTATATATGCCATAACAACAGACAATGCTATTACAGTATTATTTTATATTACTGTTTAAGCTGTACGCATTATACTTCGCATTCTGTCTAACGATTGTAGCAGTTCATATCTCTTGCATGAGAAAAAAAGACTGTTCAATAAACCACTTTTATTGAAACGCCCGTCTCTCTATTTCTATGCAACTCTGTAGAAACGAAGCATGCACGATTGATTGAGTGAAATAGTTATCTATTGTTTCCACAACTCTGAAGATATTGTTCCGATTCTAGGGGAAACAAAGTTTTCATGTTTAAGCGGTTGTCAGAGGGTATTCGAGAAAGTTTCTAGTGACCTCTGAGTTAGCTGGCACACACAATTAAGTTTAATATACTCGATAGAGACATACTGACCTCAGTCCTATGTCAAATCTATAGTGTATGTTAATCCAATGCGCAGAGCCCATTAGGGATATAGGAACTACACTACAAAGTAGAGGAGGCACTGAGAAAGGGTATTCCCCTAAAAGCTCCAGGGCCAGACGTTGAGCCCTTGGACCTATTAAAAAGCTACCCACAAATATGGGCCCCGTGTTACTCAATGTTTTTAAAGCAGAAATTGTGGGCCGTATTCCATCATCATGGAAAATGGCAGTGGTGACTCCAATTTTTAAAAAGGGAAATAGAAATGACCCCACATGCTATAGACCGATTTCTCTAATAGATGCTTCATGCAAGCTACTGGGGCGGGTAATCCTTGCACGCCTGGAGTCATGGGCCAATACCTCTGGCCTTATAGTGAATTTCCAATTTGGCTTCAGGAAGGGAAGGGGAACGACAGTGCAATGCCTCAACTTGCCTATGATTATGGGCAAGTACATGAAGGACAGGGGTGTTTCGATCCACTTGGCCTTCATGGACTTGTCCAGCTCCTTCGACACAGTCTGCCGTTGTGGACACTAATGGACACCATAGGATTTGAGGAACCGCTTGTTACCCTGTTGTGCAGACTACATGCATCTACTTCTGTAGCTATCCGGTATGGCCCAGGGGGAGAAAAGACCAATCCAATTGCATCAACAGAAGGAGTTCGCCAGGGTTGTATTTTGGCCCCTTCTTATTTTTAGTATATACAATTGGCTTAGAGCATTTTTTGTTACAACAACAATTGGATTTTCCAAGAATAGAAGGTAAACGGGTACCTTTATTGTCCTATGCAGACAATAGAGTACTGATGACCTTAACAGCGAACAGCCAACAAAAATGTCTGAATGCATTTAATGAGTTTATGACAGGACTGGACCTTAAGGTTAATTTTAGTAAATCTGACCGGCCCAAATAAGACGAACAAACAATATAGCAGGAAAACCTGCTAGTACCATGCACTGTTCACTGTGTTTTTCCCCAAAACCCTATTTGTTAATCAAAAAAAAAACTAAACATTTGTACAGACTGTCATTGTATTCAATTTGCTCAAGTATCAATCAGTACATATCAAATTATATCATTCATGATGCAGAAACAATATTCTGTACATAGTAATGCATAACATTAATACATCTTAATGATGTAAACAAACAAATATAAGTCTTGATAATTCGAGAACGCAGTTATGCAAGTATTGTTTCCAAAAATCAAAAACTCTTCATCTGTATTTAACGTGCGGCCGATGCATTTCGGGACAAAAGAATCCCTTCTTCAAGGGCAAACCTGTAATAATTATCCTGGAGTTACTCATCATGCTAAGCTGATTTGGGTGGAGTATGTTACCACAACGACAATTCACAGTAAAGCCAATATAAAAATTAAGCGTATAAAACACTAGATTTGTGCACTAATAGGTCAAGACGATTGTAAATCAAGAAAATACCGAAAGAGTGCTGAAACAGAATACAAGAAAAAAAATAAAAGTACTGTGTATCGGGACTGAATAAGTGGTCCAGAACAATGAACCCAAGTTGGGTTTTGTATCTCCTTTTCCTTTTGCTCCTTTGTCATATAATATTGTAAATCTGGACACTCTTATTTTGTTGAAACACGTAGCGTTGGAGTCTCCATGACCCCAAAGAAAATTGATGTATCCAGTGTGATGGTCGGTACTATGTAAGTGATTATTGGAAGTTATTCTACGGTCGCCTGATGCTTGTTAATTATTTATTTTTGGTTGTCAATAAAAAGATTTTTAAAAACGCTACAACATCATTTTGCACAATTGATGGGGCACAAATATCACCTCTATAGCTATTCCAGGCGCCCCAAATTTTCCCCCACTTTCCGGGGCGACCCCTAGCCACGTAAACCGATCTCTCCCTGAACATACTCCAGTCGAGATCTTCCATCCATTTCCCAAGTTGGGGCGCCTGAGTAGCACCCCATAGTTGCGCGATATTACGCTTGACGATCATACAAGCAAGTGTCATCCATCGTTTCCCATGTGTTGTGAGGTCCGAGGGCTCCCAGACGTTCAAAATACAGCGTCGGGCCTCCAGCTGCACCTCCACCCCTAGTACTTCACGAAACTTCTCATGTATCTTCACCCAATATAACTGTACCTCAGAACAGTGCCACAATACATGCATAAATGTGCCAATCTCTCCACATCCTCTCCGGCACCTCTCATCTTCAGCCAACCCCATTCACACCAATCGAGGCCCCGTTACGTAGAACCTATGTAGAATCTTCAATTGCACTAATCGCAATCTCATCTGGATGGCCCCTGTTTTAGGAGATGACACCGCCTCTCTCCAATCTTCATCATCTATGACTAAACCGTCTGCACTCCACTGCTCTCTAAGTGTCGCTAATGGATCCTCCATGTGATTAATCAGTCTTCTATAGATCAGTGAAATGGTTTTTGTGGAAAGATGCCCATCCAACACCCAGTCTTCCAGCGGGAAAGCTTCAGGAGGCATGGTGCCCCGGGGAATATTCATCAGTAGGGCATGCCAGATCTGGAGATACCTATACCTCTCGCTCTCATTTAGTTGGTAGCTGTAGTGCAGGGCCTCAAACGGGAGAATCCCATCTTTCCCCTAGACATCTTTGACTCTTGAAACCCCAATGAGGTCCCATCGGTCAAAGCCCTTTGTTTTCCACAAATTGCCCAGGCCCTCAGAGCTCCACAGGGGAGTGGCCTGTGTGATTCTCCCCTCCCACTTGAGGTGCATGTTGACTATGTGCCACACCCGAACCGCGTGAGCTGCCGGCCCGATGAGGGAGACCTTACCCAACTTAGTATAAAGGGCTCTCAAAAAATCATGTCCAGGCATCTGGCCACGGTCCATCGCAAACCCGGGGTCCAGCGGTGACCCATAAATTGCATGATTAATCTACGCCAGTTGGGAGGCCCAATAGTATTTACGGAGATCAGGCAAACCAATTCCCCCATCATACCAAGGTAGCGTGAGTTTTGAAAAAGCGATACGTGGCCTGCCTTTCCAGAGAAGTAGTCTCTGAAGAGACTCTATATCTTTAAATACGAGGGAGGCACCGGATCCATGGCATTCTGAAGCGCGTATAAAAACTGGGGCAGCGCCATCATTTTAAACAGAGTTGCGCGCCCTAACAATGAGAGCGGCAACTCCTTCCATCTCTCCACATCCCAGGGAAGTCGAGCCAACGGGGGCTTCAGATTATTCTCATAGCGTAGCTTCAAATCCCTGGTCATAAATATTCCCAGGTATCTAAAGCCCACTGACTCTATCTGGAGGGGACAATAGCTCGGGATGTCGGGTGGGTCGCCACTAATGACAAAAAGGACCGACTTCATCCAGTTAACGGCAAAGCCAGAGTATCTCCCAAAAATGGACAGGATATCTAGGAAATTAATCAGAGAGTCTCGGGGTGAAGTAAGATAAAGCAGGATATTGTCCGTGTATAGCAATATCTTGTCCTCCCAGTCTGGTGTCCATCGTAGTCCTCTAATCGTCCTGTCCCATCGCACCCAGGCCACGAGCGGCTCGAGCACAAACGCAAATATTAACGGGGAGAGAGGGCATCCCTGTCTCGTTCCACGTCCCAGAGAGAAATCCGTGGATTTGTGATTGTTCACCACTACTCTAGCGAGGGGGTCCGAGTAAAAAAAGGCGGATCCACCCAATAAACTCCGGACCAAAACCCAATTTACTCAAGACCGCAAGCAAATGGGGCCATTCGACTCTGTCAAAGGCCATGGTGGCATCTTACAACAAGAGAACCGCTGGCTCGTGTATGTGCGATGCACTGGCCAGAATCCCATGCAGCCTTCGTATATTTAGTGCTGTGTTGCGGCGGGGCATGAATCCAGACTGGTCCGGATGGATCAACTCTGTAATGACCTTCACCAGTCTACTGGCCAACAGTTTTGCCAGTAACTTGGGCTCTGCATTTAACAGGGAGATTGGTCGATAGGAGGAACACTCCGTCCGAGGCTTACCCTCTTTATGTATGACTACTATGTTTGCCACACGCTGATCATATGGGAGCCGACCGTCACCCCTGCTCTCAAGAAACATGTCTCGCAAAAAGGATGCCAATTTATCGGCATTCGGGTTATATAGCTCAACGGGGATTCCGTTTGGGCCGGTGGCCTTCCCGGAGTTTACCCCCCTAATTGGCTGGGCCACCTCATCATTCGTGAGAGGAGAGTCCAGGAATTGCATGTCTTCCTCCGACAGTGTCGGCATTTGGATATCGTGCAGCATGCCTGCGCTCTCATCCTCCGTGTACGCATGTGTCACCGTGTAAACCAGACCGTAATATGACGCAAACTCATCTACTATCTGTTGCGGTTCCTTAATTGTACCCAGGTCTTTCGAAAGTAACTCCGGCACTAATCGAGTGGCCCTTTCCCCTTTCCCTAACCACGCAATCAATTTCCCCGCCTTATCGCCATGCTCGTAAATCCTACTTTGCGTATCTGCATGCTGTGCCCCAGCCCTCTCTCTGGCCAGTATCTGGAGTACTCGTCATCGACTCCTCCCTCTCCAGTGCCACCAAAGCAGCTTCTACCTTATCTACTTCTTTGCGACCTTTTTTCTTCTTTCCGGAGATTAGGGACAGTGCCTCTCCTCGGATCATTGCTTTGTACGCCTCCCATAGGGTGTTTTTTGACTCCACTGTTCCCAAATTATCGTGGAAGTAGCTGTCTGTGGCTCGCCTTAGCTCCTTCTTAATGGAGGGATCTTTTAAGTGCCATGCGCTTATGGGGACAACTCCACTAACATCCCTGCATCCCACCTCTGTGCGAAACCATACCGGCGAGTGGTCAGAGATCCCTCTGCCCAAGTGCCTCACCTCTCTACCTCCGGCTATCTGCGACGTCGGTACCAGGATATAGTCTAATCTCGAGAGGGAGCCATGAGCCGCCGAGGCATGGGTGTAGCATTTGTCGAACGGGTGTCTCATTCGCCATCCATCAACCAGACCAGTAGTCTCGACAAAATCGGACAACCATCGGCAAGACAACAGTAAAACCCGGAGTGGGAATCTATCCAACTCACCATTCATCACAGCATTAAAATTGCCTCCCACAATCAAAATCCCAAGAGGCAAGGACAGGAAAATTGTACTAAGGTCACGAAAGGTATCGGTCTAGAGGGACGGTGGAACATATATGGACAAGAAGGTTATCGTCCGTACTTCCCACAACCCAGAGATCCCAATATACCTGCCTCGGCTGTCAATCCAAGTGGCTTGAATTGTCAGTTGGAAGGAATTTCTTACCAATATTCCCACTCCCCTGGAACCCGCGGTACACCCGGCATGTGCTACCAGTTGTACCCTCCCCTGTGTAACGCCATACAACGATTCCCTACAAGATGCGTCTCTTGCAACAGTACTACATCAGGTGCATGCCTCCGGATCAATTGATTTACCATCCCTCTCTTTATCCTATCACCCAGCCCATTCACATTCCAGCTAAGCGTGGTAATCCCCAATCCCTGTCTAATCGAAGACATTAAGGGGGTCCATCTCGTCTAAGTCGCCTGATGCATGAAAAAAACAACAAAAACAAACTTGAAACCCACGCACAATACAATCAATATGAAAGCAAACAAGAGTCTGAATTTCCAAATGACTCAACATAAAGTACTCCCTGTACCCCTCCCTGCACCCCTGCATATAGCGTATGCTAATCCCCAACTAGCAGTGTGCCTGTCGCCCCAGACTAATCTACTAATAACTAAAGGTAGAAAACAGAGGAGGACTTACTAGCAGGTCCGCCATCCCCTCCCCTCCGCCTCCCCCCAACGCAGCCACAGCTGCCCTTTTAACGAGTCAAAAATATAACTCAACAAGGGTATATGTGGCAGAGAATACGAATAGTTGGTCCCTTAACTCATCCTACTGCGTACTACTTAGAATTACCCCCATACGGTCCAACATTGACAGAATCATTGTTCATCAGTCTCCTCCAGAGCCCGCGACCCGGACCTCGGCATTTGGACCTTATCCAACCACTCCGCTGCCACTTCGGGGTTGTCGAAGAACCAGGCTTTTCCCTTGAACTCAACACGAAGGCGGGTCAGAAACATCATGGCATATTTTATGCCCTCTTCTCTCAGCTTCTTTTTGATCACCAAAAATCTCTGCCGCTGTTTCTGTACAGCTTGGGTGAAGTCCGGGAAGTACTGAATGGTCGCGTTCTCAAATACCAATGGGGCCGCAGCCCGCGCCGTCTGCAGGATCGCATCCCTGTCACGGAAATTGAGGACTCTGGCTATCATAGGGCGGGGATTCACCCCCGGTCGCGGTCTACCACCTGGGACCCTATGGGCACGTTCAACTGTGAAAAAGTTGCTGAGGCCTTTGGGTTTAAGAGGATTGAGTATGAGATGTTCCACAAAAAGATCCGGTGTGGGCCCCTCTGATTTCTCCGACACTGTTGTTATGCCTTGCCCGTCCTTCATAATCATCGAGCTTACGATCAGTAAGATCCCTGGAAGTCTTGAGATCGCGCACTTCCTGCTGCAGCAGGTTGACGTAATCAATGAGGCTAGTTCCCTTGATCTCCAACGATTTGACTTTCTCACTTGCTTTTGTGAGAGCCGCCCTTATTAGCACCATTTCAATTGTCACGGTGTCAAGCTTACCATCCAACGCCTCCATCTTCTGACCCAAGGAAGTCCGGACTCCAGTGATGGCAACCATAAGATGTAGGCTCTTCACTTGCAGGAGTGTCTTCAGAACCCCCCACAGGGCCCCTTTTCGACTCGCTCGGGGACCCCCTCGGCAGGGTATATCGATCCAGCTTGGTGGAATGGATTTGTCTAGCCCCCCGCGTGGACTTAGGCTGAAGTTTGTCCGAGTCTGCTCTACCCGCCATCTCACCCCTCGTGGAGCCAAACGCCCTCTGAAGTCAGCCGTCTGGTTCACGGATACTTCGCCAATCACAATAGCCAGAAACGGGATGTCTCCAATCACGTCACTCTCTCTCCCGTCGGACCCAATCCAGGAAGTCAATGCAGGCCTACATTCAGACCCTATCCGGGCGGGAGAGATACAACCTCAGTCAGTGGTCAAACACCCCTGCCAGAACCCCCCCCGGCGGTTTGCTACCATGTACAGCACTGCCGCGGGCCCGCAGTCTCTATCCGCACCCTGGGTAAAGCCAAGACCAGGTGCAGTCCAACGTTCAATCAAGCACTGAGCAGGTTCCAGGACCCCCAAAACTCATCGGGGACTCACAGCCATCAGTGCACATGGTAATCCAATCATATAGGAGATGTCCACGCCTTACCGCCGTGGTTCCATGAGGAATCTCGCGCTGCCAGGTCCGCCCGATAACACAGAACAATCATCGCACCACCCTGTCTCCTCCGGGTGGCGCAATACACCCCCTTGGCGTGCTGGACTCCTTGGCAGTGGTGCTTCAGTGTCCCACTCCTTCGCAGGGTATTATCCCGTGGTTTGAGGGTCTTACGCAGGTCACGGGGCCACAGCCGCACCTCACACCACTCAGGCCAGGTCCTGCAGCTCCGCAGCGTCGCTGCGCCTCTCCGTGTGATCTCTGCTAGTTGTGGCACGATACTGGGCTGATCGCCCAGCCCGATGCAAGCAAAGCCCGTGCCTCAGTGTCTTCGCCAGCTGACTCTCTCCAAACACGACGAGGCTGGTCTACCACAGCGCGTTTATGTCAGTTCAGGGCCCACCGGCAGACAGGCACAGGATATCTGGGCTAAGGGTGAACACTCAGCAGCTCACAGGCGCATCTTCAATCTGCCGCCACCAGGTGTCTGGGTGGGCCGGGCTCTTCCGGCCGCAGAGGCCGGTGTTGTTCACCTCCACGGCGGGCAAGTTGCAACTCGAGGTCCCGGCTTTACAGTCCGACGGGCCTCGATTTTGGAGACGATATTTCTTGGTCCCCGGACGTCAGATAAATCGCGGAACTTCGCCCCTAGGCACCGCTACTGTTCCGCTGCCCGGGATTGAGGTCTGGCTCGAGGATATTCTACAGGATGGGGAGTCAGGAGAGGACCGACGTCGGAGCCGGTCTCTAAGCGGCCATATTGGTCGCAGACGCGGCCTGTCCTCCTATTTTTCTTTCTATCATTTCTCGCTCACTTTGCAATCCCTGTCCCCTCCCGCTTTCTTTTCTCTCCCCTATGGTTCCAACTTTCTACCTTTTCAGGCTTCGCCTTGGACTGTTGGACCAGTGCAGCATCACCTCAGCACCAACTCTGCATCACTCAGCACCACCTGAGCACCAGGACAGAACCACTTGAGCACCACCAAAGCATCACTCAACACCACCAAAGCATCACTCAGCACCACCTCAGTATCACTGATCATCACCTGATCACCACTTCTGCCCACACACACCACTACTCAGCATTACTCAGTTGAGTACTATTCATTATTACTCAGCGCCATCTCAGCATAAGTACAGCACCAACTCCGCGCCAGTGCAGCCCCACCTCAGCATCACCACCACCGCACCATCTCCCCATCAGCACACCACCACCTCAGCATAGCACCATCTCTGCATCTGTGCATCACCTCCACCAGAGCAGCTCCACCTCAGCAGCAATTTACCACTAACGCAGCACCATTTCAGCATCAGCACAGCACCATCTCAGCTCTACCTCAGCATCACTCAGCACTACCTTAACATCACTCCGCACCACCTCAGTATCACTCCACATCAGCTGAACATCCCCGCATCAGCACAGCACCATCTCAGTATCAACACTGCACCACCTCTGCATCAGTGCAACACCACCAGCGCAGCACCACCTCAGCATCAGCGCATCGCCTCAGCACAGCACCAACACAGCATCACTCAGCACCACTTGAGCACCAGCACAGCACCACCATCTCAGCATCACTTAGCACCTCATCATCAGCACACCACCACCACAGCACCATCCTAGCATCAGCTAAGCACCATCTCAGCATCAACACAGCACCAGCTCCTCATCAGTGCACCACCTCGGCACCATTGCAGCACCAGCGCAGCACCACCTCAGCACCAGCGCTGCACCACCTCAACATCAACACTGCAGCATCAGCACAGCACCATCTCAGCCACAGCACCACCTCCGCATCACTGCACCACCACCAGCGCAGCCCACCTCAGCATCAACACAGTTCCAACTCATCAGCAACTCAGCACAATGCAGCACCACTTCTGCATCAGCGCAGCATCACCTCGCCACAGCACGACCCGAGCACCACCTCACCAGCACCACTTCAGCTTCACCTGGCACCACCACAGCATCACTTGGTACCACCTGAGCACGAGCACAGCACCACCTCAGCCTGACTCAGCACCACCACAGCATCACTCAGCACACCTCACCATCAGCACAGCACCATCTCAGACTCAGCGCAGAGCCACTTCCTCATCAGTGCACCCCCACCAGTGCAGCATCCCCTCAGCAGTATTGCAGGACACCCTTAGCACTAGGGCTGCATGACCTCAAGATGAACACAGCACCATCTCGGCATCAGCACAGCTCCACCTCAGCAGCAGTTCAGCACCACTTCAGCAGCAGTGCAGCACCATTTCAGCATTGCTAAAACCTCCTGCGCCAGCTCTGCACCACCTCGGTATCACTCAGCATCACCAGCACACCACCACCACCTCTGCATCACACGGACCACCTGAGTATTATTCAGCACCACCTGAGCATGACTTCCACACCACCACAGCAGCATCCCTCAGCATCACCTCAGTCTGCCTTCAGAATCTGGCATCTGTTGATTCTCCCCTAGTGTCCATCCACTGCTAGTGTTGTAATTCAGGTACTATATCCCAATTCCACCCTCCCGTTGTTTATGTCCCTCCCCTCCATAACAAAAATAAACCATAACAAACCAGCATTAGAGCAGGAAGGAAGAAGTTGCCAGCGTTGCGAGGACAAAAAACTACAAGCATTATTTTTTTATGTTAATTTTGAATAGGGTCATTCAGTTATACATAATGTCTTCTTGGTTATATATATCACTTTTCCACCTCCTCCGAAGTGTCTGGACTCTTCACGTCTCGGTGCACTACAGGGTCAGAGGTTACCCTGTGTCAACATTCACTTTCCACCAAGCGCACAACTGCGCGAGTGCACTCCTTCCGTCATGAATCACATCACCATCGATTCCAGTTGGAAATATGTTTTATTTCTCTCCCAGGGGACCCTCATCAAAGTCATAGGCACTGAATATTCCCGCCCATGTGCGGGACCCCGGAAACAATATAAAAATATATATGGAAAAACATATATATCTTGCTCCACATATATGTATGTACATATATTATTTTTTCCCATAACAATGCAGCCCCAAAACAGAGGCTAAACAATGTAATCACTCGTACATGCACTGAAATTAGTAAGGAAATACAAAACAAAATTAGGTCCAATAGCCCTTGAACTTTGTGTTTTAATGAGTTAAAACACTCATAAATCCTGAGAATTGCTAATAAATAGACATTGTTAGCCACAGGCTGCATTGAAAAGCAATAACATAGAAAATGAAAGCATTTTCAACAAAAACTGGCACCGTGCCTTTAAGGCAGCCATGACCCCAGGCTTCCCATCATGCCTCAGGGGTGACAGTTAGGTCAGTTGTTCTTTTCGGCTCCTTCTGTCAGGACTCTGGTTTAACAGCTCCCACCTATTTTTGACTTTCTGTCAGAAATTCTTGGTGTTTTTCTACAATTTTTGGTTTCACTCAACGGTTTTTGACCTTAGAGAGATACTGCTGCCTTTTTTGAGTTAAAAAAAGTTTAATTTTTTGTCAAAATGCCTTCGCTTTTTGACTCCTGCCCTTCCTGTGGGAAGAAGAAGGCTAGGACTGATACACATCCTGTGTGTATCCTCTGTCTCCCTGAGACACATTCTGCAGCAAACTGTGAACACTGCAAGACTTTGTCAAGGAGAACCCTCAAAGATAGAGAAAGAATTCGAATTTATTGTCTTTCTGAGAGAGGTAGGTCTCCTAAGAGGCAGAAAAAGCGAAGGACGCGATCAATGTCGAGAGATGTCCCGACTTGCTCTCCTTCGGCGTCAGGATCGGCGTCGAAGTTGCTGACGACGAGCCACCTTCCTTCGACGACGAAGACTTCAGCGTCGAGAGTCAAGGTAACTCCACTGCCGTCAACCGGGCAACGGGCAGCGTCGAGAGAGAGGTCTCCGTTTGAGCTTAGGAGCTCGATGTCGAGACAGCTGACGTCGAAGCCTCATATTCAGCCTTCGACGTCGCAGCTTCGTCCGTCGACGCCTATTCATCGGCGTTCGACGTTGAGGCAACCTCCGTCGGCGTCCGATCATCGACGCTCGACATCGAGACACCCTCCGTCGTCGCCCCGCCAGCGGCGTTTGACGTCGAGGCATCCTCCGTCGGGGTCCAGTCATCGACGTTTAACGTCGAGGCATCCTCCGTCGGCGTCCAGTCATCGACGCTCCACGTCGAGTTATCCTCCGTCGTCACCAAAGCATCAGCGCTCGACGTCGAGGCATCCATCAGAGTCCAGTCAAGGGCGATCAGCGTCGAGACACCCTCCGTCGCCGTCCATTGATCGGCGCTCGACGTCGAGAAGGCCTCCGTCGACGTCACCTCACTGTCGTTCGATGTCGAAGCATACGTCGTCGAGACAAGTCTCTCCAGCACGATTCCAGAGGACAGAGTCTCCGCAGAGAGTTTGTCAACCCTAGGCGCAGTCTCAACCTGCAGTGTCGCAGCAGACCAAGACATTGAGTTTGCCAACTCCGTCTCCAGGTCATTGTCCTCGGTCACAGAAGTCTCCAAGATCGGCTTCAGCGGCGGAAGCAGAATCTGTCTTAGGGGGACTATCTACATCAATGGAGCGCTCTCCAGTGAGCATGAGCCATCCTGCTAAGCAGAAGAGATCTTTAGAGGATCGTGGTTCTCGGAGTCACACAAGATCCCCTTCACCTCCTGTGAGCTTTTCTTCATCCTCGTCAGGCTCTTCTTCTTCTCACCATCATTCTCCGGATGTGGTCATGTATTCATCCGGCAGTGAGAGATCAAGGCGTTCCCCTGCACGTTCGCTGCATGGGCAAAAGGATGTCACACCTCCTACACGTTCACCAGCGAGAGACACCGCACAGAAGTCGCCTTCCATCAGGCTGTCTCCAAGATGGAATAGGCCTCTTCATCACTGGGCTCCAGACAAAGAAACAGCGGCCAGGATTCAAGAATACATGCCGGTTCCTAGACCCAGAGAAAGATCACGCTCCCAGGTGCGGCCCAGAGAACGATCACGCTCCCGGGTGCGTTCTAGCAGGCAAGAACCAGATCTAGGAGCAGGAGAAGGGAACGAAGATCCCCAACTACATCTTCTTCTCCTACCCGCTCACATAGAGATTACTCGCCTACTGTAACGGACACTCCTCCATCAAGGATATCCCCAATTGATGACATCTTCACTTTTCAGGACATTCTGGGCAGAGGAGCTCAAACTGGGAGTGCCCATGCCAGCTCCCCAGATCAAGACCTCCGTGATCTTTGAAACCCTGCATCACAGGTCTGCACCCAAGCCTCTGTTGCCTTTGGTACCTGGGATTATAGAACCCGTGATGGAGGTCTTCCTCACTCCAGCGACGATAAAGGCTGCCCCAGCGAGCATTCTCAAAAAGTACCGCTCGCCAGAGGAGGATCCTCTATTCCTCAGGGCTGATCCACCCCCAGACTCAGTCATCATCGCAGCGGCTAAAAAGTCCGGTGCGGTAGCCTCCTCCTCCACAGTACCTCCGGATAAGGAGAGCAAGTCACAGGATTCATGGGGAAGACGAGTCTGTAATACTTCAGCCTCATTTCTTACGGTGTCCAACGCGGAAGTCCTTTTCGGGCGTTATGATAGGTCCCTGGGGGATTCCCTGCAGCGTTTTATGGAGAAACTCCCGCAGGAAGACCGTAAAGACTTTGAGGAGATTCTCTTGGAAGGCAGCCAAGTCTCAAATTAAGTCATTAGCGCCGCAGCAGACAGAGCTACCCTCACAGCGCATGGCTATGCGCATGGAATATCTGCAAGGAGATCCTCCTGGTTGCGTCTCACAGCTCTAAAACCAAAGGCCCAAGCTCGGATCTTGAAGTTGCCTTTTTCAGGAACGTCATTGTTTGGGGCAAGTACAGATGAGGAAATGCAGCGCTTGAAGGCAGAGTTGGACACTCTCAAGGCCGTAGGGCTTGAGAAAAAGAAGGAGTTCAAAAAGAAATATCGCTCCTACAACAAGGGCTCTTATAAACAGCGGGTTCAAACCCCTCACTGGCAGAAGAGTCAAGACCAGCAGGGACAGCAGAAGTCTCAGTTCAGAGGCAGGCGTAATTCCAGAGGACGAGGGAATCAACGCCAGGGCAACAATTCCAACAAAGCCCAATCCAAGCAATGAGTCCTTCCTTCCCCCAACGCTGTGGACCACTCCAGTGGGGGAAGCATTGCGCATCACATGGCAGAGTGGCAAGCCATTACGAAAGACCGTTGGGTGTTGATTACACTTCAGAATGCATACTGTCTTCGTTTCCTTCGTTTGCCTCCTTCAGTTCCTCCAATGCCAACATCAAATCATCAACTACACCTTTTAAAAAAGAAGTAGCTACACTCCTCAAAAAGTCAGCCATCGAGAGGGTGCCAATGTCTCAAAGGGGGAAAGGAGTGCACTCACAATATTTTCTGGTCAGAAAAAAGGGTCAAAAGGCAGAATACAGACCCATTCTGGACTTGAGAACACTCAACCTGCATGTCAAAAAAGAAATGTTTTGCATGTTGGCGCTGCACCAAATATATCCACATTTCAGGAGGGGAGATTGGATGTGTTCGCTGGGTATGTTACACCTACAACGCAACTTTTACGTAGCATTCCGTTACAACGCAGATTTTACAACGCGGGATCCATTACATCGGATGTCATTACAATGCATGGCATTACATCGCAGATGCTATTACAACGCATACTATTACATCGTAAGTATTGGTAAGTATTTAATTTTTTTTTAATTTCATTTAATATTATTTAATTGATTTAATTATTATTAATTATAAAAAAATATATTTATTTTTGTTTTTAAATATTATAAATTAAATATATTAATTTAAGTGATTTTTTAAATAAGTATGAGTATAGGAGTATATGTTTTGGGGTACTGAGGTATATGTTTTGGGGTGTTTGGGTATTTATAGGTTTTAGGGCAGGGTTTGGGTTTTGGGGTACAGGGGTGCTTTTAGGTTTTAGGGTAGGGTTTGGGTTTTGGGGTACAGGGGTGTTTTTAGGTTTTAGGGTAGGGTTTGGGTTTTGGGGTACAGGGGTGTTTTTAGGTTTTAGGGTAGGGTTTGGGTTTTGGGGTACAGGGGTGTTTTTAGGTTTTAGGGCAGGGTTTGGGTTTTGGGGTACAGGGGTGTTTTTAGGTTTTAGGGCAGGGTTTGGGTTTTGGGGTACAGGGGTGCTTTTAGGTTTTAGGGCAGGGTTTGGGTTTTGGGGTACAGGGGTGTTTTTAGGTTTTAGGGCAGGGTTTGGGTTTTGGGGTACAGGGGTGTTTTTAGGTTTTAGGGCAGGGTTTGGGTTTTGGGGTACAGGAGTGCTTTTAGGTTTTAGGGCAGGGTTTGGGTTTTGGGGTACAGGGGTGTTTTTAGGTTTTAGGGCAGGGTTTGGGTTTTGGGGTACAGGGGTGTTTTTAGGTTTTAGGGTAGGGTTTGGGTTTTGGGGTACAGGGGTGTTTTTAGGTTTTAGGGCACAGGAGTGCTTTTAGGTTTTAGGGCAGGGTTTGGGTTTTGGGGTACAGGGGTGTTTTTAGATTTTAAAGTAGGGTTTGGGTTTTGAGGTACAGGGGTGTTTTTAGGTTTTAGGGCAGGGTTTGGGTTTAGGGATAATTAAATTATATTTACCATTTTAAAATAAATTGAAATATATTTAATAAATTAAATTAATTATTTTACATTAATAACATTTTTTATTAAATTAATTAAATTAAATAAATTAATATTATTAATTTAATTTAATTTCATTATAAAAAATATGTACATTAAACTATTTATTTTTTTTAATTAAATTAAATTAATTACAATTTTTATTATATTTACATTTATTAAATAGATATTATTTTATTAAATTAAAATAATGACAATATTTAAATGTCTTTTAATTAAATTATTTAAAAAAAATTATTTACAATAAACTAAATAACATTTTTAACAAAAAATTCAACTTACCTATACTTACGATGTAATGCCATGCGTTGTAATAGCATCTGCGATGTAATGCCATGCATTGTAATGACATCCGTTGTAATGGATCCCGCGTTGTAAAATCTGCGTTGTAACGGAATGCGTTGTAATACAACGCGTTGTACTGACACCAATCCGTTCGCTGGTCCTACAAGATGCCTACTTTCATGTCCCAATACACCTCAAGCACAGGAGATTTATTCAGTTCTGGTTGGGTCCTCCCACTACCAGTTCAAAGTCCTTCCGTTTGGGTTGAATTCGGCTCCCCGGGTGTTCACGAAGTGTGTTGCAGTAGTAGCGGCTGCACTACGCCACAGGGGGTCTTCGTATGCCCATACCTGGATGATTGGCTGTTGAAAGGTCCTTCCCCAGACAGTGTAAGAAGTCAATTCCAGACCTGCATCCAGCTCTGCCAGCGGCTGGGGCTACATGTCAACTTCAAGTCAGTCTCTCAGCCCACACAGAAGATTCACTTCCTAGGAGCTCTGCTAGACTCCGAGGTAGGAAAAGTGTTTCCTTCGGAGGAGAGACAGTGTTCTATAACTCAGAAGTGTCAGCTGATACTTCGCAATAAGGCTCAGAAAGTGCGGAAAATTGCCTCCCTGCTAGGGTTGATGGCATCATGCATTTTCCTGGTCCCGAATGCCAGACTTCTGATGCGTCCTCTTCAGCAGGATCAGGAGGACAAATGGCATCAGCAGTCAGCTCGCTGGGATGACCAGATTACTTTGTCAGAAGCAGCTGGAGCTTCCATTCCGTGGTGGACAAAGAAGCAGAATATGCAGGTGGGAGTTCTGTTCCATCATCCTCCTCCTGCACAGACATGGCTGGGGAGCTCACATGGGTCGGCTCCAAGTGCAGGGTCTGTGGTCTTCCAAAGAAAGCACCTACCATATCAACATGTTGAAGTTGAGAGCAGTCTATCTAGCCCTCAAATCGTTCCTTCCCTCGATTCAAGAAGCTTCAGTATTAGTACAGACGGACAACACCACCACAATGTACTACTTGAACAAGCAGGGGGGAACACGCTCAATGACTCTTTCATTGGAAGCCCAACGCATCTGGCATTGGCTTCTGGCTCGCAAGTTGTCCGTCACAGCAGTCCACCTCCCAGGAGAACAGAATGTGAGAGCGGACGCACTAAGCCGGCATTTCGAAGACAGGGAAGACTGGGTTCTCAACGAGCAGTAGTAGAAGACATCTTCCAGTCTTGGGGTCGTCCCACTATAGATCTGTTCGCGGACGACGAAAACACCAAATGCCGAGACTTCGCCTCAAGGTTTTACCAACCAGGATCGAAAGGGAATGCCCTTTTGATAGACTGGTCAGAGGAATTTGTGTACACCTTACCACCCCTTCCGCTGATCCCGAAGGTGGTGAGCAAGCTGACACACTCGTGCACAACAATGATCCTCATTGCCCCCGACTGGCCGAGGCAATGGTGGTACACGGACCTGCTTCACCTGTCATTGACTCCTCACATGAGGCTACCAAGCAGGCCGGACCTGCTATCCAAGATGAACGGGAGGATTCATCATCCCAACCTTCCGTCACTGAGCTTGGCAGCATGGCTCCTGAGGTCATACAATACGGCCATCTAGGTCTGCCGCAGGACTGCATGTCCATCCTAAAAGAGGCGAGGCGTCCTTCCACAAGACATTCTTATGCAAATGGAAGCGCTTCTATATGTGGTGTATGCAAAATGGTCATTATCCTGTTAAGAGTCAGGAAGAAGTAGTTTTTCCCTATTTATTGTATCTGGCTAAGACAGGTTTAAAGTTGTATTCTATTAAGGTGCATTTAGCCGCTATAACAGCTTATAGGCGGTCACTTTCTCAACCATCTTTTTTCCAGTTGCCAGCTGTAAAAGACATCCTGCAAGGGTTGAAAAAAGTGTACCCTCCAGTACGTCCTCCTTCTCCTCCCTGGGAGCTGAACCTGGTGCTATCAAAGCTAATGGGTCCTCCTTTTGAACCCATTCATAAAGCTACTTTGCAGCACCTTTCCTGGAAAGCTGCTTTTTTGGTGGCAATCACGTCAGCTCGTAGGGTGAGCGAGATCCAAGCTCTCTGTTCCAAGGAACCCTATACTGTGTTTCATTTGAATAGAGTGGTACTAAGGACACATCCGTCTTTTCTTCCTAAAGTGGTGTCAGATTTCCATGTCAATCAGACCATTTCTCTGCCCACTTTCTTTCCCAATCCCTCTACTCCAGCTGAGAGGGCTTTGCATTCTTTGGACCTGAAAAGGGTTTTAATATTCTATCTGGATAGGTTCAAGTCTATACGTCAGTCTGATCAACAATTTGTTAACTATGGTTCGATCAGAACAGGTCATGCAGCCTCGAAACGTTCTATTTCGAGATGGATCGTTTCGTGTATCAAACTCGCTTACCAGTTGGCGCAGAAGACTCTCTGGTTTTCTCCCAAGGCGCATTCCACCAGGGGTAGAGCTGTGACTGCAGATTTTCTCCATAATGTGCCCATGTCTGAGATCTGTAAGGCGGCGACCTGGAGGTCCGTCCATACATTTACCAGACATTACTGTCTTAATTCTGACACTAGAGCAGATACCCAGGTAGGCCAAGCCTCATTGCGGAATCTGTTTAACAGCTGAATTCTAGGCTGTTATGATTGTTTTTTGGTTGGGTCATATACTTCTCATTTACCTGCCGATGGTTGATGGGCTTGCTATTCTATTCAGTGCTTATGACTATTGATGAGGATCCCCTGAAAGAGAAGGATAAGTTACTTACCTGTAATCCTAGTTCTCTTCCAGGGGTATCCTCATCAAAGTCATAAGCAACCCACCCGCCTCCCCAGGTAAATGAGATTTGTACCTCTCCGACTTATGGTTGAGCCCTGACTTCAGGGTTATGCAAAGAACAACTGACCTAACTGTCACCCCTGAGGCATGATGGGAAGCCTGGGGTCATGGCTGCCTTAAAGGCACAGTGCCAGTTTTTGTTTTAAATGCTTTCATTTTCTATGTTATTGCTTTTCAATGCAGCCTGTGGCTAACAATGTCTATTTATTAGCAATTCTCAGGATTTATGAGTGTTTTTACTCATTAAAACACAAAGTTCAAGGGCTATTGGACCTAATGTGTTTTTTATTTCCTTGCTAATTTCAGTGCATGTATGAGTGATTACATTGTTTAGCCTCTGTTTTGGGGCTGCATTGTTATGAGAAAAAATAATATATGTACATACATATATGTGGAGCGAGATGTATGTTTTTCAATATATATTTTTATATCGTTTCTGGGGTCCCACACATGGGCGGGAATATTCAGTGCTCATGACTTTGATGAGGATACCCCTGGAAGAGAACTAGGATTACAGGTAAGTAACTTATCCTTCAAAGCATGTAGGGCCAGGACAAAACACCCTACGCGTTTCAGCGATAAACGCCTTGCTCACGGTTATATATAAGGTAACAAAATTGCTTATAACACTTTATTATAACTTTTCAACATGCTGCACAGCAGCTGCACTGACTACAACATAGATTAAACACACTGGCTGAACACTTATATGGTCCCAAGGCGAGACATATTGGCTATGACAATGCTTGTTTCTTCAGGAATGGGTCACGGTATTGAGGTGGTTCCTCCTGCTTGACTTTCAGATCAAACTGGTGCAGCGGGTCACGTCTAGGTTGCGCAGACTCGCCTTGTGTGCGTTCTTGACGTCTCCCCTGCCGAACTGTTGTTCCGACTATTCCTGAAAGGAACGAGGATCAGGAATCTGGAACTTTAGATGTCTTAATTTTAGAGCGATCACACAAATCATATCTAAGGTCAGAAGCATCAGGTGGAGGCGTACCAGCACCTGAACGAGGCTTCTGTTGTTGCTGCCGCTGCATCTTATTCCAAGCCTTTTTTAGAAAAGACTGGACGACCCTCCTCCTCAGGAGGGGCATGTACTTTGTGCATGTGCAAATGGTCAAATCCCTAAGCTATTGCGACCCAAAGAGGTATACACTTCCGCAATTATAATCGGCAACTGTCGCTGCCGATCCACATCTGCCACCCCACTGGGCCTTGACGTACTTGTAAGCAAACCGCTTCACCTTTAATGTTGGCCAGAATCATACCGTAGACAATATTTTCATCCGCAAATCCAGGGCTGGACCAGCCCAGTGTTCATCATGTACCTTCTTCAGAACTTTCAGGAGAACACTAATGGAGGGGGTACTGAAGCACAGTGTATACACTGAAGCAAACACAGTCCCCTTGGTGGTGCAGTCAGCTAAAGCGGGAATCAGACCACTCGGCAAACTCATTGTAAGGATCTTGTGTTTTTCAGCAGGAGTTGTGTGTGGAAAAAAAGCTTCAAATTGCTCAAATGTTGGTGCGAGCCAAAATGGCAAGTCATCACGGTTTTGTGGACGTTTGTCCATCACCAAAATAATCATAACAGGACTAATCACCAATCCGCCACCATGTACTGGTGGTGGAGTAATAGCTGCAGCCAGAGCTACTTGAAGTGCATGTGACATGTACTGAATGACACTTCTATGAATATGAAGCAATTGTGTATTAAACAGATTATATTGATATAGCTGGGATGCGGAATAAAACCAGTCAAAACCAAGTGCCCCATCAGCTGACACGGGCCCATGCAAACAATAGAGAGCAGGTGAGGAAGGGCACCATGAAATTCGATAGTATGCTGCCAGGCTGTCAACAGAACTTAAAGCAATGCATAAGGACAATAAGCCCCTGGAGCAGCCGGCCTCTTATATTCATGAAACAATTTATCATTCCCATCTACCGTGGGGAATGTAACCCAAGAATAGAAAACCTCGAAACAGTAAGCTGGATCCGCCTCGATAACAAAAATAATGTTAGCCCCCGCATTGGTGACTCCATGCTGTGTCAAGTGTGCTGTAATCGCCTCACAGTTAGGTGCGCAATAGCGAACCGTTGTGCCGTGTCTATAAAGACAGGAAAAAAGAAACAAAGAGAACAGTAGCGCAAAATAGGGTAAATAACAAACTTTTAAATCTCAAGCTTGAAAAAGCTATAAATATACAAATATAGGAGGCTAAGCCCCCTCACGACGGACGTCTCCGGAAACTGGTGAGAGGGAAATTGTGGATAAGCAAAAGCACTACTCGGGGGTCGTGTGAATACGTTTCAGACCAAATGTTGGTGGCGCCATGTTGTAGGGATTCTGCACAAACACAGAACTATGTGTAGAATTATGGGACCTTGGTGTATAGGGACTTGGTCTTCATACCACCTTCGTACCCACAAGCCCAGGACCAATTAGCTATAGTGTCTCACTTGTTCTCCTACTTTCTCACAGAGAAACAAATGATTAGACACCCCAGAACACAACACTCCCAGATCTCATAGGAATCGTGGTAACAAGACACACCCTTTCGCTCTCACTCTTCTATTTGTCCACAATAAGATCTGACAGAGACACAGAATAGTTTAAAATATTTATTTTAACTTACCTGCAGTAACAGGCAGTATACGTGCCTCAACCAGCAGGAAAATACATAGTACAAATACAGTCAGCAAAGCAGCTAGTCCATATATCATGAAGGGAGATATCATAAAAGGACAATGGAGAAAAGACTATGGTGCCTAACCTCCCTCCCCTTGCTAAGAAGAAGTATTATTAATTATTAGAAGATCTCTGGGCTTTGTCAGCAGACCCCATACCTTCGCCTATAGAGAGTAGATCTACATCATAGGTGATATCTTGCTCTTCTCCTTGGAAAGGTCCCTCTCCAAGTGAGTGCTACTAGTGTGTATTCTAATAAGACCAGAGTGTGTTTGTTAAAACAGCTGCATCGATATCTTTTGTCTAAGTGCTAAGGCCTGGCCAGAACATAATAACAAGGGGCATATTGTTGTTCGACTTTGCACATAATGTTCAGTCAAAATTCCAGGAACATGCAGAGAGTGAACACAGCGATGAGTCCTCATCTGGAGCTCAACTCGTCATAACGGCCGCAGACGGCCCACGCGGGGCTAATTCCCCACCTGTGCGGGTGTTCTACGGGAGTGGGCGGAGTCGTGACGAGCTCAGCTCGTCATGAGAACAGCTCCACTGTGCAGCATGACGAGGGGGAATTAGCCCCGCGTGGAAGGGGTTAAGACTCTGCAAGTATCTCAGTGTATACTGCAAATAAAATGGCACTAAGGAGCCATATTCTCCACGTTATCCTTTCAACTCCAAATGGTTCAGTCTGATCATTATGATTAATGTTATGTTAAATCTGCTTGTATAGCGCATGGCTACCCCAGCAACGGGGCGTCCCAGCGCTGTGAACATACCAGAGATCAGAGCAACGCAACAGGTAAAGATGATTTAAATGGAAGAAAACAACCAGGTTTTAATCTGTTTGCGGAACAGCAGGTGGTTAGAAGTGGTCCGAGCCCCAAGAGGGATCGAATTCCACAACTTCGGTGCCAAATACCTGAAAGAGCGGCTACCCGCTCTACTTCTTCGTATCTTAATCGTACGGGCAAGAGATAAATCTGCCGAACGGAGGGCACGCGTGGGGGCATAGAAGGAACAGAGTCCCTGCAGGGTTTGGGGGGCGGTACCATACAAAATGTTGTGAGTTAAACATAAACTTTTAAACTGGATGCGTTGTTTAACCGGCAACCAGTGCAGACGACGGAGAATAGGAGAGGTGTGGCAGGTTTTAGGCAGTGCAAATAGAATGCGGGCCGCTGCATTCTGGGCTCTCTGTAGCCTGTTTATCATCTTCAGATTAGAGCCCAGCATGAGAGCATTACAGTAGTCTAGATGGAATAAGACTAAGGCCTGGATTATGATCTGACGAGTACAGGGCTCAAAGAAACCGAGAATGGCGCCTGATATTGTTGATCACCTTTGCAAGAAATTAAAAAAAAATTCAACTCGTTACGTTCATGCCAATGAAAAAGTGTTTGATATTTTTAGTGTTATTTTAGTTGGACAACCTGCAGCTTCTGTATCATTTTATGATTATTTTTACGAGGTTTTGGAACTTCAGACACCCTAGTCTGCCTCCAGGTTTGGGGGTTTGAGTCACCTGCTATATGTACCTATATGTTTTATGAAGAATGTAGGTTATTTCTTCTTAACATTTTATATTACGTGTGTTAACAGTGGTGCATTTAAGTGTGTTCAAACTTTGTGTGTTTTATTCAAAAGCCAACTCAGTCAACTTTGCTTAGTTTAAAAGTACTCCTTGTACTATTATTATTCGGTGATGAGAGCCCGGTTTGCTTTTTCACATACAGCTGTTAAGGATTTACACTGCTATAGACTTTTTGATAACTATGTTATTTTAATTATTTTTAGGATGTTTGGCAAGTGAGAGCACAACTTGTACAAGGAGAAAGAATAAACCTTTGAACCTCAACGACCTGAAGAGAGGGATCATACACTAACCTTTAATAATAGACAACACTGTTTTCATGTAATGTAATTGCCTTCTAATGGTTTGCTCAGGAGTTGGGACTGTATGGTGAAATGAAAAACAGTGCGGATTGTTAAATTGTCTTCGCTAAGCGTCAGAGTTGAAAGGTCTACTGCATGTGGGTCGATTCGAGATGATGCAACTCTACATGGTGATCACAACACAAGTGAAATACATACTGCAAATGATTTTTTTTAAAGAATTCGTGTAATCTTGACAAATGATTACTTGTTTATGAAATCTGAGTTATGAAAAACATCACGTAACATTCCGGTCTCACAATGAGCTTTCAGAAATTACTACACTAGTGCCAGCCTCAGGAAAAGGACTTTCATTGCAATTGTCTTGCCGTATATTTTTGAATTTTGAACATGTGCCTCAGTCAAGACTGGACGAGGAGCTAGATGCCCATGGTCCTCTTTCACAGGCAGACCAACACAGAGCACGAAAGCTAAAAAGCATTAATAAACATTTAATAAAAAGACAACTTTTAGATATTTCGCTGAATATTTCAAATAAAATTATACTGCCCAAATACATATGAAGTGTTTTGTGATTACTTACTGTTTTAATTTGCTAAATTAGGTAACCTAAAATCCTTCTCAGAAAAAAGCTGTTAACTAAAATGCAACAGAATAATGTCCTACTGAATGTTGTGAACAGTGTTGATTTATTTTGTTCTATATTAGATTTGCACTAACACAAATAGTTTGTCCTTAGTTCTCGGAGATATGCTAATCCAAGCTTTGCGCCAATCCTGTGTATTTTATGCAGAGGTAAAAATGCAATTCAGCCCATATGGGGGCTCCCAAAAAGCGTGAGTCGGCACAACACCCAATTTTGTGTAGGGAAGTTTTCAAGAAACAACAATGGAAATAATAGAGACACCCCTGAAGGAAGCCAAGCCAAAGACAAACGGGGCGGGTACCTCGGTTTCAGAGTAGGTGGGCCGCGGAGTCAATCCAGAGGCCGTCAGGTGGCTCCAACAGTGTCATAATCGTGTGCAGTCTCGCCCGGTATGTTTGACTCTGAAACCGAGGTACCCGCCCCGGGACCATGGCAGTGGATCGGGGATCTGACTCTGCCTGCAACCTCTCCTTGACCCCTTCAGGAGCCACGCAGTGGATCGGGACTCTGACCCCGTGCATAGTCTCCGCTTACCACGGGTCTTGCATTTATTTACCACAAATACGGATTCCAGTTCACTTCATCCGCCTTGTACAGCACCTTACCACCAAGCCTGCGATTCTCCAGGTCACTCTTTACCTTTATCACCTCTAAAATGGCAACCCGGTCCTGATGATGATCCTGACTTGATAGGATCGATACGCCGCCGACCTATCATACAGCGCGACTCACGGCGCATTCTCAACTTTGGTTCACAAACAATTATCTGTCTTCCATTCATTGAAAAACAATCATTGTTTTTGTATATATTGCTCTTCACCTTGTCACTTTGCGTCCATCGCTGTGTTTTCCACCTGTCACTCGCACCGTCACACTTTGTTTCACGAGCACCACGTGCACAAAGCCCCCTTGGGTTGCCGCCGCATTTTATGCCAACAGTGCTGTTATAACTGTCCTGTATAAAGTGTGAATTCAATATATGATGCCATGAGCACTTTTTGAAAAAAGATACCGGGAGTCTCTCCTTTCTTCGCTACCTTGTAATGTCGTGTACATACTTATTTGCCTTCCTCATTAAATCCGGTTGAGACACTGTTGTTAAAACGTATATATACCCTGATCTCAATCCGGTCTATGGGTTATACTCCTGTTCTTTATTATATTGTAAACAGTAACAAAAACCTAACGAACATAACTGCACACATTGAAAATATCTGAGAATCTTAACTATTGAAATTGGTGGTTCAGATAGTTGTAAAATCAGTCCTGGTGTACCCATGCATATTTCTGTCCATGATTGGCTTGCACCTGGTTAACAATTTCTGAATGGGTAAACATGCATATGCACATGATGTGTATGAAACTTGCATGCCGGCTCAAATTTGTTGTTGCATCATTTTGCCCCAAATAAAACTTATGAATGAGATCATGGTGTTTTATTAATGCCAATTGGCCAGCAAGGGATTTTCTGAAGTTTCATGAATGTAAAATAAATCTGAAACCACAGTGAACAGAGCATCAAGAAGTTTTCTTTTCCTCCCATATTACTTGTGTGCAAAAACGCATTTAAAAAAGCCCTCAGACTTTGCAAAAAGAATCTTTCCCTGTCACTGTTTGAAGATTCTGAGCAAATGCCCCTCAAAAGGCTTGGCTGTGCGAAAATCCTATTTTCAACTTTCAATTTCAAAAGGAACAATATGCTGCATGAGTTCTAATTTCATCCCATTTTAACATAGAACCCAAAAACTCATTCCGCATTAGTCTTTATTCCAGTGCAGACATAATGGTGGAAGTTGGCCATGATCCTCAGCACCTGATAGGCATAAGAAGGAAAGGGAATTAATTTTGATTTTGAAAGTGGCCACAATACTAAGCTGGTGAATGCTTCTCATGGTAGGAAATATGAGATCCGTTAGCCAGCAATCCGCCACTTACCATATTTTCATCTCTTTGAAGGATAGATGAGCTAATGGGGAACAAAATGACAGAATGGGGATTGTTAGCAATGAATTAGTAGAATGCAGGGAGAAACCTGCTTTAGTTAATGAGCCCAGTAAAGTTTCTATGAACAAACACGCCCACAATTCTTGACTGATCTGGCAGGGATGCTGCCCAACCAATGTGAGTGAATGCAAGATGGTAAATTGTACAACTACAGCTGTACACGTACTTACAAACCAGAAAAAGGTGAAAAAATAATATAATTAATATCTTATGTACAACAATACCCTTTATTCAGGCCCAAATAAAGATGTAAAAAATGCAGACCAGAAAACCGCCTGAATTTTTAACCGCATGCGTGCGGGCTGAATTCCGCCCGTACGCTGGGAATCTGTAAAGTGCACTTTACATGACGAGCTGGACTCGTCATGAGCGTGCGAGGAGGCTACCTCATGACGAGCCCAGCTCGTCATGAGCGTCGAAGGGGTTAAAGGCTCAAACTAGTGACTGATCCAAAAAAAACACTACTCAACTACAGAATTCTTGTTGTAATAAATTAGACAAATTCTTTTACAGTGGACTCTATTCACAAAGGTAGATTTGCATTTGACAGCTGGACATCCTTTACCCCCTCTACAAAGGAGACTTGAATACATATTTGTTTTAATAAAAACCATCTATATAACCGCTGGACCCAATTCCATATAGCCTAGCTAAACCCGCAATTGTCTCTTTGTAGCCATTATGGGAGAACATTGCTAATCTCACCCAATAGAATATAATGAATAAGCAAGTCAGGAGAATGCAAAACATCTCTCCCATCTCTGGTCTGTCTTTGTAAGAAACATTTTGAAATGTGTAAAGAATCTCCTAAACTATTAGCAATTAGGCATACAATAGAAGTGATCACACTGAACATCACTAGTCATGCCTACCAAATGTTGGGAAAAAATTAAACTTATCTAATATTTTCCTCGACTTCGGAGTAGCACTCAGTATGTCTGATATTGACATATTCTCTTTTGTATGTGTTGGCTTTGGTGCAACGGTTTTACAGTGGTCCAAACAGTAGTTGCATGATCGCTGCCAGACCCTGAAAAAAAAAAGACCATTTGGGGGATTCCGGGAAACCTGATATATTCTTGCTGACGGAGACTTGGCTCAATGAGGAGTCTACCCCAGATATTCTTGCTGCAATCCCCACTGGCTACTACATCCTCCAAGCGAACAGAGCTTCTGGTAGGCCAGGAGGTGGGGTAGCAGCGATTGTTAAACATCCTATCCGATTTTCTGCCCTGACTACCGTCAGTATTCCCTCGGTCGACTACCTTGTGCTGAGACTGGAATCCCCTGTGACCCCCTTTATCTGTGTCCTAGCTTACCGCCCTCCCCAGTCCATGCCCGATTTCCCTACGATGTTTGGTGACATGCTCTCCCAACTTGTTATTAATAATTCTAAAATCTTAGTCTTAGGAGATTTTAATTACTGGCCCTTCGATGACAAGGAGAGTGCTTGCTCTGTTACAGTCTCTGATCTCTTATCTAGTATGAATTGCCTCTCACATATAAATTCAGCGACCCACATTAAGGGTCACATTTTGGACCAGGTTTGGACCTCCAACCTGGACATTTCTGCCCCCCTCATCTCACCCTGCTTATGGTCAGACCATTTTATAATCTCCTTCTCTCTTACGGCCACCTCCTGCCCTAGCAGAGCTTTGGAGGGCAACCTCTCGGCCCGGAACTGGAATAGGGCCGATCTCAGTAAATTTGTCACCTTACTTAGAACCTCTACCCCCCCAATTTCGGCTCCATCAACACCCAAGCTTCTGCCCTCACATACTGGCTGGAATCAGCCAGTGACATTGTGGCTCCGCTTAGACAGATTAAACTTAAGCGCCTTCACGACGCTCAAAGGTGGTTCACTGAGGACCTCAAAGTCCTGAAGCTGGGTCTTAGGCAGGCCGAGCGCCGCTGGCGACGCGGCTATGCTCCCGACATGAAACTGCGGTTTACGACTCTGCTTAAAGAGTACAAAGCAGCGGTCTTACAAGCTAAGACCTCTTATTTTTCAAAAAAGATTGTTGACTCCGCCACCAAAACCAAAGATATCTTTTCCATTGTGGAGGAGCTGTCAAACCCAGACAGGGTTACTATTAAACCTCTCCCTTCCCGCGCACTTTGTGACTCCTTAAATCAGTTCTTTGTGGAAAAAAAATTGCCAATATTAAAAACAGCATCTTGTCCTCGGCCCCGCTCCACCCCCCTAGGTCTGACTCCTCCCCGCCCTCCCCCAACCCTTAGCGGCTGACTCAGATTCCTCCAATTTCGGAGATGGAGTTTCTAGCTCTTTTAAATAAGGTTGCCTCTGGATCCCCTACCGATTGTTGCCCTCCCTTGACCCTCCGTGAGGCTTTCACAGCCTGCCCTACCCCCCCTCTGGCGCTACTGAACAATTCTCTTTCCTCTGGCCTGGTCCCTAGCTCATTCAAAATCGCCGAGGTTGTGCCCATCCTTAAAAAACCTACGGCAGATCCTACGATCATGAGTAATTTCCGTCCCATTTCCCTCCTCCCCTACCTCAGCAAAGTTCTTGAGTCTCACGTTACTAACATCTTGAGCACTTTTATCGAAAACTCCCATTTTCTCGACTCCCAACAGGCCGGCTTCAGACCCGCTCATTCCACGGAGTCTGTTATACTCTCAGTTATGGAGGAACTGCGGAGAGGGGCGGACTCTAACATCAGTCAGGTTCTGGTGCTCCTGGATTTGTCGGCCGCCTTCGACACGGTCGACCATGATATCTTGGTCGGCCGTGTCGGGGAGGCTGGCATCTGGGGCACCGCCCTTGACTGGGTTCGCTCCTTTTTGAGCAACCGCCGCCAGGCGGTCCGGCTCTCTCAGTTTTCTGCTGACGGGGTCGGGCTGACTTGCGGCGTCCCGCAGGGCTCCTCCCTATCCACTCTTCTTGTTAATTTATACCTGACCTCCCTTATTCGATCCTTACGAGGTAGCAGTGTCACCGCGTTCAATTACGCGGATGACATCCAGCTGGTCTTCGATATTAACTCCGCGGACCAGTCCATCGACAACTTTCAGTCTACCCTCTGCCACATCAGCGACTGGATGGGGGTAAATCACCTGAAACTCAACCCCGACAAGACAGAGCTGGTGCTTGTCGGGGGGGCTGCCAATCCATGGAAATCCACCTTTTGGCCCGCGAGGTTAGGTCCTCCCCCAGTACTGTCAATTCAGTAAAAAGCCTTGGGGTTATCATCAGTAATGACCTTACGATGAAGCCCCAGATCAATGCGGGAGTGTCCTCCAGTTTTTTTCAGTTAAGGAAAACCCGAAAGATTGCTCGCTTCCTGACCTCTGAGGCCCTTACCCATGTCCTGTTGGCTTTAGTCATCTCTAGGATAGACTACGCCAACTCCCTTTATGTTGGTATACCGGCATACCAACTGAAGAGGCTGCAACTTGTCCAGAATCAGGCCGCACGTCTCATTTATCATCAGCCCAAACACCAACACGTCCGTCCTCCCTGTCTCTGAGCGCTGCAAATTCAAATTAGGTTGCATTATTTTTAAGTCCCTGGCTAGAATGGGTCCTTTTTTTATTTCTTCACTATTGCACCCATACGTTCCCTCCCGCAATCTCCGTTCCTCCCATCTGGCCTTACTCAAGGTTCCGACCTTTAAACGCAAGAAACAGGGAGGACTGAGGTTCTCATTCCTTGCCCCGCTTCTTTGGAATGCACTCCCTTTAGGTTTAAGACTTGCCTCTCCTTATACCCGTTTTAGGTCCCTTCTTAAAACCCACTTGTTCTGTAATGCCTGCAATTAACGCTCTTCGCCCTGCGGAATGTCTGTCTCCTTATGCTTGAACGCCAAGAAACCGCTGGGTGTTAGTTGCGCTTTATACATTTTTTTTTACATGTTTACATTACACTCTAAGGTTAGCATCCAGCCCCATCTTATTCATGTTGTATCTTGAACCTCATGGAAATTCTTAGATTCTCCTGTCCTCTCTTAACATAACTATGCTTATGACTTAAACCATAACATAATTATTCATAAGAATTACCACTGTTATACACTTAAAGGAATGTCTATTCTAAATACAAAGCTTGATGAGCAGGGGGACCTAAACTTTAATAAAAAAACAGAACCAACTTCCTTTTATACAGACAACATAAACAATACTGGGGAATTTCAGCTTACACGCCTCAAGACACAGGCTGTTCTATACAGATTCAGAATTTTAGCGCACAGATTAAACCTAAAGTCCATATAAAATCATTGGCAAACAGTGCTGAGAACAAGTTAAGACTTATTAAGTTGAACAAGAAACTTTTTTCAAGCAAGATCTTAAACCAGTCAATGTTGAGACTGGTTTATGGTATCTGCATCCTCATTGGCATCCCTTTCCTACAAAAACAACCATATACAGCTGTCCTTGATGCAGCTTCAAGATTGGTTATAATCATAAGGAAATCTGACAAGATTGTGTGGCACCTATTGAACTTAAATGGTTTCCACTTCAAACCTGTTTGGCAATTTCCCATATGCATGAATCATTTTTAAAGCTCTCGCTCCATATGTGGAATGCGCACCTCTGCGTTCTGGATACTTGCACTCTTGTCCACTTAATCCAAGGGAGTACAGGTAGTCGGAGGTAAAACAGAGCTGTTTATTCATGCTTAAGCGGGCACTAAACCAACAATGAAAAACCTGTTCAGTGAAGGTAATGAGCAACTGAAAACAATTCATCTTTCATATTTATACTATATTTCAAACAAAGACTCCACTCCCCTCTCGAATCCACTGTAAATTTCCTTCCAGTTATACATACAAATAGACTAGCTAACAACACTATATTTTCAAGGTAAGTAAAGTAAGAAAGAATACCAGACCTTAACTAATTGCAAATTGAATGGAAAAAGAAATGTGGCTTTACATTTCAGGAAAGCACAAATGATAAAAAAGGTGTAATTATTCTAGCAACCAATAGGTACTTTTTCAAGGGCTTTTCGAGCAAAAGAATGCACAAGGTCAGCACGTGCATGGAAAATTCCTCAGACAACATTGGACAAAGTCAAGTGTATTTAAAAAATGTCTGCACTTATGTTCATATTATATAACTTTTTCCTTAAATGGGTTTTGAACGTAAGTTCAACATTTATTAAATACCTGCTATCACTAACCTATAGAATCAGTAATAGATCATTTGGATTGGCACCTCATATCATGATAGTACTTAATTTTCAGATATTCTACATTATAGGGTTATTAACAGGGAAAATAAGAAACAAGTGGGCCTTTGTAAGAAGGCTAATCTGAGGGCACTAATACTGATGTTCATTAAATCCCATATTTCTTCTTCTTGCATCATAAGCATATTCTGTTGTGGAACAGAAACTGTAGGGGCTTGCAGGCTGACAGGAGCATGCTGCAGCACATGGGAAGAAAATTCATACATAGACAGCACCCTAAAATAACCCCACCTATAACCAAGGCTATTACTGATAGTTTCCAACTCCATGTGAGCAGTACTTCTCTAAACCAACCTGACCAAGTCCAGTCTCCAGTATCTTGATGTATTTCAGCAGCAATTATGTGTTTTTTTGGTGAAGTTTTTGAATGGCCAAATTGACACTAGGAGCGTTATGAGGGATATACACACAGCATGAACTACCAGTTAAGTGGCCTACCCCCTCCTCTGCTAAAAGAATGTCTAAAACTACGATTTTGAAGGGAAACAAGACGAGTACCTTGCATTTCTACAGTATTGTTACTGAGTGCACCAACAGTCTTATTGATAACCGCTTCCACTACTCTGATAAATCGGCATACCTGTACACTATTGGCCATGGTATCCCAGAAAGGCACCAGACTCTTCATTGCATCAATAAATTGCTGCAGTGTGGTATCTGTCTGGTCAACCTGT
The DNA here is from genome assembly GCF_964261635.1 of Lissotriton helveticus. Taxonomy (NCBI): domain Eukaryota; kingdom Metazoa; phylum Chordata; class Amphibia; order Caudata; family Salamandridae; genus Lissotriton; species Lissotriton helveticus. Next base: position 684,859,095 of record NC_136057.1, on the reverse strand, counting down.
ACTTCCCGTTTATTAAGTTGATGTGTCCTGTGATAATCAGAGGGTGCAAGGAAAGTGGGAGGGAGAATAAATGCAATATAGCAACTGCCTGACCATCCTTTAGGGAACCAGACATAAGCTCGATTACCACAAACAAAATATGTGTTTTGCGCAGACATAAATGATGAACCAGTGCAATTTAATATCGCTGTACGGGAGCAAATACTATTCCCAACAGCAAGAGGCCTTTCACCTTGAACACAAAAGGGGGTGTTTTGAGCATGCACAGGTATGGATGTCATAGCCACCTTGGACAGCTTTCTCTCATTAAATGATAATAGCATAGAGGAGTTGTTATGGTCTGTAAATTCCTCCCTCTCCTCCATGGTGCCATAGATCCTAACAGCATTTGGCCAGCATAGATAATAAAAGTGATCCCTAAACTGGCTCTGTACGGTTTTATTAGTAACTTTGATATAGGAAGCAAAATTCAATTCCCACCAGGCACTGCAAGACCCATTGTAGGATAAAGGTAGAGAAATAAGAGATGCCTTCCTTTTGATTGAAAGAAGCCACATATCCAACAATCTTTAGCATTATAGGCAAGATGAGCATTATGTAAAACCTGAATTAATGTATTATTCACATATTGCAAGTGGTGTGCTTGCTTATGAGGGGCAAGTGTTATGTACTCATGCTCTGGTATTGGTGTGGTGACTGATGTCACTGATTTAGAGACTGGGTGGTTTTCTTCTAACCACCAGAGCAACCGTAGCATTCCTAATATTATTATCAGAAGCATAATCATTTTCACTTTCTTGGTCCAAAATTGTTGTATACCAGACACTGGAGTCCTTCCCTCATGCCAGAGATCAGAGGGTGATTTCCCAAATGGTCTCAGTTCAATGCTCCTAGTCTTACCCATATTGTATTTTTTGTGTATGATGTAAAATAACCGTTCTTGATTGGTGATGCATCTCCTAATATTTGTTTTTATGCTCAGAACATGTTTTCTCTCTTTTCTTCCCTTACCTTCCATGGATAGATAACCTTGTTTCTGTAGGCCTCTTCTTTTTATCTTTTCAAAAAGAGAAACAAATCAAAAACACCTAACAGCCAAAAGCAAAGTAACGTGGCTTAGACCTCCTAAAAATCCATATCTATTCTACTAAAGAACATCAAGAGTTCCCAGTGTCCTTTACTTGAAAGCATCACTGGCAAGCTTATGTACAGGTCCAGACGTTAGTTGTCTTGACCACCGGCATGGTTTGCTATCTCTACAGAGATAGTTTTTTCATTCAAAGTTTAGAGTTTTTATCAGTCCTAGGTCTCAAATTATACCTAGGTGAATCACAATCCGGATGCTCAAATAGAAGTATTGGTATCAATTTTTGCTCAACAGTGGTGGAGTTGATCAGTGGATGCGCTACTTCTCCTTCTGCAGCCAGCTCACCATCATTAAAGATACTTTTTTTTTAATTTGTTTATTGACAACAGTTAAAATGCAAGGATATTACAAGATACAGAGTCATTTTTATAAGTAATAGAACTGCAAACTGAACAGTCAACCCACCCTCCCCGGTCCCCACATTCTGCAATTTGAGACATGCTGTATCATCAATATTCATTCACCCACGCTAATTAGTTAAGGTATACAATGATGCGGCCAGATGCAAAACCACAAGAGTCGGTCAGTGTGGCAACCAGTGACGACAGAACCGAAGCCACATTATTCTTGGACAACACCTTCGGTGACTCCCTCTTGTTCACTACACGCCAGCAGGTAGTGTCTAAGCGGAGTCCATATGGCTTTAGGACTAGAGCTCTTGGGAAGTTCTTCCGAGTATAGATTGTTCTGCTCCTGGCAATAGACCAAGTCTTTAAGCCACTGGGACGCCTTAGGGCAGCGCTTCCCATCCCACGTGAACAGAACCCTCCTTTTTGCCAGCAACAGAGCCACTCTAACAAATCGGCCCAATACCCCTTTGGCCTCAGGTACATGCCCCAAAAGACACAGAAGCGGTGTACAGTCCAGAGTGTGTCCTGTCATACCATCTAATATTTTCAGAACATCTACCCAGTAGGAATGAACGGCCGGGCATTGCCACGATAAGTGTACAAAGTCGGCCCCAGCCAGCCTACACCGCCTGCAACAATCAGTGTCTCTGTAGCCTATTCTGTGGAGCTTTGTGGGGGTGTGATATGTCTGATGAATAAACTTCAGGTGTATAATACGTAAATTACTGTTAGATGATAGCCTACCATTGATCGAGCAAATCTGGGCCCACATGTCTTCAGTTATCTGTATACCCAGAGCACTGTTGCATCGAGCTAAACTGCGGTTCTGAGAACACCGTCTTGTATAGTCTGGTGAGCATATGTTTCCTAGTGGCGGCCGTAATCACCAGCTGTAACGAATTGGAGACGACAGGTTCCTGTGGAAAACTGGGATAGTGGTCTCGCACAGCTCTACGCAATCGATAACATGTGTATGCGAACAGGGGTGAGAAATTGGAAATATAGTTCAGATCATCTCCGGATACATAGGTCCCATCTCTATATAAGTCTCCCAGTACAGATGCCAGCTTCTGCGAGCGTTCGCATCGGGCCACGTTCTTGCGCCACAGATAAGGCGCCATGTCCCTTGATGCACATGCTCGGCGCATATAGTGGCAGCCGGCCAGTACATCTACCAATCTCCTGCCAAGCCGAGCTCGTGGCATCAATCGTATTGATCTCTGTCCGAGGCGTGTGTCTGTGTAGGTGTTTTATCATGCCCTGCAGTGGAATATCACCCGCATCCCCCTCCTCGACCGCTACATGTGGGATAAAGCCATGCGGTCTGAACCAGACGTACGCAAAGTGGGCTAATCCGCACAAGTAGTAAATATAAAAATCTGGAGCGCAAAAACGCCCTTTTTCAAATGGTAATGTTAGGGTGTTCCAGCTGATACGTGGAGGTTTTGCACCCCATACCAGGTTGAGCAGTTGTGTTTGCAGTGTCGCGAAAAAGTGTTTATTCAGGCGAATAGGGACATTACAGAAACCTGGGAAGTACTACCATTTTTATGACCGCGATGTGATCTGCCAGCGACAGAGGCAGGTTCACCCATCGATCCACCTGCTGTACTAAGTCAGTATAGGCCCTCCCATAATTCTCACTTATGACGATCGCGGGGTCTCTATGTATCTAGATGCCAAGGTATTTCACCGGATCAACAGTCCATACCAAAGAGTACTCCAGCGTGGGAGCGGGAGTGGCCAGCGTGAGGGGAACTATGACCGACTTCTCCCAGTTTATACTCAATCCAGAGAAGAGGCCGAAGCGAACATACTCTCGGATGATCCGCGACAGGTAGGTGAGTGGCTCCCGAACATACACGTCCTATCTTGAGTGAACAAGACACTCAACCCCTACGCACTGTTACTGCTGTGGTTCTAATGTTTAGAACATCACTACAAAATTAACTCAATCTCAAAACAATAACACACTTTACAAATGATTTCTGCTCATGTTTTGATTATATTTGCTAATATTCACATGATATCTATTCAAAAGACATTCCTATTTGTAATTTTAGACAACATTACACATATATTGCAGTTTTACAGAACAAATAATATTGTTGACATCCAAGGAGATATTTCTTTATGCCCGATGCATTTCGAGCTCAGCGAGCTCTTCCTCAGGGGCTGAAATCTAAACATGTGTATATAAATTATTTTCCTGTAACTCAATATTAACGACGTTCATAAAAATTCACAATATGCAAGAGTTTATTGAAATGCTCTAAAATCATAAAAAAGATCATAGAAATAAAGTCTACCCGTCTCCACACCACTGTGTTGTGATAGAAGTGAAAATGAACTCACTGTGCTCGTTTGCCAGATGCTACGCTCCTTTGGGGAACCTAAGTGCAAAAAATCTACTTCAATCAGCTGTACCAAATGAACTCTCAAAATTGCAGCGGAGACCAGCCTCCAGTCCTGCCTTACCTCCTCTCAGATATCGCTGTAGCTTTCTCTTTGCACCCTCATATAGGACAACTACAAAATCGTTCTGCCACCTGGAAAGGCGGTAAAAATCAAAAAATATAAACGCTGTCACTCGATGTCATAGTGCATAGTCAAGCTGAGAACTACTTTGCTCTCTGTGAGGTTCCAAACCCCAAATAAACGAGTTCCTCTTACCTTAACCTCAACTTTGAGCAATGTAAACGGAACCCGGTCCTCCGATTCAACCCGTACTTTCTAACTAAACTGCAGCCAGGTTGAGGTTGTGTCTTGTTCACTCAAGATAGGATGTTTCAGTAGTGGCACGGTTGGGACAAACGTGCTACCTCCACTGCACACTTTACTAAAGACTTCAAAAAATAGTTTAAAGTTCGAATAGCGGTAAATTAAGAAAAGGAGTGCTTCTCCAATTTAAAAACATTTCCCGAACATACACGACCATATCATCTGCATAGGCAGAGATACCCACTGGTCTGCTATTAAAGTTTAAAGCTGCCGCCCTGTGCGTCTGCCGGATTCTACACGTCAGTGGTTCCAGCACAATAGCAAAGAGGAATGGGGAGAGGGGACACCCCTGTCTAGTACCACGTTGTATAGCCAATGGGTCAGAGGTAAATCCGCCGACCCTCACCCTTGCCGAAGCATCTGTGTATAGGATCTGTATCCATTGGATAAAGACAAGGGGGAACCCCATCCTGCGCAGGATAAAGAACATAAACCTCCATTCCATCGAACCAAAGGCCAGGGCAGTAACACAGCCACGGCCTGTAGATCTGGGTTCAGTACATGGAACATGGCAAAGATCGTCCGGAGATTCCAAGATGTGGAGCGGTCGGGAATGAAGCCAGACTGGTCGGGAAAAGACCAGGATTGGCATCAACAGGTGAAGCTTGGTGGCGAGGATTTTTGTGAGAATCTTGGCATCAATATTGATCAAGGACAGGGGGCGATAGGATTCACATCTGGTGGGGGGCTTATCTTTTTTCAGGAGAGTGATGATTAGCGCTTGCCGCAAAGATGGAGGGAGACGTCCCACTTCGTGTGCCTCCGCGTACATGGCTAAAATGTGGGGCGCAAAGAGATCAGCATACCTCTTATAAAATTCCGCCGTTAGCCCATCCGGCCCGGTAGCTTTCTTGTTCGGCAGGGCAAGGATGGCCTCTTTGATCTCTTTGATATCCGCCTCATCAATAGGAAGACCGAGATATTTTCTATGGGCATCCGATAGCCAGGCACAGGCAGTGTCCTGTAAATAGTCGGCCATCGCCGACTCAGACATGTCACCTCAAGAGGAGTAGAGATGTTCGTAGAACGCATGAAATTGGCCCAGGATAGCGTCAGATGTGAAATGATTAGTTCCCTCGTCATCTATTATGTGGTCTATAGGAGGGGCACTCGCGCGCTCCCGCAGACGGTTGGCCAGCACTCTACCAGGCCTGCCACCCTCCCCATATGCTCTTGCTACATATCGTTTTGATACATACTTCATTTCCGACTCTGCCAGGGAGTTATGTTCCTCAGTGTATTCCCTAATGCGTGCCAATGTGTCTAGTGAGCGAAGTGCATCATATGAGGTTTCTAGGTCGCGCAGTTTGGATTATGTGCGTCGTATTTGCTCTCTCAGGTCACGAAGGATGCCTGCCGATGTGCCCATACACACTCCTCTTATGGTGACCTTAAACGCTTCCCACAGGGTAGCTGCACTTTCAACCGTCCCCACATTTAGGTCAAGATACTGTACTATAGAATTATTTATAGTGTCAGCAAATACGGGATCTAACAGGGCGTCTGCCCGGAACCTCCAAGTGAAGGGGGGGCGCACAGTGTGTGGGACTTGAAATTTAAGCATGACCAGATTGTGGTCCGATAAAGTCCTAGGGAGCGTATAGGCCTCAGTTACCCATCCATTGGTTGATCCATCTACCAGCCAATAGTCCAGACGGGACCACGTGTTATGTGATGCGTAATGTGAGTGCCTTCCCAAACACCCTCGTGTCTCAAGCGCCACGCGTCCACCAACCCCATTTGCTCCATGAACACCTGGATACCTGCAGCAGTTTTTAACATACGGCTGCCCGCCAAAGCGGATTTGTCTACCCGAGGATCTAAATGTGTATTAAGGTCTCCCCCAATCACTAGTGCCGACTCCGGCCATGTGCGCAGCACCTGAAACAAAGAAGACCGCGACGCTGGTTCGTCAATCACAGGGCCATATATGTTGACGATAGTCACAACCGTCTTACCCAATGTGCCTCTTACAGCTGCCCAGCGGCCCTCCCGATCCATTCAGGAGTCCAGTGGCTGAAAGTGTACACCTTTTTTAATGAGGATGAGGACCCCCCGGGCATAATTAGAATAAGAGGAGGCTATACGATATTCAGCCCATCTACCTGCTATGGAGCCCTCATTTTGTTTGGTTAAATGCGTCTCCTGTAATAATGCAATTTGCACCCCGTGCCTGTCTAGGTGAGCAAGCACCTGCCTAGTCTTCTTAGGCGTGTTCAGGTCGCGCACATTCCAGGTGACACAAGTATACCGCTCACCCGCCATCAATGGGACTCCCAGTAGACCGCAAACCAGTGTACCAAAGCACATTTGCACAGTGATATAATCATTGCTGTTAGGTGAATAGTAGAAGCAGTGCATACTGTTAAGCAGAATAAGAGACCAGGCCCCCCACCCCCCTCCAACTTTGGCAACCCCAACCCGCCAAAGGACCACGGTGCCCCCCCCTCATCCCGCCCATCACGAAACAACAAATATTTCAACATTTGGGTCATACCCATTGGGGGCAGTGGAGGCAATGCACACCTCCGGCACAAGGCAGAAATGGGCCCCCCCAAGTATCGTTCAGTGCCCTACTATCTCGCCAGCCTACGTGAGACAAGCGGATGTATCTGGTGAGCCGTACAACTTTCTAACAACATTATATACTGTGGTGCTTCGACATGCAGTTTGCTCACCCATGTCAAATTGAGGAAGGTATCAGCGCGGGGGAGACCATCAACAGGGGCATGAGATATTAATGAAACTGAAATGCTGTCCGCCCCCACCCACCGCAATCACATCCCCAACGTCAGGGCTACCAATTGCCACAACCACATTGATACAAGCTCACAACCACATTCAGTCGTCGACGTCTGAAGTTGCATCAGGCGATTTGCAGCGTTTTTGCAGTGTCTTAGCATATGCCATCGCTTGCTTGGGGGTGGCGAAGATTTTCCCTCCCTCAAATTCTCCAATACGAAGTCTCGCTGGGTATAGCATTGCGTATGGTATTTCCTCCTGCTGGAGTAACCGCTTCACAGTTTGAAATACTTTCCTCGCCGCCTGTACTTGTGCAGTGAAATCGGGGTAGAAAGACAGCTGGTTGTTCTGATAGATGCCCTTCTGTCGTGTGATTCGCAGCACAGTATCCCGGTCTCTATAGTTCAGCAGTCTTATAATTATAGGCCGCGGCGGGGTACTAGTTGGCGGGCGAGCCGCCAGCGAGCGGTGGGCCCGCTCGACCGCTAACATGGGGGACAGGTCGTCAGTGCCGCAGATCTCCAGCAACATGGTCTCTACGTAGTCCTCCAATCTCCCCACATTGGTTGACTCCGGCAGTCCCAGTACGCGAATGTTGTTGCTTCTGGACCTCTCTTCGATGTCCTCATTCTTAGCCTGAATAACTTCCAGAAGCTTGACCATCTCTGATGTCTTACCCGCCACCTGTTGTACACCATCTTCCGTGTCCGTGATTCTCTGCTCCGCCTCCCCTAATCTTGTAGCCTGCTTGTCAAGTTTAGCTGAGAATTGATCCATGCGTACATTTAAGGCCTCTATTTTCCCATCTATCGCCTGTAGACTCGCCTGTATCGCCATCAGCGTTGTTTCCAACATGGAGGGTCCCTGCGATGCGGCGTCTTGGTCTGCATCAGCTGCGTCTGGGTTAGTCTGTTTGCTGCCCTTGCGAAGCTCGAAGGTCAGTTTGGGCTGTGTCTTGTCCGGTTTGCCCATTATGCTCCCGCGAATCAGTCTCACCACTCACTGCGTCAATATCTATGCGCACCTCTCCAGCACCCGGTTAAGCACAGCAGCCCTCCTTGTTCCGCACCCGGCCGCGCCAGTTCAACCGTGCCCCGACCACCTATCCCAGCACAGCTTCGCAAATAGTATAACTTATCTTTATGCAGCACTATATAGCGATGCTCTTTAATGCTCCCGCCTGCTTGTGTCGTCGCTTCTTCTACAGGTGTCCCCGCCGCAGGAAAAAAGAAAGGCCGACTCGGCGTTCAGTCACAATGTTCAGGCAGTGCCTTGAATGGGTTCCGGAAGGTCAGCGAAGAGGGTGGCGTATGGCGGAGCGCAGTTCAACTGCATAGACCCTTCACAGTCTGTATTTCAGTTCGCACCTCACCACATGTGTTCCAGCTGAAGAAAGAAATAAAGCCTGTCCCAGCGCTTGTTCCCAGTGTCAAAATATAGATCTAACCGCGTCTCAACAGGTCAACGAGCAGCGTGGAGCAGCGCGATGTGTAGCCCAGGAGCATAGGCCTTTCCACAGGTGATATTGCTGGTCGCTCCAGGTCTATGGTCGGGTTGGTGGGGGAAAGGAATGGGATCTAAAGCTGCGCGTGTGCCAGTCCCAGCAAGTGTCACTCCCGGTGCAGGCCTGTCCCAGCGCTTGTTCCCAGTGTCCAAATACAGATCTAACCGAGTCTCAACAGGTCAACGAGCAGCATGGAGCAGCGCGATGTGTAGCCCAGGTGCATAGGCCTTTCCACTTGTGATATTGCTGGTCGCTCCACGTCTATGGTCGGGTTGGTGAGGGAAAGGAATGGGATCTAAAGCTGCGCGTGTGCCAGTCCCAGCAAGTGTCACTCCCGTTGTAGGCTCCCCACGGTGTTTATAATCCCAGGCCCTCTGCTGCAAGTCCTACCCGCTGAGGCGATTTCGGTAATTCCCTTGTCTGGGGGCCGCCGAGTTTCCAGCGTCGGTATCTGCGGCCTACTCACAGCCTACCAGTTGCCACGGAGCTGCCGCTCACGTTTCAGGGCAGCCCAGCCGCCCTCTCGCTCTCCAGCGTCCTCAAACTCGAGGTGCGCCCGGACCTCCGCCCCGCCCGGGACCCAAGGGGGTGGGGGGAGAGCTCACCGCTAGCTGGGCGCCGTCCCCCGCCTTGAAGCACAGCAGCTCCGATGTCCTAGGGGGGTTCTCGCCAGGCTCCCCACTCATGCTCGTCTCGCTGCGGACTTCAGGCTTCTCGGCGGCCGGGACTGCCGGGGTCTATTTCTCCGCCATCTGTCCCGCGTTGTCTCCAGAAAGTTCACCGACGGCAGAGGAGTGCTCCCTCTACTCGTCACTCACCGCATATAATTACGGCTGGCACATTAAGGGTAGGATTCTGAAGGATTTCTTACGGCGGCCGGTAAAGCAGCTCTACTGTGCTGCCATCTTGCCGCGCGCCAGGCCACGCCCCATCATTAAAGATACTTGCTGTGGAATTTGTTCACTTTCCAAATCAGGAATTCCTTGCTTTACACATTGATCATAGAACAAAGGCATTGGAGCTTTCTTAACTTGGCTGGCATGCAGCCACTGTATGTGTCCGATGCACTTGTCAGCAGTCTGACTGGCGAGTAGCACTTGCACGAGTCTTTTCCAGCATGTTTAAGACTGAATTTTATCTGGAATGTGCAGGTGAAGACCCAGTATCCAGGCTTCAGATTATGACCTGAACATTCAAGACGAGGAGGGAGACTGGCCTTCACCTGTGAATGAATCAAACGCAATTCTTTAGTCAATAGGTCATAATATTCAACAAGCAAGGGATATTCAATTTGAGACTTTCTTTGGTCTAGGTACACCCCATACATTTGCAGGACTCCCCATGACTATCTGAAATGGTGATAAACCCATTTTCGAGTGTTCAGTATTGCACATTGAAAAAACAAAGCTATGGGCCAAGCATCAGGCCATTTTAATTTTCTTTCGGCACATATCTTTCCCATTTTCCCTTTCACAATACCATTGTATCTTTCCACCTGGCCTGCAGCCTGTGGATGGTGGGCAGTGTGAAACTTTTGCCTTATCTGCAAGCCTTTGCAGACCAGGTCCATCTTGGCCAATGAAGTGTGGCCCATTGTCTCTCCAAAGAACTCTGGGCAAACCAAATCTCGAAGTACTCCTTCAGGAGTACTTTTGCAGTACTTAGGGCTGTGTTATCTCATAGAGGGTAAGCCTCCACCCACCTACTAAAGGTGCAAACCACCACTAAGACATACTTAAGCTTGACCGCTCATTCCATTTCTATGAAATCCATTTGCAGGACTTCAAAGGGAAAATCTGGGGGTGCAAAATGGGCTTTTGGGGCTAGGGTATCCTTCCCTGGGTTATAAGTGGCACATATCATGCATATTTTGACAAGGGACTCTCCACCCTGGGAATCAGTTTGTTGAACCATACATGAGCTAGTGCTTTGGCACTAATGTGAGCCTGGCTGTGTGCCATAGTAGCAATAACGTTAACATAACAATTAGGAAGCATCCATCCTTCTTTCTCCGACAGATCTACCCAACATCTGGTATCATCTAATCTGCCATACATCTGCATTGCCTCTTTCTCTTCCATGGTAGCTTCCTGTTGTATCTCTCTAACACATTCTAAGGTGTTGTTAAACATGGTACTTCAGGGACCCATCTAGCTGGTCCGGTTACATACATTAAACTATATTCAGATCTGGCTGTTTACTTGGCTGTTTCATCTGCAAAAGCATTTCCCTGACCTATCTCATCAATAACTGTTTTATGGGCACTGCATTTAACAATGGAAACTTTTTTTGGTCACATCAGAGCATCCAATAACTTTACTATTAATTCCCCAGGCTGTATTTTAGTACCATGTGAGGTCAAAAAGCTTCTTTCTTTCCATAATCGCCCAAATGAGTGGGTTACACAAAAGGCGTACTGGCTGTCAGTATAAATATTTACAATCAGATCTTTACTCAATTCACATGCCTGTGTAAGGGCACTTCTGCTGCTTTGTGCTGACATTTGCGATATTTTACATGACTCTACCACTGTTTTCAAAGTGGTGAAGGCATATGCAGCAGTGTTTGTACCATCCGGTAATTTGAAACATGAACCACCCACAAACAATTGTCCCTGTGGGTCAGATATGGGAGTATCTCTTAGGTCTACCCATCCCTTGGTCTCTTCTTCAGTGGTGAACACACCATCATGGTGTTCTTCCCCTGAATCACTGGGGAGGGGTAGCACTGTGGCTGGGTTTAAAACATGGCAACGTTTCAGAATGATATTTGGAGCAAAAAGTGTTAACTCATACCATGTTAAGCGTGCACTGGTCAGGTGCTGGGTCTGAGTTTTGTTTAGTAGCACATCCACAGCGTGCGGTACCATAACTGTCAAATTGTGACATAGAATATATATTTCAGATTATCTGACTGCAGCAGCTGTTACTGAGCGCAAACAATTTGGCAAAGCCTTAGCTACTGGATCCAATGTGGAGGAAAAATAAGCACACGATTTATTCCTCCCCCCATTGGACTGTGTTAAAACAGATAGAGCACAGCCATCTTTCTCATGGACAAACAAAATTCCTTAGAATAAACAGGGTTACCCAATGCAGGTTCATTGCATAAAGCATTCTTTAGTTGTTGTAAAGCATGCTCACACTAATCTGTCCGAGGGAGTGGGTTACTGATATTCTTAGATGTTAGAGCAAGCAGAGGTTTTGCAATTAAAGAGAAGTCGGGTATCCACTGCCTGCAAAGGGAAGTCATAACTATAAAGGCGCAAACATCAGATTGGATCTGGGTACATTTCATTTTCTGTACCAAATCAATTCTTTCTGGGTGCAGTCTTCTACCCCACTTTGACAGGAGGTGACCTAAATAGGCAACCTCCTGTTGACTATATTGCATTTTAGATAAGGACAGTTTATGTCCTAGGAGCGCTAAATGAAGTAAGAAATGAATTGTTGTCTCCTTACAACCTTCCTCTGTATCTGAGGCAATTAACAGATCATCAATGTGTTGGAGAAATATAGAGCCTTTTGAGGGGGTAAAAAGATCTACTTGTTTCTTCAAAGTTTGACTATATATACTAGGGCTTTCTGTATACCCATGAGGAACTCCCGTAAATTGAAGGGAACACCCTTAGCAATGGTCGCACTAAAAAATGCATTTTTTAAATGAAGCACAGTAAAATATTTGTCGGAAGACTGATTCATGGTAACATAGAATTCATGTCAGGAACAACAGGATATTGGGGTACTACAACTTTATTAGTAGCTCGAAGATCAATCACTACTCTATAATTATCAGGTATTCCCTCTGTGGTTTTTTTAAGAACAGGAAGTATAGGACTATTACATGGGCTGCCTTCTGTTTCTTTTATTATCCTCTTATGTATTAAATCAGAGATAACCTCTTTGAGACCTTCCTCTCCCTCCCGGGATATTTTGTATTGAGGAATGTGAGGTAAAAGAGCACCTTGTTTAACAGTGATTACTATGGGATCTATGTCCATTTTACCAAAATCATTATCTCCTGATGCCCAGACCGTTTTATTAGTTGCCTGTAATTCAGGTGGTAGGTGAGTAACATGTCATTGTAAAACATTTGCTAAAATAATCAGAAGCCATTGAGATAAAGACACCCTCAGGAGAACAATAAATGTTAGCATTCAGTCCTTTCAATAGGTCCAGACGTAATAAGTTCTCAGCGCAATTTTTAGTGAGCACAAATGGGGCAGAGGTGGTGAAGGGACCTATAGTAACATCTAGGGGTTTGGAGATGGAGCTCTGGATGAGGATACCTCAGAATCCCACTGATGTCTTCATTCTGCTGGAGAGGGGAGCCCCTGGAAATTGGTCATGAGCCACAGAGGTTCGAGTGGCCGCTGTATCAACAAGGAAGTCTCATACTTACCCTTCTGTATCCATGATGACATATGGACCTGCTTGCTTGACTGGAATTATTACCCTATTTCTACCCTTTCCATTGCTGTCCTATTGTGAATACTCAAAGGTATTGTAATCACTATCAGTAAAATCTTCAGTATAGAAACGTCTGTCAACTTGTTGGCCATCAAAATAATTCTGACATCTATTGTCATTTTGATTCTCGGTGAAATCTTGCCTAATTGTGTCACCTCTCCCTGTACCCCTTGGCACCGAACTACCTTTTCCTCTTGCCACAATTGCTTGGCTCTGTAGGCTAGGGAATTCAGCCTTCCAGTGACCCTTTTGAAAGCAATAGGCACACTGACTTTGGCCTAAACCTACTTTGTGGTGCTGCGTAGGAGCTAATCAATCTATCAATCAGGGGATTTTGAGCACCCTATTCACCTGTGAGGGTCTCAAGGCGCTAAGGGGGGGTGGGGGTGTCAGATCCGTTTCAGCCAAAGAGCCAGGTCTTGAAGGTCTTCTTGAAGGTGTTCATGGAGGGGGCGCATCTGATGTCTGTTGGTAGCTCGTTCCAGGTTTTGGCTGAAATGTGGGAGACAGATCTACCGCCTGCTCTGGCTCTGTAGATGCGCGGGGTTTCAGCTAGAGCGAGGTAGGCGGATCTGAGGTTCAATATCTCAACGACCTTTCTCATGCATGCAATCAAAAACCTAATTATGAATACATGTACTAAGAATCCACACAGATAATAGCGCCAAACAAACCAAAATTATGCACAAAACATTTATTAGTTGATTAGGCAAACAGTTCAATAAATATATTAAAATAGGCTGCGCACAGGAAAGGAGGAAAAGTAGGGGAGTGGTGGTGGTGGGTAGTGAATAAAGATAAACGCAATTAGATGCTTTGAGAATTACTGGTAATTAGAACCAGTCACAGAAGACCTGTCCGATGTATAACATTCATTTACATGTAATCCGTAAATTTACAATGTGCATTCAATGCATCTTCAAGGGTATATCGGATAGGTAGCAGGTACAGGTCTTGTAAAGTGGAAGGCGTCGACGCTTCGACTCGGCTGATGCAAGGAGGGAAGTTTGAGCCTCAGCTGCAAGTCTTCATCAGGACGGGATATGGCAACCTATTCCTGGTGCCAAGCCTGGCTACTCAGGTCCGTTGTCCAATAACGAAAACCAATGGCCCAATTACCCCAGAGGTACGGGAAACAAGGGTGTGCAGTAACTTCATCACCATTCACTACGTATATCCGTTAATGATGTGTGTGATGCAAATCACTGTCCTTAATCAAGGAGACCGCCGTTCAGTCCATGTTGCTCGTCTCGTTGGCGGGCACTTTCACTACCCACCACCACCACTCCCCTACTTTTCCTCCTTTCCTGCGCGTAACCTATTTCATTATATTTATTGAACTGTTTGCCTAATCAACTAATAAATGCTTTGTGAATAATTTTGGTTTGTTTGGCGCTATTATCTGTGTGGATTCTTAGTACATGTATTCATAATTAGGTTTTTGATTGCATGCATGAGAAAGGTTGTTGAGATATTGATTATCAATTGTTGTAGTATTCTACACAACACAGACTGTTCATAATTGAATTCAACTCATGACAAATTGGTCACGGACTACCTTTGTATTCCTGAAATTGTTCTCAAACAAACATTGCTGCAAATATTGAATTTTATCTCGATCAAAGGAATCGTCCAGTGGCCATCTCAAATCCTCATTTCCCTAAGTATATCGATTCCACAGTCTGCTCCACAAGTTCACACCTGTCCCATATTTTGTCATCTTCCATGCAGGACTACCCTCAACTGGGACTGGTTGGGACTCATCCAGGCGTGGACTCATGAATCAGCAACAACGACACTGTGAAACATATTTAATTAGTTTGCTCATTGTGCCTTAAAGTCAAAGTCATCTAAATTAGAAACCTTTCCAATACAATCAATACAAGCCTATTTATCAGGTCCAACCTGAAACCCAACCAATAAAGTTCTCAATACTAAACACTAATCAATAATTCAACGCCTGTTACAAAAAAACTTCTCACCAGATATTTGCTGAAGAATTCCGACTCTCTGTACTCTGCAACTCAGCCACTTTTTGCTTGACCAGTTTGGAACCTCTGCCAGAGAGATCCTGTTGCCAAGGGGCAGCAGTTCGGAACTTTAGATGACAGCTGCGACAAACTTGTCTCTTCTGCAGGGTACCCGCTATCTTTGTCTTGGGTCGTGTCACCTCAGCCACAGACTCAAATGCTGTTGGATTTCCCACGTAGAGTCCACTTAAATCCAAAGGAGTACAGGTAGTCTGAGGTAAAACAGAGCAGTTTATTCACGCTTAAGTGGGTGCAAAACCAACAAGTAAAAGCCTGTTGCATGAAGGTAATGAACAACTGAAAACAATTCTCCTTTCATATTTATACTATATTTCATATGTGTACGTGCAGACTCCACTCCCCTCTCCAATTCCATTGGAAATTTCTTTCCATTTATTCATACAAAAAGAATAGCTACCCACAGTACATTTTCAAGGTAAGTAATGTAAGAGAGAATCACAGACCTTGACTAATTGTGAATTGAATGGAAAAATAAATGTGGCTTTACATTTCAGAGAAGCACACATGATTAACAAGGTGTAATTATTCTAGCAACCATTCAGTACTTTTTCAAGGGCATGGAGAGCAAAAGAATGCACAATGTCAGCACATACATGGAAAATTCCTAAAACAAGGTTGCACAAAGTCCGGTGGATTTAAAATATGTCTGTTCTCATGTTCACATTATATAACCTTTTTCTCACATAAATGAATTTTCTCAGGGAGACTGAGGCACCTTTGCTACAAAGGCAACTTCCATTTGAAACCAATTTGTATAAAAAAGCATCCTCTCAGGAGTTGGTGAGGTTGAGTTAAGAATGGATGTAGACCTTTGAAGAACACCAAGTGCACAACATTTTTCATTTGTTCGTAGGCCTGTGCTGGTATAAATTTGATTCAGGAGCTAGGCATATGATATAATAGATTATCCACACCAATAGTGGGTTGCCGATCAAAAACGTGGAGCGTGAACCCAGGATTGGGTTCTAATGCTAACTACTACAGGTTGCGTAAGACCCTTCAAACCAGGCATGCCATCCTTAATGGAAAAGGATGCCTCACACACATAATCGCTTCTTCATTGGCATCCTCTCCCCACCCTGGTAAGATAGTACTACCAGGGTGGACTCAACCTCCGTTAAGACTTGGCAGTAGGAGAGAGTTCTTACATAAAACTTACAGGATAATGTCAGGATCCAGTTAAACTTAAAAATACATCCAGGTTCCTTGGTTATCACCCTTATTAGTGACGACCCTAGGTACACTAAAAACAAATTAAGCACTAACAAAATTGTTCTCACAATTGAAGAGTAAATTGATACCAAAATTAGAAAAACCCAATAAGGAGGACAGGAGATGTGAATTTTTAAAGAGTTAAGGCAAAAAGCACCAATAAAAAGTAAATCGCCAATAAGTTATTGTTCACGGTTGACCAGGCCGTAGGCCCGATTTCAGGCTGTCTGCCATAGTACCCTGGCCAGATACACCAAGTGGGTTTGTCCCCAAGATTCTACCTTCTGACGTAGTCTCGGAAATGGAAGTCACAAAAAATAATCTTTTATTAAAAGATTACATTATGCATCAGCAATGGTAACTTCCACTTCTACCCCAGGCTCTATACTGATGCCTGTAATTTGCTTCACAATTTTAGAAGGGCTAGGGAGGTCAATCAAGCGCTTGTGATTATGCATCTGGAAACGATCCCAAGTCTTTGAACCTTCACCACAATGTGTTTTTCGAGTAGTAATACGCAGAGTCTTGGTAGGCATGCAATCTGGCCCTTTCACTTTCAGGTTTTTTTCTATTGCACCTCCACTGAGATCAGCACACATTTTTTCAAGTGACTTCACATTACATTGCGACTAGTCAGGGTGATTCTGATACCCTGGATAGCTACTTCTGTTCCACAGGTGCTTTGCCGGCGTCTTTAAATGCCATGGTTAATGTGCTTCCTGGCTGACTTATTTGTCCTCAAATTAAGAAACGAACGAACAGCGGTGAGCCAGGAAAGAAGATCAGCAGACCTCGCTGTCCGAATTTGAAAGGCATCGGACGTCAAAATCCTTCAGCTGATGCAATGTTGTAGGCTGTATTCGCTGAAGTCCTCTCTAATCTGGTTACCTTCTAGACGAGGTTCCACTTAAGCTGTTGTTTCTGGCACTCAAAATATCAAAGTGGGAGGAATGCAAATTTTGCAGCCTCAAAGTCCTTACATCGGGCAGATAATTTTCATTCCTCCACCTGGTCAGGATTTCTTCCTTTGGGCTTACCCCAGCAGGGCAAGCATGAAGCTGTATCCAACGAAGTCACATCAAATTGGACACGGTTCTGGAGGTCTTGGTAGTTCCAACTTTTCAGGGTTTCTGGAGCAGCTCCTGTTGGTAATTTCTAAGGCTCTAGGGACTAACCCTTGTAGAGGCCACCAGCAAGCGGCAGTCTAGTTCCAATGCTACTAGACAACTGCACACTTCAGGAAAAAGGCCTCTTCCAGTTTCTTGTGCAACTATAGCCACACAGGGGGTCAGCCAACTGACTATTGGAGTCTAGCTATTCAAGACTCAAACAGCAGGCCTAGTCCTGTATTGTTGTTCTTCAGATATAGAGTGTTCTCATGAGCTGTGGGTGAGGTGTCCGCTTTGTAGGCTTCATTAGCCAGTGTGTGGCAGTGACTTTCCTAACAAATGAGAAAAACGTTTCCATGGGCAACACTTTCAGCTTTGCAGCACATCCTGTTTGCCCATCTAGAAGCTATCCCACAGTGCACTATTCTGAGCTATATCCAACGTTGTGGCAAGGATCCTGTGTCAACCAGGGTTGTGTCAAGGGAAATGAGCAGTCTCCTCCTCAACTACAACAAACTGGTTTCCACTCCCACTGGGAAAGTGCCAAGCCTGCTACAGAGGGCCTATGGAACACAGGCTCTTCTTCCAAAGGGTCTCCCTTTATACCCAACTATGAATGGGCAGGCCCCACCCTGGTCCCTTTTAATTTAATAAAGTTCTTGGACCTGTTGCAGCTTTCTTTCTAGAGCTCATCTGTCACATACCTCACACCCAGGTCTTACTGCAAAAACCCTAAGCCATTGTTCCTGCTCTGGATCCAGTTTTCATACCTCATTAAGAGGAATCCCTGGCAGGGTCATCTGCTTATAGGTTAATGTGATTATTTTTTTAAGTCGCTTTTCCTAAATATTTATTAAAAATGTGACTTTACCTCTGAAAGGGGTTGTTAAAATAAAATGAAAAATAGTGTTTGAGTTATTCCTGTAGCTTGTCCCCACCAGAGATAGCGGGATATGATTTTATTCTGAACTTTAGTTATTCTTGTAGGGCAGCTCCAACCCGGATAGCCATGATAGATGCATGCCAACATTCAATTCTTGCTTGTACTGCTTTTAGGTACAAAGCGCCCTTCCTTGTTGGCTTCAATGCCTACCTAGGGTGACTTATTTAATACTTAAAAGGAGGTGTTTTTTCTGTCAAAAAGGGTTCATTGGACTGATTTGCTTGCAGGTTTAAAAGCTGCAGGAGTTGGACTACACAGATAGGTCCGAAACCATGTTTCCTTTTTCAGTCTAGTAGATGGCACAACATTTTCTGCAGTTAACATATGACATTTAAGTTTCCCATGGCATTGGTGTATTCCATGCACCATACATTATGACGTAACCGTGAAGTTAACTATGTCAATTTTACCATGTTTTAGGAGTCAGGCCTTACAATAGTTACTGGACAGCAGTACCTCAGTTTGTAGAGATCAAAACTCAGTACAGAAAAATTAGGGTGGTCATGTAAAAGAGGTACTTTCTCAAAAATGGCATCTTTTAATGGTTCATTTTCCACGCACACTGAACACCTTCTTGAGAGGGACTGTTGTTGACCGTCCATTCAGATTAGTCTTATAATATTGGGCGGAGATATTCCAAATTATCATTCTTTGATTCAGGGATGTGTTCCCCTCTTAGAGAGATGCACTGTCATAGGATAGGATAGGATAGGATGTGTATTTGTATAGCGCTCGAATGCCACGGCGTCTTGTACGCTGGTGTATGTTAAAAATGGTACGGCCTGTATAACCAATGAGCTAGATCGAAGTAAACTGCCACGTTTTCAGATCCTTTCTGAAGGACTGTAGATTTGATTGGAATCTCATGGCTGTTGCCATTTTATTCCATAACTTTGCCGCACAGTTAGAAAACATTCTGCCGCCTCATCTTACCCGCCTGACCCTATCAATCTGAAGGATACCTAAATTGCCAGACCTAAGGGCACAGGTGGGGGCATAGGGTGAAAACATTTTTTGAATGTCCCTAACCCACCCCCGTAGAGTGCTTTATGAACCAGGCATAAGGCCTTGAATTCCATGCGCTGCTGATCAGGCATACAGTGCAGTGCTTTGATTCCTGCCGAAGTTGATTGACCTCTAGGTATATTTAAAAGAAGCCTTGCTGCGGCATTCTGTAAGCACTGCAACTTTCTCATCGGGGTTTTATCAATGCCCAATAACAGGGCAATGTAGTAATCAAGTTCGGCAACGTCTTTTGCAGTTCCTGTGAAATGAAAGGAAAAATCTTCCTTAAGGTTTTTATTAGAAAGAAACAGAAGAGGTGAGGCTGTTTACCCGTGCAGACAAATTTAACTGGTCATCAAAGATGACTCCGAGGTTTCTAACCTTCAGTACCGGGCGGGGGCATTCCCCTGCTCCAGCTGGCCACCAGGAATCATTCCACAGGGGTCGGCCCTGACCAAACTCTATAACCTCTGTCTTATCTGTGTTAATATTCAGGAAGCTATGGTTTGTAGTGTAGTTCCTATATTCCCAATAGGCTCTGCGCATTGGAATAATAAATCCTGTAGTTCAGACGTAGGACTGAGGTCAACTAGGTCTCTACTAAATCTATTAGACTTAATTGTGAGTGCCAGCTAGCTGAGAGGTCACTAGAAACTTTCTCGAATTCACAAGAAGGGATTAGTTTCTGACAACCGCATGCACATGACAACTTTGTTTCCCAAGAATAAGAAATCAATCTCTAGAGTCACGGAAACAATAGATAGCTATTTTACTCAGTCATTCGTGCATGCTTCGTTTCACCATAGGTGCTGAGAAAATAGAGAGACGGGCGTTTTCAATTAAAAGTATTTACTGACCAGTCTTCTTTCTCAAGCATAATAAAAGTACTGCTACAATCGTAATGCTGGTAATAAAGTACAGAGTATATAATACGAACAGTATTATAAAGTAGTACTGTAAAAGCATGATATGGTTTCTAAGCCATAAATTGCCTTAAAACGGATAAAATACATACAGTGTTAAAATGATGGCTAAAAGTACTCAACTAGTACTTCTAAAATACGCCTACCCGATGTACCTGACCTAGGCCTAGCACAAGGGAAGAAGTAAGTAAGGAGTAGTTTAAGTTTAGTATTTTCTGCCAAGAATCTAATCAAGAATTCTCTAAGGGTCTAATCAGCTCCGTACCTTGGTTTAGAATGAAGGAGCTCTTGTATCTCTCTCTCAGGACTCGATTTCCCAGCAACCCGCAAGGGTAGCCTGGAAACACTGGAGATGGATTTCTCGGCAGGAGAAAAGACAGAGTCTCTCAGTGCGTCAGCTGGAGGGTCAGCTTCCTTCGGCACTTGCTGCTGCAGGGCGTCGGGCAAGTAGTTAGTCGATCTGCTCCAAACCACCATGTTTCTACTTGGGCAAATCTAGGCTTATTTATACTATGAAGGTGCCGAGTTTGACGTGTGATTGGACTTAATAACGTCATAGAAGACTTAGTTCTTTGAAAACCCCATGATTTCCTAGATAAATTAGTATTCAGGCAAGGGGATGTCCCTAGCTGCTGAAGGCGGGTTTCTCTAAGAAATCGTTGCTGATTCTTGGAACATAGTGGAAGTAGCCATGCCGTATTTGGGCTGCATAGGCTCTGTCTAAATATGTTAATGATTTCTATGCCTATATAAGGATAGGATAATCCGTATCTATATAAGGGCATGAATCGGGAAAATTTACACTAGGGTCCTAGATTCATTTACAACACCCACTCCGCAATCTTAAGTTCAATTAAACTAAACCTGTAAGCACTGAACATATCTAAAGCTGGTGTATACAATCCCACCCAAAATACAACATACAAAATTGCATTTGAAAAGGCTTGTTTGAATGTAATGAGTATAGAATAAGCAGGTCTTTATAGACATGAAGCATAGTATACATTCTATCATGGTAAAATATATTCATGAAATGTCTCTGAAGCTTGTTTACAGAAAGGAAAAATAAATGTACGAGACCATCCCATATCATATTTAAAAATACCTTTTTGTTCTGATTATTAGGACAAATATAGTCATTTAGGAAGTTCTTCAAAAGAAATCTTGTTCTCTAAGAATAGTTCTACTTTAAGCACATTACTCTGTGCCAAACGTTCTATTTTGGAAAAAGTTCAAATTAGTAGATTGTTTTGAAAAATGAAGGCCTAATTTCAGAGTTCAGAGAATGCTGTGTGAAATAATCAAAAGTTATTCTCAGGAGTGTCAGGAGAAAACATCAGATCATCTAGGCTGGGAAAGAAACCGTCTACCGTAGTACGTGAAAGTGGAACCACTTCAGTTAGCAGATCAAAAGTGCAGAAGTGTGGATCATCGCCGTCAGCGTTTGATGCATTAGCAATGTCCGTAGTAGATGGTACCTGTATGCCTGTAGTTTCTCGTATCTCACCCTCAGTTAGTGCCGGTGAGACCGCAATGAATACCGTCATCAGAATAGGCAGCCGTTGGGGGCAACATGATGCATGAGCCGTTACTGGACCTAGCAAAGCGTCAACATGCTATGGCAGTACTGATGGAAGTGTAAGACAAATGTCCAACACGCATTCCTGTCCGCAAAGCAGGCATCGAAGAACAGGTAAGATGCAATCTTGCCAGATTGGTCTGAACGATAGAAACCGGGTTGTGTTCAGATCTCTTAAACGAGCCAAGCCAAGAATCTGTGAAATTCTCTCATGATACCTCATGGCAAGGAGGCACTGTTCCATGGTAGTCTGGGTGTTGCTGGTGGCCGGACTTGCCATATCGGAGCAGAAGGAATAAAAATAGAATTCCGCTACGAGTCCCAAGATGAGAGGCAGGCCGCCGAACACAGAGTGCACGAAATTTGGAAAAATGCAGAGGACTGCTTCAAATGGTGTTAACAGTCCCGAAAAAATCGTCTTAAATACATGTGCGATGCCGCTGGTATCAGACATGTTTAAGTTTTGACTTAACATTTCTGCGAAGTGTACTGGGCAGTTTGTTGATAATAATGCATGTATCTCTGCAGAAGACCTTGCAACTTGCAGATCATACGTTTCTCTAGATGAGGTCAGTGGCACATTTTTTGTAAAAGAATGACTTTCATTCTGCTTAAAGTATCAATTCGTATAGAAGAGATATTCAGTGAAGGCCATAAGTCCGTCCCTCTGTCTGCCTTGTGCGTTGGATAGAATACTTGCATACAACAAGTGACCATGGACGACACACTAACTAGATAAGCTTTTCCTGGCAACATATCACAACAGCTGTGATCATTCAGCATAACGTAACTGCCATTGGATAGTTGCCTGAAAATTGGTTCTATCACTGTGGAGGGTGTCCCATGCATATGGCATGAAAGGTTATTTGCAGAACCGTCGCAGGCTCCGTGTAAATTAATATCTTTGCACAAAAGTGTACCGCTTAGTGATTTCATGCAATTATTACCACTAAGGAATACCTCTTTTCCCCTTATTCCAACATTTATGTGTGTAAGGTAAAGTCCAAGTCGACTTAATGTATTCTTTACCCAACCTTTCATACAGGCCCGCTGGTATATGCTGTAGACAATACTCGAACTGGTATCGTAATGGTGCCATGTATTATCCATTCAATGACAGGCTTCTCAGAAACTGTTAAGGGTAATCTTTCCAGTTTTTCAATGCTCAGCACCGTATAGTCTGTGCCAAAGATATGTGGTTATCTGTAAGGTTAAATACAGAAAACAATGACGTTGTGTTGATTAGACGCCATGGCACATACCCTGAACGCAGATTTTGCAACGTCCAGCCCAGCTGCATTATAGAACATAATTGAGACTGGCCATGTTGTAACATTAGCAAGTCCTGCTCTATTATGTCAATTGCAGATGATACAATGCTGTCCAATGAATATATTCTGGATGACAGAGTTGTTAACCCATTGTCTACTACAGAGAGAGTTTTCTCCAAATTAACACGATCAATTTCTCGTATTCTTTCTGCAGTTTTTATTTGCGTCACTTTCCAAGCCTCGTTGTACGCAGCATGTATACCGCCGTATATGAAACGTTTTTGACGTGGTTTGCGAGGCCCCATTAAGAAATCTCGCAAATCATTGCCTTCTTTAAGTAAAGATAAGTGTTGTTTGATTTCCGGAAGTGTAGATTTCTGTAGCCACTCAAGGCATAGTTTTCCTACACTGTATGTTGTTACTATGCCTGGATGTTGTCTCTGGGAATGTCTTGGATCTGGCCTGTTCATTTTGAACCCCTGTGTTTTTTCCAGGAATCTATCATGACAGTTATTAGTGTCTGTGGGTCAGATTAACCATTTTTTCCAATCAGGATTAGTTCTGTTCTGTTTTAAAATATATGGTACGTCTACCTCCTCTTCTGTAGCATTATCACTGTCAGATGTGGGTTTAGGTATAGACGATTTATTTAAATCTTTTATCTTAGCTAAGCCAAGACAAGAAGTTTGTTGAACAGTGTCATTTAAAAACATTATTTGTTCTGGTATAATGCAGGCTCTGAACAGGGCTTCTAAACCTTGCACCTGCCAGTCTTTTGTGCCGCAGACAGTTTTTATCTTGATGTTGTCTTTCCAAAAGTAACATTAAACCCTGTGAAGTATGGAAACTTTTCATAGAACGTTTTCGAGCTGCCTTTTGGTGGCGTTGGACAGTGTTCCCATCGATTATGTTTTTATATATATATATATATATATATATATATATATATATATATATATATATATATATATATATATATATATATATATATATATATATACATTTATAGGGTTTGCAGATTTATGCAAATAATGGTGACCATAATGATTAAAACAATACATTTGTTCATAATCTGATGAACCATGTAAGTATTCATGTTCAGTAAATTTAGCTGACATCTCTAAATCTGACATCATATTATTAATAGTCTCAAAGTCCCAATCATCAGAAAATGTGTTTGGTGATACAAAGTCACTTAAAGAGATCTGGAACTGGTGCCAAATCTTCAGAAGCTCTACCGGGCCATAGATGTCATACTCAGTTTTGTCCCATGCTATACCACCAGGTATAGGAACAGCTGTGATGTTCACTGATGACAGATCTCTTCTTTCACGATGGGAAGATTTATGAGGTTTCAGGACCAAGTTGATTTTCTGACTTGCTGTGTCCATTGTATTATATTTTCCATCTATCATTCTTCCCAAGCTCAAAACCAGAATGAGCATGAGGAGGAGGAAAAGTACTCCTAACACAATCTAAAAATTCAATCCATGGTGAAACCAGATATATTTTCTCAAGTTGATGAAAGAGTTCTTTTATTTTTACTTTGAAAGTTTTATTTGCTGGCGTATCTTCGGGCTCACTGGGATCCTCAGAAAATGTATCAAAGTTGATAAAATAGCAAGAGGCAGTTCTGTCAGTTGTTGGAATTGCATCAGGATTGTTATTAATCTTTGGAGCTGCATCTTCCTTTGTCATATTTGTATAATCAGAGGCTACATCATTGTAGACAGGTGTTTCTTGATGAACTGTTATTTGGGTCTCAAGAGGCACGAGTTCCATGGCTTTGTTGCATAGTCCTTCATTTCTTACTGCAGGTTTATCAAAGGTGATAAGTCTTTCTGTTTGAACCTCTTGGATAGTAGCGAGATTTGGTCTTCTCTACATCTTGGGAGTCCACTGGGCCTACTACTTATTATTGGCCACATGATTGTGGTTTGACCAGGTCGATGGACACAACTCTGTTCTCCCTTTTACTAGCAAGGGGCGGTAGTACTACTGACCTTGTTCCTTGGATTGCCAAGACAGGGACTGCTTTTCTGTAAGAAGGCCCAAATTCCTTCTTCACCGCGATCTTCTCTCTGACTAGATCCCCAATCTTTGGAATTCAGACAGGTCTTGCTGGGACAGGTGGTTTTTCTTCAGTGGATGTTGGATTTTGTGTTGTGTTACTTGGACTTCTTGTTTTGTTTAAGTCCTGTAAAACAGCCAAACGATCTTTGACATCAAAGGGTTTTTGTTCCACCACTGAAGTTTGACAATCGAGGTCTTCGATTAACATTCTAGTACCAAACAGTAATTCATACGGAGTGATTCCACCCAGAGAATTTCTTGGCAGATTGTTAAGACTACGTTGGACACCTATTAGATGTGTGATCCACCAATCACCCGAACCTAATACCTTAGCTGTTATGGATTGCTTTATGTCATGGTTTTTTCTTTCCACTACCGCATTACCCTCAGGATGGAAGGGACTAGAATACCGCAATGCAACGCCCAAACTAGCCATGGCATCCTTGTAAGCTCGAGAGCTAAACGCAGGTCCCTGGTCAGAATGTAGCGTGTCTCTTGGGTATGTGCCGATAAAGACTCGCAAATCCTTTATAACAGTTCTGGCGTCAGCCGAGCGCTGGGGCCACATCCAAATAAATCTTTGTCCTAGTAGTTGTGGGACCGCATCCGTTCATTATAACGTTTGCTTGTAAATAGTCTAATGCTGTCTAGCAATGGTATCTGAACTGGGCTGGCTACTCTGTAGTCAGGTATCTGGTGGCTTTCGCTGCTGCGATTTCTGTTGCAGTTAGGGCAATAAATTGCAAAATTGTACACATCAACTCCCAGTCCCGGCCACCAGTACATCTTTTCTAATTCTATTAGAGATTTCAAGATCCCTTGATGTCTCAGACCCTCTCCCATATGTGCTTCGTGTACCAAAGCAGCTCTCCGATTCCTGTTTGGAATTACTCTGTCCCGCACTCCAGGGATTTGAGCAAAAGGAACAGAGTTTGCATCAATTATGTATGTATTTGTGAGTGGATAGTTTAGCGGTAACGCTGCATAGCTGCCTTCCCTTGAGGTTTTTACTGCTAGTAACATTTCACCATTTATTACTCTTTTCGAACGAGTGATTGTAGCTACGGAAGCCGTTTGCACAGCTGCCTTCGTGGCTTCATCAGCCAATGAATTCCCTGCAACGTGAACGCCATTACGTTGATGACTCAGTGTATGAATCGCGTGTGTCTTTTGTAGTTCTTTCTGCAAAAGAACTACTTGTTCCCAAAGCATTTTATGCTTAATTGTGCCACCTTTTGAATTTTTGAAACCGTTTTGAACCCGTTTCAAACGTTTTGCAAGTGTTTGTTGTAAGATTCAACGCAGAAATGCGAATCGCACACTATTAGTGTGAGGAATTCGCAATCTGTATTTTCTAGCGCCATCTTGAAAGCCTATAGTTCAGCTCGATGAGTTGTACAGTCTCCGAGTGATTGAGTTTTAGTGACCATAGGTCTGAATTTACCTTCGCGCCAACGACCCTTAACGATCGCGCACACAGCACTATAGGCTTGTTTACCCCCAACTGTGGGCGGCGCTAATCCGTCTGTATAGATTATACATCCGTAATGTTCTAGAGGAAGAATCTCGGTCGGCAGAGAACATTCGTACTCGTATTGTAAAAATTCTTGTGTTTTTAAGTAGGGGTCAAACACGTATTCAACGTCTGTTGCAGCAAGAGAGTTAACCCATTGTATCCATCTTGGATGTAAAGCTTTTGCATGGGGAATGCTTGCTTTTGTCACTGCCTCTAAGGGAGGTACAGGTGTAACGATCATTATGCGTTGACCCTGTACCAGGGCTCTCTCCTTTGCTACTGCAGTTTGAACCGCTGTCAGAATTTTTTCTGTAGAAGTGCATTTTATTTCCGCCTGTGTGTACAAGTGTGATTTATATGCTATTGGTACCTTTTCACCTTTATTAAAAGTCAGGTACGTGTATCCGCATCTCCCTGGGATGATTCGGATCACAAGGTTGCGTGTATTTTCACATGTATCTAATTGTGTTTTGGTAACATGTCTGTTTGTACTGAACGCAAAATTTCTGTGTGCGTCTTAGTCCAATTAGTTGGTTTGAAATCAGGTTTGATTAGTTCGTAGAGAGGTCCTTTCTGTGGAATTCAGAACATAAGTTCTTCCAAAATTCAGGAAACCTAGAATTGACTGTAAGTTCTTCAGCGTTCTTGGAGTTTGGAGCAGCGCACATTTCTCTAGAAATTTTGCTGCCAGGCTTTTGCCTTCACTTGATAACTCGTATCATAAGAATAGGAGCTTGAGGTGGGCAATTAGTGATTTTTTTTAATTGAATTTGTACCCTTCAGAGGCAAACCCAAGTATTATGGTGTTCACTCTTTTCAAGTGCACGTCCAAATCACCATCTGTAAGATAGATGTCATCGACATATGATAATGCCTCATCATCGTACATTTGTAGTAACTCTGTTACTCTGGCTGAAAATAACCCTGGACTATTCTTGAATCCCTGGGGGAGATGGCACGTGTCCCCATAATTGAGAAAGCGGTCAAATGCCTGCTTTCAGGTGCAATGTTTTGACAGAAAAATGCATTTGAAATGTCTAATGTGGTTTTATATTTTTTCCGCACGATGTTATTCATCAGTGCTGCACTATGTGCATTTTGTACTGCAAATGTTTTGCAACAGGAGTTTAAGCGTCTGTAATCCAAAACTAGACAATATGAATTGTCTGGTTTGGAGACAGGAAACAAAGGATTCTTCATTGACGAGGTGCATGTTTCAATCACCCCTTGGTATTCAAGTTGATTTAAAATCTCCCTGACTTGTTTCTTAGCTTCTTGCTTAACTGGATACTGCCTTTGTGCAGTAGGTTGATTTTTTTAACTGGATTTTATGGTGAGGAGAGTCCTCATCCCATCCTGTATGATTTTTATATAATGCTGGAGCTTGGGCCACAGCCCTTTTCTGGCATATGTGTATTTTTTATGAATAGGAATGTGATTTGAGAAGGCTGGCATAATTACTTCCTCGCCATGTGGGCACTCCCTAACAAAGTCAGTTGGCCAGTTTTTTTCAGCTAGAAGTATGTCATAGCCCTTAGAGAGCTTCTCCCAAAAGAGTGCTCTTATTTTTCTAGTTATGTCCCCCTCCATCCGGAGTGTTACTTCATATAACTTGTGAGGTACACTAACCTTGGTGTCGGCAGTTTCAACCTGAATGCATTCATTCAAGTCCACTGTCTCCAGATGATACATCGGGATCCTGCAAACTATTGTGACTTCTGCTGCACTGTCTAGCATTGTCTAGGCCCACTCCCCATTCTTGAGTTGTGTCCTCAAGATCCTCGGAATGTCTGATCTTTATGCTTGCTACCTTCTTTTTTGTGAATTGGGTTATCTTATTTTTTGGAACGTGCTGTTCTTCTTTGGACTTCACGCGTTCCTCTTTCTGTTCTGATCGTCCTCTCCTCTCGGATTTCTGTGTAGAAGTCTGAAAGGTACGAGAGGAACGAGTATCAGTATCTTGATATCTATCAGGTTATACCTTTTTTCAGAGGGTTCCCGTTGGGGAGACCTATCTCCCTTTTGGGCAGATCTTCCTCTGGACTGAGAATATTTCTCTTCAGGAAGTGACTGTTTAGGATTTTCCCACTTCTTTTTAGGAGTAGTGAGATTATTTTTAATAAATACCTTTTTAGGATTTTCAGTTAGTTGGGGTTTTAATGGTTTCCCTCCCAAACTATCTCTTCCTAGTTCTTCATATGATTTTTCAATAATTCTTGCAAGCTCATATGGATGGTCTGCTATATCTGTTTCTTTTAACTTCTGGCGGATTGCCACAGATGCTGCTTCACCTTTGATGTTGGCTAATAGTATAGCCGAGACCTGTTTGAAATCAGTAATTTCATACCTAGATTTAAGGCCGGTTCTGGACCATATTCATTTTGAATCTGCCTCAGAACGTCTGGTATCACCGCCATGGACGGTACACCATGTGTTTTTGTGTAGATTGAAGAAAAGACTGTACCCCAAGTGTCACAGTCCTCCACATGTGGCGCTATCCCCATTGGTAAGCAGATTGTCAGAATTCTGTGTTTCTCACGAGGTGTACTATTTTATTTATTTATTTATTTTTACATTTGTAGAGCGCTCTGTTACCCGGAGGTGTCCTGGCGCTGACTGCTAGTGCTGGTATGAGTGGATGGGCTTAGTGGGTAAAGAGCCAGGTTTTGAGCTCTCTCCTGAACACCATCAGGTCCTGGGATTGTCTAAGCTTGAGAGGCAGTTTGTTCCAGGCCTCGGCAGCCCCAAGGGAGAAACTCCTACCTCCCCAGCGGGCTCTTTTGGTTCTGGGGACCGTGACCAGGGCCTGTTCCCCTGATCTCAGTGTTCTTGCCGGTATATGCCAGCGAAAGAGCAGTTTCATATATCTGGGACCCGTATCATGTAGGGCTTTGAAAACCATGCATAGCGCCTTAAAGACAATTCGCTTGCGGACAGGTAGCCAGTGTAGAGTCACCAAGTCCTGACTGATTGATGCGAATTTGGGAGTGTCAGTGATCAGGCGGGCAGCTGCGTTCTGTAATAGTTGGAGTTTATTAAGGACGCTCTGCTGGGCGTTTAGCATCAGGCTGTTACAATAGTCTAAGCGGGAGAGGACTTGACCTGTAACAATGGTTTTCCTATGTTCCTTCTCCACATTGGGAAGAATTTTTCTAATGGTTTTAAGCACATAATGCAAGGAGGAGGAGAGTGCGTTAACCTGGGGCTTAAAGGACAGGGAGTTGTCCACTAGGATGCCCAGTTTTTTTACTTTGTCCACCGGGGAGGGGAGAGGACCCATTTCATCTGGCCACCAACTCGGGGACCAGAAGTTATCCGTGGCTCCGAAGAGCAATACTTCTGTCTTCGTGGAATTAAGTTTTAGGCAGTTTTGTGCCATCCAGCGGTCCACCTCACGCATGCAGTTTTTAAATCTGTCTGCTGTATTTTCAACATTTCCCGGTAAGAGTGACACCACTATCTGAGTGTCGTCTGCATATGCTGTGAGGTGAAAGCCGAACGATCGTATCACCGGGGCTAGGGATGCAACATAGACATTAAAAAGGGTCGGGCTGAGCGAAGACCCCTGAGGGACACCACAAGGCAGCGCAAACGGGTGGGATTCGTAGTCTCCTAGGGCCACTACCTGGGTTCTGTCGGCCAGGAAGGCCTGTAGGATATTGAGTGCCTTTCCCTGGATTCCACAGGCCCTCAACCGGTCCACCAACAGTTTGTGGTGGACCGTATCAAAGGCCACGGAGAGATCCAGCAGGATCAGGGCCGCTCTGCCTCCTGCGTCCATCACCTGCCTGATGTCTTCCACTGATTTAATCAGGGCGGATTCCGTACTGTGCTCCGCCCGAAACCCGTGTTGTGAAGGGTCAAGGTAATCCCCTGTGTTTAAGAAGGCGCTAAGTTGTGAATTAAGGCTGCCTTCGATAATGTTTGCGGGGAGAGGAAGTCGAGCTATCGGCCGATAATTGTTCAAATTGGTAATGTTTTGGTTGTTTTTTTTTAGTAGTGGTAAGATGGATGCTCGCTTCCATATGGAGGGATATTCTCCTTTCTCCAGCATCTGATTGAAGAGTGGAGTAAGTCCACTTGCAATGACATCTGGGGCTAGTTTGGCTATACCAGTGGGACAGGGATCATGAGGGGAGCCTGATTTTATTTTTAAAAGGCGCGTTACCACTTCCTTTTCAGTGATGGGCTGGAATTGTTGCAGTCTAGCTGAAGGGCCTAGAGTCTCCAGGCCCTCCCTCGAGGGGGGTGTCATAACTCGACTGTCTAGTGAAAAGAAGATGTTTTCTACCTTTTCTCGAAAAAAACTAGCCAGGTTTTCACAGAGCGGAAGACTGGGGGGAATTTCTGTAGCTTTAGGATTGGCTAGAAATGAAACCGTTTGAAATAATTTTTGGGAGGTGTTTCTGGCTTCCTTTATCTGGTTAGTAAGGAAAGCCTTTTGTGCTTGTAAAATTCTCTCTCTATAGTTTCTTTGTTCCAAATTAAGAGTTTGTTTGTCTGCCTCGCTGTAATTCGTTCGCCAGATTCTCTCCAATTCCCTCCTATCAGGGAATACTGCCTCAATTTGAGTGATTTTTTGTGCTAACCAAAACTGAATTTGTTCCCTTTTGGCAGGCATTTTACCAATGACTGATTGTATAGTCTGTGGTGTGATTTTGTTTGTGTTCCCCTGGTGAGGGGTGTGCTGTGGAATCCTTACAGTAGGTTGTACTGTTAAGGTCCGCATAACATATTGAACCAATTGTCTATGTATTTTAATTAACTGTTTCAGCTGTGTTAACAGTTCTCTACCTGTCATACTTTCTATGTCAGGATGTGGTGTATAGCTGGCTAGTACCAGCCATGTAGCTCCTGGTCTACCTAGTGGACCGAGCCTGGTAATGTGATTTTCATGTTTTAGGGCGCCTTTGAACCAGAGCTGATGCTCTTGGTAAGTTAGTGGAATTTCAACGTCCTCGTAAGGAACGTATTCCTCGGGAGGTTCCTCTACCTTGTAGTAGTGAAACTCGTGTGTTCCACCATCTGCTGGAGGAAAATGAATCCATGAATAGAATACCTCTGTCTGCCGATATCCATGTGCCTCTATAACAAATATTACTTTACCACCTCTCGATGATACTCCATTGTTTATGAGTTTGTAAGTTATAGTTTTCCTTACGTTTACCGGAATGATTATAGCATTCGGGTCATTCTGTAGCCTATTTCTGTCATCTAAATTTGCTTGTACTGCTGCTGCAGCTAATTCTTCGTCAGTAACCATTATTTTACTGTTTGAAGAGTTTGCAGAACAAGTTTCAAGGAAACAAAGATTAGGTGCACAATATTTTGGAACACTGTATCCTTCAACGTTGAACAAACCAAAAACTAATTCATAGGATTTTCCGTCCTACCCAGTTTTGGCGGATATTTGCCTTTCACCCACTATAGTCGTCTATTGGAGTTTTTACAGGAGAAAGGGGTCTGTGCGAAAAGCATGACTGAGTTTCTCTAGTACCTAGCGTTAAATTATCGCCTTACCAAACATTGGGCGCCATGTAGTGTAGTTCCTATGTTCCCAATAGGCTCTGCGCATTGGAATAATAAATCCTGTCGTTTAGACGTAGGACTGAGGTCGACTAGGTCTCTACTAAATCTATTAGTTGTGAGTGCCAGCTACCTCAGAGGTTACTAGAAACTTTCTCGAATTTACAAGAAGGGATTAGTTTCTGACAACCGCATAAACATGCCAACTTTGTTTCCCAAGAATAAAAAATCAATCTCTAGAGTCGCGGAAACAAAAGATAGCTATTTTACTCAGTCATTCGTGCATGCTTCGTTTCACCAGAGGTGCTGAGAAAATAGAGAGACGGGCGTTTTCAATAAAAAGTATTATTGAACAGTTTTCTTTCTCAAGCATAAGAAATGTAGTGCTACAATAGTAATGCTGGTAATAAAGTACAGAGTATATAATACAAACAGTATTATAAAGTAGTACTGTAAAAGCATGATATGGTTTCTAAGCCATAAATTGCCTTAAAACGGATCAAATACATACAGTGTTAAAATGATGGCTAAAAGTACTCAACTGGTGCTTCTAAAATATGCCTACCCCGGTGTACCTGACCTAAGTCTAGCACAAGGGAAGAAGTAAGTAAGGAGTAGTTTAAGTTTAGTATTTTCTGCTAAGAATCTAATCAAGAATTCTCTAAGGGTCTAATCAGATCCGTACCTTGGTTTAGAATGAAGGAGGTCTTGTATCTCTCTCTCAGGACTCCATTTCCCAGCAACCCGCAAGGGTAGCCTGGAAACACTGGAGCTGGATTTCTCGGCAGGAGAAAAGACAGAGTCTCTCAGTGCGTCAGCTGGAGGGTTGGCTTCCTTCGGCACTTGCTGCTGCAGGGCGTCGGGCAAGTAGTTAGTCGATCTGCTCCAAACCACCGTGCGTCTGCTTGGGCAAATCTAGGCATATTTATACTATGAAGGTGCCGAGTTTGACGTGTGATTGGACTTAATAATGTTATAGAAGACTTAGTTCTTCGAAAACTCCATGATTTCCTAGGTAAATTAGTATTCAGGCAAGGGGATGTCCCTAGTTGCTGAAGGCGGGTTTCTCTAAGAAATCATTGCTGATTATTGGAACATATGGAAGTACCCATGCCATATTTGGGCTGCATAGGCTCAGTCTAAATATGGTAATGATTTCTATGCCTATATAAGGATAGGATAATCCGTATCTATATAAGGGCATGAATTGGGAAAATTTACACTAGGGTTCTAGATTTATTTACAACAGGTTCATCCAGGTCAATCTCGGTGAGATATGTAAGAAACCTAATTACTGTGTCTTCAGTTTGCTTAGATATCAAGATCACAAGCTGAGAGTCGTCAGCATAGGAAACCCGGGTGAATCCATGCTTCGTGATGAGTTTGGCCAGGGGAGTAGCGTAGATGTTGAACATTGTCGGGGATAAGGCCGATCTCTGTGGGACCCCACAGGGAAGCTAGAAACTGCCTGATTGCAGACCCTCCAAATACAGACTCTGCTCCCTCCCTTCCAAAAAAGATGAGAGGAGGGACAGAGCAGTACCCTCGACCCCCGCCACCTTCAGCCGCTGCACTAACACCGTGTGATTCACAGTGTCAAAAGCTGCTGACAGGTCTAAAAGTACAAGGACTGCTCTACCCCCTCAGTCTACTATTCTATGGACCTCCTCCGTTGCCACGATTAGAGCTGATTCGGTAGAGTGATGCAACCGAAAACCATGCTGTGTAGAATCCAGCAGGTTATTGGTATCTAGATAGTCTGTCAAGACCTTGTTCACAGACTACTACAATATTTTAGCTGCTATTGGTAGACCAGCAATCGGACAATAGTTCCTAGGCTCCGAGGGATCTAGAGTGGGCTTTTTAAGAATTGGTCTGATTGTTGCTTTTTTCCAGCATGCTGGATAACTGCCTGATTCCAAGACTTGATTGACTAGAGGGGTGAGTTTGTCGCAGATTTTCCTAGCAGCCATATGCATAATGGCTGGAGGACAGGGGTCTTTATGTGATCCGGATTTTATAGAGACGAGCAGTTTGTGTACCTCATCGTTTCTAATTGTCTGGAAGCAAGATAAACTGCAAAGTGTTGATTCAGCCTCACTGGACAATTGACCTTGTTTATCCAGAAACATTTGGGTATTGAACAGATTGTTATAAATCACTTGCACCTCATTCTGGAAATAAAGGGCCAGTTCATTGCACTTAGCTTGATCAGGTTGGAATACATTAACCTGCTGCGACTTAGACATCAGAGTTATAGTTTTAAAAAGTTCCTTGGTAGAATTTCCGGCTTCCTCTATATTACTTGTATAAAATAGTCTTTTTGCCGCAATGATTGCTTCCTCATACTGTTGGAGAGCAAGATTATAGATTGTTCTTGTATCATTACTATAATCTTGTCTCCAAAGGCCGACCGCAGAACGCAACGGGTTAAACTGAGATGCTGCCTCATTATTTTCCTTCACCAGCGTAAGAGGGACGTGGCCGAGGGCCAACTCTAAGTCACTGGCTAAAACTTTGTTCCAACGTCTAGTTTTTACCTTGGAAACTTTGGTTTGAATATGATGATTCGTCTGCATGACCCTGATGTTAAAATGGACGGCCTTATGGTCTGTCATGGAAGGGCTGTTGTTTTTTTTCAGATTAATATCAGTATTATTAGAGAAAATACCATTTAGGGTGTGGCCTGCCAGATGGGTAGATTCCGTGACTAATTGACTTAAGCCGAAGGCTGCTAGGTTGTCTAGTTTGTCTAGTAGCCTGACTGTGTCTGAGAAGTTTTTTAATTCCAGGTGATAATTAAAGTCACCCAGTATTGTGAGAGGATGGAAATCTTATACAGATTCCCATCATCTCACATTACTGGATGAGTCATTAGTGCCTGTGAGAAGGCAGCCCTGGCCCGGGTGAGCAATAAATAAGTAGTACCTGAAAGTTAAAAAGGTTGTTTGATTTTATTCTAAAGTGCAGTGCCTCCACTGGTAAAACAGAGATGGCTTCCACCCGCACCTTTAAAGAGTCTCGGTATATAATATCTAGGCCCCCCCTCTACCTTCCTCCCTATCTTGTGAGGTGACTGCATAACCATCTGGTAGCGCGATGTTCCAGTCTGGACCGGAGGTATTATCCATCCAGGTTTCTGTAAAAAAAAAAACGATATCAGGTGTGGTGCGTAGAATCAAGGCCTCGATCTGATATTTAGGTTTCACTACTGATCAAACGTTCATCAAAAGGCATTGCATATACTGCTCATGAATTGCCTTCGGGCCTTGTTTGGCTCTTTAGTAGTGGGGTTGTTTTTGATGTCTCCCATTTCTCTGTCTTTCTGGGCTTCAGATTTTCCTGCTCCCAAAACTCCCCCTATCCTGCTTGTATGCTCAGGGCTGTTAGTGACGCTCAAATAAGGCCGATATGAGAATTTGGGGCATGTAAGCTCACTTGTGATCTTATTTTGCAGGAGCATATCGTGCTCTCTGCAAGGCCCTAAGTCCAGTTCGAGCAGCTGCTGTCTGCTATATAATCGGGGTTTAAAATGGCATGGGGTTCTGGTGCTGGTCGCACTCCGGGCGCAGACGGGCTTGCCTTTGGCGCGCCCACCCCAGCACGATTTAAATAGTGTTGGGTTAAGGAGGCTAGAATGTCAACCCTGGTGCAATGCGGACACATCTTAACATCCGGGAACCGCCAGGATCGAGCAGGAAGTACACAGAGTAAAAACAGAGCTCAGGATCAGAGCAGCGAAAAGTACATTTTTAAACCAGTTCTAATAATGTATTTAATCTGTGCAAAGACGCAATTAACTTGGCAGCAAATTAGTGCAAAATGAAAGAGCTCAGCGTCTCAACACATACACGCTGCGCAGTTCCTCCAGCGTGATTTAAATAGTGTCGGGTAGAGGTGGCTAAAGCGTCAACCCTGGTGTAAAGTCGTCAAATTTGCCAGGAACAACCACCCAAAAGGCCTGAGGTATTTGAATATAATTATTTATTAATTATATTGTAACGGGAGAGCACCGAGCGTCTGGCTTTCTCCGATAACTTTCGCTTTTTCTGCGCGCATGCGCAGACGCTCTCAAAATGGCGTCCTCGCTCGCTACGTCGTGACGTAGCCCGCGAGAACTAGAGTGCGAGTCTACATATCTTCCTCTTTTTATTAACAACAGAAACATTTGTCATTTGACGTCCCAAAGGATGGTTAGCTCCCCCCCCAGTTCAAAGTCTCGGAAGCGGGTGGGCCTTACCACCACTCTGCCTGCTCGTGTGCGTCTTACCGGAGTGGAGAGGGCTTCCCCGCTACAGTTCTCTGCAGGGCTCACCACCTTGTCTCTCGGGCTACCCGGATTCTCTCTCCTCGGGGTCTCCAGACTCCTCACAATTTCCTTCCGCTCCCGGGTCCTCTCCTTCTGCAGGGGTACTTCGTTCATTCTCTCTTTGTTTTTGGTCCTGTTGTGTCCTCCCGTTCTCCTCCGGGGACCATTGTAGTATCTTGTTGCATTTAGACATGCGGTCTAGGGACCACACATTCCCGTCACTGAGCAGTGCTGCTCTATCGTACACTTCTTTCACTTGTAGTGGTGAACTGTATTTGCTGTCTCCAGGTGAGGGACCAGCGTTGTCGGGGGGACTACTTTATCACCTCTGTACAGGAATATTCCATTGTCACCCACTGACAGTTCCTCTCTGACTTCATAGAATTTCCAGAGCGCTTTTCGCAATCGTTTCTTCTCGGGCCATCCATGTATTATGCACTCCTTGACTTCGCAGATGTCCTTGTCTTCTTCATACGCTTGGGCCCACTCCTGGTTGCTTATCACCCGTTCGGGGTCCTCCATCGTAGCTACCATCTCCTCATTTTCTGTGGTTATGTTGGGAGCTCCTTCCGTAGCTGAAGCTCTACTGAGGTAGTCTGCCACTTTGTTTCGTGTTCCCGGTATGTATTCCACATCTTACCTGTATTCTAGCAATTTCAATGTCATCTTGGCAATGCGTGGCGTGGCGCTCGCATGCCCACTCGAGGTGAGCACTTTGACTAACGGCTTGTGGTCTGTCTTGAGTTGGAATCTTG
This sequence comes from Lissotriton helveticus, assembly GCF_964261635.1. NCBI lineage: Eukaryota > Metazoa > Chordata > Amphibia > Caudata > Salamandridae > Lissotriton > Lissotriton helveticus. Next base: position 684,821,830 of record NC_136057.1, on the reverse strand, counting down.
TGCCCCTTAGGAATTGGCGGAACTTCCCCATGGCCCACACCACCGCACCGCCAGCATCTCCTTCTCGATCACACTAAACTTCTGTTCTGTGGGCGATAGGGATCTCGAGGCGAAACTGAGGGTCTCTATTGTTCCATCCTTCCTCTCCTGCACGAGGACTGCTCCCAGTCCTTTCTCGCTGGCGTCCGTCGTTAATATCGACTTCCCGAGGGGGTCGTATCCTTTAAGTGGCACGGCCTGACTAATGTCATTCTTTAGGGCCTCCAATTCTTTTTGTGTCTCTTCTGTCCACTTGAACACTGTTTTGTCTCTTATTAGCTGCCTCAGGTGGTGCGTCTTGGTGGCAAAGTGTTGTACAAACTTACTATAATATTCAGCCATTCCTAAGAAGGATCTAACCTCTTCTTTGTTGGTTGGGGCCACAGCGTCGCAGATTGCCTTCACATTTGCTTGTTTGGGAGTGATGCCGTGTCCTCCGATCTCATGTCCTAAGTAGGTGACGGACTTCATTCCGAGTCTGCACTTCTCCCACTCTGCCGTCAGGCCATTGCTCTCTAGCACTTGAAGCACCTTGTTTAGCTTCTCATCATGATCCTTCCGGTCTGTCCCCATCACCAGTATATCGTCCTGAAAGTACTGTATGCCCTCAATGTCCTTAAAGAGATGGTGCATTAACTTCTGAAACACCGTGGCTGCCGAAGCAAGGCCAAAGGGCATTCTGCGGAATTGATAACATCCGAAGGGTGTTATGAAGAATGTCAGTTTCCGGCTTGTTGGATGCAAATCTATCTGGTGATAGGCGGAAGTAAGGTCAATGGTGGAGAACCACTTTACTCCTTTCGTCTTGGCCAGCATTTCTTCTATGCGAGGCAGTGGGAATTTTTACACAATTAGGCATTTGTTCAGTTCTCGAAGGTCTACACAGAGACGAACCTTGCCATTGGGTTTCATTGCCACCACCAGGGGTGCCAGCCACTCCGAGCTATCTATTGGCTCGATGATTCCATTTTCTTCTAATCTGTGCAGTTCCTGCTGTACCGCTTCCCTTACGGCTAGGGGCACGTTCCTGACCTTGTGGGATATAGGCTTGGAGTTCTCTTTGAGTACGATCCTGTGTGTGAACTTCTCCAGCTTGCCTACCTTCCCGTCAAACACTTTTTGGGAACTCACTCTTCATCTTCTCCAGGTCCGGCCAGCTCTCTAGGGCTGTCATCAGCACTTGCGTGTCCCCCCCCCGGGTCTAATTGTATCCCCAGGTCACCTTGGTCCATCCATCCTAGGACTGATGGGCCCTTCTCAGCTACATACAATTTGCACTCCGCACTCCTTCCTCTGAACTCGAAGGTTAGAGCTCTGTATCCGACCATAGGAATGGGTTCGCCCGTGTACGTCACCGGTCGTATATCGGGTGGTTCTAATCTTGGGCCCAAGCGGGGTCTGAATTCTTCATTCCACACTGCTCTTTGGACGATGGTGTACGGGGATTCCGAGTCTACCACAATCTTGATCTTCACTCCTCCTATCACCATGTCGCATTGTGGCTTGCGGGATCATTTACAGTCAATGCCCAGCACTTGTCCTTCCACACATAGCACATTGTCTTCCTCGTCCAGTTCTTCTTCCTCCTGTTGATCCTGCGCCACGTACTTCACTGTGGATCTCCTCATTTTTCGGCGACACACCTTTTCGTAGTGGCCTACTATGCCGCAGAACATGCATTTTGCTCTGAACGCCGGACAACGTTTGTCTTGGGACGCATGGGCTTGGCTTCCGCACCTGTAGCACGTGGACTTGCTTTCTTTGCTCTGTTTCCACGGTTGTCCTGGTTTCCCCATCCACTTGTTCGGCCCTTTTTCTTCTATCGTCGTGGCTTTACTCCTTCCCGGTGGTTCTGCATCATCCACCTTGTTCACCATAGTCCTTTGTACAGCTTCTCTTTTAGCCGCGTCGGCACACCGTTTCGACAACTCAGCCTTTTTTACCATGGCTATTACTTCCTTAAGCGATGCTTCTCCATTTACCCACAATTTGTCTTGTACGGTGTTGTTGGTGGTGTGCATGACTATCTGATCTTTTATGAATTCGTCGTGCAGAGCCCCATACTTGCACGTTACCGCCAACATCCTCAACGCTGCGACGTAGTCATCTATGGATTCGCCGGCTTCTTGTTTCCTCTGCTGGATATTGTAACGGTCGATAGAAGTGCACACCACCGGACGGTAGTGGTTGTTGAGATCTTCTATGGCGTGCTTAAATACATCGTCGTCTACATTTGGTCTGGGTGTGGGCACCAGATTCTGAAAGACCCTGATACCCTCTGGGCCTAGGTTGTGCAGGAGTATCCTTCTCTTCCTCGCACTGGGGAAGGCTTCCCCATTCTCGTCTTCTAGGGCTTCAATATAGTTTGTGAAGTACTCTCTCCAGTCCTCCCACTTAATTTGAGGTTCTTCAGGCTTCGGCAGAAACGGGATCGGCGTCGTGAGTGAAGACGCATGCACACTCATTGTGGCGCGTCTTCCTGGTTCCGCCCCTGGACCTCTCGGGCTGCCTGGTGCGTTCGCGCTCTCGCCTTGCGCTTGGTTCGGTCGGGGCTCTTCTGCTCCCCCTTCTCTGTGTCTTGCTAGGTCCACCAGGGCCTCTGTGGGTTGTTGTTGTTTTCTTGCCGTACCTTCTTACTGCTTTATGCCACTGTTTCTGGTACCTCGACTTGTGGGTGGTGTTCTCCCCCTTCCTGTGTGCTTCTGCCACGCTCCCCCGCTGTTCTGCGTTGCCTTGGTGACTGCTCACCTTCCTGCAGCTCCTCGTGGTGGGCCTCGATTGGGGCTATGCTTTCCTGTGCTGTTGCTGGGTCCTGATGGCCTCCCTTGCCACTCGTTTTATTTGTTCTGGTATCCCATTCATCGTCGCCACTGTAAAGTTGTCACATTTGCCAGGAACAATCACCCAAAAGGCCTGAGGTATTTGAATCTAATTATTTTTTAATTATATTGTAATGGGAAAGCGGTGAGCGTCTGGCTTTCTCCGATAACTTTCGCTTTTTCTGCGCGCATGCACAGACGCTCTCAAAATGGCGTCCTCGTGCGCTACGTCGAGACATAGCCCGCGAGAACTAGAGCGCGACTCTACACCTGGTACAATGCGGACCCGCCTTAACATCCGGGTACCGCCGGGATCGAGCAGCAAGTACACAGAGTAAAAACAGAGCTCAGGATCAGAGCAGCTAAAGGTAAGTTTAAAAACAGTCCTTTTAATGTATTTAATCCGTGCAAAGACGCAATCAACTTTGCAGCAAATTAGTGCAAAATGAAGGAGCTCAGCGTCCCAACACATACACGCTGCGCGGTTGCTCCAGCGTGATTTAAATAGTGTAGGGTAGAGGTGGCTAAAGCATCAACCCTGGTGCTATGCGGACCCGTCTTAACCGCAGGGTATCGCCAAGATCGAGCAGGAAGTACACAGAGTAAAAACAGAGCTCAGGATCAGAGCAGCTAAAAGTAAGTTTTAAAAACAGTTCTAATAATGTATGTAATCTGTGCAAAGATGTAATCAACTTAGCAGCAGATTAGTGCAAAATCAAGGAGCTCAGTGTCCCAACACATACACCTGCCCAGTGCCAAAAATCTTGACCTTCTGTTGAAAGCATCTGGGATATTGCACCATCCTGTTTGTTTATGCAAAACACTGTTTTGTTGGCTTTCTGAAGAAACAACAGCAGGGCTTTCTTGACAGCTCTTAATATCAGCACATTTATATGGAAGTTGCAGAGACCAATGACCTCTTGCTGTGAATTCTTGAAAGTGGGTACCCCATCCTTTCACCGAGGCATCCCCAGTTATCACAAAGTCTAACTGAGGTGAGAGAAATTATAGACACCACTATCTGTTGGGAGGAAGGCCTGAGACAGGTAGGAGTAAGGAATGCATTCCGCCCACTAAAAGTGACACCACCAAGAGGCTCCTAGGAGTCATCACCACTGTGGTTGAGAATGTGAAAGACAATGGTTTGTCTGACCTTGAAAGAGACTGAATTCTTGGTTAATAAGAATCCCATGAATCCATACTTTTATGTCCCTCCAAAGTCAGAGGCCTCCACCTGGCCTACCAATTATATCAGGCATAGGCTCCTTGTTAGAGCCACTATCTCAATTTGTAGATTTATTTTTTAGACTACTGGTACAAGAGATGCCTATGTTCCTGTAGGATACTAAGGACGTACTCTGTCTTTTCTGGAGTTGAATTCAATACAGATACTGATTTCCTCATGTCTCGATGTAGAATCACTATACACCTGTATTCCACAAGATCAGACTCTATCCACCATTGAAACCCTACTAAGGTCCAGACATCCGGACGCCTTGACTCCAGAGCACACTTTTTCTTTCCTTTTTCTCTCCTCACCACAGCCTGCTCACATAAAGGTTTACTATACCTCTCTATATCAGAGAAAACATCCCTGAGCTCCTGCCTCTCAGAGAGGGGGTCGCAGCCCTCATTATGACCAGGTTCATAATGTGAGGAGGTTACCCTATGATGAAGCATGCCACCTTTGGGTGGGTGAGGGAAACCATCCTTTAAAAGAGACTTGCCTTAGCACTTTTCCAAAATCCGTAGACCCAGGGGCCTCTTTTGTGTTGTTGGTTTCGGAATAGGGGAGTCAACCCCTGCAGGCCTTTAAATCTCCTCTGGCCCTCATATGTGTTTTGGAGAGAAATTATAGACCTGCTATTTTTTTGCTGAAAACCACCATTGACCCTCTCTTTTTGTTCTGGCCCTGATCATTATCTAATTGCCAGATTAACCTGATATTTGACCCTATTGCTTGTACACCTGTTACTGAATCTGATACATTCTTAATTGACAGAGTGGAACTAGACCTACACAAGATGATATGCCAAGAAGATACTTCAGCAAGCATGCTTTCACTTACGATTTCTTTTGTAGCTGACTTGCTAATGTGCTGCGATCAGCCTGTCTGTCCTATTAAGGATATGCTTTTGCTCTGTTTATATATATCAGAGCTCCCAGCAAATGAATCACACTGACAATGTGTCTGTTAAGTGTGAGTTCTAGCTTTCTAAAGACCCTAGCACAAGGTCTGACAGTTAATCTTGAAGTGCACTGATGAAACTTTGGCTAACCAGTCGTCTAGGTATATTTAAACCTGATGACCTAATTTTCAAAGGTGATCTGTGACTAGTGCTATGCATTTTGAAATGTTATGGGAGCTCATCTCAGCCAAAAGATTGGGGGTGAGAGGGCTACTTGGAATTGAAAATTCTCACCGGCCCCTCAAATCTGAGAAAATCAGAGAAAATGTTGCTGTTTGCTCTTTATGGGTATATGGAAACATGCATCTTTGAGATCTAGGGATGCCATACATTCCTCAAACACCTTATCAAGCATCAATCTGCCAACCTCAGCAAATTCAAGAACAACCATCCCATCGCTCTGCTCCCCTTTCCAGCCAAAGTCCTTGGAAAGGCCATCAAACGCCAACTCACAGAGCACCTGGAGAATAACAATCTTCTGGACACCTCCCAATCCGGATTCCGCACCAACCATAGCACCGAAGTTGCCTGATCACTGTCACAGATGGCATCAGAACTTTTCTCGACCGGGGAGAAACAGCGGCCCTGATCCTCCTCAACTTCTCAGTAGCATTCAACACTGTATCCCACCACATCCTTATCAAGAGGCTTCATCACATTGGAATCCAAGGAGACAACTTCAAATGGTGTGCTTCCTTCTTCACCAGAAGAACCCAGAGAATCCGTTTACCACTGTTCACCTCGGAAGCCAAGAACATCATCTTTGGCATCCCTCAAGGCTCGTCCCTCATCCCTGCACTGGTCAACACCTACATGACCCCCTTGGCCAACATCGTCAGAGCCCATGGACTAAACATAATTTCCTATGCAGACGACAATCACCTCATCCTCCGCTATCAGAAGATCCCTCCACCATAATCGCCAACTTCTGCAGGTGCATTACTGGATGAGAAACATATGTCTAAAACTCAACACAGACCAAACAAAAGACATGATCTTCGAGAGCAGCATCTCCTCATGGAATGACTCATGATGGCCGTCTGAACTGGGGCCTCACTTATTCTGAAGGCCGTGCCTGCAACCTTGGCATTATCCTGGACAGCAAGTTCACCATGAAAAGCCAGATCAGCACAGTATTGTCTGCCTGCTTCCCCACTCTTCGCATGCTCCGTAAGACCTGGAACACCAAAAAGTCACTCAAGCCCTCGTCACCAGCCTGCAAGACTACGGCAATGCACTGTACGTAGGAATCACCATGCACTACCTAAAATGACTGCAGATCATACAGAACTGGGCGGCCAGACTCATCCTTGACCTCCTGAAATTAACCCACATCCCTGGAAACCTGAAGAAGCCCCATTCACTCCCCATTCAGAAGAGATGTCAATTCAAGATGCTCATCCACAACTACAAAGCCCTTCACAAGCAAAGAGTAGCATATATCAACCACCGCATAAACTTCTACCAACGCTTCAGACACCTCGCTCTGCCTCTCACCCCCTCATGCACACCCCCTGCATCTGCCAAAGCAACAGGGGAGGACACTCCTTCTACCTCCCTGCAAAATCCTGTATTGACCTCTTCCTTCACCTCTGGACCTCACCCTCCCTTCAGGAAATCAGGAAGGGACCCAAGACCTGGCTGGTGGACTGAGCCTTCCCAAAGCAGCAAGGCTATCAGCATCTGAATACCCTCGCGGGTGATTAGCCTTGCTTTATAAATCCTGATTGATTGATTGATACATTTGTGTTCCAAAAGCAGTTGCAACACTTTTTGTAAGGTTACCATTCTGAATAATTGTTTCTTAGGAAGACGTTCAACTGGTGCAAGAGCAGCAGAATGGGTCTTCATTCATCCAATCTCTTCATTTTTATGACGGAAGAGTCTGGAGTAGAAGCCTTTGTTTTTCAGGACTGGCTCAATAGATCCCTTCTGTAGCATCATGAAAAGTTTGAATTTCAAGAAATGCAGATGCTTCTGTTTGGCCTGAGGTGGAGGTGTTGTAGGAGGCCACTGAAGAAACTCTACGGTATGGCTGTACTGGATGACATCTAAAACGTGTCAATTGTAAGCATCACCTATTCCTTGTAGAAAATAGAGATACTGCCACCTCTCGAGCCTTAAGACCGGAAGATGGATGATACTGTAGCAAGTGATGGGGGATCATCAATGATGGGGTCCTGTGTCCAGCTATTTGGATTGCCCTCTGCCTCTATGTTTAGATATGGGCTTGCTTTAAGTCTGAGCAGGTGGAGTCAAATATGGTTGCTGCTGGTGCGATCCACTGTATTGGAGGTATTGCAACTGCAGTTGGTAGAAGGGGTAGCTATGAGGGCTGGGTTCTGCTTTTAGGTCTCAGAAGGGAAAAGGATGTCGGTGCTACAAGGCTCCTACTGACCAGGCTGTATCAGTTGAGATCTTAATATTTTGAAGTACAGCGTTTATATGCATTTCAAATAAGGATTCTCCATCAAAGGGTTGGACCTGGCGCCATTGGTGTGGGTCTCCCTTCCATTTTTGCTGTTGCCTCATGTATTTTTCTGGTGTTAGATGCTTTGGGTACTGTGCCACTGCTGTCCAGTGCCACAGTGCGAGTGCTCCCTGCTGTAAATTGATGTATTGATTAGTGGTTCCATGATTGGATGTTTGGTTTACTTGTCAGACCCTAGTACAGTGCACTGAGTGTGCTCAGGGCGTGTAAATACAAATGCTGCTAGTGGGCTTGCAGCACTGATTGTGCCACCCACAGAAGCGGCCTTGTAAAATGTGTCTAAGGTCTGCCATTGCAGAGCCTGCGTGCAGTCTGGTACTGTCATGCTGACTTGGAAAGTGCACCCACTTGCCAGTCCCTAAACCTTCCCTCTTCTTCATATTAGTCACCCCTATGGTAGGCCCAAGGGCAGGGTGCATTGTAAGTATAAGGTCGGACAAGCCCTGATGTGTGTGGCATGTCCTAATAGTGAATTACAGCCATTTTCGTTTTTCACTATTGCAAGGCTACCTGTTCTCCAAAGGCCAGAATGGGCTGCTGGATTGTTACATGTTTATAATCCTAGCAGACTCAAAGAACATGGTAGAAATTCCAGTTTAGTATGCCTGGACTCAGAGTAATAAAATACATCTTTTAGTAAAGTTTATTTTAATATTCTGTGTTTGCAAATACCACTTTTAGAAAGTAGGTATTTGCTTGCCTAACCATTTGAGCCCGCCTCTGCGAGGTTGTGTATTCCTTGTTTGGGTTTGGGACAGGACTGGGGAATTCCAGGAGGCAGGCTGGGGCTGCCCGGTGGTGAATAGGGAGATCTGCATCTAGATGGGAGGGAGGAGTTGCACCTGGGACCTGAATAGAGCTGGGCCTTCCCTCTACAATGCCGGCTCCACCACCTGTGGTGCGTCTGATGTCTCTGCCCTGCACACTAGAATAAGAGAAGGAAGACTGTCAACAAAGTGCTCCAGGACTGGACTTGCCTTCCACAATGCTGTCTCCACCTCCTGTGGGGCGTCTGATGTGCCTGCCCTGCGTTATGAAAGGAAAGGAGAAGTCTGGTAAACAGAGTGCTTCAGAACTGGCTTGAACTGGGCACATGCCCCTCTCCCCTCAGAGAACAAAGGATTTTGGGGTATAAGTATTGGGACACTGATCCCCTGAAATTAGATCACTTCTGGACTTACAAGACGAAACCTCTGCTGAGGAGAAGGAACCTGAAGAAACTGAGGAGAGACTATTCCCAAGCTGAAGTGCTGCTTGGGGGATTGGCCTGCAGTGGTTGCCTGACTGCCAAAGCGAGGAGAAAGAACTTTGTGGACTTTTCTTTCAACTTGTGCAAAGATCTCCAAGGGCTTTGAAGAGAGATTGCCCCCTGACTGAAGTCCCAGGACCAGTGGACTTCACCAACCTTTGTGTATTGCTGCTGGAAACAAGTGGCTGCAGAAGCAGGAGCTGTGACCAACCGTCACGACCGGCCCGGTGTCCTGTAGGCACCGCATCAAGCAACGTCCGCCTCGAACAACGCAAGCTCTACGCTCACCGACTCCGTCCTGACGCCGTCACCGAGCCGTAGCCTGCACCGCGACTGGAAGGACACCGCGACGTGCAACGCCTCGCTACACCGAATTGAACTGGTCTGACCGAAGCTGTCACTGCTGATGATTTAGAGTCCTGTGACTGCACCGGAGTTGGGCACCGCCTCACGCGTTTTGCGATGCACTGCCCGACTCGCACCGCTGTCCGGACTGATCGACGCAAGCTCCCGAACTCCGGCTTGTTCGCCACCCCGCAAGCTGCAAGCACCGCATTGAAGCACCGTCTCGCCCTGCAACGCAAGCCTTGGATCCACCGACTCTGTCAACGGGCCGCTGCCTGCACTGCATCGAGGGACAACGCATCCTGCAACGCTTCCTTTCTACACCGCGACGATCACAGGAACCGGCTCGCACATCCGTGCCGGCCGTCCCAAGTAAAAGGTACGTTGACTGAGTCTGTCGACCATTGAGTGGGCCCGTACCGACGCGGTCCGCTGGAGTTGCTAGACTGTTATTTTTAACAACGCTGTAGCCCGTCCGGGCTACCGACTTGCACAGAACCTGGATTTAAGCCTTTTTAACAAGAACTCTTGAAAGCTAATAGTACTGTGGATTCCTTTTGTCGTTTATTGGTCTTTTGGTAACTCTATATAAAGTATAACTTATTTTTGATATAAAACCTGTGTGGTGTCCATTTGTAATGTTGTCACTGAGTTACTGTATGTGGTCATAAATGCTTAACTTACACCGCCTCTGAAATAAGCCTTGACTGCTTGCGCCACGCTGCCTAGAGGGTGAGCAGGGGTTATTTTGGGAGTGCAATCCTCCTTACTCTGACTAGAGGAGAGGGTCCCTATTTGTCACAAGTACCTACCTGTGCCAACTAGAGACCCCCAATTCTAAAAGGGTGTAACTAAAATTCTAATGTGAATCTCTGGTCTGAAACAGGCTGCACTTACCCACCCTTGCCTCCCTACCACTGCTGCACTTGCTATCTGAGTAAACCTTAAGTTAGCGATGTTCATCATTGATTCAATGAGTGCTACAGACGTGCTTTCCCCCATGCAATTTCCTTATAACTGACTGCTTTTTATCCTTTGGTAAGAGTTCCCGATATAGATTTATATCCAACCACATTTGGCTATCATCTGCCTAATGTTGCTTGGCATAGTCTTCCCTTGTTAATATTGCTGTCTTTATCACCTTAACATCTCCTTACCAGAGGTAGGCTGCTTTCTGGAATGTTTTAACTGGCTCCCTTAATTCATACGGAAAGCAATCTGTTTTTCCAGTTGTCACCGAGGGGTCAAATCTTTTCAATGTTCTTTTGACCAGGGTATGAAATCTGCAGAGAGACTCTAGGTGTAGGCGTGGATGTTTCTGGTCTTCTGAATATGTAATCATTCCACTCTGTGCCCTCAGCCCCTGAAGTCTCTGGAAGTTCACCTTCCTCTACATCTGAGTACCAGTCATCATACAAAAAGTCTACTTGAATGGGATTCAATGGAAGATCTTTTAAAGTGGCGAACTTGATGGAGTTCGTTCAACTGGAGTTGGTCCTTGTCCAGGCATTTCTTGCTGATGTAGAGACACATTTGGGGATGCTGCTGATTGTTAGTAGAGGTTCTATTGGGAAACTGGTATTCAAGTCCATCATGTATCATAAATCCTTAATTAGGTCGACAGGCTCCTGCCTCATGGTATGATCTTGGAACGTTTCAAAGTCTGCCTCATAAGGATCATAAAACTGATCATAATAAGCTTGCTCCTCTGCCCAGTCCTGCTCACTGTATTGTGGATAGTTTGGGTGGTACTGTGGTTGGAGAGTGCCTTGATCGTGTTGTGTGTAAGTAGCCATGCTCTTGCTAGTAATAAGGGATCGGACTCCTCTTCCAGCTCAGTTTCTAGTAGCTTAGCTGATGGTAATAGTGGGACTTTACTGGGGGAAGGGTGCTTTGGCAATTTATATGAGGATTGGTGATCCTTTTGTGGCCTTCTTTAACTGCACTTTCGTTGAGGGAGCCATTACTGGCAGATCTGTTGTTGACTTAAGTGTTGGCAGTAATTTTACGGCTGACCAAATTTTGGGAGAATTGTCAATGGATATGTCGTTGACTGACTCCTACGTGATGGTAGAGACATTTAGTGTGGTGCTGTAGAAGCAAGCTTTGTACCTCTATGTCATATTTCTTCTTTTCGTCGTTAATAGGTCATTGGACAGATGCTTCTGATGCCATGCAGACAAATAGTGCCTTTTTAGGATTATTTTTCCTGAGGGTAATGCAAGACAGAAGGGGTACTTTGGGTTGAAGATAGTTTCAGTGTTTCTAGGAGGTGGTTTTATGCCTTTTTCTCTTGCAAAGGCTGGAAAGCTGTACTAGACTCATCCCCACAAGAGTGGGTTTTTGCAGTCTTAGTTTTCTGTAGCCACCTCAACATTCTTGCCCCATGATAATTAAGGTTTTTGTCTGGAAAGGTTATGCAAATCTTGCAGTTCCATTGGTGCATGATTCAGTTAAAGGTAATAAGTGTACTTTTTATGACGGTCATCCGAAAACACCCTCATCTTTCCACAACAATCACATACCTTAAAAAGGCTTCTTTTTAATGTTGTCTACATTGTAAAATTCAGTCAAATTGCCTATTCCAGAAGTAATGGTAGAAGAGCTCCACACTCACACAACCTAAGATCAGGTCAGAATTAACATTTTCAAGTTAAATCTGAGGCTTAATTATCTGAAGGGAGATAACATTTATTAGACTCCCTTGCCACATGATACATTAGAAATATGAGTTGAGATGGCCTCTGAAAGAAGTGAGGTTAAGGACTATCCCACCTCATTAGCTGATGTTCAGGTATTTCAATTAAGTTGAATGTACTACTAAAGTGGCATGCAGTGCCTTGTAATCCTATTGAAAAGTTACCGTGGAACTCACACCTCAACAGCGGGAAATGATTCAATGATGTGAATCTGTGAAAGAGCCAATGCTAGAGAACCACATAGTGCTTCTGACACTGTTGAAATCCACCACTGAGTTTCTACTAATTTGCGGATGGAACTAGCTATTGTGCCCCACCTTTAATTTTATTGTACTCCTCTAGAATGAACGTGTACCCTTTCCTGTCTGGACCCGTTCTTGTTAATCTGTTACTGTACTCTTTTCCATTTCTCCCACAGTACTTTGTCTGTTGATATCACTTGGAATGATTAATTTGTTGTAGTCACAAGTATGTTCAGTTTTATACTGATCCCATATGTTAATAGTGCTGGGAAAGTATCAGAGGGCAGAATCCCCTTTACAAATAAAAATCTCTACTCGGCATTTCAGTTACAACGGTACGCAGTTAAGGGTTTCAAGAATCACTGGCAGTGACAATATGCTTACGTGTTTTTCGTGTGAACACCGATGTGCCTGGAATTCAGGCTGGCTCTGGAAATCAAGAGCACACACAGCACCTAAACGGTCTGTAAAGTATCACAATAAAGTCAGTCCTGCAAAGTGTCACTCATTAGGGGTCACACTGACACAAATGAATTACCATCCCCGCATTAAAGCTCTGAAATCATTTGTCACGCATTTCAGAGCTCTTCAAGATTACCTCTGGAGTCGCGTGCACTGCACCATTAAAAACTGGAGGCGCTGACAGTGCTGTACTTAACTGTTGCTATCATCTATGGTACCAGGGATGGAAGAGGTCACCTGTTTGTCAGATATTGCAGTGGGTGTAGCACTTAAAAGAGCAGCTTTGTCACGCACATTTTCACACTAACCCGCCTCCTTTATTCACCTGCATTTGCAGAAGCTTCTATGCACCATTCTCAGGTTAATGATAAACTGTTCAGACAGAGCGATAGCCTGTTACTATGACCCATTTTAAAATCCTCTACTTTGTTGGCCCTGGAACCCGTGATCTGTTATGCATGAAAGTGTTGGTGGTTTAAAACATAGGGCTAGTCATCCATCAGTTTGTTAAATTCCATTCACATATTTCCAGTTTGTGTGAAATACACATAGATGTAAAATGCCTTACAAAGGTTAAAGAAATTCGGAGTCTGGCTCCAAGCTACTTGAAAATCTTGATGGGCAGACATTTCTCCAAAAGCCAATCCAAGTTCCATAACTCGTGCCTCCAATTGCACCAAATTCGACTGTTATTTATGCACGTTTTGCATGTTTTAAAACAAAAGGTGAAGTAGAATTTCCTGGAATGAGTGACAGCCTGTTGCCCACTTGATCACCTGATTGTGACTAAGTCATGTGGATAAGAAAGGGAGTACTTCCAGGGGAGTGGCTACAATTTGTGCAGCAGGTGCAGTGGTGCCAGAACCCAAAGCATTGATGGTCCATCAATACATGCTAATTTCTGTATCGTACTACCCCAACAGACCAAGGGACAATGTCCCTGGCTTGCACCATGGCATCCTTGGTATGCTTCTTTGTACTGCTCCATTGTCTGGCCTTCCCTGCATCATAGCTGCCAAGTTTCCAGAGGTCTATGCCAGATAAGCTGGTCCAGTCCATGCTTTGTCTTTGAATTCTGGGACATGTAGTCCTGTTTTATAATGGAATAAACAAGACTACAAGGCCCAGAATCAAAACCTAAAACTTGGACTGGAGCAGCACCACACATGGACCTGGGAAACTTCACATGGCTGCTGCGATGCCTTACTAGAGGAAAAAGAAGCAGTTAGCTGGGGCAGACATTCTTCATACCCCCACCTCTGAAGATGGCCCAGCAACAATCTTCATTTAATGCCTGCATGACAGTTTCCAAGCCCCTCCTTTATAGCAGCAATATTGGGCTCATTTTGGTTCACTTTGGGCTAGAGAGTGTTCTAAAACTCTGACAACACTGAAAGGGAGTTCATAGTGTTTTGGAACTGTTTTTAAAGGACTACCCTTGCATACAATCTTGTCGGTGTCCCATCACATCAGCCTTCTCTGCCCCCACCCACCATGTGCCATAATTATAAACTGTGTGTTGTGCCCTCCTTAGCAAAATATATGAGCACTCAGAGTGGAGGACCAGTTGGTACTGGAAGGCTCAGGGATCCTTAAAGATGAGCAGGTAGAGTGCGGGTGGAGCTTTGGTGTTGTTTTAAGAGTCTGCACTTCCTGCACGTGACACTTAATAGGATAGTAAACAAAATGGTCTGTATTCAATTGTAACATTTCTTTTCAGTCTTTGTCAACTTTAATTAGTAGCCACTGATCATTACCAAAGCTCTAGAACACATTTAAAAGAGCTTTGTATTTTTATTTGCTGTTCGAAGTATGTATAGATAGTTTGCAGTGTCTTGGAATGTGGCGAAGGCATGGCGCTTACATATATCCTCATTGAGTAAGGAAGGGGACAAGGATAGGGATGAGGATTTAATGGTTTGATTACTTATTGGCAATAAGCAGGACTTTGATTCCCTCTCTTTCGTCCCAATACTTATATGAACACCCTTACACCTGTACATTTCTCAGTACGTGTGCATGTGCTATGATGCCAGATCTCCAATCTATTTTCATTATTCCTTGCACCAAGGACCATAAATTGTTCTATGAAATTTGATCTAATTTCCCCTAAAGGCAACATGTTCCTCCTTCAACAGCCAACATTCATTCAGCTCTTTGCAATAATAATATTTGTGGGTTCCAGCGTGATTAATATCCATGGAATACTTGTGAATAGTTTCTAAGGAACGAATAACCGGGCCAGCATGATGTCATCTGTCGAATATATGCCCCTTAGTCTTCTAATAAAAGTAGTCTTTTTATGTGCCAGACGTTATCCCGGGAGCCACCCAATTAAACAGAGCTCCCTGCTTAGCTTATGTATTCACCGGAAGCCCCATTTGTCTGTCCTGCTCACACCTGCCATGGTCAATGCTCCAACACAGCATGGCCACGTCAGGTCTCATGCACACCCAGGAGACAACACAAACTGCCATGCTCAGAATATCAAATACAGTGTGCAATATGCATTTTCTTCTTTTAATGATCAAAGTGTTTGTAATTGTCGGAGTATACAATGGAGCTATCTTGGGTAGATTCATACAGTTTATAGGTCACAATTGCATTTTCTCTAAACTTTATTTCAATGTATTAACTGCTTTGTTCTTGGTGCCAAGTTTAGTATGCCACAAGCTTAAGTACCGATCAGCATAATACTTGTTCAATCTCTTAATATATTCAAGTGCACTCATGATAGACCAACTAAACATGCATGTCACTTTCTGTGATGTCACGCTTGGTCATGTCACGCCGATTATGCCTAACGTGGTGAGTTCCCCCCCACTTTTTATTTAGGACTAGTGCCCTGCCTATTCTACCGACAATCGAGAAGAGGGTCTGCCACTAAGCCTTTGCTCTGCTTGCTCAGACTGTCAATTCCTACCAAGAGGTGCACCTTACCACAGAGTCTGAGTAGTGGTAGGAATACCATCTCTGTGTTGCTAGAAACTAAGGGCTTATCTACAAGCCCTTTGTGCCACTTATGCGTCACTTTTTCCATGTTAAAAATTACGCAAAAGTGGCGCATGAGTCTGGTAAGTCTGCCCCTAAATGACTATCCTGGTATGGTTTGTATTGAAGAACATTTACATTATATTACATTTATTCTCTGTTTCTATGATATGTACACAGACTTTTGTTTCGCATATCACAAGCACCCCTTGCAGGTATTCTAAATTATTGTGATATGTACAGTTTGATTAGTTCTCTTCAATTCTACAATCCCCAGAAATACGGGCAAAAATGCTCTCTCATATTGTAATGTGCACAAAATACTTCAGCTGTGATATGCAAACAAATATAAGCACATCACGAACTGAGTGAGCTGCATCTATCCTCGTTGTTTGTTTATA
The DNA here is from genome assembly GCF_964261635.1 of Lissotriton helveticus. NCBI lineage: Eukaryota > Metazoa > Chordata > Amphibia > Caudata > Salamandridae > Lissotriton > Lissotriton helveticus. Next base: position 684,805,903 of record NC_136057.1, on the reverse strand, counting down.
CTAATGTTGCTTTCAGTGATTCTTGACTCGCGTTTAAATACTGTGTATAGCTAACAGCGCCAAGAGACTCCATTAAACCGCCCATAATAAGAGACAGGCACTGCTAGCACCACGGCAGGCACGTGCTTGTGTGAGAGGGGCTGCGCTCGACAGGCCCTTGGCTAGGGTTGTGACAGCTGCTTTTCTCCTATAGAACATGGTGTGATGATTTTACCATTTTCTTCCACTCTGCCACACGCCAGGCCTGCTGCCGATGGTGGGTCTTGGTATGTCCTCAGATCTCTAGTAGGTAACATTGAGTTATCTGGAAAGCTTACTGATGCCTGTCATTGGATCCCTGCTCTCTCTTGTCGATTACGGTTTCTCTTCTCTGTATACCGGATGGGTTTTACGTCTTACGCCTTCCAGTAGCAAGCAGGCAGCACGCTGCAGAAGCCAAGCATCTATGCAGGCAGGAATGCTACACGGGTAAAAGCATGGATCTGTTAAACTGCAGTCTAAGCAGTGCTTACGCCCAAGGAGGGCTGTCGGAAGCAGTCGGGGCTCTCGCCTTCATCTGTCCTTCCAGTAATATTTGAAATGGGAAGTAGATTTGGGACATTGCATTCAAATTTAAGAAGCTTTATGACAATTGTAAGATTCATTCTATGCCATGAAATAGGACAGAAATAATAGATACATGTCTGAAAATTATCTCGTTGCATGTCCAGAAATGCTTTATTCTACCGGCAATTAAAGCGTCACATGTAAACATTCAAGGGTCACACATGCAGACACTGAACACTTGCAAATGTCACACATAAGTACACAAAAAACGTGACAGCTATGAATAAAGAGAGAGTGGGTGGGTAGTGTGCAGCTCCCTTACTTGCCTACTTCCCGAAGATGGCTACCGGGAGTTGAAAATAAGTGAGAGTTCATCATGTTTCTTTGTGACCGGCCTTCTGTTAGTGTTGATTTTCCTTTTGACACATGCATATTTTTGTTCATTTTCGCTAAACACTTTTAGACTTTGGCCATAATTCAATGGGACATCACCATTGTTTACTTGTAAAGTCATCCACTTTTCCACATACACACCTTGCGTATCTTGATCGTGTCTTTGGGCCACCACGAAATGGGTGCAATGCTGCCTCCTGACAGTCGCCACCTTCTCCCATTAGAGATGCATTACTTTCACCCTTAGAAAGAGTGCAAGCTTTTTTTTACACTGACAGATATATACAGTGACAGTGAGTGCACGGCTCCTAGGCCCACAAAGTGTGCATGTCGGGTTCCACCGGCCAGCCCGACAGGCGCACTAGAGGCTTCTCCACCTCCACATTAGTGACCGGGGATTGATCAAAGCCTCAACCCCGGCCTACTAATGAGCGGCGAGTTTGCCCACTCAAGCCAATCCTAGCACTGCTCTAATGCTGTGTAAAAGCTAGGGAGCAGCGTCTGGATTGGATGAGAGATGTGTTGCTAGGCCTAGTCAAGGCCTGTGGTGCAGTTTGTGCAGATGTGTTAGATCCATGTCCCCCCAAAATTTTTAAAATGGCCCTGCCAGGCATCCAACCCCAGGTACTGAGTCTACTGAATAACTCATTGAAAATAGGTCATCTGCCAACTCAGATGAAAGAAGCTAGGGTCTCCCCACTCTTAAAGAAGAAAACGGATACGAAAGCCTTAAAAAACTATAGGCCCATTTCACAGCTACCTTTTCTAAGTAAGATCCTTGAAAAGCATGTCCTCAGCACTCTAGCCGGCCATCTGGAAGAACATCATCTCCTTCATGCCAGGCAGGCTGGGTTCCGGCCCCATCATAGCACAGAACTGGTCATGGCCTCGGTCGCCGATGAGCTGAGAGTCAGGGCAGATAACAAACAGCCATGCGCCCTGATTCTCTTAGACTTATAGGCGGCTTTTGATACGGTCAGCCACACTATCTTGCTGGACCGTATCGCGAAATTGGGGATCGCAGGCCAGGTGCTGAAGTGGCTAGAATCCTTCCTGTCAGGTCGAACCCAGAGAGTGCAGCTAGGAGACCAACTGTCTGGGATTAGTGAGGTGACCTGGGGGGTGCCCCAGGGCTCAGCTTTATCCCCCCTGCTTTTTAATATCTATCTACAACCATTAGTGGAGGAGCTTATGCGGATGAACTGCGAAATTTTTAATTACGCAGATGATACCCAGCTATTAGTCCGTCTGGATGACACCAAAGAGGCCCAGGAATCAGTGAGGAATCTGCTCAGCTTCACGGTCAACTGGATGACTAACAATCTGCTGAAAGTGAATGCTGACAAAACAGAGGTGCTGGTGATCAGCAACAAAGAGGATCCCTGGAGTGATCTGTACTGGCCCCCTGAGTTAGGAACCACCCCGTCTCCTGGTGCTGTAGTAAAAAGCTTAGGGCTAAGGATCGATGCGGATCTTTCAATGGTCCCTCACAGTTTCTGCTGTCTTCGGATCTTGCATAGGTGTGTTGAGGCAGCTACGAAAGTTAGTTCCCATCTTATCTGCCTCCACCCTGCAATCGATCGTATCCGCCACAGTCATTTCGAGACTTGACTATGGCAATGCCTTATATCTTGGCCTACCACAGAAGTTGTTGAGGAAGCTGCAGGTAATACAGAACGATGCAGCCAGGCTGATCCACTCTTTGCCTAGAAACTCGCGCGCAACCCCCCTGCTTCAGAAGCTACACTGGCTCCCAATAAAATTTCGAGTCCAGTTTAAGTGTCTCTGTGTGGCCCATAAGGCACTCTTTGGGAATGCCCCAGAGTACATCAAACAACGTCTGAAGAGATATGTTCCCGGAAGATCCTTGCGCTCAGGAACAACCTCTAATCTGACTCAACCTAGGTTCAAACTAAAAACTAAAGGCGGCAGGGCCCTGTCTGTGCTTCTCCCACAACTGTGGAATGAGCTCCCGCCCACCTTGAAGGAGGAATCACAGCTTCTACCCTTCAGAAAGAAACTAAAAACTCATCTTTTTAGAAAGGCTTTCATGACAGTTTAGGCGGTGGAACAGCTGTAGGTTCTATGGGCATTAGTGTGTTATGTTCTTCTATTAAGCGCTTAGAGACCGGCGGTGATAGGCGCTATACAAATATTCCATAACATAACATAACATAACATAACAACATATTGTGATGTATTCCTATAGGTTCTGTATCGATCCCCCTATTCCTGACCCTGTTCTGGTTAATAATTAACTAGCAGCCATCCCACAGTACAAAAAACCGTTATCTGATTAAGCTACACCACGGCACAGGAACGCGTTATCTGATTAGGTCATAACGCTTGCCATCTAATTAGGCAAGCACTATTCCTCCAGCCCCTGATAAGGCATACGGAGTTCTCAAAACAAATCAAACCTATGACAACCTGGGAAAATCCCTGCGGCCATTGTTTTGATTTCACCGAGAACTTCAGCAAAAGAATGTGCGAACAAGCCCGTTTGTATGACATCCTTATTGACGTATCCATGTCCATCCTTACGTCAATCTCGGCACCTTACAGGTATAAATATTACCGACATTGCCTTAAGCAAACACACGCGGTGGTGACGAGATCGGAGCAGCGAGACGTGCTGAGGAGCCCAGCAGAGAGCGAAGCCCACACGCGCTGCCCCGCCTTCCTGACGCGCTGAGAACGAGACGCTGCTTTTCTCCTACCGAGAAATCCAGCTCCGGCGCTTCCAAGCAGCCCTCGCAGGCAGCTGGAATATCAAGACCAGAGACGAGAGATACCAGCCCTCAATCATTCTAGACCTCAGGTACAGAACTGAACAACCCCTTGCAGAGAATTCTTGAGTCAGTCCCTTGGCAAAACAAACTTAACTTAAACTGCTACTTATCTACTCCCGCCCACGTATTAGGCTTAGGTCAGGTACACTGGGGTAGGCGTGGTTAGAAGCACCAGTTGAGTACGATTAGTCAAATGTATATATGTATGTATCTATTTTATCAGTTTTAAATATCATATGGCTTAGAAACCATATCAATGCTTCTGCAGTATTATTTTATACTCCTGCTTTTATTGTATGCACTTTACTTAACCATAAGTATCGCAATAATATCGATTCATTTCTCTTGTACGAGAAAAGAGACTGATCAATAAATAACATCTTTTATTGAACACGCCCGTCTCTTCCTTTTCTCTACAATCTGGTGAAACTAAGAATGCACGTACTGACTGAGTAAAATAAGTTGTCTTTTGTTTTCACACGACTCTAGAGGTACACTCTTGATTAGGGGAGAGCAAAGTTGTCATGTTCTATGGTTGTCAGAAACTAAATCCCTTCTTGTCTATCCAGGGAGGTTAAACTCCTCCTTGCCTATTCGAGAAAGTTTCTAGTGAACTCTGAGCTAGCTGGCAAAACCAAAAACTTTAAGTCTAATATCGTCAGTAGAAGACCTAGTTAACCTCTGCCCTAGGTCTATACTATTGAAGATATTATTCCAATGCGCAGAGCCTATTGGGATAATAGGAACTACACTACATGGCGCCCAAACGTTTGGATAGGCGATAAAACTAACGCAAGACATTAGAGTAACTCAGTCGTGCTTTTTCACACAGAACCCCTTTTTTCCCATAATACTCCAAAGACGTCTGGAGTGGGTGAAAGGTCAGATCCGCCAAACCTCGCAGGAGGAGACACCTATGTATGGTTCTTGGTTTAGTCAACGTTGAAGGATACACTGTTCCAAAATTTTGTGCATCTAATCTTTGTTTCCATAGAAACCTGATCTGCAAACAAACAGAATAACCTTCCTGTCGGTAAAATGATAGACAGTGATGAAGAAAGGGAGACAGCTAGAATAGCAGCTGAACTCCTAGTAGCAGACAATACTCTGCTGGAAAATGACCCAAATGCAATACTCATCCCGGTCAACATAAGGAAATCTATAACCTTAAAACTTATAGAAAATGGACTGACATCGAGAGGTGGTACAGTCATATTCGTAATTGAGGCACACGAATATCGGCAGACAGAGGTACTCTATTCATGGATAAACTTTCCAGCAGCAAACGCTGTAACAAAAGAGTTCCACTATTATAAAATAGAGGAACCACCGGATACCTACACTCCTTTCGAGGAGGTGGAAGTACCACTCAAATTCCAAGAGCACCTGCTCTTGTTTCATGGCGCCCTAAAACATAATAATCACATCACCAGGCTCGGTCCACTAGGTAGACCAGGAGCAACGTGGCCGGTCCTAGCCGGATATACACCACATCCAGACATTGAAGAAATGCCTGCAGCAGAGCTTTTAATACAGCTAAAACAACTAATCAAAATACATAGACAATTAGTCCAATATGTAATGCGGACTTCAACAGTCCAACCAGCAAGTAAAATTCCACAGCTGAACCCTCATCAGGGTAACACAAATAAAATTACACCACAGAACATACAGTCCTGTCTGGGTAAAGTACCCGCAAAACGGGAACAAATACCCTTCTGGCTAGCACAAAAAATCACTCAAATAGAGGCGGTGTTTCCAGACACCACCCCGGTAGAAATCGCACCACACGTGGAGGACTGTGACACTTGGGGTACAGTCTTTGCTTCCATATACACAAAAACACATGGTGTACCATCCATGTTAGTAATACCAAATGTGCTAAAACAAATTCAAGATGAATATGGTCCAGAACCCGCTTTAACTCTTGGTATGAAATTACTGAAAGACTTCAAGCAGGTCTCGGCTATATTATTAGCCAACATAAAGGGAGAAGCAGCAAACGTGGCGATCCGCCAAAGGTTAAAAGAGAGAGACATAGCAGACCAACCAACTGAAATTGCCAGAATCATAGAGAAATCCTATGAAGAACTAGGAAGGGATAGTCTGGGTGGAATACCGGTAAAACCTCAACTGATTGAAAGTCCTGAAAAGGCATTTATTAAAAATAATTTAAACACTCAAAAAAAGAGCTGGGATGGAAACAAACAATCCAATCCTAAAGAAAAAAGATTCCAGTCCAGAGGAAGGTCTCCTCGGCAGAGAGAAAGATCTCCGAACCAAGGACGCAGGTCTCCCCAAAGTGAGCCCTCTGGGACAAAATACAACCTTAGAAATAGGGAAAATATAAAGAAACCTGATAGATATCAAGATAATGATACACGTCCCTCTCAATCTTTTCAGACTTCCTCGCAGAAATCGGAAAGAAGAGGACGATCAGAACACAGGGAAGAGCACGTCAAGTCCAAAGACAAGGAACCTGCTCATCCAAATAAAAAGTTACAATTTCCAAAAAAGAAGGTAGCCAGTATTAAAGTAATCAAAGATGCCGAGAATACTGAGAACACAGCTGAAAAACGGAGAATGGGCTCAGACAATGCTAGACAGCGCAGCAGAAGTTAGCATAGCTCGCAAAGTCCTTATGAATCATCTGGAGACAGTGGACACGAATGAATACATTCAGGTGGAAACTGCAGATACCAGAGTTAGCAAACCTCATAAAATATATGAAATAACATTACGTATAGAAGGGGATAAGACTAGAAAAATAAGGGGACTATTTTGTCAGGGAGTGTCCTCATGGCGAAGAAATAATTATGCCTGCCTTCTCGAATCATATTCCAATTCATAAAAAATATACACTTGCTAGAAAGTGGGCAGTAGCTCAAGCTCCTGCTTTATATAAAAATCATGTAGGATGGGATGAGGACTCTCCTCCTCACAAAATCCAGTTAAAATCACAACCTACTGCACAGAGGCAGTACCCAATTAAGCAAGAAGCTAAAAAACAGGTAAAAGAGATCCTAGATCAACTTGAATACCAGGGGGTGATTGAAACTTGCACCTCACAAATGAACAATCCTTTGTTTCCTGTCTCCAAACCAGACAACTCATATCGTCTAGTTTTGGATTACAGACACCTTAACTCATGTTGCAAAACCTTTGCAGTGCCAAACTCGCATAGTGCTGCACTAATGAATAACATAGTGCGCAAAAAATACAAAACAACATTAGACATCTCTAATGGATTCTTTTGTCAAAATATAGCACCAGAGAGCAGATATTTGACTGCGTTCTCGGTAAATGGCTCGCAAAAAAGTTTCTGCCGTTTACCCCAGGGGCACAAGAACAGCCCAGGATTATTCTCAAAGAGAGTAACAGAATTACTACAAACATACGATGACGAGGCATTATCATATGTCGACGACATTTACCTAACAGATCATGACTTGGATACTCACTTGAAGAGAGTGAACACCATAATACTTGGGTTCGCAGCAGAGGGTTACAAATTCAACTTTAAAAAATCAAGAATTGCCCATCTAACAGTCCTGTTTTTAGGATATGAATTATCAAGTGAAGGCAAAAGCCTGGCTGACAATTTCCTAGAGAAATGTGCTGTACTTCAAGCTCCTAGAACACTAAAAAATTTACAATCAATTCTAGGCTTCCTAAACTTCGGAAGAACATACATTGCAAATTACGCAGAAAGGGTTAAACCCCTTTATGATCTAATAAAACCAGATTTTAAAAGAATCAATTGGACTCAAAAACACACAGAAATTTTGAGATCTTTACAAACAGACATGTTAATTAAAACAAAATTAGAAACACGTGACAACACACGCAATCTTGTGATTCGAGTCATCCCAGGAAGATGCAGATTCACATACCTGACCTCTAATGAGGGAGAAAAGGTACCAATTGTATACAAATCACACTTGTACACAGAAGCTGAAAAGAAGTTCAGTATTAAAGACAACATTGTTCATGCAGTTCAAACGGCTATAGCAAAAGAAAAAGACGACGCTGACGGTAGACGTATCACAGTCAGAACAGCGGAGTCAGCCTTTGAGGCATTAACAACCCCATGTAATTTACCAACAACAGCGTTGAATCCAGAATGGATACAATGGGTGAATTCAATTACAACGGACAGAGTAAAATACTACTTTGATCCAGAATTAAAGGAATTAAGATATCTAGAATATGAAATGACATACCCTCTGCCAATCGACATTCTGCCTTTACGACAGTACGCCTGTGTAATACATACAGACGGGCATGCTCAACCCTCAGTTTGGGGAGAGCTGGCTTACAAGGCCACATGCGAAATTATAAAAGAAGTGTGGCGCGGAGGTAAATTAACACCTCTACTTACAAAAACACACTCAGTGGAAAATAATTCAGAACAACAAACGGAAATAATAGCGTTAAAAATGGCGCTAGATAATGCCGATCGCTAATTCCCGACACTTATTGTGTGCGATTCGTATTACTGCGTCAAATCATACAATAACGATTTACAGAAATGGATTCAAAACGGTTACAAAGATGACACAGGTGCAACAATAAAGCAAAAAGTGCTTTGGGAACAAGTAGTTCATTTGCAAAAAGAACTACCAAAGACTCACGTGATACATACACTGAGTCATCAACGTGATGGCGTTCACGTTGCAGGGAATTCATTGGCTGAGAAAGCCACAACGGCAGCAACTGAATCGGCTTCCGTAGTCAAGAAAAAGCGTGCAGTAAAACACATTGACGGTGAAACTATGCTGGCGGGGAAAACGTCATCGAAAAGCGACTGCTCAGCACTACCGATCAACTATCCACTCAATTATACATACATAATCGATGCAAACTCAGTCCCTTTTGCTCGAATCCCTGGAGTGGGGGATAGAGTGATTCCAAACACGGACAGGAGAGGCTTGTTAATAGCAGACGCACATATGGGTGAAGGTCTCAGACACCTTAAACAAAAAGATTCTCTGGAAGAATTACAATCAGTGTACTGGTGGCCAGGCATGAGCCTGCATCATCAGATTTTTGTAAAAAACTGCCCAGACTGCAATAGAGATCGCAGTGGCGAGCGAGGAGGACTAATACCATGGCACATCGCTCCAGAAAAACAACAACAATAATAATATACCTATCACGAAAAAGCGTTATATTAACATAAAAAGACTAATTTCCACTTATGCAAGTAAGACCCCAGCACTCGGCTGACGTCTGGACTGTTATAAAAAGATTTGCGAGTCTATAATGGCATATACGCTAGATGCATGCTACGTCTGGCTGAATGTTTTTTCTTCTTGCCCTAAAGCGTATGGAAAAACATGGCCAAATGAGCATAGCATAGCGGGACTCTTCTCACTTCCTACCTGAGGGAACGGGATGGTGTAAAGAAAAAACCAAAGGCATAAAGCAATCTATAACAGCGAAGGTATTAGGTTTGGGAGCTGGGTGGGTCAAACATCTAATAAGTGTCCAACGTAGTCTAAATAACCTGCCAAGAAATTCTCTGAGGGGATTCAGTCCGTACGAATTATTGTTTGGAACTAGAATGATGATCTTAGATCTTGACAGTCAGACTTCAGTGGTTAAAGAAAAAAGCTTTGATATCAAAGATCGTTTGGCTATTTTACAGGACTTAAACGAAACAAGGAAAGACCTGAGCAACATAAAGTTGAAACAACAGCCAACGACCACTGAAGAAAAACCACCTGTCCCAGCAAGACCTGTCTGGATTCCAAAAGTCGGGGATCTAGTCAGAGAAAAGATCGCGGTAAAGAAGGAATTTGGGCCTTCTTACAGAAAAGCAGTTCCTGTCTTGTCTATCAACGGGACAAGATCAGTAGTACTACCGCCACTTGCTGGTAAAAAGGAGAACAGGGTTGTATCAATCGACCTGATAAAACCACAGTCATGTGGCCGATAACAAACAGTAGGCCAAGTGGACTCCCGATAAGTAGCAGAATACCAAGGTTTGCTACAAACATAGAGGTTCAATCTAAGAGGCTACTCACATTTGAAATGCCAACAGAACAACAACAAGGACTATGCAACAATGCTATGGAACTTAAACCTCTAAAAACCCAAATAAAAACATTTAGCAGAGACACACCAATCTACAATGAAGTAACAAATGACTATGCTGCTGCAACAAAACACACTAATAAAGCAAACAGCAATCCTGAAACAATAGGAACAATAGACAGAACGGCATCCGGTTACTTCATCAACTTCAGTGATTCATCTGAAGACCTGAGTGAATCAAAGGAACAAACATCAACAAAAACCTTTAAGGATAAAGCTATGTAACTTTTTCAACATCTGAAAGAAACCTATCTGATTTCTCCATGGATTGAATTCTGGGTGGCCTTAGGTGCAATAATCCTCATACTTTGGCTCATCATGGTACTATGTTTGGGACACTTCATTGAGGGAAAATATGCTAAAATGGACACAGCAAGCCAGAAAATCAACTTGGTCCTCAAACCACACACGTCTTCACACGTCGAGAAAAGAGAACTTTCTTCAGTCAACTTCACAGCCAATCCTATACCCGGTGGGGTAGCATGGGACAATACTGATTATGAAATCTATGGTCCGGTTGAAATCCTGAAGTATCCACTTCAAATCAAGATCTCATTGAGTGACTTTGTAAAACCAAGCTCAGTGGCTGATGATTGGGACGTTGAAAGCATTAATAATATGATGTCTGACCTAGTGATGTCTGCTAAATTTACAAAACATGATTATTTGCAGGGTTCATCTAATTATGATAAAATGTTCTGCTATAATCACTATAGTAATCATTATCTGCATAAATCTGCACAACCTAGAAATGTTTTGAATTATAATCAATGGGAACACTGTGCAACCCCTCCAAAAGGTAGCTCAAGAACTTTTTATGACAAATATTCATATTTTTCAGGGTTCAACACAAGCAATGCAGAAACATTTTATTTCAAATTATCAAATAAGACAGGTACAAAGACCATGCTTACAAACACTAAATTGATATATTCAGACTCATTTTTTGAGCAAATGAGTACATTTGGTTTTGATTACTGGGACAAAAATGTTGAAGTAAAAAGTGTTTGGGGTACAAAGGAATGGCAAGTACAAGGTATAGAATAATTGTTTAGAGCCTGCATGATCCCAGAACAAATTATATTTTTGAATGACACTGTTCAACAAACTACCTGTCTTGGCCTAGCCAAAATCAAAGACTTAAACAAACCGTCTATTCCAAAGCCATCAATGAACAGTAATAGCTCTATAGATGTTGAGATAGACGTAAACCATATATTAAGCCAAAACAGAACACATCCTGATTGGAAAAAGTGGTTGATCTGGCCCACAGATACAAATAACTGTCAAGACAGATTCCTGAACAAAATCCAAGGGTTCACATTGACAAGGCCAGACCCTAGATATTCCCAAAGACAACACCCAGGGATAATTACCACGTACAGTGTGGGCAAGCTCTGCCTTCAATGGCTACAAACATCCACACTGGCAGAAATTAAGCAACACATGACTTTACTTACTGATGGTGCTGACTTGCGTGATTTCATTATGGGACCGCACAAACAGCGTCAAAAACGCTTCATAGCAGCCTCTGTATATGCAGCTTATAACGAAGCCTGGAAAATAACTCAAATTGAAACATCAGAGAGAATACGGGAAATTGACCGTATTAATTTGGAAAAATCACTTTCTGTAGTGGACAATGGGTTAATGACTCTGTCCTCCAGAATATACTCTTTGGACAGCATTGTGTCTTCAGCAATCGACATAATATCGCAAGACTTACTGTTGTTACAACACGGTCAGTCTCAATTGCGTTCTATTGTACAACTTGGCTGGACGTTACAAAATCTGCGTTCAGGCTATGTGCCTTGGCGTTTAATCAACACAACGTCACTGTTCAATATCTTTAACCTTACTGATAAACAAATCAGTATGGCACAGAAGGGTGCTGATTATACAATCCTGAGCATTGAGAAACTCGAGAGATTACCATTGACAATGTCAGAACGACCTGTCAGTGAATGGATAATACATGGAATAATTAATATTCCAATATCTACTTTCAGGTTTCAATATTGCCAAAAATATATACAGGCTGGCATGTACGAAAAATTGGGTAAAGGGTACATTAAGTCAACATGGAACTTGCCCTATTCACATGCTTGTGTCAGTAATAAAGGCCGGAAAGTGTTTCTTAGTGGCAATAATTGTGCCATGTCACTAAGCGGTACACTTCTGTGTAATGGTATTAGTTTACACGGAGCCTGTGAAGGGTCCTCAAATAACCTTTCATGTCACCAGCTAGGCACACCTGCGACACAAATAGAACCATTCTTTAGGAGACTATCGAACGGGAGTTACATTATAATCGTAGACCGCAGATGTTGTAGCTTGGTGCCCGGAATAGCTTATCTCATAACTACGACTGCGAAGGTTATGTGCTGTGAACGAGTATTGTTCCCCAGCGCAATGCCAGACAGGGAGGCAAGGTTATGGCCGAATTTGAAAATTGCTTCCATTCGAGTTGATACTTTAAGCAGAATGAAAACAGTGCTCCTTCAGACGCCGACCAGGCTCACGTCATCAAAAGAAACGTATGATCTCCAAGTTGCAAGGACAACGGCAGATATTCATTCATTGTTATCAACTAATTCCCCCATACATTTCGCAGAAATCCTGAACGAAATCTTAAATATTTCTGATACCAGTGGAGTCTCAAATGTATTTAAGACAGTGTTTTCGGGGGCTTTAACACCATTTAAAGCCATTCTGGGTATTTTTCCGGACTTTGTCCATTCCATCTTTGGTGGACTTCCTCTCCTTTTGGGACTAGTGGCAGGAATCTTATTTTTGATTCTGTTATTTCGCTATGGCAAACCGTGTCACAGACAAAACACCTGCGACAAGGGAAGAAACAATCCTAGCCATTGGATACCGGGACCGGATATCTAAAATCCTTGGAATGTCCCGGCTTAGAGACCTAAACATGACTTGGTTTCTTTCATTTAGACCAATGTGGCAAAGCTGTGTTTTACCTGTATTAAGGTGCTTGCTATGCGGAGAAGAATGCGTGTTGGACACCTGTCTGACGCTACAATCGGATGCGCCAATGGATGCAGAAACTTTGTTGGGTCCGGTCACGGCTCATGCATTGTGCTGTCCCCTGCGGCTACCAATCCTGATGACGGCATTCGTGGAGACTTCACCACTACGATTGAGGGGTAGTGAGGTTCAAGATGAAAGCAGCATCGATCAGGTACGACCTTCTGTCAGTTATGCTGATCAAAACATCAATGAAGGCAATCATGCTCATGAATGCATGGTAAAATCTATTTCCGAGTTAATGGAACTTTCGCAGGAAGCTGTTGACAGTTTTTTCGAGAGTCTAAATGATATGATGTTCTCACCAGAGCAGAAATAATGAGTTTTGAGCAGGCTAGCACACGGCGTTCCCAACACCCTGAATTTGGCCTTCAACTCTGATAATAAAGTATCATGAACAATTTTTTCCAGTTTACGGACAGCGGAACATAATTTTTTCAGCGGCACCAAAATATTTTGCAGTTTTTCGGGACACTTATCTTCTGCTTAAAGTAGAAACTAGGGGCGCTAGGTGGCGCCAAACCAAGATGGCCGCACTGGAGTGAGGCTCCCGCCCGACCTGGCACTTATCAATATCCTGCAACATCCTGATCGGTAATATTGGACCGAAACCCTCCCCACTGGCTCCGTTGCGGTGTCCTGCGCGCAACGGTGTGAAAATCGCGCGATTTGCTCGGCGGATTGCCTTGGGAGACGCCGTCGCTTCTGGAGCGGGAGGAGGTGCCGGAGCGAGAGCTGCTGCCAATCGGGCCTGCAGACTAGGATAGACCGGGGATCTGCGGCCTCTCCGAAATCACCGACGAACATTTGCTCGAGGGCTGGGCCCTCGCCCCCCCGCTCCTTCCCCCCGGTGACCGACCTGGGGAGACACTGTGGCGGAGCTCCTGATGCGGGACATTGGCGGAGAGCACAACCGACGGTCGGCTATCGTTTCTGCCGAGGGCAGCACTGTCCATCGCTTGCACCCGGGAAGAATATGGCGGCACTGCGGTGCATGTAGAAGGTGAGGGGGTGAGAGCGGACACACGCCGTGCTGCTGTTCTCCCATTGGATTGACCGGGTTGGGGAGATCCGTGACTGCACCCTGCTAGCCCACCGCGTCACTCACATCAAAACTGCGGGGCCTGCACCGTCTTGGTCGGCCTCACTGGCTGGTGCTGCAGAACTACTCGCCGGGGGCTGTTGCGCTAGGGGTTCTGTGCTGCCCTGCGCCCCTCTACATGCGCTCTAGCGCGGAGACAGCCTGCGGCCTTACACCTGCGGCCAGCGCGCCTCGGGCCTGGGGCTGCTCTGTAGGGCCACGGTGGCGCGTAATTTTCTGGCCTACCCGGAGCTGCCGCGAGACATCGAGAGGCCGACTCCTGGGAGCAGGCCTTGAGTCCCTAAGAGGAAGGAAGCTTTTATACTACGCTGAGCTAGTTCCCCGACCGGGGAACGACTGACCCTCTCTCCAGGGAGATCCAGTGAACACTGATCGCGCACCCCTCGCAGGGGGGAGGAATCTGATGCGCCATCTATCCCTGAGCTAGGCTATTTCCACTGGAGGACAAGAATAGCAGGGAGAAGGACCCCACAGCGCGTTTGACACCCCTATACCCAGCCCCGGCGACAAAGTAAAACAGAAGACCAATTCCTGCACGGGGTGTCTGCTCGCGCCCGCCATACACAAATCTCCTCTAACTGTGATACTGGCGGCCTCTTCACTGGCGGCGGCCCGGACCCCGAGGCACGACATGGGACGTAACGATGCCAGACAGTCCAAAATACCATTTGAGTCCAAAAAACCTGCCAAGGGGACGCCGGATGCGGAGGAGGGCCCTGCCGCACAGTCCCCCCAGGACGAAGATTGGAAAACGTTCCTGCTTGGCATGAAGCAAAGCCTATCGACCATTGATGCCAAGATTGACACCATTAACACCCGCATGGATAGTGTCGTGACGAGACTGGAACAGCATGACACCCGCATCAAAGAAACCGAAGACAGGATCTCTGTGCTGGAAGATGGGGCATCGAAGACCACCAGGCAAGTCTCACAAATGGATAAACTGCTCAAGGTAATTGCGGATAAAAATGAAGATTTAGAAGCGAGGTCCAGGCGCAATAACATCCGCGTCCTGGGCCTTGCGGAGACAACGAACACTGGAAGACTGGAGATCTTCATGGAAAACCTAGTGGTGGAATTGTTCGGGAAGGAATCCTTCTCCCCACATCTAATAGTGGAAAGAGCACATAGATCACTGGCTGCGCCTCCTCCTCCTGGGCTGCCACCGCGCCCCATCATCGCCCGCTTCCTGAACTACAGGGACAGGGATGCAGTTCTTCGTCGCGCAAGAGAGCTGGGCACAGTAACATATGGCAACACAACACTGTCCTTCTTTCCTGATTTTACCCCCTCAGTACAGGACGCATGACGCAAATTCGCCGCCGTCAAAAAGAAACTACAAACCCACGAAATCTCATATGCCATGCTTTATCCTGCAAAGTTAAAGATCACTCACCGTGGCACACAGCACTTATTTCACAACCCACAACAGGTGGAAGATTTTCTAAAGCAGCAAAGGAAGGAACGGCTCCGAGATGAGAGGGAGGACCGACGGTCCAGGTCACATTCTCCGTTATCCCAACAAGACTAAACGAAACAGTCCTGTATTCGTCATGGTGCCGCCACCGGTAGCAGCCCTCCTCTGGACTAGATGCAACACTTTCTGGTGAGGTAACGCTCCAGATTTATTTTTCTCACCGATCTACAACATTGACAAGTGCCGGATCCCCCACCTCCGTCCCACTGCCGAAGTCTGGGCCTTGTCCCGGATGCCAGTGGGTGCAAGTAAGGAGGTGGAGGGCTGGTCTGGCGCCCCCTAGGCTACGCCTCCAATGGGCGATCCCCACAACACCTCTCCCCCTTCTGGGGTTAGGGTGACTGTAGTTCTTGTATTGCTTTTGGTTCTTATTGGGCCGAGGGAGGGGGGGAGGGTACTGAATGCCCGGCAAGTTGGGGACGCCGGTGTGGGTGGATGGAACACATGCACTGCCTCAGCGATTATCAGTAAGCTTGATACAATAGTGGGAGGCGGGCATTTAAGGGTTGCGGGGTGGGTGTTGATCCGGTTAGTTGGGGATGCCGGAAGGAGGGTGGGAAAGGGAGGTTGGCTAGTTACTTACACTGTTCTCGACTTGTTGGCGGTGTGTCCTGGGGGGAGGAGGTCCCAAGGTGGGGGGCTGGGTAATGTCCTAATTTGTACTTATGCTGTTGCTTGTCTGATGTTAGTTGCGACACCTACATGTCCAGTTTATTTGCCATTGCGGGGATGGGGGACGTAACGAACTCATCACCAGTGCTCCAAATCCAGGTGTTGTCATGGAATGTGCGAGGACTTAATAACCCTAGAAAGAAACGACAAGTATTGGGATACCTGGACAGACATGGAGTGGCTATAGCTCTTCTACAGGAGACTCATCTGCTGCCAACTGGGTCCCCTCTTTTCGCATCCAAATGGGCCTCGTGTAAGGTCTTTTCATCTTACTCCAGTTATGCTAGAGGGGTCACGGTCCTTGTGCGTAGAGGGGTGGGTTTTACCCCAGCAGGCACGGACATTGACAGTGGGGGGAGATATTGCATGGTCTGGGGGAAACTGTACTCTCACACAGTGCTTATTGCATGCTACTACGGCCCAAACACAGATGACCCATCTGCACTTCTCACGATGTGGGGCAAAATTCAGACGCTGGGTATAGCTCATGTAATACTTGGGGGGGACTTCAACACAGCGGTCCAACCTGTTCTTGACAGATCGCACCCACAATCGACACATTACACGAACACCCAACGCTCCCTACTGGGCATTATGGAGGACCACCATTTGACTGATGCCTGGAGACACTCGCACCCCTCCTTGCGCCAAGGTACTCACTACTCAGCAGTTCACTCCACCTGGGCTCGCTTAGACTACATATTCCTCACGGCAGGCCTCACACCCTGGGTAGTTAACACTATGCACCTTGCTCGAACTTTTTCGGACCACTCGCCTGTCCTCCTTTCTCTGCGCGTCCCCCATGAAGTCTCCCCTTATTTAAGCTGGCGCCTCAACCCTGCGCATCTTGCCGATTCGGCCTTCAAGTCGGAACTGGAGCAGGACATACAGGACTTCTTTGATCGCAATATTAACTCGGTTGCCAGCCTTACTACCGTGTGGGAGGCCTTCAAGGTCACCGTTAGGGGTTGGTGTATCTCCAAAGGAGGAGGAGTACTCAAATCCCTTCGGGGGGAGCTACGCAAGTTGGAGTCCGAGATACGCACGCTTGAGAGAGAGATTGCGCGTGGCACGAAGGAATACGAAACGCGAGCTCAGCTCAGGGACAAGATCAATGAGTATTCTGAAGCGGCGGAAAAAGAAGGTCAATTCCTCGGTAAGCCCTTCATGGCGCGCATATATGGCGAGGGTGACAGGCCGGGTAGAGCTCTTGCCACGGCTGTAAGGCCCCCTAGACATAGCACTTACGTAACTTCTCTGTGCGATGAACAACAGGTGCCACAGAGAGACCTACCTGGACAGCTCCGTGTACTCACGAACCACTACAAGGCGCTGTACACCTCACAGAGGCGGATGCCTCTGGACCTTAATGCATACCTTGATGATACGGCTGTTGCATGGTTGGGCCCGACGCAACAGAAGTTCTTACACCTCGAACTTGAGCTGGATGAAATAAAGGACGCCATTATGTCCATGAAGTCTGGCAAATCTCCAGGGTCGGATGGTCTGCCGATAGATTTCTATAAAACCTACATTCATCTACTTGCCCCCATCCTGAAGCAGGTGTATTACTCAGCTCTCGAGGAAGGAACATTGCCTACCAGTATGAGAGAGGCACTGATAGCGTCACTGCTTAAGCCAGGTAAACCTCCGGAGCTTTGTGACTCCTACCGACCCCTGTCACTATTAAATACTGACATTAAAATACTGGCAAAAGTACTCGCGACGCGCTTGAATCTTCTGATGGAGAGGCTGGTCCTCCCAGATCAGGCGGGGTTCGTCCCGAATCGTGCGACTTCGCACAATCTTCGTACCTTGCAGGCGGTCATGCAAGATATTGATCCCAAATGTGACGCAGCTGTGGTATTTCTCGATGCTACCAAAGCATTCGATTCCCTGGAATGGGACTACCTCTTGGCGTTACTGGAACGGATGGGAACTCCATTCAGCTTTCTAGATTGGATCAAACTTTTGTACACCAAACCACGGGCCTCGGTACTCCTAAATGGGTCTCGCTCTGCACCCTTCGAGATACATAGAGGAACCCGACAGGGTTGCCCATTATCCCCAGTATTATTTGCGATAGCAATCGAACCCCTTGCAGCCAAGCTTCGCCAACATCATAACCACAGGTCTCTGATTTACCCGGAGCGTCAGCTGCTTATCTCATTATATGCGGACGATATGACTTTATACGTCCATAAACCGCAGGATAATCTCAATCCCCTATTGCGCGAGATTACCAAATTTGGAGCGATAGCGGGGGTACAGATCAACTGGTCCAAATCAGCCTTGTTTCCCCTCACTGACAACACTCCCCAGTTCCCCCTTGACTACCCGCTATTATGGGAACAGGACGAGATAAAGTACTTAGGAGTCAACGTGACCAGGAACCGAGAAGCTCTTATCAGGGCAAACTACGGTACGGTCCTAGACAAATTGGCGGACAGCATAACGAAATGGATTCATCTTCCGTTGTCCATGGCGGGGCGCGTATCCATGATCAAAATGGTCATTCTCCCTAAGCTGCTGTACCTTTTCACCAATATTCCCTATAGTCCAGGCCCCTATTTCTTTAAGGCACTGGAGTCCCAGCTCTCCCGACTTATATGGGGGGGGAAACAGGCTCGGCTAAAACTTGCGACGCTTATGTTACCCTACCATCAAGGCGGATTTGATGTACCGAACTTCCGATTGTACTACGACTGCGCACAGGGCCACTTTGCTTCCTACTGGCTTCACCCTCCGCCCTTCATGGCGCACCTTGCTGTGGAAGATGGGTATATGAGACCAGAAAAACCGTCGGGGTACCTTTACAAGGAAGTTAGCGTAACGGATCGGGACCCATCCACGGTAGATTGTACTGTGCGAGCCTGGCGTAGAATTGCGGAACGTATGGGGGTGACCCTTATGTATTCTCCTCGCATGACTCTTGCTAATGACCCTAGAGTGAGTATTACTCGAGAGGAAATAGGCCGTAAACTGCTCTCCAAACTAGCCCTTTATACATGGGGAGATTTATACATGAATGGTCAGTTTCGTACAAAGGCTCAATTCTTTGGGAAACACACGCCTTCTATTATGGACACATTCCTATACACACGGCTCCGACAGAATATCAAATCTGTAACACCGGAGTTCCCGGATGAACCGGAGATCTTTGCGCCCCTACATGCACTGCTTCAACAGGACACCCCGAAACACGTAGTCTCCATGCTCTACAAACACGCGTATGTGTCCTCCGCTTCCCCAGAGCTGCGAGCCAGACGAGACTGGGCCGCGGACCTAGATCCTCCCCTTTCAGACGAACAATGGGAGGACTGCTGCTCCCATACAGTCTCGGTGACAGGAAATGCTCGCCTTAGACTGATCCACTATAAGTTCCTACACCGCCTCTATTACACTCCCGCCAAGCTGTGCCGCTTTGGTCTTCGCGATGATGACCGTTGCACCAGATGCAAACAAGCAGGAGCAGACTTTATGCATTTGGCGTGGTCATGCCCAGCAGTTGCGCTGTACTGGACGCAGGTGCATGAGGCCATATCCACAATGATAGGGATGGAAATAGAAACCTGTCCCAAGATTGCATTACTGGGGCTCCCCACCGCAGCAAATAACAGATTCCGGAAATTCACCGCATTGGGCTTCCTACTTGCAAAACGCCATGTGGCGTGCAGATGGGGCTGGGGCCGCGCCCCCAAATTCAAAATATGGCTGGCAACAATGTCAACCTGGCAAGACCAACTGCACAATTATGCCGACTTGCTACCACACAAATCGCGACCCAAAGATCTATGGGGCCCGCTTTCCGCATATCTGCTCCGGGCCCAATCCACTGCTGAAGCTGGTACTGACGAACGGGAGGAGGCTGGGCTAGATGAGCAACCCTATGGAATGCACGGCGCCTCCTCTCAATAGCCGTGACACGACACGGCACGCCTACCACCCCCCTGCTAGAGGACACCTAGCTGGGAATTATTGCCTTTAATGCTCCTACACGTGTTTTCCCTGGAGCCACTATATGAATGTATGGGTTACCCTCAGACCACTCCCGGTTCGCACAAGAGACGGTGTTAAGAACCACTGACGTCGGGGTTTGACCCAGCTACTCTCCTTCCCCTCCCCCCCCCACCTTCCCTCCTCTCTCCCCTCCCCCCCCTTCTCCCCCCCCCTACTTTCCCTTACACATTACGCATGTCTTGGCACATCAGAGTGGAATATCGCCCCCATATCCGGAGGCGGGCACAGACTATACACATAGCCCCTCCCACGCCCCCTCCCCCAGTGCGGTGTACAAGACTGACCTTACACCAAAGGTATGCGAACACACGCACACTCAGTCTACTGCTCAGGGACACACCAAACCGGTATTGGAGTCAGGGGACCCTGGCTACCACACTCCCCAGACCGGGGATTCCGCATGGGAATTGGACCGACCGCCTCAGTTCTGTAATGAGTTGTTGTTAATGTTTAGAGTGCGACAAAAAGTAAAAAAATTAGACCTCAAGGGTATAAGAATTGCTATAGACTGATAAGTTGCCTGCGGTAATACGCTTCATTTTACAGCTGTAAATAACAGACATCGTGGCCGGCCCATATGGGTTGTAGGCGACATGCTCTGTACGCTTCTGGCTCCTTGACCAAGGTCGTGGAGTATGCTTGACCTATAAACTACTGCTGCCGGCCTGATTCATTAGGTTGTAGGCACAAAGCTGTGATTTACCTCTGTAACATCAATAAAGGTCTTCAAAAATAAAAAAAAATAAAAATAAAAAAAAAGTAGAAACTATTCTTAGGGAACTAAATTTCTATTTTAGGAACTTTAGAGACATTAGCTGCCCTCTGGCATGTTCATAAATATTTTATTTTGTGATGAAATGGTCTCGCATTTTTTTTCTCTTCTGTATTAAGAGCCATTTCATGTGTTATTTTTCAATATTTTATTAATAATGATGTATGAATATGCGTGATTAATTTAGCATTTTCTACTGCTTGAGTGCATATAATGCATATATTTATCTTTTAGTATACTTCATGGTTTCAAAATGCATATGAATGTATTTTGGGGTGGTACGGTATACACATGCTCTACTAGTATATTTACTATGCCTAGATCTTGTAAATATGGACATAGTCTGCGTGGAGTGGGTGTGATGTATTCCTATAGGTTCTGTATCGATCCCCCTATTCCTGAGCCTGTTCTGGTTAATAATTAACTAGCAGCCATCCCACGGTACAAAAAACCGTTATCTGATTAAGCCACACCACGGCACAGGAACGCGTTATCTGATTAGGTCATAACGCTTGCCATCTAATTAGGCAAGCACTATTCCTCCAGCCCCTGATAAGGCATACGGAGTTCTCAAAACAAATCAAACCTATGACAACCTGGGAAAATCCCTGCGGCCATTGTTTTGATTTCACCGAGAACTTCAGCAAAAGAATGTGCGAACAAGCCCGTTCGTATGACATCCTTATTGACGTATCCATGTCCATCCTTACGTCAATCTCGGCACCTTACAGGTATAAATATTACCGACATTGCCTTAAGCAAACACGCGCGGTGGTGACGAGATCGGAGCAGCGAGACGTGCTGAGGAGCCCAGCAGAGAGCGAAGCCCACACGCGCTGCCCCGCCTTCCTGACGCGCTGAGAACGAGACGCTGCTTTTCTCCTACCGAGAAATCCAGCTCCGGCGCTTCCAAGCAGCCCTCGCAGGCAGCTGGAATATCAAGACCAGAGACGAGAGATACCAGCCCTCAATCATTCTAGACCTCAGGTACAGAACTGAACAACCCCTTGCAGAGAATTCTTGAGTCAGTCCCTTGGCAAAACAAACTTAACTTAAACTGCTACTTATCTACTCCCGCCCACGTATTAGGCTAAGGTCAGGTACACTGGGGTAGGCGTGGTTAGAAGCACCAGTTGAGTACGATTAGTCAAATGTATATATGTATGTATCTATTTTATCAGTTTTAAATATCATATGGCTTAGAAACCATATCAATGCTTCTGCAGTATTATTTTATACTCCTGCTTTTATTGTATGCACTTTACTTAACCATAAGTATCGCAATAATATCGATTCATTTCTCTTGTACGAGAAAAGAGACTGATCAATAAATAACATCTTTTATTGAACACGCCCGTCTCTTCCTTTTCTCTACAATCTGGTGAAACTAAGAATGCACATACTGACTGAGTAAAATAAGTTGTCTTTTGTTTTCACACGACTCTAGAGATACACTCTTGATTAGGGGAGAGCAAAGTTGTCATGTTCTATGGTTGTCAGAAACTAAATCCCTTCTTGTCTCTCCAGGGAGGTTAAACTCCTCCTTGCCTATTCGAGAACGTTTCTAGTGAACTCTGAGCTAGCTGGCAAAACCAAAAACTTTAAGTCTAATATCGTCAGTAGAAGACCTAGTTAACCTCTGCCCTAGGTCTATACTATTGAAGATATTATTCCAATGCGCAGAGCCTATTGGGATAATAGGAACTACACTACAATATGAGGTACGAGGGGGGAGGCTCTGCCCATGGAGCAATGACCAATCACTGTCATGGCTTATTGTGAAGCCATACAGTGATTTCCATTTATGTCGTTGCTGGTCTGCTCAGCCACCCTGTCTCTCCCCCTCTCATGGAGGAAGATGGAGACCATACCTGACTTTGGGGCATATTCTCCAGGATTTATCGCCAAATTATCAGCACTTTATCTCAGGGAAAGTGGTGATAAACTTATCGCCCCATTCACAAGCTGGTGCTAACAGCCGATATCACCAGTTTTCCTGCGATAGCATCCGCAAAAAACATTGCCACAGATGACATCGTCAACTAAAGCTAATGATATGCAGAGTAGGCGTTCCCGTGCAAAAAGCCGCGACAACACCACGTCACAACATTCTCAATGACCAGCCAGATCGGGGATAAGATCACAAAACAGGCAATAAGGAGCGTTAGCAGTAGGGATTTAACACCTGCTCCTACCTGGTGTAAAGTTGGACGACAACCTGCACCATAAAAGGGAGTCCAGCCCAGAGCCATCCCAGAAGAACAATGGATGCCATGGAGCTCGGACACCCAAGAGGGCCACAACACCCACCGCCACCACCCCTAGGATCCCCATCCCCCATCCCCACCCCTCCCACCCCCGGTGCCCTACCCCGGGCACCCCCAACTCCTCTCCCCCCAGACAAAGATATTTCATATAAACTTTACGAAATCATGAACAAAACAATTTGCCTGCTGTCGCACAATTAACATTCATGTGTGGTCAGAAAAAGGAGAATCATTCATTCACCATTGAAGTTCCAAACAAAATATCACATTCAAATTTGACCCAAAACAACTATTTGGCGGGTCATCCTGGACAATCTGTAAGCCGGCAAGACAAGATTCAAGATAAGAAGGTGTGTAATTCGCTCATCAAAGGACAGAGAGAGAGAGAAAGAGAGAGAGGGAGAGATGGAGAGAGTGAGGGAGAGAGGGAGAGAGAGGAAGAGAAAGAGAGAGGCAGAGAGAGGGAGAGAGAGAAAGAGAGAAAGAGAGAGGGAGAGAGAGAGAGAGAAAGAGAGAGGGAGAGAAAGATCAAGAGAGAGAGAGAGAGAGAGAGAAAGAGAGAGGAAGAGATAGAGAGAGGGAAAGAAAGAAAGAGAGAGTGAGAGAGAGTGAGAGAGAGCGAGAGAGAGAGAAAGAGAGAGGGGGAGGGAGAGAGAGAGAGGGAGAGAGAGAGAAAGAGAGGGGGAGAGAGAAAGAGGGAGAGAGAGGAGGGGAGAAAGAGAGAGGGAGAGAGAAAGAGAGTTAGAGAGAGAGGGAGAGAGAGGGAGAGGGAAAGAGAAAGAGAGAGGCAGAGAGAGGGAGAGAGAGAGAGAGAGAGAGAAAGAGAGAGGTAGAGAGAGAAAGAGAGAGAAAGAGAGAGGGAGAGAAAGATCAAGAGAGAGAGAGAAAGAGATAGAGAGAGAGAGAAAAAGAAAGAGGGAGGGAGAGAGAGAAAGAGATAGGGAGGGAGAGAGAAAGAGAGAGGGAGAAGGAGAGAGAGGGAGAGAGAGAGAGAGAAAGAGAGAGAGAGAATGTACAAGGAGTGCAAGGCCAATCGGGCTCTTGTCTCATACATGCCAACTGTTGTGTGTGCCTCGCTATTGGTGCACCATAAGCCTAAGGCCTGGGATCAATTGCAGTGCGAAGGCCACATGACACTTCAAAAATGCAAGCAGTAGTCAAACTAACATTAGGGATGAAAGCTTCTTTGTCTCAATACATAAGGCGGAAGGACATCTGCACCTCTGACCTTGGTCTTGAATGCGGCTGGCACCCCCTGAGAGAGATACCATAGCAGATGATGACAACTCCCACACCATGAACTGCGTTAATGGAAGACAAATGTATCCACACCCCACACACAGAAGTCCCTGTTTGAGGTACTCCTGTATGGGATGCCATTGACCCTTACGTACACACCAACCCATACGTCCAAACGTTGCTCACACATATGGCTCATTGCTCTGAGCTGTGGCATATCATCCAAATATCTATCGCAGGTCAAAAGACTGCCGGTTGTACGAGACCCAAAAACACAATAGCAGGACATCAGAGGCACATGCACAATCTCTGTCACGTGGAACTGTACCATGTACGTATGCTGCATTTGTTGGGAGCACTGCCACTGGAAGTGTTACGCATCAGTTACCGTCTGAGCTTCTGTCTTGCATACGTCACCTGCGTCCAGCCCTGGTTCCACTGTCGATCATGTAAGTTTGAGTTGCCCATGGATGTCTGCCTATCCAACACAACGGTAGCTGAACTGGATTATGAGTTATGTGTGTGCCCCCTGTTGGCCCACGAACTGGAGTGTAACTGTGAAACCCATGCATGGGATGCCTTGATATTTGGCGTATGTGCTGGCAGTTGGGCATGGGAGATTGCACAAGTCATCATGTGTAGTGGCCACATCCGGGGCGTGGCTTGGCACGCAATGGCGACGGAAGCAGCAGGGTAGAGCTCCGATCCGAGCTCCCCTACCCCGGGCCGATTCTCCGTCCCTGTTATCCTGAATGAGCCACAACTGCAGGCGGAGTGCAAGATAACCCTCCTCCACCATTCGGCCAAGTTTGCAGCTGGTCGCTGCTTCGGAACCGCTCCGGTGCTGCCTGGCGGACTACTGCCGCGCTGGAAGCGGCTGATCCGGCGGAGGAGATCACGCGAGGACGTGGTCTCATCTCGACCACTAGGCCTCATAACGCGGCCTACGCTGTGCAACACTGAGCCGCCCGAAGATCGGCAGTCGACCCTGATCGGCAGTTCCTGCACCTCTGCGACCCTGAAACACCGCGACCCCGTGACCCACAACACCCACTTGCACCCACCCCTACGTGGGACCTGAGTGGAGGCCGGGGAATAACGGAGCCCTGAACCCTGGTGGCGGGAACGGGCTGGGATGACGAGATGCGCCAGAGAGGGAGGCGCAAATCACCCGGCCACACTGAAAGCTGGAGACGACGAGCAGACACAAGCCCTTCCCAAGCACCGAGCGGCGAGGTGCGCCATGAGCGGCGCCATCCACGAGAGTAAGCAGCAGGGGGGACACCACCGACCGCCGCTGCATCGCAGCTGGAGTCTAACGACTTGGACAGAGAGGCGACACCTGATATACCTGGGGATCCTATGCAGGGGCAGGACCCAGTGACGGATCCTTGCAGCGCGAATCGCTGGCACCCCTGACAGCAAGTCACTGGGACACCGGACCGTGATCTGGGAGTGCCGCTATCCAGACACCCCAGGAACACACCACCAACCACTTGAGAGAGCCCCCAGGATTGGCGCACTCGGAGGTCCCCGTCGCGGTGGACACCGACTGGAGGATAAGGAGGGGGATGGGACAGCGCGGGCCTCCCCTCGCCCACCCAGGAGTGGCAGGGGTCGCACACTCTACAACCGGTGCTGGCTCCACCGAGGCAGCGGAGGTGAGGGGAAATGCGCTAAAAACTGCACCGTCACGCGGGGACCACACAACACCAATTACACGCCCTGACTGGCTATCCTATCTAGCGACCTTTGCCTGATTGACTGCACCCGCAGCTCATCATATCAGTGGGGTGCTGGAGGAGAGGTGAGCGGACGGCGCCCACACCGGACAGACTGACTGTCCTAACTGCAGCTCGCAGTCCTCGACCGCTATTAATCCAACTTACTGGCCTACAAGTCGAAGCGTTCCCCGACAGCTCGAACCTGCTAAGCTGCGACGGCCACTGCTGCCCACCACCTTGCCCATGTCTTGGGGCGTGAAGACACGCACTGGCACTGGAGGTGCGTTGGCGAAAGGGAAATTGGAGAAATCATCCACAAAAATGAATACTGACCAAGTGACGACGAAATTGGACAATGTGCTGGCTGTTATGGAACGCCTGGAAGAATCCCTCCAACAGACTCGTACATCACTAGAGACTAAAATTGACAGCGTGGCGATTGATCTCAACCAACTCAGAGCCGACCACCAAAAATTGTCGGACCGCACCAAATCGCTGGAAGGAACGGTGGCAGACATGGGACCCCGGGTGCACCAAGCGGACAAACACATCCAAGAACTCCTGAATACGGCTGAGTTTCTAGAGGATCGTGCGGACACGGAGGGACGGGCACGAAGAAATAACGTCAGACTTGTAGGTGTGCCGGAGAAATGGGAAGGGACAGACCCAACGCAACGTGTAGAAGAGTGGCTGAGAGCTATTCTCCCAGAAGGCACGCTGTCACCGCATTTCGTGGTGGAACGAGCACACCGCGTACCTACGAGGCCACTTCCATCGGGATCCAACCCCAGGCAGCTGCTCCTCCGCGTGCTTAATTATAGAGACCGAGATGCAATTTTACGGGAAACAAGGAAACTCGGAACGATCCAAATTGAGAACGCCAAAATAATGTTCTTCCCTGACTATACAATTCAAGTGCAACGGCAGAGACACTCCTTCCTTGAAGTAAAACGACGACTGCCTCAGGCGGATCTCAAGTACTCACTACTCTTCCCCGCCAAATTGAGAGTGGTGGCGCAAGACAAGACACACTTCTTTACTTGCCCAGAGGAAGTTGAGGCTTGGCTGGACGGTGGCGTGAGCGCGACGCCCCGGCGGACGCAGGGGACAGTTACTATATCGCGCTCCCGTGGATCGCGACGACGCCGCAGACGCAAATCGCCTGTGCCCCATCAAACACAGGAGGTGATGACCCATTCCCCACCTACAGACCTGGTCCTACAGGAACAACAAGACGCGCTCCGCAAGGTCACGGAAATCAGTAGCTCCCCGACACCGTCCTTTGCCCTCAACTCCAGCCCACGTGCGTTCCCAAGCGATGATGAAGCCATTTACGGAATATCAGACTCCCAGTTGTCTACGGACCCACCCGATGTCACGCCACAGACAGCGGATTTACTCAACTGACAAGAGCAACAAGGTTCCCTCTATAGATATATGGCAGGTGCTGTCTCCCCTGCGTTTTCAGTGCTTGCCTCAGTGTGGGCGAGATGGGACAATGACAGATGCGGGACTCCTTTGCCACGGGGAGGTGGCGACAACGAGACGCAGTGAGTAGCAATCCCTGGCATTGAACACTGTTGATGCACCATACTCCTGCCAACCTCCCCCCACCCACACCAGCTGGATCCTGGCTAACAGAGGCCTGGATCTGACAGAGACGTGCGCCCCCGCACGACCCTTCCTTCGAAGTCTGGCACCCTTCTATAGAACCCGGCAGCGCTGCCCTCGGAACTGCCTGCAGGCTTCGACCTCTTCTCTTCAGCCCGGGGCGGGGAAGAAAACTCCCCTCTGTATACATGATAACATTGATTAACAGTCTTGCGCTTAACGCCTAACACCCCCTAGAACTGTAAGGTTTATTGTCTCTTTCGAGAATTTGGACGGCAGCATGTTCCGCAAGGTATTATTTACTGTTTAGACCTACCCTGGTCTGTTAAGTTAATGTGTTTATGCCCAAGTTGCATTGCTGGGGACCACTTACTAGTGACACTGCATCTATATTTGGATGTGGGACAAGGGGAGATGCGGGGGGCTAGAGGGGAGCTACATGGGGCGGGCCGGGGGCGGACGGGGGAATAGGAATCACCTAAACAACAGACATGGCTGAAATAAAAATTTGTACCTGGAATGTCAGAGGCATGCACACACCATCGCGTAGATATCAAATATATTCCTATCTAAAACGACACCGGATACATATTGCACTCTTACAAGAGACACACCTGAACAAAACTGAAGTACGTACATTACACCGCCGGTGGCATGGACAACTATACGCCACGGAATACTCTTCATTTGCTCACGGAACACTACTATGGGTTCGGCCTGGGACCCCATTGACTGTGTCACACACACAGATCGACCCTGACGGTAGGTTTGTGCTGATTCAGGGCAGGCTGGATGGACAACCAGTAGTACTAGGCTCCTTATATCCTCCGAACACTGAGCAGGGAAGTTTCTTAGCATGACTTTCACTGACACTAGCGCCATGGCATGGCGTCCCATGGATCTTAGGAGGCGATTATAACTGTATCCTAGATGCACAGCTAGACCGCTCTTCCCCACCTCAGCACGGTACATCTGCGCATGGAGCCATGAAAGCGTTAACTAACTGGGCCACGCAATGGGACCTACATGACGAATGGCGCACACACAATCCCACCACTAAGGTATATTCCTACTATTCGGGAGCGCATGACCTGCACGTGCGGCTAGATAGATACATGATATCAACTGACCTGCTGCCCCTTGTTATCGACACACGATACATGGGCCGCACACACTCTGACCACAATCCGCACATGTTAGATATAGCATGGGAACGCCCACACCCTCCCATCCCCACCTGGAGGCTCCAACCGGCCCTGCTACAAGATGCAGCATTCCGAGACTCCCTCCTCACGCAAACAGCACAGTATTTTGAGGACAATGCAGGCAGGGCATCCTCCCCCCAGATAGAGTGGGATGCCTTCAAAGTCGTAATCAGAGGACACTGCTTGGGTACACAAGGAAATATGCAGAAACAACTAGAGAGCGACTTGACACGCGTGGAGTCTGATCTGCTTCGACGGGAGCAGGATGCGATTAATGGCGCCGACGGCGCTCTACTGACGGCGCGTGCGGAACACACGAGGCTGATGGACCGACTTCGTAACCTTAATTACGCAGCTCACTCAGCGCGCACACACCACCTTAGTGACAAACCGGGCAAATTACTAGCATGGCTAATCAAACAGGAGGATCGTGTCAGCGATTAACACTAATGAGGGTGGGGTGGTTTATACACAGAAAAAAATACACGACGCCTTCACACGACACTACGAATTGCTATATAACTCCTGTCTGCGAGTCCCTCGCGCAGATATAGTATAATACCTCTCCAACTTACAACTACCGCAGTTGACTGCTGCACAGCAGGATGACCTTGGAGCACCGATCACATCTGAGGAGCTTCGCACAGCCATTTTTAACTTGTCTAATGGCAAATCCCCCGGCCCGGACGGGTTACCCGCCGAGTTTTATAAGACCTGCTCAGACGTCCTTATTCCCGCATTACTAAAAGTATATGCAGCGGCCGCGGAGGAAACTTCCCTCCCTCCCACACTGAACGAAGCTAACCTTATCTCCATACTCAAGCCTGGCAAAGACGCCACACACATGGGCTCCTATCGCCCGTTGGCACTCTTAAATACGGATTACAAAATACTTGCCTTCACCTTAGCCCAAAGGCTGGCCCCCTTGGTTCCAGGATTGGTACACCAAGATCAAAACGGATTTGTACCCACATGTAGCACCTCACATAATATTCGCAGACTGTTTCGCATACAGGAATACGCTACTCGCCAATGGCCACGGTCGGGGTGCCTAGTACTGGACCTCGAAAAGGCCTTTGCCTCAGTGGAGTGGCCATATCTAGCAGCGATGATGGAAAAGTACGACTTAGGGGATGGTTACACGGATATGGTTAACCTGTTGTATCAAAGACCCACTGTCCGAGTGCGCACGGGCAGACTCCTTTCGCATGCCATTCGGGTGCGAAGAGGCACCAGACAGGGCTGCCCCCTGTCCCCACTGCTGTTTTCCATAGCTACGGAGCATTTGGCTACGATATTACGAGCACGAGGGGAGGAGTGGGGAATCCCGATGGCGGATGGCATACATGCAGTCTCGCTCTATGCAGACGACCTGCTACTATACGTCAAGGATTTGACCAACATCCCGAGATCTCTGGCCGCAATATTCCAGACCTTTGAGGGCATGTCAGGCTTACGAGTCAATTGGACTAAGTTGGGCGCATATTCATTTAGTCCGGAGACACCTGCATGCGAAATCAGATTTGGGGGCGAAAGACTCCAATGGTATCCCACGACGTTCCGATATCTGGGAATACATGTATATAGGAACCCACTGGACATACTGGATGGGAACCTGCTGAGAGCGATCTCTTCCTTGCGTGCACAGGTGACTTTCTGGAAAACCCTTCCCCTGAATGTGCCAAGCCGAGTGGCGCTAACGAAAATGATAGTCCTTTTACGACTATTGTATTACTACACCAACATCCCGAACTACGTCCCTGCCAAAGTGTTCCGCGACTTGGAAACCCTACTTCGTGACCTAATCTGGAAAACGGGTAGACCCCGAGTGGCGCTGGCGAAGCTGTATGTGACCACTGAGGCGGGGGGCCTGGCGGTCCCCAATCTGGAATTGTAGTGGGTATCGGGATGGCTAAGTGGCAGAAACTTGGAAGACACTGCCACAGACACCACTCGCTGGACCCACACACAAATTTGCACGTTGTTCCACCCCCTGGCTAAACCCCCACGCCCCATGCAACTACATACAGCGGTGGCGCACAAGTGCTTCCTACGCTGCTTAAAGCTAACCCGAGAGGTGAAACCGTACGCCCCAGTGCTCCCCTTACTGGGCACTCCCAGAGGTGATGGAGTAGTAACGGAGGCTATGCTGGGAGATGGACGCAGGCGGGAGTGGTGACATTAGGGGACCTCTATTGGACGGAACCTTACTCACATTTGCTGAACTTGCAGCGGACACAAGCTTACCAGCCGGTCACTTTCTGACTCATGCCTCCCTGGTGCGGACCCTAACGAATGCCTGGGGCGATATCTCTGAGGAGCCGCCTATGCATCAATTCATGCAATACCTGCATGTTATGGGCAATGGCACCCATGTGGTACACTGACTGGCACAAGCTCTCTTGGTGCATACGCAACATTCCACCCGACAACTAAGGGACAAATGGGAAGTGGACAGAGGACGGGCCTGGACAGACAAAGAATGGGCAATGGTGCTGTATAGCCCAGTCAACGTCCTACGTAACTCCCGTTTCAAAATTATACAATTCTATATATTACACCGTGCGTACCTGTCGCCTGATAAAATTAACAGATACTTCTCAGTCACCAACACTGCATGCCAGAGATGTTCCTTGGTTGGAGCAGACCTGTTACACATGCTCTGGCTGTGCCCCAGCATCCAGTCGTACTGGAGCACGATCACAACACTGCTGACACAATGCACAGACGAAGACATACCGCACACATGGGAGGCCTGCATCTTGGGTCTCTACAAAAGGACTAAACTGAACAAAGTACCGGCACGGTTTTGGGATCTGGGACTTGTCACGGCCAAACGTCTACTCACCAAACGCTGGAAACACAGCGAACCTCTGCATATTCGACACTGGTACGCCTCTTTCACCAATTGGGCAGGGGCGGAGGGCACGGTGCTGTGCCGAGAGGAAACAATGGGACTGAGAAAATTCCCTATTGCACACATCTGGGATTCTGCACTGAAGTCCTTCCAGCAGGCTAGTCTAACGCAAGGGATCACCTGAAATAAGACGCGCTTTCGGAATGGACCGAAGACATGAGAATCGACAGATGCCCCGCATACCCCACTCCCCCCTCCCCGCCTGCGACTAGCCACACAGCATGATATGTGTATCCAAGTGGCGGCAGGGAGCGCAGCGAATTATAATTACAAACCCAGCACACACAGGTGTTGATGCTTCCCTAAAACATAGCAACGGCTGCACTGTCTCTCCCCCTCTCACCTCCCCTCCCCCCTGAGCGGACACCCCAGCCCACACGCTGGACGTGGCCAACATCTTCTCCGCTGACTGATGGGGCTCCCCCTGTGCCCGCATATCGACACTCCCCACACACAACTAACACTGGCACCGGCGAACACGCCTCATTTTAATTACAATCTGGACCCCTTTTCGGTTTTCAATTACCTCTCCTCCGCCTTGTACGCCTATAGAAGACTTTTTTAGTCATTCTCCCTCTTCTCTCCCCAGAATTATCCCACCCCCCTGTTTATACGATGGTTCCGTTACTGAAACTAGGGTACTATCACTGTTGATAAGACTCTTCTAAAATTTGCATATGTGATATTGGTAATTGCACTTCATCTGGCACTCAGTACCTTCCCACAAGCTACAGTGATGCATGATCCATCACGCATGGACAGCAAGATATACCCAGGAAGCGCGTCACACTGAGTAACACAAACAGACCCACACCTCAATCTGCTGTTATGTCCTTCTTAATGCTGTCCCCAACCACAGATGACACCACAGGTGCACAAAGACAGGAGACAAGCCGTATGCAGCCTCAATAGCCTAACCACGGCACCTACACGATACGTGAATACTCTCCCGAAATTTATAAGCAAACTACTGTTGAATGAAGCAATCACAATAATGATGTGTAGAGATTATAAATGCGGTATAATTTCTTTCTATAGTCTTCAACTGCTTCTTGTCATTATATGTACTGAATACAACTGCCATTGATTAAGAAATGCTAATAAAATATATTCAAACAAAAAATGTGTAGTGGCCACATCGAGGCGCTCCCTCATTGGGCTGTGTTGCGGATTGGTGAAATGACGTGCATGGAGCACATCTGTCCGGACCAGTTAATGGATTGGCTCTCCCTCGTATTCGTTGAACTCAACAACGACGTACTCCTGGAACTTATTGCCCAGGAAGCTGCACTTGCATTCATGGAGGAGTACCTACATTCCTGCAGCCACAACAGATTGTAACTCAGAGCACAGGTCCCAACACCTTGTTGCATCTTGGAGGAATGGTCACATATCCCACTACAACAGTGGACATGTCTGCATTCGCCTGGACTCAGGATGCATGCGCGTGCACCTACGCATGTTGACCCACTCCTGTGCAAGGTGAGGCAGTCCCATGGGCGGAGCTGCACAGCGTCGTTTGGCAATGTTCCTGAATCTGACATACTGCTGTAGGGAAGAGTACACACATGGAAATGTATTACAACATGTTACCTTGTTGAAACCTTTCACCTGCTCACTGTCAGTAGAGCACACAGTCAGCGCAGGCTGGTGGTACAGCACTATGCAGATCCCATGGGCAGTGAGTCGTGTCTCCTGACACAGGGCAATGAGCAGACGCCAAACATCACATGACTCATCCAGCGAGGCAAGGTGGGCTGAGAAAGTTGCCATCCGTAATGATTTGTGATAATTTTTGCCACCCCATTTCTCGCACCTCTACATGTTCCTATGCTGCCTGTTAGTGTCTGAAGCATTGGTCTTCATGTTGTGGCCCTTGTCTTGCCCGTACTGACACGCAAATGCTAATAAAGTCTACCCAACATCACAGGTGTTCAACTTCGATGAGTGATGATTAGAATGACAAATCGTGTGCCTCAATGAGCATTGTCCGTACAGGAGGGACTGACTGACGCATTTCACTTGGAGGGAGTCCCTATTGCCAGCTCCACCTCTGTGATCCAGACATTGTGGTTGGGATAGTTGCTGGTAGACCTGCGCTCTTACGTTTCTTCAGCAATGTGAGTATGGTGTCCAACTTCTTGTCATGTGGATCAATGTGATCCATCAAAGCAGGCTGTGTCCACACAGTTGAGTGTGAGTAGGTATGCGAAGAGATGTTCTGTTGTCACATGTGATGGGGATACTACTTTGGGCCTGCTACCGAATTTGACAGTTTTACACACAACTCTATTTAATACATGGACGTGGGGCTACATTGGGGGGTTGCGAGATTGTTGTTCATGAGCAATGAGGCCCCAGCTAGTTCACACCTTCACAGTCATCTAATTGGCCATGTGGGTCAGTGTCAAACATGCGCATTGATGTCATTTCCCCGGATGTACCTTTTTGTGAAATCAATGTCCCTACATTCATCCATACTTCTATACTTGATTGAACATAGACATGACACATATTTGTGATTTGCAATGTTTTATTCGCATTCTGTGGAGTGTCAGAGCTGAAGCTGTACATGGCCATGCCAATCCCACATTAGATGGTGTCCCAGGGGCGGGCGAACCAGAGTCCTTTTGGGAATGAAATGTTAATCGGAAGACGAAGAGTTCAGTCCGCTGCCTGATTGCTGTGTCATTGGTAACCAGAGCCGATATGGCAGTCCATGTCGGAGCCCAGGTGAATGTCGCAGAATGTTTCGGGGGACATTGGAAGGTGTTGTTCCAGGGTATGATGCAGAGGGCTTAATCAGGCAGGGAAAGGCCATATGGCGGGGATGAATGCTACAACCTCCTTTCTCACGCAGTCATTAGCATCCACATCATACTCCTCTGATATGTCTTCTGTGTCCGGTGTGTCAGGTGTATGTGGTGATGTTATGGCTGCATCACTGTGTGCCACTGATACATCAGGGGGTGGAGATGTGTGTTTCGAAGTTCCTGTAGCAGTCATCTGGGACAGGCTCTGTGGCAGCAATGGCAAGATGAGGATCTGCCGGGCATGGAAGATCCCAGCTACATCTCGCTGGTGTGCAGCCGTAGCAGCCATCCTTCCAGCCTGCATCCGCTCCATGTTCTCCATTATCATCCGCAGCTGTGCCAACTCTGTGCTGTCATCGCGGGAGCCTGTCTGACTAGACAGTTCTTGTATTCGAGTAATGGCTCCTGTGAGGTCAGCCAAGAATTGTTGTAGAGCATGGAACGGACTGTGGGTGTCCGTTAGGGACTGAAAGTGGTCCCTGATGGGACTTAGACACCCACGTATGACATCTAGTTTAGCTGCCATGAGGTCGAAACCCACCCGCACCTGTTCAGCCAGCTCCTTCTGGCAGTCTAACACACGGAGTTGGAATGCCATGTGTCTTTCCGTGAGGTGGTGTGAGCCAGTCATGGTGGTGGGTGCTTCCTGCTGTGTGGTCTGTGCAGGGGGTGGGCTCACCTCGATGCAGCTGGGCTGCCCTGCTCTTGGAGGTGGGGTGCAGAGGCTGTCCACGAGCTGTTGGAAGGTGTCGGTGCAGATGGCCAGGGGGTACTCTTCATCATCACTGAAAAGATACCTGGTCTGCTCTTCAGTAGGTGATGATTGTCCCCTTGCAATGTAAAGGGGAGATGCAGGTTAACATTGTGTTCCATGTATGTTAACGCATTGTGCATGTTTCCAGACAGACATCATGACAATGTACATTGTGACTGTTTTAGAGGAGCTGGCTATTTGATGGGAGACAGCAGACATTTCGACTACATGACGGATGTGAGGTTGTAACCGTACATTGTCACCTCACAGTTTCCTCCTTTGCCAGATTTCTGGCTAGTTTCTACGCATCAGCGGCACCAGTTGTGTCCTCTGTCATGTAGTGAAAGTGTTACACTTTGTACCACATTGTCGTCAATGTTGATGTGCTGTGATTGCTATGTGTGTGTGCTGCATTGTGGGAAAGTCGCCCCTGCAGCTCTGATTTAGGGGCCCCTTATCCCTTTGAGGCGGTGTGGCTTTGACTTGTGTGCTTTTACGGTGCTGAGATGTTGGCGACTTGGGTCATTTGTACTCTTGGACAGTTATTGTACTCTTGTGCATTCTTTGTCTGCAGATGTGTTGTTGACGTCAGGGGTTGTTTGTGCACGGGGATGTGTCAGAGTGTGACCTGCTAATTTGAGGATGTGATCCACACTGGGCCACCTCAATGTCGTGTCGTGCGCCATGTCATGTATTTTGACTGCAGCCATGCTATCCGTCATGCAGTGTCAATTGCATTGTCAGTCTGGTTCACAGAGCCGCTGCTTTGCTGGATTCAGCACATGTGCATTGGTAGGTTGTGGGATTGGTGATAGGGAGGGGGGGCCCTTTGTTCACATAGTGGACGGGAGCCTACTTGGTGTTTCTATGTGTGCTGCAGTGTGCCAAGGGTATCAGGGACATGTTCCACAATCATTGTGGGTGTGCAGTGTGCTACACATAATTGTGCATGTGTGCCATTGTGCCCATTTGGAAGTTACTCACCCTGTTGCTGTTGGGTCAGTTCATATCGAGCTGTGTCTGGGCTCCAAACTCCTTGCACCGTCTCCACACTGATGACTGTGGCCACCATTTCCTACAACTCATCCAGTTCCTCCTGCGACGCAGGACTCCCACCTCCAGTCGCCGTTGCTGCCTTCCTGTTGGCAGCGAGTTTCTGTTTGGTTTGGCTCTTCACATCATGCCAGCGCCTCTTGACCTCCTTCGTTGACCTCCTCAACACTCCGACTGCATTCACGTTGTTCACGATGGACTGCCATATTTCCGTTTGTGTTGCCAATGACACAGTGGAGGTTACGAACAGTTGTTGGTAGTCTTCTATCACCTCCGTGACGATGATCCGATCTTCCTGCAGACTGAACCCCATCTTCCTCTTCTTCTTGCCCTTCCCCGATCACGGGGTTCCTGGCTGTTTCTCCATGGGGCTTGTGGGGTTCGAGTTGACCTCTGCACTTGGTCCGGATGCATCCATGGTGCTACACAGTTTGATTTGATTTTGGTGTGCTTTTTTTGTTGCTTTTATAGTGCATTTTCGTGCATGACGTGTGGGAATTGCAGGCCTGTCGCTGATTTTTGTATCGCGATTTGGGGCATCGCAACTTTTTTTGTTTTCGTGTTTCGCATTTTTCCGGTGATGTGTTAATTTGTACGCGGTCATGTGAGGCGTGATCGTGGGACTATAGCATAGTGCCGCCGGGTTGGGAATACAACGTTAACATGCTGTTATTTTGTCGAGATAGACCCCGATTTGCAAAGTTGAGTTAAGCTAATTTTCCAATGATTATATCACGTTCTTGAGAATATCCCCCTTTGTGTATATCCAGGCTGAGTTGAGTCGCAGAGTGGCGTAAAGCGGACAGTGGACACATCTAGCGAGCCAGCCACTTTTAACCCTGAGAAGCATAAGTAGGTGGCACAATAGAACTGGGAATTGTTCAAATGCTGGTACGCTGTGATGTATTAGATGGAAGCGCGCATCACAACTATAATTGCATAATATTATCAAAGTGCAGGATCCTAGGTGGGCGCACTGGGTGTGTACTCTCAAAGCCTTTAACTCAAATGCTCAGCCTGGCCCTCATTCTGAGGCTCATTTTATGAGTTACATTGAATTAGACTCTAGTCTCTCTCCGAACTTGTGCTCAAGGTTTTTGGTGTCCACAGGTGCCCCTACGGGGCCAGGGCTCTCCCACTGGGAGCGCAGGCTTCCCATTGCAGCTTAGGGTGTCTGCTGTAAATCGTATGCCATGGTTCTGACGGCTCCAGCGGAGGACAGCTGTACTGGAGCACATGATGAGGGGCAGTCAAGGGTCTGGTGAGGGAGGAGAAGCACTGATGTTCCTTAGGAAACAGAGATATGGGTGGCAACGAAGTCAGAAGGGGTGAGTTTCATTTTCAGGACCGTCCTCACTGCTGTATCATGGTCCTAGGCACACACTACCAGACTTCAGCACCGGTCCACAGGCAGGACAGTCAACGGGTCAGGAGGCTCACAAGAAGCCACAGTCATCTCAACCCACTCAGGGTGGAAATTATACCTTGGCTTGTAGGTTTTTTCGAAGTCAGCGAGGCTGTCATTCCTCCAGGTCAGAGTCTAGTCTGGGCCCTGATCTAGGGGTCTAGAAGACAGTGCAGCGCCTTGCCTTCCAAGGGATCTTGGGTGGCAGCAGAGCATAGGGAGGTCTGCCCCCCAGGATGTTTGGGGAATGGGAGCGGCTCAGGCGTCTGCTCCACCCCTTTTGGGCTCATTGGTCTGGTTGGGCTATTTTATATCCCAACGGATATTTATGTCGCCATTTTGGTTCAACGTGGCTGGTCGTAGGCAGAACAGAGTTTTTTCTGTTTCTAGTTAGTGAGGGATTGTTGCTTTCTCTTTCGTGTCAAGGCACCCTCACGTTGGCCGTGCCTGTCAGTCCCTGATTCCATTCTAGTTGGGCGTCTAGGCATTTGCCGGGTGTCGTTGAGGGCAGGAGAATTCCACAGGGAGGCGAGTCTCGGCAGCTTGCATGTGATGCGGGAGATCTTCACAGGGAGGAGAGCATCATCGCTGAACCTGCTTGTGTTTGATCCTCGCCGGTACTCGACCGCATGTGAGAATCGGGTTGCTCTCGTCTTCAGGGAGCGGCCCTGATGCGAGTATTTTGGCGCAGCCCCCTCCCCTGTTGCCTGCACACCCCTTTTCAGGAGTGTATGAAGGCGTTTGAGGCCTCTGGTTATAGGGGGAAGGGGAGAGAATTTCCTGTGTGGGGGTAGAAGGGGGGCAGCCTGTTTTGGGCTCCC
This sequence comes from Lissotriton helveticus, assembly GCF_964261635.1. Lineage (NCBI taxonomy): Eukaryota > Metazoa > Chordata > Amphibia > Caudata > Salamandridae > Lissotriton > Lissotriton helveticus. The sequence continues at coordinate 684,767,176 of NC_136057.1, read as the reverse complement.
AGAGGCGCATCTGGAGCCAAGTGTTGTGCGGGGGCAACACGATCGGGGTGGGAGTTTTGCTTCTTCCATCGTCCTACAGAATTCAGAGGCAAGGGTTCTAAGAAGGGGTGAAAGGTGGCAATGCCTCCTTACAGGTAGATGGTGTTTTTAGGACCGGGGCAGTATTTGAGTTCGGCTATGCGTTGGCACGGGCAGTTGCCCCTGCCCGGACTGTCACCTTCAATGGAGAGGGGCAGCGCCCCCCTCTGGAGCACATCGGGCGAAACGCCCGATGGGTTCTTGATTCTGCCCTCACTCTTCCTTTGAGATTTATTCTCGGGTAGCTGCAGTAAGCAGAGGTTGGGGCTTTTAGGAGCAGGGGGCTGATAGTGCTATGCCCCCCCTCTCTTTAATTTCCTAGCTGGCAGAAATACGGCATGTGTCAGCATTTCACTCATATCTCATTACTCTGGGCATTACATCATATCATGTACGGGGGTCAGCTCCTTAGCTTTTCCTTGGAGCAGAGTGGCATTTTCTCGCCCACTCCCGGGGCACTTACCGGAATGCCCCCTTTTTTGGAGGGTTAGTTAGGTAGGAGAGGTCGGGTACATTAGGATAGTTCTGGGAGTGGCACGATCCCAGGGTGGCATAGGGAATATGAAGAGGCGTATGATTTGTGCAAGCGCGAAGGGGGGGTTCAGGTATTTTGGGAGGGGGGTAGGTTTTTCCGAATGGTATGCCGGGAAAGGGACAGATCGGGATACAGGCAGGGACCAGCACACCGAACCATGTATTTGCAGCGGGTTCACTTCTGCAGCTTTCTCAACACGGGAGGGCACTGTTCGGCTCCATTACCCCGTGGTGAGGAGAAGGCTGGGCCCAGTTCGGCCAGGCTGGAGCGTCGGGGTACCGCAAGATTACTGTCCTGCGTAGGCACCTTACGGCTTCCACGGTGCACCAGGCAAAGGGGGACGGTATTCCCCCTGGTGGATATCTACTCGGAAAGTAGCTTTTAGGGTATCGTATGGCTGGAAGGTTTGTGTACCACAAGACCACTGCCCTACGGAGGCCCCATTTGGCTTTGGCGGTGCACCAGGCCAAGGGGGAACGGTACTCCCCCTGGCGGCAATCGACTCGGAAAGCAGCTTTTAGGGTATGTTATGGCTGGAAGGTTGTGGACCACACGATCACTGCCCCACGTAGGCCCCGTACGGCTTCGGTGGTCTATTCGGAAAGCAGCTTTTGGGTATGGTACAGCTGGAAGGCTATGGTATGGGTTTTCAAGGTAGGCACGAGGATATATGGATAAAGGTAGAGTGCTTTGGAAGGAGCTACGGCAGAAATGGTAAGTGGTGTGCCGTTTTGGGTCACAGGTTCAAAGGATAAGCGTTGGGTTCCTGTTGATGCTGTCAAAATGTTATAAGGATTGGCAGTTATGTTCAAGGTAGGCAAAAAATGCAGCCACTCTTGGGCAGACACATGGAATATCACGACCTGACCTATGAGGGAGTGTTAAGTTGAAGATAATTAGGTGGAGGAACTGAAGGGGGGTGGGAGATCTCACCAATTTGTTTATGAAATTTTCCAGGTTTATTCAGCAGGCAAGCAGTGACAGAAAGGACAGTGGTATTGGGACAGCCGTGGAGACCCATCAAGAGGAGAACAAATGGGGACAACAGGTGGGATACAGAATGGACACCGGTTAGCATCAGGTTTAAGTCCACCAGCATACCTTGGGTGTCGAGTGTAATTGAGGGAAAAGCGTTGGAGCAAGAGCCAAGATGGGTTTAGGGTATGAGGGTAGGAGAATGCTGAGGTGGGGACCATAGGATTACACTACAGGAAGGGCCCGTAGCTGTGGATATACGGCATAGGCTGGCAATTATAGAGAAATACTGATACTGCAGTGCTGGCGGGAGCCTTAATTCCGGAGAGCACACACACAAGGATTTTGTAGGTAGGCCTACAGGCTAAAGGTCCAGGGGAACACCTTCTATTACCAATTATTATGGCGGAAGGCTGCAGGACACAGCCACACAAACATGCGTATGGGGAGCAATTTCTAATACCCGTAGTAACTTGGACCTGTATATACTTTGGAGTGTGGAAGTATATTATCAAAAACTGACGTCAATGACCAGGGGGTTATGGGAAACTGCTCACGCGTGGTCTGGGTATTCTCAAGCATGGAAGAGTCAACATTGGTTTTCAATCCAAGGGGTAACTCGCTTGGAAGTGTCGCACTGGAGGAGGCATGTGTTGCTTAATTTTTCAAAGTGTAATGTCATGGAGGACAGGGCATTTTGGGGTAACATGCCTCTTGGGGAAAAGTTTTCATTGTGGGGTGGCTGGTTTCCCAGGGATGGCTGGATATTTTGGGGCATTCAGGTGGGTCTTGGGGGTTTACTTTGGCATTAGTCCCACTATGCTGGATTCGGTGCACAGTGAAGCCTGTTTACTATAGTTATACAGCCAATACGATGGGGGATGAGGAGTGATTTGGGGTACATAAAGTACACGAGGGCTGTAATCTTAGGACATTGAGGTACATACGGTGGCCACGGAGGCCTTTGTTATGGTGGTGATAAAGCAACCACAAATGGGGATTATAGGTGATTTGGTGTGCATTGGGCTCTCGAGCAGACAGCTGGACCCAGGTTGGGGGCTGTCAATACATGGCGGTGAGATGGAACCTGAGGCCATGGCGGCCTGGTTACTAATGGTGATAGAGCAAACACGATTAGTTACGAGGGCTGCCGGAGGACGCTAAACATGCTTAAGCAGACTAGACCTTTGGGTGCCATTGGCAGTATAAAAGACCCCCTCACCGCCAAAACTAAAATCCACGAAGGAATGAAAGCTGTCGCTGAGTGGATGAAGAACAGCCGCCCGAAGCTGAACTCGGACAAAACGGACGTCCTCATCCTTGGCCCCACCCCCTCAGCCTGGGATGACTCCTGGTGGCCGACCGCACTAGGAGCAGCACCAACACCTATGACCATGCACATAACCTGGGGTTTATCCTCAACTGAATACTCTTCATGGCCAAGCAAGTCAATGCCGTCTCATCCTCCTGCTTCAACACCCTCCGCATGCTCCGCAAGATCTACAGGTGGATCCCCACCGAAACAAGAACGGTCACCCAGGCCCTCGTCAGCAGCAGACTGGACTACGAAAACGCCCTCTACGCAGGGGCCTCTGCCAAACTCCTGAAATGACTACAACGCATACAGAACGCCTCTGCACGCCTGATCCTCGACATCCCTCGCCACAGCCACATCACACCCCAACTGAGATACCTGCACTGGCTTCCCGTCAACAAGATGATCACCTTCAAGCTCCTCACCCACGCACACAAGTTACTCCACAACACCAGACCAGCATACCTCAACAGACGACTCACTTTCTACACCCTGAACCGCCAGCTCTGCTCCGTCGACTTTGCCCTCGCCACCGTCCCCTGCATCTGAAGAGTAACCACCGGTGGCAGATCGTTCTCCCACATCGCTGCCAAGACCTAGAACACCCTCCCCATCCTCCTACGGTAGCCACAAACCTACTAACCTTCAAGAGGCTACTCAAGACCTGGCTATTCGAGCAGTAGCACCCCCCCCCCCAGCACCTTGAGACCCTCACGTGTGAGTAGTGCGCTTTACAAATTTCTGATTGATTGAATGACTGACTGATTGAAAAGACAAGTAGACCAGTACGGCACTAGCACATGCTTGAGGAGCTTAGAGTTGACTTTGGTACCATTGGCAACCTAAAAGATACGTGGCCCAGAACGGCACTGGCACATGCTTGGGGAGCTTTGAGTTGACCTTTGAATACCATTGGCAACATAAAAGATACGTGGCCCAGAATGGCACTAATACAGGAACAGCACTAGCACAGGCTGGAGGAACTTGGAGTTGACCTTTGCGGCACCATTGGCAACTTTGTAGATACATAGCCCAGAATGGCTTTAGCACTGGTTTCAAGGAGTGTCAGAGGTTGTTGGGCATGCTCGAGGAGCTCAGACTGGACCTTTGGGGAACCAATGGCAACACAACAGACAGGTGACCCAGCACAGCAATAGCACATGGCACTGACATGCAGGGTATGACACTGAGTCTGTGACTATGGAGGGCATGTGTACGGGTAAGGATTAGACAGAATAAGCCCGGTTCCACGGACTACCAGAGGAGGTTGGGCAGTGCTGGGAGATCAGGGGCACACTCAGAGTACTTTATTTTATGACTCGGAGGTATTTTTAGGGGGTTGTCATGGTTTCCTTTTTCTCATGGGCCGGACTGTGTCTGGTGCCGGTTTCCCTTGCGGAGGCTCTATCGGTTCCTAGGTTTTTGGGGGCCAGAAAAAGGGGTAGTCCCCCTCCCTTTTTCTGGGTGGCCGTTGGCAGTCAAGTTGGCATGTTATAGCCAAGTTTATTCGTTATTGACAGAGGCAATCCAGGTTGAAAGGGAACGGGTAGACTAGTTTACGAGGTAGGATCTTTAAGGTGCTTTAGGAAGTTAGGTTAGTTACAGGCTAATAGTTTTAAAGGTTATGGTGGAAAGGTCAAAGGTGAAAGGGTAAAGTTTAAAGGTCAAAGGGCACAGTAGGGGTGAAAGGTTAAAATTCAAAGGTCAGAAGCTAAAAGGTCACTGTAGGGGGTACTGAATTGCAGGTTTTAGATGTTGCGTGGGGAAACCTTAGGGGTGGGGGTAGCGTAACATAGGTAAGAGTTTGTAAAGTGAGGTTGTAGTTTTGTAAGGCATCGGGCCAAGGGCCTTTTAATTGTGATGTGCATCTCTTTCAATAAAAGCGGCCTTTTTCACACTATTTCGGTGTCAGTGGTCTGTGCAGCTCCGCATATTCCTGAAGGGGGTTTTGGGGGGCAGCCGTGCGTAGGGAGGTCTGCCCCTGGGATGTTTGGGGAATGGGAGCGGCTCAGGCATCTGCTCTGCCCCTTTTGGGCTCATTGGGCTGGTTGGGCTATTTTATAGCCCTAGGGATATTTATGTCACCGTTTTGGTTCAACCAGCCACCATTTTGTGGTATTTACCGTGGCTGGTTGTAGACAGAACACAGTTTTTTCCCAGCCCCCCCCCCCTTTTTTACAGTTCTTTTTGGGGGGAAATCTGGGTTTTTGAGTTGGCTTTGTAGGTCATTCCAGGCCTTAGCCGCAAGGAAGCCAAAAGAGCTCCCACAGCCCGTGCCTTCCGGACCTTGGGCAATATCTTCTTGGATTTACTCAGGCCAATGTACAAAGCCATGGCAATTGTTGCACAATGCTATTGCATCACCTTGGCACATCTAGGTATGACCAGGTCAGCACATAGTATGTTTAGGAACAATGCTGTTTTGAAACCCATGGTACGGTACACTTCATCCTTATTGAACATTAGTGTGCCTTCTGGATCGTGCAATGGCCTTTATACCATTGGCATTCACCACAGTAAGATGTGCAATGTCTGGAAAGTACATGTATTGTTTTACAACTTAGTGTAACTGATATGGCAAGGACAGTATCAGTTACACATTGCAAACTATACTGAGCACTTGGCAGATATTATATGTAACAATGGACGTTGGAAAGTACCTCGCATCACACAGAGACATATGAATCCTTTCCTATTTGAACAGTTGGACGTCCATGGTGGACTTGCCACTCTCATTACATGCTCCCAATATCATAGAATGTGGAACTGACATGCACTCTGAATTGTTCACTTCCACGGCCATGTTCAGATGTTTATCCACTGCCACATATTTTCACATAGTCTGCCACTGTGATCATGGCGGCTCTGTTAAGCCTCTATTATGTGGTCCATCCCAGATTGGCAAGGTATTCTTCTTGACATTAGTCAGAGGCTGATACACATGCAACAATTAACATCCACCTTTCCTGACCTATTAATCACTACACAAAAGTTTATTTGTGATAGGGATGAGCAATAAATCTGGCAATTCATACAGCATCTGGAATCACACTTAGTCCTTGCACTACACAATTAGCATTGATTAAGGCACTCACTAGTGATGTTGGTGTGCTTGAAATCATCCACCTCATCAACTGTGTATGATGGTGGTCTACATTCAAGACATAACATGTTAAACAAATCAGTTAACTAAGAACACATATATTATATGCAACCGAAGCACATTACATATGAATCATTATTGGCTATGTAACCCTTCAGGTTGTAAGTAATCAAATGGCACAATTGACATGCCTGAATGATACATATCAGTAAGGCAGGCTAAAGTGTACATACATATGATGAGCCAAAACATGCAGCTGTCGGCCAATTTGCGTAACCAGTTCTTCAAACTCATTACTTCTATATTTCACTATGGTCGCTGTCTTTCATGAGTCTCTGCACCTACATAACTCCCATGCCATACTCAGCAAGGTATAGCAATACCCATGCCCTCTTAATTGTGACACCGGGACATGAGTACGTTACATACATCGCACATTATGCATATTTGTTCCAAAACTTAAATGAGTACTGTACCTGTTTGTGCTGCAGAGTGCCAGATATTGTTCAGACGTGTTCCATGCATTCCTAAGTATTTTATTGGAAAATTGTGCTATAAAAGTTATGGGATATGTTGAGATGTGTCATATTCAGGCAGGCATACCCTTACAGTACCATGTGAGTGGGCTCCCCTCTGACATACATTGATCCTCTTATACAAGAGGAATGTACAATGGGAGTCTCATGTAAGGACAGCTCCAGTGATTCTGGCCTCCAAAACACTTCCATGAGGCCATGCAGAGCCAGCATGCAGGATTTGCTATGCATTCAGAGGTTTGGAGTCAGGCAAGCCAGTGCAAAGCACAGCGTAGCCATAGTGGACATCAAGGAGCCATACCCTTTACATAGGACATGCTGTTCAAGAAAAGTGATATGTGTTTTGCCACATTCACAGGTTAGCTAAGCTGTGTAAGCCATGGCAGGTCTTATTAATGTATGACTACCGAGAGGAGGTTGCCAAGGAGGATCATCGGCACATCACTATGTGTCATTCAGTATTGTATGTGTGCTGCATTCCAATGGACACATATACAAAAGTGTCATACTCTTTGTGCTGAGAGCTGTCACTTCCAGTACAATACCAACCATGTCAACAATACACACACACATGTGCACTATAGGTCAAAGGTGCGTGTGTATACTAAGCACAACAAGGGGCTAAATTGCAAGCCACTGAGACCTCACTTTTTAACATATGAAAAGGGATGCACCTGCGCCGCTAGGGGCTTCTAAATAAACACCATTGTTTGTAAGGTGGTCCACTAAAGCTCAACGGACTGCTCCTTAATCAATGACTTCTGCCAATATCTGCATTTTCTCTGTCTTGCTGGCCAGCACAGGAGGAATCCTAGTTGAGCTGCGCAACACCATTATTTGTGAATTGCACTCCCAGAGTTTTGCAGACAACTTTGGGGCTTATTTACAAGGCCCTTATGCCGCAGGGGCATCACTTTTAATATGGGGAATACATGACCTCCCAGCAGTGCAAGGGGCTTATAAATAATCCCCTTTATGTGTAACATATGTTTTTGCAATAGCCCATCACAACTGTACCTGACAAATGCTTGTGGTGAAAGAAGCACTTCTGGAGCTGATCTGCACTACTTGGTTTGTCATTTAATGAGTTGTCTGGATGCGCTACTGGAATGTGCATCAGTTCAGTGCTTCCCTGGGACTCTTTTTTATAACCAAAAGGGACACTAACACTTGTGTGGCCCACCCAGTGTCACAAATAGCACTGGTGCACAGATCAGACCAGCGCTATTGCCGTGACATTGCCCTAATTTGCAGAGGGCATGGCTATTTTGTGCAAAAAGTCATGTGAGTCACACTTAATGTTACCACGATTCATCAATGGGTAAATGAGACACATAGGAAAACACACAAATCATATGTACTCCACCAACTTGGATGCCAACGTAGTCAAGTAGGTCTAACTCTGCCAACCACCTCGGCCCAGCAATATTTAAGCTAATGGACCGCCCGGTCAACTCCAAACAGAGTCTGCATCTGTTGCTGCACCTTCTCTCAGTGTTGCTTCCGCACCTCCACGGAGACGCCCAGGATTACACTTCCCCCAGTAGCTACCATGTTGGGCAAGTTTTAGGTCACCAGCCTCAGGAAGCTCCAAAACTCCTCATCACTCATGCGGCGAGCCCTACCCTTCCCAGGCAGGATCCCACCCAAACAACAAATGCCCAAACAAACAACCCCCCAAAAACCCACAACTAGCCCTATAACAACAGTACAGTACCCCAGAAGAAGAACACCAGACTGAACACAGGACAATACATAGCAAAACAGCACAAAAAGGACTTGAGGGACACGACAGGGACAGCAGACACAACTAGCCAGCTCAGAAGACAGCAAAAAAACTTCCCAGCACAGCAAAGACACAACCATTCAAAACCTCAGATAGTAAAACTGTGACTTAAAGTGAAAATGAAAGTATCTTCACATTTTCTGATTTGCAGCATGCATGATCCATGACATCACTTCCCTTTCTCCATAACATGACTTCCTGTGTGGATGCGTCATGTATTCAGGTGGTGCGTTGTTGTTTTTATGCTGCCAGTCAATATGTCGATTTTACACAGGCCAGACAAGGCACCATATGGTAAATCAGATGCGTCGGCTCGGATGCCTCATTTTTGGCTGACGCGGTGGCTGCAACATTTATGCTTTAGTCCCATGTGTCATTATTTTTGATGCAATAGGACAAATGTGTGTTTTTGTGTGTATTGCATGTAATCATTCATAGGGATTGCTGTGTTGGGTGTGAAAGGTAGAGTTGCCCTGCTCACTGTAACCATGCATGCTTTGGCGTCACCTCCTACGCGTAAATAACACCATAACTACACTCGGCATCAAGGCGGGGTTGCTTGTGCATTGCAGTGGGTATTCACATGCAATACTCATGTAGTTTAACATTGAGAATGCTGATGAGACTCGCATGGACCTGGCACAATCCAAAACTTGACAGATCCCCAGTAGAGCCTGAACAAGGATGTATCAATTGATGTAACCTTGGGTAATCTGTTTCCATGTGTCCTACATGCTGCTGCTCACATTGGCCATGTAGAACTATTCCATGAATGGTATATGTCAGGGAAGTGTTGAGAGAACCCACTATATCATGTTGTGTTTTTTTTTTTTTCGTCAGGGTGGTGGCTTTCTGTGTTTCGTCAGGGTGGTGGCAGCTCCTGGCGTCACTGGGGGCTTACGAGGCTTAGGAACCACAGTGCGCTCTGTGTTGGTTCTTGCCACTCGCTACTCGCTACTTCTGCATTCCGCATTTGCTGTTCCTGGCGCGCTGCACGACTAGGTGCAGGCGCCTTGTATTTTTTTATATATCCTGTTGTAATTTTTTATAACACTTTGCATATGCTGATCCTGGCGCACTGTACGATTAGGTGCAGGCGCCTTGTATTTTTTTTTAAAATTGTTGTTGCTCTCTAACATTCTGCATTGCTGTGGGCTTACCATCTTTTGTGGCTGCACACGCCCCGGTCCATCGCGGCTCCTCTGCCGTTGCGTGGAGGACGGCTCTTCCCCCACGGCTCTCTGTGCCGGTCGAGTGAAAGCGGGCGCCATCTTGGGAGAGCCTGAAGGACACGGAGACCAGACTAGGCGGTCTAGTTGTCCGAGGCTCTCCCGCATAAAGCGGCATACCTTGTGGAGCTTTCTGTGTTTCGTCAGGGTGGTGGCAGCTCCTGGCGTCACTGGGGGCTTACGAGGCTTAGGAACCACAGTGCGCTCTGTGTTGGTTCTTGCCACTCGCTACTCGCTACTTCTGCATTCTGCATTTGCTGTTCCTGGCACGCTGCACGACTAGGTGCAGGCGCCTCGTATTTTTTTATATATCCTGTTGTCATTTTTTAAAACACTTTGCATATGCTGATTCTGGCACACTGTACGATTAGGTGCAGGTGCCTTGTATTTTTTTTTAAATTGTTGTTGCTCTCTAACACTCTGCATTGCTGTGGGCTTACCATCTTTTGTGGATGCACACGCCCCGGTCCATCGCGGCTCCTCTGCCGTTGCGTGGAGGGCGGCTCTTCCCCCACGGCTCTCTGTGCCGGTCGGGTGGAAAGCGGGCGCCATCTTGGGAGAGCCTGAAGGACACGGAGACCAGACTAGGCGGTCTAGTTGTCCGAGGCTCTCCCGCATAAAGCGCACATGTGCTTCCGGAAGCGCAGCGGACGAGCGCAGCGGGCGCGACAATGGCGCACCGAAGTTGCGCCAAAGTTAAGCCCGTCTGCGCCCGTCCGCGGGCGACCGGGGCCAGGGGCACACCACTATGCTCGTTTCCTAACATACTCTTCAGCGCAATTGCGTTCCCTCCAATGTCACTGGCCGCTCAATTGTCTCGTGTTCAAGCCCTTGGTATTGTCCATTCCCTGCCCACCCTTCCCCCATCCCTCACCCCTCCACGATGGTGTCCTCCCCGTGCCCCTCTATCCCCACTTCCTCTCCCGTCACCTCTGTTCTCCTTTTGAACACAAGGTCTGCTGTCAAGCATCACATTGAAATATTTAGCCTCTTAGATTCCAACTCTCCAGACCTATTGTTTTTAACTGAAACATGGTATCGCCCAGACTCCTTACCCAGCGTCTTGGCGGCCCTCCCGCCCCACTATTCTATGCTCCGTGCTGACCGACTGGAGGGGAGAGCGGGTGGCGGGGTAGACCTGATTGCTCGCAAGGGACTCCATTTTCAGACACTTGCATCGCCTGCTATACCAGCAGCTGACTGCCTTGTAGTGCGCTCTGTTTCCTTCAAGACTCCAATTACATGTATGTTAATGTATCGGCCACCCCAGCCATCCCCTGGTTTTCTCACCGCCTTTCAGGACTTGCTGGCCACCTTGGCAGTCAACAGCGCCTCAGTCCTTGTTTTGGGAGATTTTAATTTTTGGCCTAATGACCCTGCTGAGGACATTATGTCCAAAGACTTTACCCAATTGCTGCTCAGTCTTAATTTTACCCAGCACGTCCATGGGCCTACTCACAACCGGGGCCACATTCTCTATCAGATATGGACATTAAATATCCCGATTTCCGCCCCAACTATTTCTCCCTGTACATGGTCTGATCATTCTCTACTGGCCTTTCTTCTGGACCTGAGTCTCACAAAAACACCTCTCTTCCCTAAAAACATCTGGGCAAGGAACTGGAACCGAGTCGACATCCCGTCTTTGTGTAATTCGCTAACTACCACCTGCCCTGATCTATCGGATTCGGCTCTACACTCCCAGGTTACCATCTTAGACCGCTGGCTTACCAAAGCCTGCGACCTGGTGGCCCCTCTGAAGCGGGTTACCATCAACCGCACCCACAATGCCAACAAGTGGTTCAGCCCTGGCCTTAAAGCCAAGAAACTGGAGGTGCGACAGGCTGAACGAGCTTGGAGGTTAGCATATTGCCCGACCCGCAGACAACACTATATTACCATCCTTAGTGAATATAAAAAAGACATCTTAGTAGCCAAGACAGAATACTTCTCGGGCGTATTCTAGCTGCGGAAAGCCAGCCACGTGAGATTTTTGCCACCGTCCACGAGCTGGCCTCATCGGATAGAACTTTGCCCAAGATCCCCCCATCTCAGGCCCTATGTGACTCACTCAATGAGCTTTTTATTGAGAAAGTAGTTTGCATTAGGGCCAATATTCCTCCCCCCTCGCCTACCTTCACCGATCCCCAACTACCTGGTAATAACCTGTCTCTTACGCACATTCCTGCACTGACTAGAGAATCCCTCCTCCCCCTACTTAGGCGTGTCAAGTCAGGCTCTCCAGCTGACATATGCCCGGCCCGTATTCTCTGTCAGATTTTCTCTGATTGCCCACCTCCTGCCCTCACCCTCCTGAATGATTCCCTCACACACGGCACTGTCCCTGCCCCCTTCAAAACCGCCACAATTATCCCTATACTAAAAAAGTCCGGGCGGATCCTGCCTCCCCAGCAAACTATCGCCCTATATCCCTTCTCCCGTTCTTGGGAAAGGTCGTTGAGTCACATGTCACTCAGGTGCTTAGCTCTTTTATAGAGGATAGCAACTACCTTGCACCCTGCCAGGTGGGTTTTCGTCCACGGCATTCCACCGAGAAGGTGATTATCTCGGTCATGGATCAACTCAGCGAGGGGCTCGATACCAACACTCCCCAGGCCCTTGTTCTCCTGGATTTGTCCGCCGCTTTTGACACGGTGGACCATTCAATTCTTCTGTCCCGTGTCGAGGCGGCGGGCATAGGGGGACCGATATTGGCCTGGCTCGACTCCTTCCTGTCTGACCGTACGCAAGCAGTCCATCTGGCCGAGTTCTCTACCCCGCCCCGCAGGGTGCAATGCGGTGTCCCTCAGGGTTCCTCCCTCTCCCCTCTTCTGTTTAACCTTTACATTTTTCCTCTTATTTTCGCACTCCAACAAATGAAAGTCACAATGTACAACTACGCTGACGACCTCCAACTCATTTTTATTTTTTCTTCCCTCACATCAGGTATCACTAGCTTCCAGTCCGTCATACTATTTATCCGGGATTGGATGAATGCGAACCATCTTAAACTCAACCCGGATAAAACAGAGCTGGTTCTGACTGGTGGCAGTGGTAACCCTTGGTCCCCCTCGTTCTGGCCCCCTTCTCTAGGTCTACCCCCCACTCCTTCACACTCAGTTAAAACCCTTGGCATCACACTTAATCATCATCTGACACTTCACTCCCATATTAGTTCTGTTGTCTCCTCTTGCTTCATTACTCTGCGTATCATTAGGAAAATATCTCGGTTTTTCTCTCCCCCTGCACTTAAACTTATCCTTATGGCCATGGTCCTATCTAAGATCGACTATGGAAACATCATCTACAATGGTGTCCCCGCTTACGCACTTCAACGCCTTCAACTGGTGCAGAATCAGGCAGCACGCCTGGTATATGGCCTATCCAAATCTCACCATTCCTCCCCCTTGCTTATTGCTTTACACTGGCTCCCTATTAAACAACGGGCCCTTTTTAAACTTGGATGCCTTACATTTCAGGCCCGGGCGGGCACGGCTCCCGCCTTTATAAACTCGGCCATTACTAACTACCGACCTTCTAGAGACCTGCGCTCGTCCACCAAATCTCTTTTGGTAATTCCTCGTTTTAAGAAACAAAGATCAGGAGGTCAGAAATTTTCGGTCCTTGCTCCTACTTTCTGGAATGCACTCCCGCCCCCTGTTAGACTTTACTCCTCCTGTATGGAGTTTCGCAAGGCCCTTAAAACTCTTCTGTTTCAGCAAGCTTTTAGCCCCTAGCCCCCTGTGCCCTTCCTGTCCTGTAAAGTAACCCCTAGCGCCAAGAAACTGCATAGTGTACGTGCCATCTATAAATTCCTAAAAATTCAAAATTCAAATTCAAATATCGGCTGTGTGACCTTGTGTCTGGAAGGATATGTGTGGGCCATGCACATTGTAATTGTGCATAGTCTTTACCACCAAGCATAGCCTATGATTTGTGGATCATGAGGCCAGTTTATCTAGGCACAACTAGTTAGTTGTGGTATAATCATGAATAGGTTTGACATTGGGACCCATCAGAATATATTTTTAGGTTGTGCGGTTACTTGAAGTTTGATGATGGCTATGCATTCAGACATGAAGTTCACCTGCGATTTTCCAACCAAATTCGAACACTATATATTGGGATGCATCAGTGCATGGCACCTTGGCTGTATTGACCTTGCTTTATGTGATTTCCGTTGCTCAATGGTTATGTATTCTGAATCTGGGTGTTGTGTCTTTACACTCACACTAAGGTAGTACTGATAGGAGCTAAGCTATTGTCTGTATCTGAGTGCAATACACCAACATGATAGGCTACATCACTTTGGTCCCATTGGCATATTAGCCTAGTGGGGCAAATGGGGCTACATTCTCACTGGGTAGACCCTGTTTCACTGGCAAAGTATAGTATGTTTCATTTGTATGTGTGATATGAGTTCTCCTAATGGGTTTAATATGTGGATACAGTTTTTGATGTATCATATAAAGACTGTAGGTTTGGGTCTGTGTTCCCATGCACATACTATGTTGACGACAGTCATCATCCTATGAGTGGACTCTACTATCGTCCACAAGTATGAGACTGTACAAATGGCTAGTTGTAGGAGACACATAGTCATAGCGCACTATCTACTTTACCACACCATTTTAATTGTGGTTGGCAATGGAGGACTATTTGCTACAGGTAGTTGGCATGCACCCTATTTGTTTGTACCAGATGTTGTACTATGGTGTTTTACACTATGCTACATACATTTTCTGTGGCAATTAGTAGCAGGTGTTATGTAATGTTTTGATGTTTACTGTCACTATGAAATAAAAATGCATGCACACTGGTAGTGCTCACATGTTTATTTGCATACATATGTACACAGTTTCATCTACACATCATTTTGTGACATGATACAAGTCACTCATGCATCAGTGAACAGATTGTGAATTATATGGTCCCTCTGCCGTGTTGCTGCTACTGATGGAATAGTATGATGTGGCTCCTCATCTTCCTCATCCTCATCGTTCAGCAGTTCCTGCTCCACATTGGCATCAGCCCATCGTAGATTTGTCTACATACAAATATTGTACCATTTGCAGCAAATAGGTGTAGTTTTGCATACCATGGGTAGCGAGTAGATCAATCTGCCCCCAGACATATTCAAACTCCTGAAGTGGGATTTTAGTACACTGAATGTTCACTCTACTATGGACTGGGTCCTCATTATGGCATGATTGTACCTCCAGTGTGGTTCTGTCTGTTTTTGTTCTTAGAGGAGTCATCACCCAGGGCATATCCTTGGTCAGCAGCAAAGACAGGAGGGGTAACATTTATTTAGTCATAACAAGGGATGGTCCCACATTCATGTACATTATATTATGTGTTCTGAATGACTCATGTACTTTGTATACTGTAAGACACATGCTATGACATTGTGTGGCATACATGCAAGTAGGAATGACTCTAAATGACTGACATTGCACTACACATAATGTTGTGCTGTCCTCTGTGATTCACTTACTATTTGTCATACTTTTGAGTGCCAATGTCATGAAGGTGATGATTTTTCAACAGTAAGGACAGTGAATTAGCCCTTAAATCAATCAGGGTTGGTAAAGTGCAGCTACTCACCCACGAGGGTCTCAAGGCGCTATGGGGGAGAGAGGTGTAGCTCCGTTGAGTGCTGAGGTCATCTGAAGAGCCAGGTCTTCGGGTACTTCCTGAACTGGAGCAGGGTAGGGACTTGCTGGAGGTAAAGGGGGAGGTTTTGGCTGCGAGGTAGGAGAAGGACTTTCCTCCTGTTCTGGTCTTGTAGATGTGTGGGATGGTGGCCAGAGTGAGGTCAGCTCTTGGGTGCGTGGAAGGAGAGGCGGTTGTTTAGGTATGCTGGTTCTATGTTGTGGAGGGCCTTCAAGGCGTGAGTGAGGAGCTTGAAGGTTGTTCTTCTTTTGATGGGGAGCCAGTGGAGAACGTGGAGGTATTGGGTGATGTGGTTGTGACGGTGTGTCTAGGTTCAGTCTGGCTGTGGCGTTCTGGATGATCTGGAGATTCTGAAGTTGTTTCCTGTTGATTCCGGCATAGAGAGCATTGCCGTAGTCCAGCCTGCCACTGATGAGGGCGTGCATGACCGTTTTTCTGGATTAGACTGGGATCAATCTGAACGTTTTTCGGAGGGTGTCGAAGCAGGTCTAGGATACAGCATTGATCTGGTGGTTCATCATGAGAGATGAGTCAAGTATGATGCCGATGTTTTGTGCATGGTCTGCCGGGGTGGGGGGGGGGGGGGGAGGGGGGGGGGGTGTCCGTGGGTGGGTGGAGCCAAGGATGAGAAATTCTGTTTTCTCTGAGTTAACGTTCAGGCAGCTCTTCTTCATCCAGGTGGCGACAGCTTTCATCCCTTCTTGGAAGTTGTGTCTGGCGATGTTGGGGTCTTTGGTGAGTGAGAGGATGAGCTGGGTGTTGTTGTTGGACTAAGAGACGATGTTGAGCCTGTGGTTTCTGAGGATGGTAGCGAGGGGGGCCATGTAGATGTTGAAGAGAGTGGGGCTGAGGGAGGATCCCTGGGTCACTCCACATCTGGTCTCTATTGGTTCTGAGAGGTAGGGCGGGAGCCTGATTCGCTGAGTTCTGCCTGTGAGAAATGAGCATATACAGTCAAGGGACTTGGATGCCGGCATCATGGAGTCTGGTGGCTAGTGTACGGTGGGAGACGGTGTCGAAGACAGCTGAGAGGGTCGGGAGGATAAGGACTGCTGTTTGGCCCTGGTCAAGGAGGGAGCAGTTGTCGTCATTGATGGCGAGTAGTGCGGTCTCAGTGTTGTGGTTCCTGCTGAATCTGGATTGGGAGATGCCCAGGACATTGTTGGCTTTGGTGAAGTTTTTCTAGCTGGGGGTTAACGGCCTATTCAATGACCTTGGCTAAGAATGTAAGCAGGGAGATGGGCCTGAAGTTCTTGAGGTCCATCAGGTCTGCAGAGGTTTTCTTCAGGAGGAGGTTGACTTCTTCGTGTTTCCAGTCATCGGGGAATATGGTGGTTTTGAGGGAGCACTTAATCATCTGGCGTAGTTCAGGTGAGATGCCGTGGTGGCTCTGTGGAAGATGTGGGTTGGGCAGGGGTCTGAGGGTGCTCTGGAGTAAATGCTCTTCATGGTCTTTAGGGTGTCTTCTGTCGTGAGTAGGGTCCAAGTGAGCAGGGTCTGTTGGGTGGCGTAGCGGGGTGGCAGCTGGAGTGGTGCAGAGGTCTTGGTTGTCGAAGTTGTCGTAAATCATCTTAATCTTGAGGTGAAAATAGGTCTATTGCAGAGGTCTTGGGAGGGTGGAAGTCTGTTGTTTTGCTGTCGGGTTAGGCAAATTCATTGATGATGGAGAAGAGTTCTCTGGTGTTGTGGGTGTTGGTGAGGATTCTGTCTTGGAGAAATTTCTTCTTTGTGGATCTGATGAGCTGGTGGTGTGATGTGGTGGCTACTCTGTAGGCGGTGCATGTTTCTGGGGTTCTGTTGTTCCTCCACTTCTTTTCGAGTCGTCGGCAGGAGTGTAGTGTCGTCCGGGCCTGTTGTGTTTTGTGGAGGGTGCTTTTGTGGACGATGGTGATGCCTTCCCCTGGGTGGGGAGGGTAGTATTTCCAGAGCATCTTGTATCCTCCAGGAATGGTGGTGTCGATGTCGGGAGCAGAGTTGGCATTGGTCCAGGTTTCTTTGAGGAAGGCGACGTCAGGCGTGTGGGAGGTCCCAGATTTCTATGGTGTGCTTGTGTAGGGAGCGTACGTTGAGGAGGATGCAGTTGAGTGGTTTGTGAGCTGTGATATCCTGTAGGCTGGGGGCTGCTGCTGGGGTCCGGAGGTGGGTGAAGGTGCAACAGCAGTGTCGACAAGAGATCGGGCCTTGGGTGTTGCTCAGCATTGATAGCTAGAAGCTGTTGCTGCATCTGGGGTTGAGAGCGTAGAGGATGCTGGAGTCATAGCAGAGGCAGGTCAGAGTTTCAAGGTCCCTGGCGCTGGCCGCGGTTGGGTCACGGAAGGGCACAGAATGGCTTGCTTTTGGTGCGGCCACCATTATGTAGGTGTCAGGGGAAGGGAGTTCAGCTGGGAGGTGGGAAGGACACACTGGCGTGGAGGGGCCGTGGGGGCAGCAGCAGCATGGACACCGTGGGAGCAAGAAGAGAACAGAGAGAAAAGAGGGCACGGAAAATCCAAGAGAGGCAGAACAGCATAAAATCAGAGTGCTCTCCCACTGGATCACCAGGCGCAAAGAGGAGCCTGTGGGTGGAGGAGGGCTCGAACACCCAGCAAACGGAGAGCTCAGGGGGCTCAGAGTGCAACACTTAGTGGTGGAGCTGCGTGGGGGGAGCAGTCACACTGACCAGTGCAGTAGTCTAGCTCATCTTGCAGGGCAGTGGGCGCCATTAGGTAGGGGTTGGGGGAGGGCAGTCAGCTGGGAGGTGGGAGTGGGAAGGACACACTGGGGGGAAGGGTCCGCATGGGCAGCAGTGGCGTGGACAACATGAAGAGCGAGAAGAGAAAAGAGAGCAGAGAGAGAAAAGAGGGCACAGAACAGCCAAGAGAGGCAGAACAGCAGAAGAGCAAAATGCATTCCCACTGGACCACCAGGTATGAAGCACAGGCAGAAGCCTGCAGGTGGGGTCGGGCCTCGAACAACCAGCAAATGGACAGCTCAGAGGGCAGCACTTAGTGGTGGAGCTGCACGTCAGTGGTCTAGCTCTTCTTGCTGCGCAGCGGCCGCCATTAAGTAGGGATCCGGGGGAAGGCGTTCAACTGAGAGGCGGGAGCAGGAAGGACACAATGGAGGGGGTGGGGCATCGGGGGCTGCAGCGGTGTGGACACGCAGGGAGCAAGAAAAGAACAGAGAGAGAGGAGAGAGAAAAAAGATGCAGAAAAGCTGAGAGGCAGAATAGCATAACAGCAGAGTGCTCTCCCACTGGACCACCAGTGATGAGGCGCAGGAAGGTGCCTGCGGGTGGAGGAGGGCCTTGAACACAGAGCAAATGGAGAGCTCAGGGGCATCAGTAGGCAGCACTTAGTGGTGGAGCTGTGTGGGGTGAGAGCAGTCACACTGACTAGGCCAGTGGTCTAGCATTTTTTGCTGCACAGCAGCCGCCATTAAGTAGGAGTCAGGGAGGGCTGTCAGCTGGGAGGCAGGAGTGTGAAGGATACACTGGAGGGGTGGCCATGGGGGCAGAGGCGGCATGGACAACACAGGGAGCAAGAAGAGAACAGAGAGAGGAGAGAGATAAGAGAGCAGAGAGAAAAAAGAGAAGAGAGGGCACAGAAAAGCCAAAAGAGGCGGAACAGCAGAAGAGCAGAGTGCTCTCCGACCGGACCACTAGGGAAGAGGCGCAGGCAGGAGCCTGCGGATGGAGGAGGGCCTCGAACACCCAGCAAACGGAGAGCTCAGGGTGCTCAGAGGGCAGCACTTAGTGATGGAGATCCACTGGAAAGAGCAGTCACACCGACAAGGTCAGTGGTCTAGCCATTGAATAGACAAATCTCTGACACTCATCTATGGTTTCTGTTACTCCAGAATTGGAGCTTTCATATTCACGTGCTTGAATCATTCCCCGTCCTCAAGACAGGAGTCTCCGGTATATAAAAAAGCAATGCTTAGTTGGATAGCAAACTGAAAAGAGGCCTAGGCCCATTTCCCTTTTGTAACTCATAACCTTCGTTATGTAAAAGAGACCAAACTTGTCCCTGAACCAATCAGAACTTCTCACCCTCTAGAACACTCCTGAGAAAACCTTTTGCCCCTCAGATTTCCTACCGCACGTTGTGCTAGGGAGTCTCCTTTGAGCTCTGCTCAAATTGTACTTTTTCAAGTTGATTTGAGAACTTTGTTTCTGAAAATTTCATCTGAATATATACTCTTCTTGGCTGCCTACTAGTTCATTCTTCTGCTCTATTTAGAGCATGTGCCACCTGTTCGAAGAAGAGGCTCTACACGGATGATCCTCATGCTGATTGTAGTTACTGTCTTTATCCGGATCATCGAGCTAAAGACTGTAAGGTATGTCGTACCTTTTCAAGTAAAACCCTGAGGGATCGTGAAGGACACTTTTTGATATGGCTTCAGAAGCTGAAGGCCAGAAAGGAGGTTATGTCCAGTGATAGTGATGAGGCATCCTCCTCTAGAAGAAAACCTCCTCATGCTCATTCCTCAGAGGAACGACCTGAGAATGCCCTCAAAAAGACCACTCAAGGGTCTTCTGGGCCCAGTCCCTCAAAATCTCCTAAGCTTAAAGAAAAGGAGAGTAAGGGACATGCTTCAGGAGAAAAACTACAAAAAAGACAAGTTCTGAGCTGTCAAAATCACCCCCTCAGGTCCAGTAACCCTTCAGAAAGCCATCATCAATGCCTCCTGATGTAAAATCTAAAAAACTAGCATCGTTGACTGGATCGTCAACGAGAAAATCTTCATCGTCGACGACAAAGATCAAGGTGAAGTTAGTTTCCAAGAAGCCTTCATTGACGGTTGGTTCACCGTCGACAGCGTCATCGTCGATGATGATTTTGACGCCTGTAACATCAACGACGGCGTCGATGATGACTTCTACAGCGAAGACAACAGTGTCGATGATGGGATCCTCGCTGCAGATGACAGGATCATCAACGGCAACAATGACGACGGTAACTAAGTCATCGATGGCGGATACAGCAGTACGCTTGGTGTCGACGGCTGCAGGGACGATGGTGTCATCAGCGATCTCGACAACAATCTTGTCGACGGCAAAGATCGAGGTGAAGTTAGTTTCCAAGAAGCCTTCATTGCCTGTGATGGTTGATTCTCTGTCGACGGCATCATCCTCGACAATGGTTTTGACGCCGTTAACATCAACGACGAGATACCAAAGTTGGCAGGGTATGTCCAGACGTGGGTCCCTTGCTGACTTTGCCACTGGATTCAAGCTATCCTGGCTGATGATGGTTGATTAGCCAGAAAATGGTCGCAGGATGCGTGTTTCCGGTTCAGGGAAGACATGGCTTGGCATTTCGGGCTGGATTGTTCCCATGAGGCATAGGGTCAGACTGATTTGCATATGGCCATGTCTGAACTGGGGTGGTGGAGCAAGCCAAAGAATGATGATGGTTTAAACCCAGATCAGTTGACCGGGGGTGAGTGTTTGATTTACTCCAACGCTCCGTCCATCATCCCCTTCGGTATCGCTTTGTTCGCCCTAAGATGGCAGGGTATGCCCAGACGTGGGTCCCTTGCTCACTTTGCCACTGGATTCAAGGTAGCCTGGCTGATGACGGCTGATTAGCCAGAAACTGGTCCTAGGATGCTTGTTTCTGGTCCAGGGAAGACATGGCTTGGCAGTTCGCGCAGGACGTTTCCCATGAGGCACAGGGTCAGACTGATTTGCATATGGCCATGTCTGAACTGGGGTGGTGGAGTGAGCTAAAGAATGATGATGGATTAAACCCAGATCAGTTGACTGGGGGTGAGTGTTTGATTTGCTCCAATGCTTCGTCCATCATCCCCTTTGGTATTGCTTTGTTCGCCCTAAGTTGGCAGGGTATGCCGAGATGTGGGTCCTTTGCTCACTTTGCCACTGGATTCAAGATAGCCTGGCTGATGAGGATTATGAACCCGAAACCGGTCCCACGATGCGTGTTTCCAGTCCAGGGAAGACATGGCTTGGCAGTTCGAGCTGGACTGTTCCCATGAGGCACAGGTTCAGACTGATTTGCATATGGCCATGTCTGAACTGGGGTGGTGGAGTGAGCCAAAGAATGATGATGAATTAAACCCAGATCAGTTGACTGGGGGTGAGTGTTTGATTTGCTCCAACGCTCCATCCATCATCCCCTTTGGTAAGATCAACAACGGCATTAACAAAGACTTCTACAGTGACGACAACAGTGTCGATGACGGGATCGTCGCCGACGACGGTATCGTCGATGGCAACAACGATGACGGTAACTATGTCGTCGACGGCGGATACATCAGTACGCGTGGTGTCGACGGCTGCATCTGCGACGATGGTGTCATCGGCGATCTCAACAACGATCTTGTCGACGGGCTCATCGACGAGAGAAAACACATCAGAAAAGCTGGAAATTACCAGGAAGAGGGGTATTACGCCAGAAATCACCTCCCCAAGCAAAATTACTCCTCTGGTGCCATCACACCTGCTGGAAGAGCAGGATTCAGAAGAGGAAGAAGATGAAGGACCCTTTGGCTACGCCAGTAGTCCCTCGCAATTACGTGTTAAGTGCCAAGAGGATGACTTTGAGGAGGGATACGGAGAGTATCAATATCCTCCACAGCAACATTATCACCAGGGCTACCAGGAAGAGATGGTTGGCATGCCCTATTCTTTAATGACGGATCTGCGGTTTATGCTGGTGGATGATAGAAAGAGGTTTCCACCAACTCCAGCATCTCAAGAAATACCTGCTCTGCACCCACGCTCCATCCCTACTCCTCCGATTAGAAGTAAGGAGTTACTGCCATATCCTGCACCTAGGTCACCTCAACCAGTACATCAACAGGATCCTGTCACCACTGATGATGACCAAGAGGAGGGAGAGATAACAGACCCTAAGAAGGAGTGGGATGATTACCTTATTCCATCGCCTTCATCTCCCTCACCCGTACCTATTGATTCTCCACCGGAGGACATCGGCGGTTTCCATAATTTGATGGAGAGAGCTGCAAAGAGGTCTGAGCTTCTGATGTCAATGACACAAACAGAATGTTTCTTGTATGATTTTAAGGAACCATACCAGAAATCAGTTTGGGCTATTCCGATTGTTAGCCATGTGTGAGAAGAAGGCTTGAAAGTCATGAAGACACCAGCGACAGTCGCACCTGTGCTCGCCAGACTGCAAAATAAATATAAAGCACCTTTAGACGCTCCAGGTTGTTTAGTGGACCATCCCAAGCCGGATTCGGTTATATCCCAAGCGACACAGCAGAAATCAAAAAATCCCTCAGCTCCTATAACAGTGCCTCCTGACAGAGAGGGTAGGCGTTTGGATAATGCAGGAAAAAGATTTTCGTCCATGTCTGCTCTTCTAGTTAAAGCGGCTAATGCCCTTGCCATTCTGGGCAGATACGATAGGCAGATGTGGTGTGACCTGACACCTTACATAGACCTCATCCCGGGGGATAATAGGCAAGAGGTAAGAAAGATCTTTCAAGAGGGAGAAAGGGCTTTGGCTGAAGTCATTGATTGCGCGATGGATATCGCGACCATGGCCTTCAGATCGCTTGGAGAAGCGGCTGTACCACACCGTTAGAGATAGTTGAGAGCTGCAGCTTTTGGACCAGAGGTCCAAAATAAGATTCTGGATCTTCACTTCGATGGGGAAGATTTGTTTGGAAAACATGTGGATGAGGCACTACAAAGTATCAAGCAGGATACAGACACCGTAAAGGCCCTAGGAACACTACAGGACCGCAAGGTGCCCTTTCAGGGAGCCCGAGGTAGAGGCCAATCATCATATAGAGGAGGATACCAACAGGGCATATACCGCTATTATGCCATATCTTCTCAGCCATACATCAGCAGTATGGTCAACGACAGTCAGGGGGCTATACAAAATCTGCTCCTAGAGGAAGAGGAGGTCGTCAAGGAAAGGATAATTCCAGAAGACAATGACAACCTTCAGGATCTGGCTACATGTATTCCTTTCCCTCCACAAGTTCCCCAGGGTGGAAGAATTGCTTCCCGTCTTCATCATTGTCAAAAAATAACAACGGACCGGTGGGTCCTCAATATAATACAATTTAGACATACTCTAGAGTTCCTTCAGTTTCCCCCTTGTACTCCACCGACACGTCAAGAGGTCGAGCATCTACATCAGATGAGTTGAGAGATTTGGGCAATGCTCCGAAAGGAAGCAATAGAACAGGTACCGATCTCCCTGAGAGAAAGGTGGTTTTATCCCCGTTTTTTCCTAGTCCAGAAGAATGTTCTCCAATGGGTTCTTATTCTGGACCTGAGATCTCTAAATACTTATCTTTAGAAGCAATCTTTCCGGATGGTGTCCCTCCAAGACATTCTGCTGCTCTTAAACCCAGGGGATTATATAACCAACTTAGATTTACGGGATGCATATTTCCACATCCCCTATTCATCCTTCCCACAGGCAGTATCTTCGGTTTGCAGTACCCAGAGACCATTACCAGTTCAAGGTACTTCCATTTGGCCTCAAATCAGCCCGAGAATTTTTACAAAATGTGTGGCACCAGTGGCGGATTTTCTAAGGAAACAAAGACACCAGGTGTTTCTGTACCTGGACGACTGGTTAGTCAAAGCGCAATCACGAACATCAGCCCAGTCGTCAACAGCGGCATGCATGCAATTGTTTGCCAAACTGGGTCTGACTCTGAATGCGGAAAAATCATCCATTCAACCTTCAAGGAACATCATGTTCTTGGGAGCGATTCTGGACACCACAGTAAACAAGGCATTTCCCTCCAAAGAGAGGCAACTGGGGCTAATATCTCTTTCCCAGGCGTTTGCAAGAAAAAATTATCTTTCAGAACGCTGTTACAAGTCGCTACTAGGAACAACGTCCTCTTGCAGTCCCCTCGTTCCTTTCCGCCGACTTTACAGGAAGAACTGGATCAGCAATGGCATCAAGCAGACATGGTGAAGATCACACCGACCATGGTCTAGGCAGTACCGTGATTCTGGACACCACAGTAAACAAGGCATTTCCCTCCAAAGAGAGGCAACTGGGCTAATATCTCTTTCCCAGGCGTTTGCAAGAAAAAAGTATCTTTCAGTATGCTGTTACAAGTCGCTACTAGGAACTACGTCCTCTTGCAGTCCCCTCGTTCCTTTCTGCCGACTAAAAATGCATCCTTTACAGGAACAACTGTATCAGCAATGGCATCAAGCAGAGGGATCCTTCAACGACATGGTGAAGATCACACCGACCATGGTCTAGGCAGTAGCGTGATGGACCCAAAAACAAAACATTTCAGTGGGCCTTTCCTTCCTTACCGAACAGACTCCACTGGTGATTACAACCGATGCATCCCTGGAAGGGTGGGGAGCATTCCTTCAGGACCTACAGGTCAGCGGCCGGTGGAAGTTACAAGAACAACTTTACATCAATTTGCTAGAGCTCAGAGCAGTGGGCTTAGTACTGCTGGCTTTCCTGCCAAGGATACAAGCATCTGCTTTACTAATAAGAACAGACAACACAACAGCGATGCATTATCTCAACAAACAGGGAGCTACAGGATCACTCTCCCTGTCTCAGGAACCTGAAAAAATATGGGAATGGGCTGTTCAACATGGAGTATCCCTAAAAGTGGAACATCTTCGAGGGGATCAGAATATCAAAGCGGACACACTGAGAAGACTAAATCAACCTGCCATGAGTGGGAGATCAACCAGGATATCCTGCAAAGCATCTTCTTCAGATTTGGAGTACCGACAGTGGACCTCTTAGCGACAGCTCAGAAAAAGAAATGCCAGTTCTTCGCAAGTTGGCGTCACCAACGGGGATCTTTGGCGAATGCGTTTTTGATGGCATGGTCAGGTGTCTTTGCCTACGCCTTTCCTCCGATTCCCCTCCTGCCACGCGTTCTTACAAAGATAAAGAAGGAACTGTGCAAAATAATACTGATCGTGCCGTGGTGGCCCAGACAACAATGGTTCACGGAGTTACTCCTACTGTTGGAGGTTCACCCAATTCGCCTTCAACCAATACCGTCACTCTTTTTTAAATAAATTATGTTTTTATTGATTTTCAAACACCCAACATCATTGTGAAGCATTACAGTAACAAGCGGATAAATGACAATATAATATACCACAAGTCGTTTCTCGATGTAACCCTCTACCAAATCCCTCCACCGGTGTGCCTCTAGAGGATGGTCGTTAAGCAATTAATGTGCATCAGAATGCAATACAATAGCAATCGTGAATCACAGTAATACATTACAGGGCTTACATATATCTTGAAGGTCACCTTTTATCCTGTTGATCGCGCCCTGGCTCATTCCCCTTGTGCTAAAGTGCCAGCTGGATCCTGACGGTCCTCTAAGTCCGAACGCTCCCCCGAACCTGGCTCTGGAGCTTACAATACTGCAACTAAGGCCTCCCATGCCCTTGCCGCCTCCTGTGCCTTGTCATTATTAATGCGTAGGGACTGCTGTAGCTGAAGAGTAACTTCGCTCCGCGCCCACTTGAGTAGCTCCGCCCGCCATCTCCCCACACCTGGCCCCCTCTCTGACCTCCAATGCATAGTGATTTCCCTCTTAGCTAATACAAGGCCCAGATCTAAAAAAGTACTTGTCACTTTTGTTTTAGCCGTATGTGGGAACCAATTCAACAAACAAGCGCCCGGGTCTAGTTCTATTATACGATCAGTTATATTACACAGTAGCTCCAGCACCTCCTTCCAATATGTTCTCAAACTCGTACATCCCCACATCATATGCTGGAAGTCGGCCCCCTCCAAACTACATCTCGGACATTGAGCGGACGCCGCACTGAAATATTGATTAAGCTTGGCTGGTGTCAAGTACGTCCTGTGCAGGACGTAGAATTGTACCAATTGAAATCTAGCATTCCTCGTGCTCTTCCAAGCTCTTCTGATCAATTGGGCCCACATCTTCTCTGGAATTTTCCTGCCAAGATCCACTTCCCACTTCTCCTGCAACAAGCTTAATGGCTCCAGGTCCTCCATCAACATGTGTTTGTAAAGGCACGTAATAGCCTTAACAGTTCCGCCGCCATTACCACATATTGGTACACCGTTGAGGCCCGCGGTTCTGTCAGACCATCCTTTGAACTCGGCAGCTCATGAAATTATCCCATGTATTCTAATGTTGGCGAAATCTAGTTTAGCCCATGCTTCTATTAAAGTGCATCTCGCTGCAATATCTTGATATAGAAGAACTTCCTCAGGACCATCGTTGTGGTCCGAAAGAATCATCAAACAATTTATGAAAGGATTATTTTGAACTTTTCCTCCCATAAAACCTACTCCACCTCTCTGGTAGGTGAACATCGTACTCTCGCAATTGATGAAGCAGCCCTCCAAACCAATTCACAGGGCGGACCTTAAATTCCTATTCTGGAAGGTAGCTCTTCTCATAGCGCTCACTTCAGCCAGGACAGTTGGGGAGATACAGGCTCTCACTATACAAGAACCTTTCTTACAAGTAAAGAGGACAGGATTGTTCTCAGGACTAATCCTAAATTAATTCCAAAAGTGCAGACAGACTTACATCTGAATGAACTGCTGATCCGTAAGAGATTTTTCCCTCAACCGTTCTCGGCAACGGAAAAAGCTCTTCACTCACTGGATGTTCAGCACTGTCTCTCAAGTTCTACCTGTAAAAGGCAAGACCTTTCTGCAAGTCTTCTCAACTGTTTGTTTCATAAAGTGCACCCAGTAAGGGTTTTCCTTTATCAAAACGGGGAATTGCCAGATGGATTTCGAGTGCAATACAATATTGTCAGCAGGCGGCTGGGTAGCCGTTGAATGCACGTGTTCGTGCTCATTCTACAAGAGCAGTGTCCACCTCCACCGCTTTGTTTGCGGGAGTACCTATCCAAGATATCTGTAGAGCTGCTACCTGGAAGAGTACGCACACCTTCACCAGGCATTACTGCCTGGTTGCAGCAGCTGAGAAGGATGTTGCAGTGGGACAAGCAGTACTGAGAAACCTTTTCCAGTGACAGTGAGACTTCTTTACCATCCCTCCTTCCTTTATTGGTTGCATATATACATTTTATTATTATGTATTTTAATATATGCAATTTTGAAAGATTCACTATATATGTGTATATATATTGTGGTCCGGCTCCTTCTTCGTCAGCTGAGCAGTTCCTGTTTGCTGGAGGTTGTCGGGAGTGCTTCGTTTTATATATATATATATTCACTGGAAAAACCATATGTTTCAGCCACGTTATAGTTAGGAATTAGCATTTAAAAAACCTTAGAAATTCACTGAAAAAACCATAGGTTTCACACATGTTATAGTTAGCTGGACATTTCACTCATACAAAGCCATTGAAATTCCCCCGTTATAGTTAGTTCAGCTAACTATAACTCGCGCGCCCGCAATGCACTGCTGATGACGTCACATATTACATCACTCATGACATGTTAGTTCAGCTAACTGTAACTCGCGCGCCCGCAATGCACTGCTGATGACGTCACATATTACATCACTCATGACATGGTCAGTGACATCACTCATGACATCTCAAATAACATCACTGATGACATCATCCAGTGAATGTGTGTCTCTCTGAAAAATAAATATTTTTTATATTTGTATATGTAAAGATCGATGGAAGAATAAATGGGTAAATAAGTGTCTAAATGGATAGTTTTTTGTAAAATGGATTGTATAACTGACTTATTAAGTGTATCTTAGTGAATACATGTATTAGCGAGTAATGTTTAAATATGTAAATATCTGTATCAGTGTCTCACTTTGTGTATAAGTGGCTGCATGGGTTGGTGAGTAGCTATAGGAGTGTTTATATGGGTTATTAGTTGTTTTTTTGAGTATCAGAATGATATGGTTTGGTGGGGGGTATTACTTAGCGCACAGATGCATGAATGACTGACTCACTGTTTGTATGCGTTTTGAAGACAGCATGTGTGCAGGACTGTATGGGTGGATGAGTGTGTGTATGGGTGTGTTAGTGAGTGAATGACTGTCTCAATAGTATTTTTATGAGTAATTACATATGTTTTAAACTAGTATATGTGAGTATTGATGTACATAAGTGAGTATATGTGAGAGTGAGAGATTGGAAAAGTTCCTGTATAAATAAGTATGTGTTTCTATAAGTGATTGTTTAAGAGAGTAAGTATGTGTAAGTTTCTGTAGAAGTAAGTGTAGTGGTGTGTGTATAGCTGTATATGCAAGTAAATGGATGTTTGATAGTTTATTTGCATGTGTGAGTATGTGTGTGAGTAACTCTATGGATGAGTATCGGTGTGTAACAGGATGTATAGGTGTATGAGTACATATGATGAGTGAGTACATGTATGAGTGACTATATAGAACTGTTGGTGAATGAGTGGATGTGTATGTAGATGTTGGAATTACTGAATAGGTTGTTGTAACTGGTATTGGTATCTCCATTTTTTTGAAAATGTTAGTTTCTATTTTTGAATGTGTGTATCAAAGGTTATATTAGGGTGAGAGGAGGTCTGCCACTCTTTCACAAGGATGATGTCATCAGTGATGTCATTTGAGATGTCATCAGTGATGTCATGAGTGATGTCACTGACCATGTCATGAGTGATGTAATATGTGATGTCATCAGCAGTGCATTGCGGGCGCGCGAGTTATAGTTAGCTGAACTAACTATAACGGGGGAATTTCAATGGTTTTGTATGAGTGAAATGTCCAGCTAACTATAACATGTGTGAAACCTATGTTTTTTCAGTGAATTTCTAAGGTTTTTTAAATGCTCATTCCTAACTATAACGTGGCTGAAACCTATGTTTTTTTCAGTGAATTTCTAAGGTTTTTTAAATATTAATTCCTATCTATAACGTGGCTGAAACCTATGGTTTTTTCAGTGAATTTCAAAGGTTTTGTAAATGATAATTTTTAAATGTATTAATTGTTATATTTTTTTATACTGATGTACTACATTGTTTTAAAGTATTTATTTTTAGATATTTTATTTTTACGATTAGAATTACTTTTCAGCATCAGTAGTGGGCTGAAAGATGCAGCACTGAGGTCTCTCCTGATAACAGGTGAGTAAATCAGAATTCGTAGTTCGGCTG
Source organism: Lissotriton helveticus (assembly GCF_964261635.1). Classification (NCBI taxonomy): domain Eukaryota; kingdom Metazoa; phylum Chordata; class Amphibia; order Caudata; family Salamandridae; genus Lissotriton; species Lissotriton helveticus. The sequence continues at coordinate 684,737,895 of NC_136057.1, read as the reverse complement.
ATTTTAGAGGAATATTTTGCTCAATAGTGAAGGAAGGGGGCGGGGCCTGAGGTGACATGTGTGCAAACACGCCCTGTTGCGAGTTTTAAGTTGGGGAATTAAATCATGTTCAATCCTGAGGTCCCCTGTGAGCCAACTAGCCCACCAGGTACCTCCAGTATGCGCCAGGAAGCTGCATTGTAGAGAGGTGGTCAGAGGGCACGCCCCCTTTTTACAACACTCTGCAACGCAGCTCCATGGCGCTTACTGGAGGTACCTGTTGGGCTAGTTGGCCCCTAGGAACCTCAGGATTGAAGAGGAATTAATTCCCCAACTTAAAACGCGCCACAGGGCATGTTTGCACACATATCACCTCAAGCCCCACCCCCTACCTTCACCACTGTTCAAAAGCGCCCTGTAGAACGTTCTAAGTTGGGGGATTAAGTCCCCTTGCATACTGGGGGTCCCTGGGGGCCAACTAGCCCACCAGGAACCTCCAGTATGCGCCAGGAGGCTGCGTTGCAGAGAGGTGTAAAAAGGGGCGTGGCCTCATTACACCTCTCTGCAACACAGCCCCCTGGCGTGGTTACAGAGGGGGAACTAAATCCCCTTGAATACTAGGGGTCCCTGGGCACCAACTAGCCCATCAGGAACCTCCAGTATGCACCAGGGGGCTGCGTTGCAGAGAGGTGTGGGACCCCCTAAGCAGGCCTAGAGGGTCAGGGTGTATCTACCCTGCCCCCTTTGCGTGTTTTGCGCAGTTTCTTTCACTGCTTTCTTGGCTGCCAACACTTCCTGGTTTGGAGTGTTGACAGCCAATTAGCATAAAGCTTGTGCTCGGTAGGGTACGCATACGGTACTTCGTCTATAGATATATCCATGATTTTACTTTTGATTTTCTCAGGAACTACTGAACGGATTTACACCATTTAACAAAAAGCATAATCTGCGAACCAAATTCTACCTTTTTGCCAACTTTGGTGTAATTCCGTTCACCATTTCGGGCTGTAGCCGAGTCTAAAGGTCCCTAAGGAAAATTGCATGGGGAAAACACGTTTTGGGACCCCCCTTTTTTCTTGGCCCCCGCTTGACGAATCACCCCCAAACTTTCAGGGAAGGAGCAGAGCGTCCCATCTTCTTTGAGAATTTCGCGAAGATTCGTCAACCGGCGCCAAAGTTATTCCAAATAGAATGTTGCCGATTTCCTATGGAAAGTAGGTCCTAACTATAACTACCTACTGGCGACCGCCAGTAATAATAATAATCCACATTTGTAAAGAGCACAATCACTCGTTAGGGTCTCTAGGCGCTGGGGGCCATCGGGAAGATTAAGCAAGCTATTGCCCAGAGTCACATGGTGCTGGGCTAACCTGCCGCCGGGGATCGAACCGTGATCCCCAGATTCCAGCGTCAGTCGCCCTGGCCGCGGCGCCACACCTCTCCCCAGTAGGTAATTAATATATATATATATATATATATATATATATATATATATATGTCCAAACTATCTCCCCATGCGAAGAGAAAATGAGTCGCACACGGAACTTCGTTTTCAATTTTAAGCCATTTATTGTATTTGGACAGCAGGATTAGGACTTTTTCGACGCGTTTCGTTTCTTCCTGGAAACTTTTTCAAGATGTGTCCTGCACCTAAAAAAACATGCCGTACGTTCCCCAGTCCGATGTTTTAGCATTGTTTCACTTCCTCCGCTGGTATCTTTTTTAACCATTTCCTTTTTGCGCTGCATTATGGGACTTCTTTTTGCGCTGCATTGTGGGACACGAGGTTCAGACGGTTGTTACTTGGTTTGTAACCCTCCGGTGGGCGGTGATTAAAATCCTGTTGAACATTGTCCATACAATTCCAATATTTTTCGGCAAAAAGTTTATTGCTATTTTCAATGTTTCAATGTACATATGTTGCCTAGTTCCAGGTCTTAGGCGACAAAAAATGTGCTATGAAATACTGCTTGCTATTCTGATTCAGGCATGTGAATCTATGAAAGCTCCAATACTGGAGTAAGAAAACAAGTTACTTACCTGTAACTGTAGTTCTCCAGTATTGGAAGTTTTCATAGATTCACATGCGACCCACCCTCCTCCACTGAGAGGCTCACCTCGGGTTTAGCACGAAAGATGTCTAAGGCACAAGTGCTGGAAAATCTGAGGGGCAAAGGTTCTCACAGTAGTCTTCAAGAGGATGAGAGGTTCTGACTGGTTCAGGGAGAAGTTTGGTCTCTTTTACATAACGAAGGTTATGGGTTGCAAAAGGGAAATGGGCCTAGGCCTCTTTTCAGTTTACTATCCAACTATGCATTGCTTTTTTATATACCGGAGTCTCCCGTCTCGAAAGTTTGGAAATCATTCAGGCATGTGAATCTATGAAAGCGTCCAATACTGGAGAACTACAGTTACAGGTAAGTAACTTGTTTTCTTATTGACTACTATTGCCATTTCTGAACTGATACACGTCTGATTTTACAACCCGTAGATGGAGTTGGTGATGCTGCGTACTTCAGTCACACATATTTGGCTGTGAGAGTTGTAGTCAATGTTGTTAAATATGTGCTGCCATAGGGAAGGTAAAGAGTAGATATGTTATGTTATAGAAAGCTTGTATCGCGCACTAATACTGTAGAGTGTCATGGCGCGGAAGTGTACTAGGGCGAGGCAGATTTAAACCAATTAAGGGAGTTGACTGAAAAGGTGTGTCTTTAAGCGTTTTTTAAAATGTTGAAAATCTTGAGTAAGCTGAAGATCCGCAGGAAGCGAATTCCAAGCCACTGCTGTTTTAACACAAAGAGACTGGCCTCCCAAGCGAGCTCTGCGGAAACGTGGCATTACCATCCGGCATAAAGAGGCAGACCGCAGAGATTGATTGGGAACATACAGGGCGAAGCGTCTCCTGAGATACACAGGACCAGAACCATGAAGGGCCCTGTGCGCGAGGGTGAGAGCTTTGAATTATACTCGCTGGGCCACAGGCAGCCAGTGCAAATCCCGCAGATGCTGTCGGACGCTAGATCTCCTGGAGATGTTAAAAAGGAGTCTAGCAACAGCATTATGCATGGTTTGCATTTTTTTCAGAAAATACCCGGGATGCCAATGAACAGAGCATTTGCATAATCAAGACGGGAGAGAATCAGAGCACGGGCTACCGTCTCTTTGGCCTCTCTAGGGAGCAGAGGAAAAAACTTTCTGAGTGCCTTGAGGGTCCAAAAGCAGACACCAGTCAGTTTTTTTTTTTTTCACAACAAATTTTATTAAGTGATTAAGCAGCATAAGACACGTGGCTCCCCACAGTCAGGAGATCACCACCAAGCATCATGGTACATTTATATCACCAGTATTTGGTTCAATCAGTAGAAGGAGAAACAGGTCTTTAAGAATGAAAGCAAACAACCCCCCCCTCCCCTCCCCCACCACCCAACCACCTTCACCCCCAACTACCCTGCTACCCACCCCTTATCCCTCCCTAACCCCCTGCACGTGAGAATAGCAAGTACTGTACATTGTGGTTGTAGTGTGTTCGGCATGACACAGTTCATAGGCCCATGCGACATTCTCCTCCTACAGTTCTTCCTCATGTTCCACTGGGGGGTCCAGTTCCAACCCCCTATAGTCCGCCCGCCGCTTCCAAATCTTAAAATGTTTGCGGGGGCATCCTCTCGCTTCAAACACCGGGCGTTCCAATCCCATAAAGTAATCCAAGCCAGCCTTCCACGCACACAGGGGGGGGGCTCGTACTCCCTTCCATGCCCGGGCTAGGTCCCTCTTAGCCACGACCAGACCCAAAAACAGCAAGTGGCGTTTATATATATTTCCACCGACACCCTCCAGAATATGAAGCAGCCCTAGTCGAGGGGTGCGGGGAAGATCCCAGCCCAGCACTTCCGACAGGCAGCTCCACACGCCCCTCCAGAAACCAGTCAATCTAGTACACGACCATACAGTATGCAGCAGCGTACCTGTTGCAGCCCCACAACGCAAACACTCCGGAGATCCAATCAATCCCGCCTTCCACAGCCTCTCACGGGTGTAATAGGCTCTGTGCAAATATTTAAATTGGATGAGCCTAAGCCGCATCGCAACAGCAGTCCCTCGCGGGGACTCCAGGGCCTCCCTCCAATCATCCTCATCAAGGGGACCAACATCTGCCTCCCAGGTCTCCCTGAGGGGAAGTAGGGTGGACGAGCAGTGAGTGACCAGCGTCTGATAAATTCGAGAGACTTTCTTATCACCAAGATCCCCATAAAGACCTTAGCTTCAATCGGGCTAAATTCCGGAAGCGACTCTATGTCAGCGATGCTAGTTGCGAGCGCATGGCGAAGCTGCAGGTACCGGAAAAACTGGGTCCGCGGCATGTGGAACTCAGCACTGAGCTCTTGAAACGATTTGAGTGTAACCCCGGTCAGCACATGACCCAGTGACGAGATCCCAATTGCATCCCAGCTATCAAACCCCGCAAGGGAGGCCAGTTCTGGGAGCAACCCGTTGTTCCACAACGGGGTCTCCGCCGTCAGCTTACCCCACCAGCCCGTGTGACGCAGTGCTTGTCGCCATACCACTAAAACAATTCTCGTGACACCCGGCAGTGTCCGCCGCAACTGAGCAGAGTACAGTATCATGTGTAGTGCATTGTCCCCCATCAACGAGCGTTCCAGGGCGTACGCCGGGTCCCCTCTGTCTCCATACCACCACTCATTAAGCACCAACAATTGGGAGGCTTGGTAATAGGACAATAAATCCGATGTGGCAAGACCACCACAGTTGGGGACAGGAAGCATGTCCGCAGCGCAACTCTAACTGCCCCCCCGGCCCATAGGAATCGGCTTAAGACTGAGTTGACCTGTTGAAACCACCGGGGACTGATTTGGTGGGGATAGCTTTGCAGTTGGTATAGGAGACGTGGGAGCGCAACCATTTTGAATATGGCTGACCTACCAAAGATTGTGAGGGGCATCCGAGACCACGTCTTCACGTCTGTTTGAACCTTCTCCCAAACCAGCACTATGTTACGCTCCCAGGCGATGTCCACTGACTCCGAAAGGAATACTCCTAAATACTGCAAACCACCGGTCGCGACCTTCAACCCCAACGCCCAGGGATCCTCCACGACACCACCTCCCAACACCCACAGTGTGGATTTGCGTGTGTTCAGACAAAGGCCCGACACTTCCCCGAAAATCCGCATAATTTCCAACACCCGGGGCCCGGAGCGACACAGATCTGTAAGAAAAAACAGGACGTCATCTGCATATAGTGCAATTCTGTCCGTGAGGGTCCTGTTCCATACAAAGCCCCGCATCTGGGCATCTATACGCACCCAAGAGGCCAGCGGCTCCATCGGTAGGGCAAAGAGGTATGGGGATAGTGGACATCCCTGTCGGGTCCCCCGACCAATCTGAAACTTTCCGGAGACTGCCCCGGCAACGCGCACCGAGGCCGTAATGTCAGTATAGAGAAGTTTGATATACGAAAGGAACACCGGGCCTAGGTTAAGACGAGGCAGGAGCGCAAACAAGTACGTCCAACTCACGGAATCAAACGCTTTATCTATATCTGCTAACAGCAAAGCTGCCTGTTCCCCTGTGGCCCCCATCGCATCTACTGCCGCTTGCGCCCGCCGGATATTGTGTCTCGTTGCTCTTCGAGGCATAAAGCCGGCCTGGTCCGGGTGGACCAGATCCGTCACATATGGAAGTAGTCGGTTCGCTAGAGCCTTAGCCAGAATTTTTGCTTCTATATTTAACAAGGATATCGGGCGGTACGAGGCGGGGCTATCTGGGGGTCTGCCCGGCTTCTGAAAGACAACAACTTCGGCGTGTCGCCAGTCAGGCGGCAATCTGCCCTGCGTTCTCGCTTCCTCAAGTGCCCTACGGTAATGTGACCCCAGCTGGAGCTGAAACTTTTTTTATAAAATTCGCTCAGGAAGCCACTGGGCCCAGGTGCTTTCCCAGTATTGAGCTGTCCCAACGCATCGCCCAGTTCCTCCGCCGTAAGGGGGACATCAAGAGCCTTCCTGGTCTCCTCGGAGACCGCTACCGGGGGCAGGTCATTGATAAATTTAGCTACTTCATCCGCTGACAGACATTCTCTCGGAGCATATTGCGCCGCGAAGAATCTAGCAAAGTTCGCCGCCAGCTCAGCCGGGTCAGTAATCGCCACCCCATCTTCCGAAGTGAGGCCCGGCAGCGCAACCGGTTGGAACGCACGCTGACACAGCCGATGAAGCATGGTGCAGGACTTATCCCCCCACTGGTATACTCTGCTCCGCGTGGCCAGCCACGCCTGTCTAGCCTCATCAAGTAGTATAGTAGCGTAAGACTGCTGTGCCTGCAGGAGTAACCGCACCGCAATCTCGTCACCCCCTCCCCGACCGCGTTGTTCCAGGGATTCCACCAAAGCCGCAGCTTCCACAATCGCCTCCCGGCGTCGCCGACGGGCTGCCGCACACCACGCAATGTCCACACCCCGTATGGTGGGTTTCATCGCCTCCCACACCACCACAGCATCGATATCCTCCACCAGGTTTTCCTGCCAATAATGGGAAATCGCCCCTCTTAAATGCTGGACATAGCCAGGCTGCTGAAGGTGCCACGAGGACATCCTCCACCGGAACGGCTGTCGCTGCTTAAGCAGCTCGACTCTGATTGCCACTGGAGAATGGTCAGACAGCCCTCTCGGTAAGATCTCAGCCTCCCGCACCCTGCTCAGGTGGACACTGGGAACAAACATGTAATCCAGCCTCGAGAAGGAGCCATGCACTGCGGAAACATACGTGTACTCGCGCACCTTGGGATGCATATGGCGCCACACATCCACCCAGCCCATTCCTTCCACCATAGCATTCAACCGGGTTGTAGGGGCTGCTGTCTGCACTTCCTGCCGCCTCTGGCGATCCATACACACATCCATCACCTCATTCCAATCGCCCCCAACCACTGCCAAAGACTCAGGGATATCCTCCCACACCGTGAACAGCTTCTCAGACAAGGCCCACAGTAAAGGTGGAGGGGCGTAGACACTACCAAACACTACATGTTCAACCCCCACCATTCCTTTAATAAAGATATAACGACCCTGTGTGTCTGCCCACTGCTTCTCATGAACATAGGCCAAACTGCGATGCACCAGAATAGCCACCCCCCTGGACCCCCTAGAGAACCCGGCATGGAAGACTTGCTGGTACCCAAACCTCTGCAAGCTAAGCACCTTGGAACCCATCATGTGTGTTTCTTGCAGCAAGAGTACATCCGCTGCCTCCCTCTTCCCCCATCGTAGGATCGCCCCCCGTTTGATCTTATCGAGCATTCCCCTGACATTCCAGGTTATCATGCGTATGGACTCACCAGGGAGCCCTTGAGGAACATCAGCCATAGTCCAGCGGAACCAAACAGGTGGGACCTCTGCGTCACACCCACACACTTAGCACCAGTAGAATGTCAAAGTAAATCACGTGCAGCCCCCCCCCCAACTCCAGGTCCCCCCCACAACAACCTCAACTCCCAAACCTACCGCAACTATATGCAGTCCCAACTCACCCCCTACCACCCCCCCCCAACCCCCAACCCCCCACCCCTATACCTCATAGAACTCTGAAGTACCTGTCGCGGCATGGGTAACCTCGGGCCCAAAACTGAGGACCCAAGGCCAACCATACCAATGGATCCCAACCCCCCCAAAAACAGTGAAATCACCCCCCCCAGTCAACTCCCGATTTAACAGGAGGTCAGTGGCCCCTGAAAAGTAGCCACCCGGACCCCAGTCCACCATACCATACATGTACTAGGCACTATCTGGAACTGGTAGCAGAGGCAATCTTAGAGCTTCTGATCGACGGGTCCGTACGCCCCTCGTCAGCCGGAGTCCACAGCTTCCACAGACCAGAGCGGTCCCTCCCAGGTTCTCAACGGTTCGTCCCCGAGGGATCAGAGTCCATAGTTCCACTATCTCGTGGCACACTGGCGGATGCAGATCTCTTCCGCGATCTAGACCTCCGGTTTCGTCCGCCCCGGCCCGGAGGGTCTCCCCGGTCCTGCGATGAACCCCTTGAGCCACCCGGGTCCAGGCCCGGCTGGGCATGCGGCCTGACCCTCACCGTTTCGTCAGTCCATTTGAAGACGTCCTCGGGCGTGTTGAAGAAGTGTGTCCGTGACTGATAAATCACCCGCAGGCGGGCGGGATACAGCAGGGAATACTGGATCTTAAGGCCCCGCAGTTTGGCCTTGGCTGCTATGAAGGAGTGACGCTGTTGCTGCACAAGTTTGGTGTAGTCGGAAAATATCATGATCCTTTGATTCTCATATGTTATAGAGTCCCTAGCTCGTGCTTCTCGCAGGATAGTGTCGCGATCGTGGTAGTTCAAGAGTCTAGCGATCACTGGCCTGGGCCGCTCTCCCTCCGGCGGCCTCTGCGTCAGAGCTCGGTGTGCCCGCTCAATAACAAAGCAAGTAGAAAGAACCCCAGGGGGCAGCCAGCTCTCCAGCCACTGGGTCAGAAATAGTTCCATATTCCCTTTCTCGCACCGCTCCGGAAAGCCTACGAAGCGGAGGTTATTCCTGCGTGCGCGCCCTTCAGCGTCCTCCGCGCGGAGCGCGAGGCCTTTCTGAGATTGTTCCATCGCCGCCATTTTCTGCTTCAGGGTCTTAACGTAGTCTTCCACCACCGAAATCCTAGATTCCGTCTCCGTAATCCGTGCCACCGCATTCCGTAGGTCCTGACGTAGCAGGGTCACATCTGCGCCCACAGCCCCAATCTTGGCGTCCAGCATGTCCCGGGACTGGGTGATCGCCGCCATAAGCGCCGCGTTGTCCGGCCCCACTCCAGGACCTCCTCCGGAGGCCCCGGACCCTCCACTGGGCCCGGTGAATTTATCTATGGGACCATGCTTGGGGGGCCCGCCACCACCCCTGGTCATGGCTGCGGTCTGACCCCGGGGCCGCTACGCAGCAAGTGTACACACCAATGCAGGTTTTCGGACTTCCAGGAATGCCCAGCGTAGATCTGCCCAGCTGGTCCGCCACACCCAGGCGCCAGTGTCCTCAGCACCACTGTCGCTAGCACTAGGCTGGTTCCCCAGTCAGTCTCGGAGCAGATATCTCTAATTCGCAGCGCACTGGTCTCTGCACCGGTGACCCCTTGGCTCCGCTGTCTCGCGGTCCACCCACCGCCGGCCTCGCCGCTCCAGCTCGTCTAGTGTTGTGGGCACAGTCACAGCGGTGGCCGCCCTCCTCAGTACCACCGCCGACAGCACTGGCCCCAGGGCCCCCAAGGGGAACCACTAAGTGTTCGTAAGCCACCGCAGGGCCACGCCAGGCACGGGCACAGATCACGCCAGTCTGCTCGGCTGCCCACCAGTCCTCCTCACCAGGAAATGCCGGTACGTCATGTACAGTCCCTCAGGTAGGGCCCCCGCTCCGGATCTCAGCCTCCCAAGGTCCACTACTTCCCAAGGTCCACTCTTCACTCGCCTCCCCTGTGGTCAGTGCAGCAGCTCGGGACTCACACGTCGCTCCGCTGGTCTCAGGAGACCGCAAGCCCCCCGGGGAAGCCGCAGCACGGCCGACCCGCAAACTGGTCTCCACAGTCGGCAGCTCCAAAATCGAGACCCCGGCTTCACCGTCCTCTACCAGGCCGCCGGACGCCACCGGCAGTTCCGCCGCTTCACACCGCCCAGGGGCGCCACCGCCGTCACCGGAAGGCTCACTGCACCGTCGGACACACTCGCTCCCCAGTTGGTCAGTGGTATGGGTCTGGGGGCCAGGATAAATATACGGATGTCGATCGGGCCGGCGGGAGCTCTAGGAAGCTGCGACCGCCATCATCGCCCGCTAAGCCACGCCCCCCCACCAGTCAGTTTTTTAACATGGTCAGCGAACCGAAGATCCTCACTAAACCATACCCCTAAGTTCTTTTGCCGGGGCTCCCACAGAGTTAGGGCACAGGAAATCAGGGGGCCACAGAGTTTGTCCAAAGGTCAGAGGGAACTGGTTGTACAAGAGGACCTCCGATTTCTCCTCATTGCACTTCAGGGAGGCATGAGCAAGCCAGCGAAATACGGATGCAAGGCACGTCTGGGCGATGTCGGTGTCCAGATCCGAGCCCCTCCAGGTGAATAACAACTGGGTGTCATCCGCATACGCTATAATTTTTGCCCCAAGCTCCTCTGCCAGATAAATCAAAGGGGTCAAATAAACATTGAAAAGCAGAGGGCTCAGAGTAGAGCCCTGAGGCACCCCGTACCGAATTTCCTGACAGTGGAAAGACAGGGAGCCATGCAGACCTGCTGCGTGCGAGCATCCAAAAAAAAGATTTAATCCACTACCAAGCCAGGCCAGTAATGCCAATGGAGAAGAGCCGGGCAAGAAGCATCTGGTGGGGCACTGTATCGATGGCGGCAGAGAGGTCAAGTAAAATCACCCCCGTCATGGCACTTCCTAATCGCCTCCGACATCTCCACCAAAGCGGTCTCTGTGCTATAGGCAGTTCTGAACTCGGACTGGGCTGGATGCAAAGCTCCCAAAGATTCGACAAAAATCTCAAGCTGCCAAAACACAACCTTCTCGCAAACTTTGGCTAAGGCAGGTAGGAGAGAGATGGGCCGATAATTAGCTGGCACCAAAGGTTCCAGCAAAGGTTTCTTGAGCAGGGGTAACAGTTTGGCCTGTTTCCATCTCACGGGAACCGTGGTGGTCTGAAGGGAAAGATTGACAATCGCCATTACTTCGGGACAGACCTCCTCAGCCACCCCAGCAAGTACACGAGCCGGACATGGATCAATGGGTGAGCCAGACTTCAGAGATCTAAGAATGGCCAAGATGTTGGACTCAGCCGCAGGCGAGAATGAAGTGAGCCGAGGGATATGAGCACTAGGTATTTTGGGTAGACAAAACCAGGGGGGAAGCCAATACCCTGGCATGAGAACCCACACTGTCCTGAATCCCTGATATCTTATCGACAAAAAAGGTGGACAACTCCTCACACCATTGTTGGGATACAGGGAGAGTCTTTTGCTCCGCCCTCGGCGATAAAAAGCTCCTGACAATGGCAAAGATCTCCTTGCTGTTATTGCTAGCCATCGCAATCCTCCCCGCAAAGTAGTCACTTTTGGCTTTCCTAATAGTCGTATAATACTCCCTCTGAGGTATTCGCAGGGTTGCTTTGGTAGAAGAGCAATACTTCTGACGCCAACAGCGCTCCAGATTTTTGCACGCCAATTTCAGTTTCTTAAGAGCATTAGAAAACCAACGTTGTGAAGGAGGAGAGCGCTGTTTGCTACAACTTACTGGTTTAGTACAAACGCTAATGGCCTGGCTGATCCACCGATCAAAACTATTGATCGCCCCTTCAAGATCGGAGGCAGGGACCAGACGTAGCTGATGTGAAGCTTCCAAAAAAGCAGGTAGATTAATCTTCCCAGGAAGCAGGGTGGGAGGTGAGATATGACTTTGAGAGGACCTAACCAAGACCCAAGAGTACCTGATCAAATTCACATGCGACGCACCCTCCTCCCCTGAGAGGCTCACCTCGGATTTAGCACGAAAGATGTCTAAGGCACAAGTGCTGGAAAATCTGAGGGGCAAAAGGTTTTCTCAGGAGTCTTCTAGAGGATGAGAGGTTCAGACTGGTTCAGGGACAAGTTTGATCTCTTTTACTTAACGAAGGTTATGGGTTGCAAAAGGGAAATGGGCCTAGGCCTCTTTTCAGTTTGCTATCCAACTAAGCATTGCTTTTTTATATACCGGAGACTCCCGTCTCGACGATTGGGAATAATTCAGGCATGTGAATCTATGAAAACGTCCAATACTGGAGAACTACAGTTACAGGTAAGTAACTTGTTTTCTTATTGACTACTATTGCCATTTCTGAACTGATACACGTCTGATTTCACAACCTGTAGATGGAGTTGGAGATGTTGTGTACTTCAGTCACACATATTTGGCTGTGAGAGTTGTAGTCAATCTTATTAAACATGTGCTACTAACAACAAAAGAACCGGGGGTCTATAACGGAGCTTCAAGTACTCCGAGCTGCTGCAAAACTCCTACATAAGTGAGTTAGGCGCTAATAGAGCTACATAAGTCTCTATATCTGAATGTGTGCCAGGACAAACATGTCGAAGGACCTACTGAGATTGTTGGTAAGACCCGTACAGAGATGTGTTGGATTCCCATCAAATAGGTATGTAGATCAAATGTTCTCATTTGGTCATCCAAAAATGGGGTGGTATGTCTCTTGATCAATGAGACCCATCCATCGCCCTTACTCAATTGGGTCGCACCATCAATCGCTAAGGTACCCATGAACAAATGATAAAGATGGGATCGAGTGCAGTGCAAAAATCAAAAGATGTGTGAGTTTAAAACAAGGGGTAAAAGGATCAATAGGCAAAAAACTCTAATGTAATTTGTCCTTTCCCTCAAACAAACAAGAACAATGCAGAGGAAGCAGTCTAAACATATAACTGCATTTACAAGGCCAACATGTTTCAGCCGGTAGGGACAAGATCCCATGGCTTTCTTCAGGGCCAGAGTTGTAAGCATTAGCTACTGCATACATAAAGTGAACGTAACGACAATCTGTAAAGGATATACATAAATAGTCCAAAATCGTGTTCCTCTGTACCAAACGGTGTCTCTTACATCTGTTAACAAGAAACAAGAAATAAATTGTAGTAAGTCCTATCAAAACAGGAAAGACCTGGCACTGGCTTCTACTAATTAAGCCAATTTATTTTACTAATGTTACTCACCTGAATAGTACAGGGAGTGTACCTCACCTCTCCTGGAACCCAGCTCAGGAAGAAGGAGGCCCCGCTCTGTGAAGGCAAGGAAGGGGTAATGAACGGAAGGGTGGACAGTACTACTCTACCTCTCCCTCCAATACATAATATAGCCCCTATAACAGTCAAGCTTCACAAAGCCACAAAAAATCCTAAGGGTGGAATAAGTCACAGAGCCCATAAAAGTCCCAGGTTCCCAAGATCCATCACTTAATGTAAAAAGCTTTCCTCTAAATATGAGTGTCCTAAATAGGATGGAGCTAAACTGTAGCAGGTTTAGATCTAGGCTAGCAAAAGTTTGACAGACCAAGCCTGGTCTCATATCCCAGAAACATAGGTGAACCAGTCTATGCCAGCCCAAAAGAAAAAAGGCCAAGAATAAATCCTAATGAGCCACTAACCTGTCCGGCGTCGTCTCATCGCAGGACCCGAGCTTGGTGGAAGGCAAAAAATGGCTGCCCACAGGAAGCTTATAAAGGAGATAGGGGCGGAGTATCACGTACTCTCGCGGGATTCGATTGAACTACAGAGTGATGTCACAATCCACTGTGTTGTAGTTCACCCAAGAACTACAATTTGACATCATTACGGCCATCTTTTTAGTTTGAACTAGTTCAAAAATAAAGGTGCTTTATTTAACCATAGCGCAAGTGTTTGCAAGCGCGAAATAGTCGACCGAGCTGATGTCTATTTATAAAGATCCATCAAAGTGGTCTCTGATAATGATCCCCAAATGAACCCAAAGAAAGGTAGCCAATGGTGGGAAGGGGGGAGGAGGAAGAGGGGGGCTGAATCATCCGCCCCTCACTTCAAAAACTGAAGTGGTAGAGGGCTGTCAAAACAGTACAATATCGTGCTGTGCCTGCCATATCAGAATAATGATGTTGCTTGTTAGTTCAAACTCACATATAGGCAAACAGTGTGCCAAGGGTACATCTGTAGAGAGCCCTAAAGGACCAAAGTGAAGGTGGGTGACCCTAGACTCAAAGGAAACTGAACCTAATACCTCCCCAGGAGATTCAGTGGTGCAGACTAGAGCACACAGTGTCCCTAGCGAAAGAACTTCCTCCATAAAGTGTAGTCTAAGAGAAAGACCCGCAGCTGGCAGCTGCTCTAAACAGTAAAACACAAACAATTGAAGAAGGGTCTGAGGGAAATTTAAAGACCTGCCCAGTTCGTATCCCCCTAACTGTAATCCTAACAACAAAAGAACCGGGGGTCTATAACGGAGCTTCAAGTACTCCGAGCTGCTGCAAAACTCCTACATAAGTGAGTTAGGCGCTAATAGAGCTACATAAGTCTCTATATCTGAATGTGTGCCAGGACAAACATGTCGAAGGACCTACTGAGATTGTTGGTAAGACCCGTACAGAGATGTGTTGGATTCCCATCAAATAGGTATGTAGATCAAATGTTCTCATTTGGTCATCCAAAAATGGGGTGGTATGTCTCTTGATCAATGAGACCCATCCATCGCCCTTACTCAATTGGGTCGCACCATCAATCGCTAAGGTACCCATGAACAAATGATAAAGATGGGATCGAGTGCAGTGCAAAAATCAAAAGATGTGTGAGTTTAAAACAAGGGGTAAAAGGATCAATAGGCGAAAAACTCTAATGTAATTTGTCCTTTCCCTCAAACAAACAAGAACAATCCAGAGGAAGCAGTCTAAACATATAACTGCATTTACAAGGCCAACATGTTTCAGCCGGTAGGGACAAGATCCCATGGCTTTCTTCAGGGCCAGAGTTCTAAGCATTAGCTACTGCATACATAAAGTGAACGTAACGACAATCTGTAAAGGATATACATAAATAGTCCAAAATCGTGTTCCTCTGTACCAAACGGTGTCTCTTACATCTGTTAACAAGAAACAAGAAATAAATTGTAGTAAGTCCTATCAAAACAGGAAAGACCTGGCACTGGCTTCTACTAATTAAGCCAATTTATTTTACTAATGTTACTCACCTGAATAGTACAGGGAGTGTACCTCACCTCTCCTGGAACCCAGCTCAGGAAGAAGGAGGCCCCGCTCTGTGAAGGCAAGGAAGGGGTAATGAACGGAAGGGTGGATATGAGACCAGGCTTGGTCTGTCAAACTTTTGCTAGCCTAGATCTAAACCTGCTACAGTTTAGCTCCATCCTATTTAGGACACTCATATTTAGAGGAAAGCTTTTTACATTAAGTGATGGATCTTGGGAACCTGGGACTTTTATGGGCTCTGTGACTTATTCCACCCTTAGGATTTTTTGTGGCTCTGTGAAGCTTGACTGTTATAGGGGCTATAATATGTATTGGAGGGAGAGATAGAGTAGTACTGTCCACCCTTCCGTTCATTACCCCTTCCTTGCCTTCACAGAGCGGGCCTCCTTCTTCCTGAGCTGGGTTCCAGGAGAGGTGAGGTACACTCCCTGTACTATTCAGGTGAGTAACATTAGTAAAATAAATTGGCTTAATTAGTAGAAGCCAGTGCCAGGTCTTTCCTGTTTTGATAGGACTTACTACAATTTATTTCTTGTTTCTTGTTAACAGATGTAAGAGACACCGTTTGGTACAGAGGAACACGATTTTGGACTATTTATGTATATCCTTTACAGATTGTCGTTACGTTCACTTTATGTATGCAGTAGCTAATGCTTAGAACTCTGGCCCTGAAGAAAGCCATGGGATCTTGTCCCTACCGGCTGAAACATGTTGGCCTTGTAAATGCAGTTATATGTTTAGACTGCTTCCTCTGCATTGTTCTTGTTTGTTTGAGGGAAAGGACAAATTACATTAGAGTTTTTCGCCTATTGATCCTTTTACCCCTTGTTTTAAACTCACACATCTTTTGATTTTTGCACTGCACTCGATCCCATCTTTATCATTTGTTCATGGGTACCTTAGCGATTGATGGTGCGACCCAATTGAGTAAGGGCGATGGATGGGTCTCATTGATCAAGAGACATACCACCCCATTTTTGGATGACCAAATGAGAACATTTGATCTACATACCTATTTGATGGGAATCCAACACATCTCTGTACGGGTCTTACCAACAATCTCAGTAGGTCCTTCGACATGTTTGTCCTGGCACACATTCAGATATAGAGACTTATGTAGCTCTATTAGCGCCTAACTCACTTATGTAGGAGTTTTGCAGCAGCTCGGAGTACTTGAAGCTCCGTTATAGACCCCCGGTTCTTTTGTTGTTAGGATTACAGTTAGGGGGATACGAACTGGGCAGGTCTTTAAATTTCCCTCAGACCCTTCTTCAATTGTTTGTGTTTTACTGTTTAGAGCAGCTGCCAGCTGCGGGTCTTTCTCTTAGACTACACTTTATGGAGGAAGTTCTTTCGCTAGGGACACTGTGTGCTCTAGTCTGCACCACTGAATCTCCTGGGGAGGTATTAGGTTCAGTTTCCTTTGAGTCTAGGGTCACCCACCTTCACTTTGGTCCTTTAGGGCTCTCTACAGATGTACCCTTGGCACACTGTTTGCCTATATGTGAGTTTGAACTAACAAGCAACATCATTATTCTGATATGGCAGGCACAGCACGATATTGTACTGTTTTGACAGCCCTCTACCACTTCAGTTTTTTAAGTGAGGGGCGGATGATTCAGCTCCCCTCTTCCTCCTCCCCCCTTCCCACCATTGGCTACCTTTCTTTGGGTTCATTTGGGGATCATTATCAGAGACCACTTTGATGGATCTTTATAAATAGACATCAGCTCGGTCGACTATTTCGCGCTTGCAAACACTTGCGCTATGGTTAAATAAAGCACCTTTATTTTTGAACTAGTTCAAACTACAAAGATGGCCGTAATGATGTCATCTTGTAGTTCTTGGGTGAACTACAACACAGTGGATTGTGACATCACTCTGTAGTTCAATCGAATCCCGCGAGAGTACGTGATACTCCGCCCCTATCTCCTTTATAAGCTTCCTGTGGGCAGCCATTTTTTGCCTTCCACCAAGCTCGGGTCCTGCGATGAGACAACGCCGGACAGGTTAGTGGCTCATTAGGATTTATTCTTGGCCTTTTTTCTTCTGGGGTGGCATAGACTGGTTCACCTATGTTTCTGGGATATGAGACCAGGCTTGGTCTGTCAAACTTTTGCTAGCCTAGATCTAAACCTGCTACAGTTTAGCTCCATCCTATTTAGGACACTCATATTTAGAGGAAAGCTTTTTACATTAAGTGATGGATCTTGGGAACCTGGGACTTTCATGGGCTCTGTGACTTATTCCACCCTTAGGATTTTTTGTGGCTCTGTGAAGCTTGACTGTTATAGGGGCTATATTATGTATTGGAGGGAGAGATAGAGTAGTACTGTCCACCCTTCCGTTCATTACCCCTTCCTTGCCTTCACAGAGCGGGGCCTCCTTCTTCCTGAGCTGGGTTCCAGGAGAGGTGAGGTACACTCCCTGTACTATTCAGGTGAGTAACATTAGTAAAATAAATTGGCTTAATTAGTAGAAGCCAGTGCCAGGTCTTTCCTGTTTTGATAGGACTTACTACAATTTATTTCTTGTTTCTTGTTAACAGATGTAAGAGACACCGTTTGGTACAGAGGAACACGATGTTGGACTATTTATGTATATCCTTTACAGATTGTCGTTACGTTCACTTTATGTATGCAGTAGCTAATGCTTAGAACTCTGGCCCTGAAGAAAGCCATGGGATCTTGTCCCTACCGGCTGAAACATGTTGGCCTTGTAAATACAGTTATATGTTTAGACTGCTTCCTCTGCATTGTTCTTGTTTGTTTGAGGGAAAGGACAAATTACATTAGAGTTTTTCGCCTATTGATCCTTTCCCCTTGTTTTAAACTCACACATCTTTTGATTTTTGCACTGCACTCGATCCCATCTTTATCATTTGTTCATGGGTACCTTAGCGATTGATGGTGCGACCCAATTGAGTAAGGGCGATGGATGGGTCTCATTGATCAAGAGACATACCACCCCATTTTTGGATGACCAAATGAGAACATTTGATCTACATACCTATTTGATGGGAATCCAACACATCTCTGTACGGGTCTTACCAACAATCTCAGTAGGTCCTTCGACATGTTTGTCCTGGCACACATTCAGATATAGAGACTTATGTAGCTCTATTAGCGCCTAACTCACTTATGTAGGAGTTTTGCAGCAGCTCGGAGTACTTGAAGCTCCGTTATAGACCCCCGGTTCTTTTGTTGTTAGGATTACAGTTAGGGGGATACGAACTGGGCAGGTCTTTAAATTTCCCTCAGACCCTTCTTCAATTGTTTGTGTTTTACATTAAACATGTGCTGCCATAGGGAGGGTAAAGAGTGGATATCAGTGTGGGACATGACACTGTACACATGGCAGTGCACTGTGTCCACTATGTTGACAGTACACAAGGTCTTACGCAGTACAGTGCAACCGGTAGACTAACCACACTACTTGGGGACAGTGTAGGACATATTTTCCACATGATTCAGTGTCCAGGGTTTAGTGCCTGCGCTGGCAGGAAATGTGCAGCATTGCTCCAAGACAGGCACATTCTTCCCAAAATGACTGTGTTGTTGGCTGTCATGGGAGATGTAGTTTGTGCATGAGGCTGTACCTTGCTGCACAGTCTGGAGCTTAAGAGGACTGATAGAGTGGTTTGTGCATCGAAAAACGATGTGCACATAGGATAGAATGTCTGTATATGGTGAGTAAAGTAATGTAGCATGTTAGACATGACCATGCGAGGTTAAAATATGACTAAATTTCTGTTTCACTGGTCTGGGATAAATCACATGTTTCATGACCATGGGATTTACCTGTGGTCACACAGACTAAAGGAAGGGAATCCCTTACTTTTACATGGAGTTTGGACATAGCATTTGACATAGTGTTGCATTAGTTAGGCTCTTTCAAACAATTGAATGCACACACACAGCTTCATGTAGCAGTTGTTACCACAGGGCAGCATTGGATGTCATCTGACTGTGCTGACGTGCATTCAAAGTGAAGGGCTGGAATGTGCCATATTCCTAGCATACAGCCAGCCATTGGTTTATTTGCATACATACCATCACATATTAGTAACTAGTGCCAACACCCACTCCTTGCACCATGGTGCACGTGTGTCAGCGTTGTATCCTCAAATAATGTCATGGTCTCAGGGACACATTCCTGCACTAAAAGCAAAAGATCTATGCAATTTTCTCATTCTGTGTGTCCTGTGGAATGCAGGGCACAGTAATTGGACATGATAAACAGACATGTAATTATGTATCCTCATGTCAGCCTACCCTCCGGGGAGGCACACTATTTGCAAACAGTCCCAGGTTCCCTGATCCTTGGCTATGTGGATATGTGTTAGCTCTTTATTGGTGTTGCACGGGAAATGCCACTGCAAGGTCCATGAAACACATGCTGCACTTTGCTTTGGCTTACCTTACTGCATATCTATGAGGCTATGCAAGGGCAGGAGGATAGATTTGACATTGCCTCACTGATATGAGTTGGAGACCTGCTCCACCAGAGCATCACGACCAGTAATGCTCCAGCAGCGCAGTTCTATTGTACATGTGACCCACAGTGGCGTAGGCAGTCTCAACGAGTGTGACTTGTAGGATTGTGTTGCCAATATGCAATGTACTATGGTGCAAGTATGAAGGCCCACACCAACTATGGGGCTTATTTACAAGCCCCTGGTGCTGTCAGTGTGTCTCTTTTAACATGGGAAAAAGCGACGTACCGGCAGCGCAAGGGGCTTGCAAATAAGCCCCTAAGTATGCATTATCTCATCCAGCCCAAGACTAATACAGCAACGTATTCCAACATACTTGATTGTCATGTGGTCTGTGATGTGCTTGAGAAGTACTTACCAGCCAGTAGGCCATTCCCATATGTCCCATTCTGGAAGCGCTCATTGATGGAGGAATGACGGAAGATGAAGGCATCATGAGCACTTTGCGAGGAAATTGATGAAGAGGTTTAGATGGTCCATGATTGCCTGCACGTTCATGGAATGCATGTGTTTCCTATTGCCATACAGCTGTGATGTCGCTGCTTGAGGCACAAGTTTCATATGTGTGCAGTCCATTGCCCCCAAGACATGTGGAAATCCTGCAATGGCATAACAGCCTTGCTTGTTTTACTGTTGTTTTGGGGAATAGAAGTACTGGGGTGTGAGGCTTATGATGGAATCCAGGGAAGGAGGGAAGGAATTTAGAGAAGGAGGCCTGGGATACTCCTGCCACTCTTACTGTGATGGGTTGGAAATTTCCAGACATCAGCATGTGTAAGACAGCCAGTAGCTTGGCCTGCAGAGGGGTGTTGGTGCACCGCTGCGATGTTGTCTTAAGTCTTGGTGCAATCTGATGCAGGAGTCAGACAATGGACTCCCTCCTGAGCCTGTAAGGGACAATGACCTCCTCCTCCCCGAGGTCCATGAGGATAATCTCTGGCAGTATGTCCTCTCCCTTCTCCTGTGTTTCTTTGGTGGTAATGGGGGGTGGTGATAGTGGAGGTGCTGACGGTCTTCACGGTGCTCTGAGCTGCTGTAGAAATAGGCCCATGTTGCCTTTGAGCTTGCTAGAGTGATTTGGGTATATTCTGCTTTCATACCAGTGGACATGAATCATTGTGTGCCTGCTTTCCATAGCGGTAAAATACTGCACCTCTTTTGCCAAAGTAGCACCATTTTCCAAAATTATCAGTTTTGTGTGTGTTTTTTAAGGGAGAATGCCTACCTTGCATATCATTATTGCTATCTGCCACAACCAGAGCTGGCACTTAGACAAATTGGCCTTGGAGTTGAAAAAGTGACGTTAAAGAAAGTCCTCTAGTGTCACTTTGTAGATATAGCAATATATAAAAAGCTGACACAGCATCAAAATAATTAACGCTGAGGTGGCTCCTGCTCCTGGTCATTATGCTCCACATTAGTAAAAATGATAGAAGGCGTGGTCATGCAAGATCAGAATAGGCGTTTGAACCAGAAACTCCTGCCTGTCTGGATAAATCTTTCATAATCAAGCATACATCTTACACCAATACCTAGATGTGGGGCTAACTGAAAGACTATTGCACTCATTGATTTTCTTCGCAGACAACTGCTTTTACAGAATCTTTTTGGCCAAGGAGAGTAGCCTGTCTGAGCATACAGGTACAGCAAAGCCAAGGGACCTGCTGCTTTGCATGAGCAGAAACACTGAGCAGAGACACCCTCCACTTCTTTCCGGAGGAGGTGGCCTGCGACTGTAAAACAGAATGGGAGTATGGAATCAACTGCTGCACAAGTCCTGGTAAGGACCCTTGGAGCACCAGCCCTGAGCTCCCACCATCCTTGTACTGGGACTGACCATTCCAAATACAATGACAAACTTGATGAGACATGTGGGGTCAGCAAGATGCTTTGATAGGGCTGATCCTGTGTAATAATAAGAAAGTTAACCAACTATATATTTTCAAAGGGAAGCTGCTGAATTGTAGCAGCACCTTATCACTGAGGTAACCAATGCAGGTGGTTCTCACCCGCCAAACACAGTTGACAGCCAGTAGGCTCTAAGGAGGTAGACCCAGTCTCTGGTTTAGATACTGAAGTGTCACACTCCAAGATTGACTACTATGGTAAGGTGGTCTGACTGAGTACTAACTTCTGTCGTACTGGCAGTCTCTATTTGGTGGTGAGGAACTGGCTAGCCCTAGTGCCTCCTTTTCCCGGAAGAGTATCTCACTAGGACAAAGATGGGTATACCTAGGTCGCTGAGGCCCAAAACTATGATCCTAAAGGTACCACCTCATTTTATGTGCCTGGAGGTACCTCTCAGCTGTACAAGCTAGACATAATCCTGACGGCTGTCGGGGAGACGCATGAGGCCCTAAAACTAAAGATAAACAGTGTTCAGTGTTCACAGACCTTAACCTCATCAAAGCAGTAAAGCAAAATATATTAGGCAGAGATACAGAGGGTGAAACTGTGCTGATGACAGTAAAACTATTGATACAAGAATTGCAGAAACAAGTCACAAGATCTGACAGAATACGTCTGCTACCTGGAGTACAATGCACATGACGCAGAATGGCGGCAATGAGGATAATCTGACTTCCAGAGAAAGCTGAAGGGCCAAATATTGACCTGTGTCTTGAGAAATGGTTCAGCACTCTAGTTGCACCACAAGGGCTCTCCTATTTCTTCTCCAGCAAGAGAGCAAATAGGGTCCCAGTACCGTCACCAGAATCCACGTCTAAGCTGCATTCAATGCTGGCTAGATTGCTTAATTAGAGACACTGTGATCACCTTCTGCAGGCAGTATGGTGAATAGGACCATATGACATCCATGGCAGCAAGATATTCTTTCTGGATTTTATGACTGTGGTACAGCAACAATGCAACCTGTTCCAGGAGACTACAGAGCACATTAATTAATATTTCACACAATGCAATGCACCAAGGGAACTTTCTGTGCCATGTTCTGCAAAGGTGAGAGAACATAAATGCTCTATATTTACAAAGATATGGAGCTTTACTGCTCTCTCCTTGCACTGGTGGCACTGTGCTGGCTAGCGCTAACATAGGCACGCTTGTACCATAATACAAGGGTATCTGCCATGGGCAGGGTTGTTTTCTCCAGAAAGACATATCTTTCTGCACAAAGCGAATCCTTAGAGGTATTCTGCAGCACACATCGAAAGAATAAGTAACCAGGTGAAATAAGGATAATGTTACTTACCCAGTAATCATCTGTTCTTGGCATGTAGAGTTGTAGATTCACATGCTTTGCATACTCCTGCCATCTAGTGATGGGTCTGGATGTTTGCACTTTGTTTTTCTTTGACGAAGTCTTTCCAGTCACGAGGTAGGCGACTCTTCCTTTCGGTGATAGTGCACATGGACATCGACTCCATTGCTAGATTGTTTTCCCGCAGAGGGTGAGAATGGAGTTAGTAAGAGTAGAATAGAGATGTCCATGTGTATGTATATAAAGTATGAGAGAATTGCAACAGCTATAGGTACCAGGGAAGGCGTGTGGGCGCAGGTGAATCTACAGCTCTACATGCCAAAAACAGATGCTTACTGGGTAAATAATATTATCAGTTTGAGGCATGTGAGCTGTAGATCACATGCTTTGCATAGACTATACAGCAGTATTCTCCCAAAGGTGGATAACCTGTAGCTGTTGCAGTTGTCTGAAAGAGTGTCTTAAGTACTGCCTGGCCTACGTTAGCCTGTTGTCTGGTGAACACATCTCCGCAATAGAGCTTGGTGAATATGTGCGGTGTGGACCATGTTGCAGCTTTGCAGATGTCAGCTATGGGGATATTTCCTAAGAAAGCCGTAGTAGCCCCTATTTTGCAGGTGGAATGCGCCCTAGGGGGTATTGGTAAAGTCCGTTTTGCTTTTGTATAGCATGTTTGAATACATTTAACTATCCACCGAGCAATACCTGAATTAGAAATAGGATTGCCTTTGTGTGGTGGAGCAAAAGCCACAAAAAGTAGTTTCGTTTTACGAAATGGGTTTGTTCTTTCTATGTAATACAATAATGTTCTTTTAACATCTAACGTGTGTAGAGCTCGTTCTGCCACTGAATCTGGTTGAGGATAGAACACAGGCAACTCAACAGATTGATTGATATGAAAGACAGATACCACTTTGGGTAGGAATTTGGGATTGGTGCGAAGGACCACCTTGTTTTGGTGGATTTGACTAAATGGCTCCTCTATGGTTAGTGCCTGAAGCTCACCCACTCTCTTCAGTGATGTAATAGCAGTGAGGAAAGCAACTTTCCAAGTGAAAAATGTATTCATTTTTGTACAATGGCTCAAAGGGTGGACCCATTAGTCTGGTAAGGGCAATGTTAAGATTCCACACTGGGGCAGGTGGGAGTCTTGGTGGAATAACTATTTTGAGTCCTTCCATAAAAGCTTTAAAAACGGATACTCTGCAAAGGGACAGGTGCTGTCTGTTTTGAAGGTATGCAGCCATTACAGCAAGATGTAATTGTATGGATATGTAAGCTAATCCTGACTGCTGCAATTTAAGTAAGTAACAAATTATATTTTGAATGGAAGCATCTAGGGGATTGATATGGTTATTATTACAGTATATAACAAACCACTTCTATTTAACTACGTAGCAAGCCCTTGTAGTAGGCATTCAAGCCTCTTTAATAATATTCATACAGTCTGGTGGAAAGTTCAGGTAGCCAAACTCTAAGATTTCAGGTGCCAGATCGCTAGGTTGAGATCTTTGGGATCTGGATGCCTTATCTCTCCATGGCTCTGTGTGAGAGACTGGATGCGAGATTTAGTTTTTGATGAGGAACTACTGAGAGCGCCAACAGGGTAGTGAACCCAGGATGAGGGGCCCATGTGGGAGCTATTAGGATCAATGTGAGGCATATTTGTTTAAGCTCCCGAACCACTAGTGTAATGAGTGGGAGAGGCAGAAAAGCGTAGGCAAATATCCCTGACCAGTTCATCCATAGTGCATTGCCTTTAGACAATGGGTGTGGATTCCTGGAGGCAAAGTTTGGGCATTTTGAGTTTTCGTGTGTTTCGAACAGATTTATGTGTGGAAAGCCTCACATTTAAAAGAATGGGAAGAGAACTTGAGGGTCAAGTTCCCACTCGTGAATCTGCTATCTGCCTGCTGAGAAGATCTGCGAACTGATTAATCACTCCTGGGAGATGTTCCGTCAGGAGATAAATTCTATGATGTATGGCCCACTTTCATATGGCTTGTGCAAGGCACAACTGTATGTAATACTTAGCTGTCATGTTGTGGGTGCGTATCAGGACAGCTTTGCCTGCAAGGTGAGTCTGGAAGGCTTTGAGTGCTAGAAATACTGCTAGCAGCACTATATGATTCATGTGAAGTTGTTTTTGTTTTTGACTCCACAACCTTGAATGGTGTGAGTCTGGAGATGAGCTCCCCAACCAGTGAGCAATGTGTCTGCTGTTAGCACTGTTTGTGGAACAGGGTCAATAAAGGGCAGCCCTTTGGATAGGTTTTCTGGATTCAACCACTGCGGAGAGGAAAGGGTGCGGCCGTCTACCAACACTAGACATGACAACTGACCCTGAGACTGGTTCCACTGACGTGCTAAACATTCCTGAAGGGGACGCATTTGAAGTCTTGCATGGGGAACTATTATGATGCAGGACGCCATCATTCCCAGTATTTGCATATACACTTGAGCTGGTAATGACAGGTTGGTCTGAAACTGGGAAATTAGAGCCTGAATATTTCCGATTCTGACTGCATTGGAACAGGCTAGAGCTTTTTGAGTATTGAGAGTGACTCCCAAATATGTATGTGTGTTGGAGGGTTGGAGATGGGACTTAACACGTTTACTGTAAATCCCAGATTGTGCAGTAATTGCAGTGTTATTTGAGTGTGTTGGAGACAGTTTGAGTAAGAGTTGGCTTTGATGAGCCAGTCGTCCGAGTATGGGAAGACATGAATCTGCTGTCTTCGCAGGTATGCAGCGACTACTCCTAGGCACTTGGTAAATACTCTGGGGGCAGTGGTGACTCTGAATGGAAGCACTTCGAACTCGTAGTGTTTTACCGCTACCACAAACCTGAGATATTTGCGTTGAGCAGGATGTATCGGAATATGGAAGTATGCGTCCTTTAAGTCTAGATTAGACATTAAGTCACCTTGCTGTAGGAATGGCAGTACTTGTTGAAGTGTCACCTTGTGAAAGTGATCTGAATGAATATATTGATTTAGCTCTCAGAGATCCAGTATAGGTCTGAGAGAGCCGTCCTTTTTGCGTATGAGAAAATATAGAGAGTACACACCAGTCCCTTGATACTGTAAGGGCATGGGCTCTAAAGATGCTTTTTGCAGAAGAGAGTGAACCGCCTGTGTGAGGAGATGTAGATGCTCTGGTGACATTTTGTGTGAACGTGGAGAAATGTTTGGGGGATTGTTGGTAAGCTCCAGGCAATAACCAGATTGGATAATTCCTGGGACCCATCTGTCTGGACATGTGTGTAAGTCACCCCTCTGGCAGGCCTACTGAGTCCTAAAGGCAGGATGCAAAATATGGCAAAGGCAGGACATGTACTTTACATGTACGGACAGTAAAACACATGAAACAACTGTCTTTACTATTAGTGCATTTTGTACAGCGCACAAATGCCACGGGACGGATTGCCGCTAGGACTGATGGGTAGGCCTGCCAGAGGGGTGACTTACACACGTCCAGGGGAAAAGGTGGCTTTGCCATTGCTCTCAATGGCAATGTTGGGCTAGTAGTGCACATCTGCTCTACTAATCTGCAGTGGGGGGCTGGGCCACCTGTTTTACTTGAGGGACATCCAGGGTGGCACAATCGGTGCTGTAAGTCCTGGGATACCCCTCTAACTTACATACTCTGGGATACCATTTACTAGGGACTTGCAGTTAAGTTAGCCATTTCTAATTGGGTAAAGCCAATTCGACATACACTTTAGGGTTAGGGCACTGGCAATTCGGTCTGGTTAGCAGGCCTCTGTGCACTCTCAAAGTAGAAAAACAAGCAGCATCAGTCGAAAAACTTCGGGTGACCATACAAATAGAGGCATTTTCTTACCCCCAGGTTTACAAGTTTTTGTATATTTGGGTTTGCGTCAAATACATGGGTGGAGGTATGAGAACGCCATGCTCTTCCCATGTAACACCCAACAAATGCAAAGTAAGGCAAGGCAGCGCTATGCGCTGCCTTGCATTGCTTTACTTTGTATATATTAAACCACGCAAAGCCAGGCAAAGAGTCTTTGAGTGACTAGTAAATGCCAAAAATTATTTTGCAGTGAGCTGCACTACGAATGTGACACAACCACGACGGAAAATCATGGTAAATTTGATTGCTGAACTTCGAATAC
Organism: Lissotriton helveticus; assembly: GCF_964261635.1. Classification (NCBI taxonomy): domain Eukaryota; kingdom Metazoa; phylum Chordata; class Amphibia; order Caudata; family Salamandridae; genus Lissotriton; species Lissotriton helveticus. The sequence goes on along the minus strand of NC_136057.1, from coordinate 684,711,297 downwards.
ATGCTTACTCCAAGCCAAACTGAAAAATCCTTAACAGGAAAAATGTGAACTTCTTTACACACCCAAAAGCAGCTAAAGAGTGAACCAACAAATGGGCAGCGGTCGACAAGGTGGTGGTGGGGTGCACGAAGAGACTCAGGTGCACAAGAGACACAACCAACAAATCGTGAGCCCTACATAAACCCACACAAGAACAAGCGTTAGCTAAACACAGGGAGATAACGCCACTTCACATCATGATGCCCAAAACATTTAAAGAAATCATAGATTCCTCCGAAACATGCACACTGACACTAGAAATGACAAAATAGGAAGATGTGGGCCAAGACTCTGACCAACCCCCATCCCTAAAAGTCATTATTGTGAATATAAACAATTTACTATAAACGTGTTGGCAAAGAGGAACCACGCTACTCTTTGAACAGAAAGCAGTGGTGATTTGTGAAAGGCAGATGTTAAGTGCCCGACCCTGATAGAAGCTCTCTGCAAAGACACAGTGGTTGGGAGGAGCACATCACAGTAGCAACTGATTCCCGGTAGTTGACTGCTAGCAGAGTTGCACTAGGAGAGACTGGGGTGAAGCAGGAGCCACACATTTGCATAATTGCCTTTGAAACTGCACGAGAGTCTGTCAATGCTAAACTCTGAAATTTGTTCAGTTGAGTGGACTTGAGCAGTTCATGAGCAAACACAAGGGATACATTTATTAATGTTTGCAAATTCTCAGACAGCAGAAGATTGATTTTCGGATACACAACCATCATTATCTGTGGCTGTTCTTTTGAAGATCATGATTGGCAGAGTGCTAACAACATTGTCTGGGGCACAGTAGCTAGCATGCATACAACCTGCAAACGATGAACATAGTAGGGCTGGCCAAATACACACTCCACGCTTGGATTGTGCGGGGGTTTGGGGCATTTAATGGAGAACTACAAAGAAGCTTTTTGCCTATGTGCGGTGCTGATATTGCATGTCTATAAGAAACTCACCTATGAAAGTCTTAAAGATGGAACGAACAATACTAATATAGGACATAATCGCTGCATTGGTGGTACATCATGACACAACTGACCCTGGCGGCAGGTATGTCATAGCAGAAGGCATGCTGGACAGATGACGCCCTCCACTGCCTGGAACAGTGGTGATGAAAAACGTGAAGGGATTCACATTTTGGCAGCGCGATTGGAATGTGACAGATGCCTGGAATGCGATGAATTCAGTGATGCAGCAGACACATATGATTCACCCATACACAAGCTAAACTCCAGGTTATATATCATTTTACACTTTGAACACATACATAGGTCCATAGACTGGGTGCACAACCTCGGATAACAACCCAGTGCTTGTACTCCTGACATGCAGAAGTCAAATACGAGGATCCCAACATGAAAACTGCAGGTGTCATCTTCACAGGATGCACTGACCCAAACACAAACTGAGAGACTCACTAGGTGAGAAACAGTGAAAGTTGCACCTTTCCAAAACTACGGGGTTAATCTGCACCTGAGCCTAATCACTCTTGATGTTGGCCTTAGAAGGGAACCATCTAGACCACAAGTAGGAAACCGGGGCCAACAGCGGGAACAGGCACAGACATTCTCCAGTGTCCAGGACACAAAAATTGCATCCTGTGCATTCTGTGTTCTAGTGTGTGTTAAAGTACTCTTTGTCCTTGAAAGTCGAGCACTCACAACGGTTGAGGTCCACGAGCTCCAGATAGACCCCCAAACATGGTCCTACAAAGATAAGCCACCTGGAAATACCAAGGAAGTGGGAACACTGTTAGACCAGCATATACAATCTGAGGGGGAGGGGCCTATTTACAAGGATCTAGCGCTGCCATAGCATCATTTGTTTTTTATGCAGCCGGTGCGCAATCAGTGCTCCACACTTATCCATATTTACAAACTGACACATTGGGCCCAATTCGTCATTTTATAGAGACCCGCATTATTCATGCTCCAGGTATAATTTATGCAGGGTAAGCACTCCCAGGTTAGGCCAAATAGATCGGACGCAGTGAAATGTACAACTTTTCACTGCGTCACTCTACAACTTGACTGCATCAAAATCCATACGCCTTTTCAAACCAGGCATAAGGATTGACGCAGGACTTTTAATATGGGACTGCACCAGTCTTGCGACCAACTCCAATAATGCGTTACTTTAGCACCAAAAGATGAGTCAAAAGTTCTAACACATCCATAAATCCTTGCACCATGGAGCACTATATTATAAATACAGTACATCCATGGCATCGTTACGGCATGTGTGGCAGGCACAAAAATGTGGCGCATCAATGCTGATGCGTTAGTTCTTGTAAATATGTCCTCCAATGTCTTATTAGGGTAATAGCAAGCAGCTCTTGGGACAACAATTCACTGACAGTCACCACACAATACCTGCACAAGTTGGAAAGCATAGTGATATCTCCCATGCTGACAGAAGAGTGCTCTTTTCCCCTTCGACCCAATAACAACAAAGATGCAATTAGTGATACCCTACATCAACTGCACCAGACATTAGCTTTGGCAAATATTGGGAAGACACCACAAAACTGGACAATCATTGAACTTTGTCAAAGTATTTAAACATCTTGTACATTCTTTAATGTTCTGTTATAAACCAAGAGGTGCAACATCGAAACATGGGTTTCTGTAATTGATCAATCTTGCTAAATGTTTGATTGCATAAAATACTAATAAAAATATGTAGCAAAAAAAGTTAGTAAAGGACAAGTTACTTACCTTCCATAACGATATATCTGTAAGAGGCATATATTAGTTATAGATGCCTTACCTTAGAATTACCCGCAGGCGTCAGACTGGATCCGGAGAATTTTTCTACAGCAGTACAGTGATCGCCGGAACGAGGTCGCGGTATCTACTTAGACGACGCCCCTGCACGCTGATGTCAGTTCTTCACACGACATTCCACGCCAGAAGCGCAGAGCCATGCAAGACACTGACCACTGGTGCACAAAACTAGGCGCTTGAAAGGGATTTCCTTACTCTAGAAGTCAGTTCGCAGAACGGGGAGGATGGGTGGGGCGTTATGGAATCTAGAACTAATATATGTCTCTTACAGATATATCGTTCCCGAAGGTAAGTAACTTGTTCATCTGAAAGAGACCATTAGTTCTAGATTCCTTACCTTAGAATAGATACCCCAGCAATAACAACCCCGGAGGTGGGTCTGCGAACTAAGTTCACACCAGAATGTCCTGGAGAACGGAGTGGCCAAAGAAGCAGTCTCTCCAGACTTGACTGTCCAGGCAGTAGTGTTTAGTGAAGATGTGCAATGAAGCCCATGTGGCAGCATGGCAGATGTCATTGAGGGTGACTCCATATCCCAAAGCAGTAGTGGCTGCTGTCGCCCTGTTGGAATGGGCGCGCAACCCTACTGGAGGCTGCTTTTTCGCCACGGATTATAATGCAAAGAAAGACCCATCGAGAAATGGTTTATTTTTGCATGGCCCGACCTTTCTTGGTACCCACATAGCTAACAAAGTGCTGATCATCCACCCGGAATTGTTTTGTGTGATCCAGATAAAATTGAAAGCACACGTTTTAGATCCAGACAGTGGAGCCTCTCCTGCTCTTTAGAAGGATGCGGGGGTGGGAAGAAGGTAGGCAAAGTGATGGTCTGTTCTATGTGGAAAGAGGTAACCACTTTGGGAAGAAAAGAAGGTCTACCTTGTCCAGATGAACAGCAGGGAGAGGAGGTTTAGAAGAAAGAGCCTGAAGCTTGCTCACTCTGCGAGCAGAGGTGATGGCAACCAGAAAAGCAGTCTTTAAAGTCATGAGTCTGATAGGACAATTATGTAGCGGCTCGAAAGGAGCACACATAAGGTAAGTCAGAACACGGTTCAAGTCCCACTGGGGCATTACGAAAGGGATAGGAGGAAACAGGTGAGTAATTCCCTTAAGGAAAAAATTTACAGTAGGGGACTTGAAAAGAGCAGGCTGATCAGGAAGGCGAAGAAAGGCTGAAATATAGCCCTTGAGGGTGCCCAGAGCAGAACCCTTCTGGGCCAAAGAAAGTAGGAAGAGAAGAACCTCAGCAAGGGGGAAGAAAGGGGATTCACAGCCTTTGCTGCACAACATGCCACAAATTTGTTCTATCTACAGGTGTATACTGTTTTAGTAGAGGGACGCCTGGCTGCCAAGATAACATTACAGACTTCAGGAGGAAGGTCGAAGGCTGTCAACTGTAACCACTCAATCTCCACGCAAGGAGGAGGAGGCTGGACAGATTCGGGTGGAGGACCGTCCCCTGCTGCTGCAACAGAAGATCCTCCCAAAGAGGCAGTTGGATCGGAGGATCGATGGCCATGTTCAAGAGCTCGGGATACCAGACTCCTCGTACCCAGTCTGGAGCAACAAGAATTACATAGACCCTGTCGCACTTGATCTTCTTCAGCACTCTGGGCAGAAGTGGTATAGGCAGAAAGGAGTATAGAAGACCGCAACTCCACTCGCGATGAAAAGAGTCGTCTAGCGAGTGCTGCCTTGGAAATTCCAACACGCAGAACTGCTAACATTGCGCTTTTTTTTCAGTGGCGAATAGATATAACCAAGGCTCTCCCCACTGCTGAAAGAGACCTTGCACCACCTCCGAGTGAAGACGCCATTCGTGATCCATCAAGCACTGTTGGCTAAGTTTGTCGGCCCTGGCTTTCAGGGAACCTGCCAGGTGTTGAACCACCAGGGACATGCCCTGATTTTCCAGCCACTTCCAGAGACCAAGGGCCTCCTGACAGAGGGTTCACGACCCAGTTCTGCCCTGTTTGTTGCAATACCACATGGCAGAAATGTTGTCTGTGAACACCTGCATCACTCTTCCTTTGACAGAAGGAAGGAATGCCTTCTGTGCTAGACGAATCGCCCGACGGGTGTGCTGTCCCCGTCGAGATCTAGACAACATCAGACAGATTCCCCTGATGCTGCGCCCACTGGAACTTCAGGTCTCACTGCAGAGCCCGCATATGCCACCTTGCATGATCCACCAGAAGGATGCAGGAAGGCATGAGGCCTAGCAGCCTCAGGGTCATTCTCATCGAAATCCGGGATAGAGGCTGGAACATCGGTATCATAGCCCAAATATCCCAGTCTCGCTGTTCGGGCCGACAGGCCGGAACTGCACTGTGTCCAGAACTGCTCCGATGAAAAGGAGCTTCTGAGAAGGGTTCAGGTGCGACTTCGGCACGTTGACTTTGAACCCCAGCGAATGCAGGAGGTCCACCATAGTCTGGAGGTAGGCGACAGCCTGAGGCAAGCTCACCTTCAACAACCAGTCGTCGAGATGGGGGAAGACTGGAAGCCCTGATCTGCGCAGATGAGCTGCGACCACTGCCATCACTTTTGTTAACACCCGAGGGAAACTGGTAAGGCCAAAGGGGAGTATGATAAACTGAAAATGCTCGTGGCCTACCATGACCATAGGTAAAGCCTGTGGGCCGGCAAGACAGGGATGTGGAAATAAGCGTCCTGCAAGTCCAACGCTACCATCCAGTCGCCAGGGTCGAGGGCAGACAGGACCTGAGCCAATGTGTTATGTTATGTGTAGAGCGCTGAGACAGACAGGTGGCTACCGGGAAGGACATAGCTCCAGGTTAGAAAAAAAGCCAGGTTTTAATCAGTTTCCTGAATGCCCAGTGATCTTGTGTGCCCCGAGCAACAAGGGGGGGCAGCGTTCCATAGGGTGGGTGCCATAGCCCTGAAAGAGCACAACCATGCTCTCAGCCTGCGCACTCAGGGGTGTACAGGCCAAATGCACGTCTGCGGAGCGCAGGTTTTGGATCAGAACATAGGGTAAGCACAGCTCTTGTAGATTTTGGGGGTGTTGACCATGCAGCATCTTGTGCGTAGTACAGAGGGTCTTAAACTGGACTCTGTTCTTTCGGCAGCCAGTGGAGATGATGAAGCATGTTGGAGGCATGGTAGTGGTTCGGGAGGGCAAGAAGAGTACGAGCAGCTGCGTTCTGTGCGCGTTCGTCTTTTGGTTACGTTCTTGTTCACGGCGAGTAAGAGCCCATTGCAGTAGTATTGTCGGGACTGCACCGCCGATTGGACAATTGTTTGACGGATGGATGCATCAAAAAATCCCAGAATGGGTTTCAGGCAGCGTAAGAGACCGAAGCAGGTGCCTGCCACTTTTTGGGCATGACTCAAATGAGAGGGCACTGTACATCTGAACTCCTAGGCTCTTAACCACAGTTTTCGTTTGGGGAGGGGTCCCACGTCCGTAGGCCACCATTGGGTGTCCGAATGATGGGCATCGCGGCCCACCAGAGCAACTCCGACTTGGTGGGGTTCAGTTGCAAATAATTATCACCATCCAATCCGAGATGGCCAAAAGATCCTCTTGAAATTTGGCTTGGTCCTGTTTAGGATTGTAGGAAAAGGTGAATATCAATTGGGTATCATCAGCGTATATACCATCTCGATGTTCCGTGCTTTGCCCAAGAGGGTCAATGGACGTTATATAACGTGGGGCTTAGGACAGAGCCCTGGGGAACACCACAATCGAGAGGGTAGACACTGGGAAAAAAAGGGAGGGTCAGAATTGAAAGGATCATCGGGAGAGCCTGATTTTACCTTGCCAGACAAGACGTCGATATCTTTATGGTTTAAATCTTTTTATTGATTTTCACACATAGCAAAAAGAACAGGACCTCCTGCTCCATAAAGACAATGCGGTACAGACATCAAGTGTCAGCAGTAATAGCAATAATGACTATATGCTGGGAGCGGGTCAACAAGAGAGAATCTCAGGTAAAAAGAAAGGGGGGAAGGGAATCCAACAACAAACCCTTCCCTACTCCACCCCCACCCTCACCCCCTGTCCACAAACCATAAGATAGGAAGGAGAAATTGAAGTTAATGCCAGCTTTATGTGAGTCACCGTGGCACCATGGACGCTTCTCAGGGATCTGCGTGTCCACTAGATGGAGGAGCCTTAGGTATCAGGGGCAAGTCAGTTCCCTGAATACCGCTGTGAGCAAGGTCAAAAAAGGGCACCATAGTTCTGGAAATTCGTCCCCCCTACCCGCTAGTGTGAGGGATAACTTCTCCATACCCAACACCCTCCACAGCCTCTGGAGCCAGCCCGAGTGTGGGGGAGCCTGAGAAGAGCGCCAATGTGCAAGTATGTTCTGAGTGGCTGCCCCTAGGGCAAGGTGATAAGACGGCCCCTCTGGGATTTCAAAGGGTATGTCAGCGGGTTGGGTAGCCCTAGGATGATGTAAGCCAGAAAGTTGAGTGTCCAGATGAGAGTCTATGTCGTCGAGAATCGGAGCCCAGTATGGTTGGATTCGGTCACAGCTCCACAACAGGTGCTCCAAGGTGCCAACCTCCCCGCACCCTCTCCAGCATCTGTCGCTAATGTATGGGTCGAAGCGGTGAAGGCGCTCCGGTGTATAGTACCAATAGGTGGCGACTTTGTTTAGTGTCTCCATGAGCCCTGCGTGGTATGCCGAATGTCGGGCCCTATAGTATATGCCACTCCATTCTTTGTGTGAGAGGGTCCTGCCTAGCTCCCGCTCCCAACGCACCCTCCCAGCGTTATATGTATGGGTTGAAGCCACAAGAAGGTGTTTATACGGGTCTGAAATTAGTTTCTTGTCTGAGGATCGGGTAATCAGCCACTTCTCATAAGGGGTTAAGAGGCGCTGATCTCCAGGTTTGATTTGCGGCTGAAGTGCCCAGTGTTTGAGTTGTAAGTACTGCATTCTGTCCAATTCAGGGATGCCGTAATCTGTTCTGAGACGTGGGAACGGGATGATGCCCTCTAAGTCAAATAGGTGTCCCAAGGATCGGTAAGGGGAGGGGCGCCAGCTTGTAAACGCTTTGGGATCTAGCCCTGGAGTAAAGTCCGGGTTATTAAACAACAGAGTCATTGGGGAGGGGAATGTCGTCAGCTCGTGTGTGGTAGCAGTGCGATCCCAGGCTTCCAGTAATGTACTTGTGATGTAAGATGCGTAGAGGTTGGGTGGTCTGTGTTTCCTCCGAAGGAAGGGGATACTCTGTAAGGGCATGCCTGCAACCGCCTGATCCTGGAACAGCCAGTGTTTTTCGGATTCTAGGCGGTGCCATTCTACCAATTAGCGGAGTTGTACCGCGTAGTAGTAGAGCTGCAGATCTGGGATGCCAACCCCTCCTTGTTCCGGTGTAAGGACGGCGACTGCCTGCTTGAACCACGGCTTGCGACCTTGCCAAATGAAGTGCGACAGCTCCGACTGAGTCTGCTGGATCCAGCCTGTGGGAGGGTGCAACGGGAGTGTCTGGAAGGTATAAAGGATCTAAGGGAGAATCGTCATTTTGACGGCTGCAATTCTGCCCAGCCACGAGAAGGGGTAGTGTCTCCATCTGCCCAGTTCCCTGCGGATTTGAGCGCGAAGCCTATCATAATTAGCTGCGATGGTGGCTGGTATGGTGGGGACCAGCTGCACTCCTAGATAATGAACCATAGTGGTGGACCATTGGATAGGGTGCTCTTCCTGTAAGTGGGCTAGCGTAGCCGCAGATAACAAGATATTAAGGGCAACCGATTTGTCTGTATTGATCTTGAACCCCGAGGCCTGAGCGAACTTATGTAGCTCAATGAAAAGTGCCCGCAGAAACTGGGCGGGGTCAGTGATGGAGAGCAAGATGCCGTCCGTGTATAGGCTAATCTTGTGCACGTCCACCCCGAACTTAATCCCTGTGATTAGGGGTGGTGTCTAACTCTTCGTGCCAGCGGCTCCATATAGAGCGCGAAGAGAATGGGGAGAGGGGGCACCCCTGCCGAGTGCCTATACCTATGAGGAAACGGGAGGATGTCTGGCCATTGACCTGCAACGTGGCCCGGGGCAGGCGATAACAATTGAGAATGCGGGTGCACAGGATGTCTCAGAAGCCGAACCGTTGCAGGACTTGTTCTAAGTAGGGCCAGTGGACCCTGTGAAAGGCTTTTTCAGTGTCAATGGCCAACAACATATAGTCTCCTTGAATGCGGGACGCTGTTTCTATGAGGTGTAATACTCTCTTTGAGTTGTCACTTGTTTGACGCTGGGGAATAAAGCCCGCCCGGTCCGGCTCCACCAGTTGGGGCATATAAGGAGCTAATCACGTCGTGAGGATACTCGTATATAGCTTGATGTCAATGTTTAAGAGGGGAAATCGGCCTGTACGCACTGTAGCTAGTGGTGTCTTTCCCGGGCTTTGGGATAACTATGATTGACGCCTCCAGCATTTCCTCCGGGATCGCACCGGGCTGGGCAAATGTGTTAAAAAGGTCACGAAGCAGGGGGGCCAATTGATTGCAAAAGGCCTTATAAAAGGCTGCGGAGTAGCCATCCGGGCCAGGGGACTTCCCGAGTTGGAGGCGTGAGATGGCCGCGATAACCTCTTCTAGCCCTATAGCCCTATCTAGGTGGGCAGCCTGAGCGGGGTTCTGAGGGAGAAGCTGCGCGCCGTCTAGGTATTCTAGACTGTGCAACCTGTCCAGGGAGTCACCAGAGTACAGCTTAGCGTAGAAATCTCAGAAGATTTCCGCTATGGCTACATCGTCAGAGGTGAGATCGCCTCCGGATGAACGGACGGCTTGTACCCCTTGGCGCTGTCTCACTTCTCGCAGCTTATGAGCTAAGAGACGGCCACATCTATCACCTCCGGTGTAGTAGGAGTGGCGTAAACAGAGGGCAGCATACTCAGCCTTGTCCTGGTACAACGCCGTGAGCGGTTTGTGTTCTGTGCAGAGTTGGCGCCAGGCCCTGGCTCCGCCGGTGCGCTGGTGCATCTGTTCCGACTCCGCCACTCCTTGTGTAAGCTCCGCTCGCTTCAGGCCACGTTCTCTATTAATGGCAGAGGAGATGGCTATGAATCGCCAGTGAGGTATCTGGGTTAGCATTAAGGGCCAAGAAGTTCGATATGGCGGTTTTAATTTGGTCAGTAATGGAAACCTGGTGCAAAAGCGAGTTGCGGAGACGCCAGTGCCGCTGTGGTGGCTGCGTGCAAGGTAGTAAGAAAGAGGCCATGACTGGGGAGTGGTCAGATAGAGACGCGGTGAGGATGTCAGCATCAGTGGCTAGGGCCAGCAACGGGGTAGAGCACAGAAAGTAGTCTAGTCTGGCATAGGTCTTGTGGGCCCCCAAATTATAGGTAAAGGACCGGCTGTGGGGGTGAAAGTGTCGCCATACATCAACCAGTCCCAGATCCCGGATACATGTCAAACCGGACTGTGAGAGGGCCCCTACTTGAATAGTGCTCTGGCAAGAACGGTCGGTGAGGTTGTCAAAGACAAGGTTTAGATCTCCCCTTAGGAGCAGGTGCCTTTCGGAGTTGGCAGTGGCTTCTGTGAGCGCGTTGTGCAAGAATTTGTCCTGGCCTTCATTGGAAGCGTACACCGAGCCTATAATAAGGGACGTTCCAGCCACTAGGAATTGGTATATGAGCAGGCGGCCCTTGATCTCAGCCTCCCTCTGGAGTACTGTGCAGTGGAAAGGGCGGGAAACTAGGATCTCTACCCCTGCAGTCTTAGTGGAATGGGAGGAGAACAGCTGTATGGGGAAGGATCGGGATTTCATCCTATGGTGGTCTTTGTGCAATAAGTGGGTCTCCTGTAGGAGGCAGATATCGGCTTTTGAGTGTTCAAGGTAATTAAGGACAGCCCAGCGTTTGATGGGGTAATTCAGGCCCTGGACATTGAGGGCCAATACCTTAAGTGGACCGGACGCATCTATTGTGCGATATAAGGTGGAGTTAAAATAAATGCCAAGCAGCCAGCGTGCGGGGGGGGGGGGTGAGGGGAAGCTGCAGTGACGTGTCCTCTGAGGTCATATGCTCTGGTGGTTGAAAGGGAAATGTGGACGAAGGGGGACCCATCCAACAAAATGCAAAAAAGGAAAATCTAACAACCCCTTAACTAGAAAATCCCTAAAACCTGTTCCCAACTAGGGAAAGTGCCCAGCCCTCCCTAGCCCATGAACAACTTGAGCAAGAACTGATCGTGAAAAAAGTCCGACGAATGGTAAGACAGTCGTTCGGAGTCCATAACGTGGCCAATGGGAAGGGGTACTCTTCCCCCTGCCGCCCACTCAGACCAGCAAACATGCAGAGTATGGGTTCAGAAGATAGGATAGGCCACAAATCCCTCACCTATTCTCAGAGTTTCCCCCTGCGAGGGCCTCTGTGGCTGCAGCCAAAGCGTCCTGCTAGCCCTTGGCGATTTCCAAGGTGAGAGGCCTCCGAGGGCGCCTTCTTCTGCGTTGTCGTTGCCAGCCCGATGGGGAAGTCTCCGGCCCGGACCCCGAACCACCGGCATCCTCTTCCTCGCTTGGTGGGGTCAGGCCCAGTAGGCGACAGGTGTCGATCAAAGAGCGGAGTTGGTGGAGTTTGCCATCGTACCGAAAGATGAGGCAGAACGGGTGTCCCCAGGAGTATGAGATCCCCCGTTGCCGCAGGTGATCGGTCACTGGGCGAAACTGTTGACGTCTCTGAAGAGTGGTCAGTGGCAGATCCTGGTATAGGACCGGGGAGTGCACCTGGAATGAGATAGGATGGAGAGTTCTTGCCTTGGAGTGATCTCAACAGATCTGGCTGTCAAGACATTAGTACTTTGTGAACTTGTGCACTCGCACCCTCGTCGCAGTCTGATAGATGTTAAGAATAGTAACCCCTTATGTTATTGTTGTCATGTGGCTGTAGAGGTAGTGGTGGGAAGGCATGCAGGAATCCTTCTTTCAATTCCAGCAGCAGTGACACTGAGCAGTTGTGGTGGAGAGATCCAGCCAGGGCTCACCCCATTGATCGAATACATCCTGTGCCAACTTGGGATACAAACACCATTCATGATATGTGTTGGACTTGGCCCTTTTTGGCTGGTTCACCCCTAAACGTTTTGCCTTTTCTCTGACATGGTATTGGTGGTTTTAGGCCTCTGGGCACTTTAGCACTGTGGTCCAGTGTAAAGTGCGTGCGCTCTCTGTGTTACATTTGTAAGGTTGGCCTGTCTTCCCAAAAGAATGCATTGGGGATTACCTGATCAGAGTGTGTCAGTGGTAATTCCTGTTCTTCCTGTTCTGAGAAAAGCAGTGTGGTCAAGTCTGGTATGTATGAAATTGTGAGAAGAAATGCTGAGCAATGGTGTGCGCAGATGTATTGTGGTTATTTTAGAAATGCCACTTTTAGAACTTGGCATTTCTGTGTGCTGTGTCTGCCTGCCTGATGTGAATTGCATGTCTGGCTTGTGAGTGACAGGAGCTGGGAGGTGTGTGTGGCTCTAGGAGGGGCAGAGTGAGTCAGTGCTGGGCTGAATAGGACATCTGGGCTGGGAGTAGTGGGAGGGGTAATCCCCTGACTCTGAAGGGATGGTGCCTGCCCTAGTGAATGCTGACTCCGCCCCCTGTGGTATGTCTGATCACCTAGCCCCCACCTGACAAAAGGGGAAGAGGAGCTTGAAAAACAAAGTGCTCCAAATCCCCCCTGAACCAGTTGCATCTGGTTCCCCAAGCCCTGCGCTAAAGACAAAGAGATTGTGTGATATATATATAGGGGCTGTGACACCATGATGTTGTTCAGTTCTTGTTCCAGAATCCTGCCGGGGCGTGCTGCTGCTGGGGCCCGGGGGATGGGGGGCTTCCATGAGGGCTTGTCCTCTGGGCGCTGCATGGCCTCTTCATCTCTAAAGACTTTTTGGGACCTTTTACCTTGCTTGTGATCCTCCAGGACATTGGAGGAGATTGTTCTGCATTGCGTCCTGGGAGCGCTGTGCTTGTTTTCCTTTTATTTTACCAAGAAGAGGAGCGGGCTGCGCAGCGTTGAGCTGCCGCCCTTTTAAAGAGAATCCCCTCGTAGGGATTCCCCCACATTGCCATGGTAATTGGCGGGTGTCCACCCCGCTTTGATGCCACATTTACTTTCTACTTTAATAGCGGGTGCCCACCCCGCTTTATATATTTAATTTAAGAGGGAGCCCACTCCTCATTTCTGCCATAAAGAGATAACCGCCGCAGCCCGATCATTATTCCTGACCCGGAAGCCAGGCAGAGTCCGCCTGACTCCGGGCGGGTCCTAATCTGGAAGCAGCTGGCCAGCCAATGGCAGCGCGGCCCGCTGGAGAAGCCGCCCGGAGCTTCGCATGCTCCCTGTTGAAGTTCCGGTCCCAGGAAGGAGGACCGGGTGAAGGAAGAGATCGCCACATAAGCAGAGGTGCAGCAGCTGATTGGCGGAGCTCCCGTGAGCGAGGGAAGCCCCGCGCCGCGGGAGGAGACAGAGTGAAGCTGCCCGGTGAGTGGGGGCTCAAGATGTGTGGTGTGGTGCCAGTGAGGGCACCGTGCCTGTTTTCCTGAGCAGACCCACCGTTGCGGGCCGCTCCAACGTTGGGCATGTTTAGTTTACGAGCCTGTGTGGCTTTAACGAGTGGCATAATTATTGTTGAAGGGCCAAGAGGGGCCCGTGCTTCCCCCCACCCCCATTTGTCTACAGCTGCCCTGCTTGCGAGAGGGCAGCTGCAATATTAGGAGCATTTCGGTTGTAGAGCCCCAGTGGGGGCCCAGAAGGCACCGTGATGCCAGGTCCCTGTACTTTGTGGATTCACAACTGCACCACACCAGTGCGGGCAGCTGCAACCTTTCTGGCATAATTGCATATTTGTTCAAAGGGCACAGTAAGAGCCCAGGCCACGTTCAGCTTCCCAGCTGCCTAGCAAGTAGTGGGCAGCTGCAACGTTTAGGCCTTTATTTGGGGGCATTTTTGTGAATGAGATAGGAGTGAGATATACTCCTTTGCCCCAGCGCAATTGCGCACATGGATTCTGCTGCATTGGCGGCAGCCCTGACATTGTGGACACAGGGCATTTGAGCCCTTTTGAGAAGGCCAGTTGGACCGATAAGTTTGTAGGGCACTAGGCCCTAATGTGATTCATGTAGGTGCGCAGGAAATGTAATTCCTGTACTGTTTTATGCACCGCCATTTATGCCTCTAATGTGGTTTCACGATTATGAGGTTTTGCATACTGTGTTTATGTTTGAGTTATTCTCTACTGTGATTTATGCCCCTAATGTGAGTTATGCTCAGGAGGTTATGGTCTGATATGTTAGGCTTAGGAGGTTGGCGCAGAATATATTTCATGCCTAATGTGATACTGTGCATAATATGGTGTACAGGATGATGCGGAGTACAGTATTTGCCAGTAATTACTGGTTGTGTTCTACGTTTATTATATGTTCTACATTTATTATGTTCACTTTGTGATGGTTCTGACAGTGGTCCTAGTGGCCCTGTCATGTGCATATAATCCCCTGTAAATATTGCCCAGAGCCCGATGGCACAGTGTATATTGTGTGATTACTATTCTAATGGGTTTTATGATAATACAGAGGCTATTTTTTTTTTAAAAATGTAAAAGCTTTATTTTGTTTTATTAAAGAAAACAGAAGAAAAAAAGAGCGACAATCTCGCACATCGTCCCACGCAGGGGGCAATCATAGAGGCAGAGAGCAAGGGCGCGGAATTCTAGAGAGCGACCACAATTCAGCTTGGAAGGGCAGCCCAATGGAGTTAGAAGACAGTCCAGGCAGTGGACACCGCTGGACCACAGTTCAAGAGTCTCGGTGAGGTGGGAAGCTCTGCGAGGTAGGAATCGCGATACAGATACACCTCGCCTGTTGCATAGGCCCTTTCCATGCCTCATTTATCATTGAAGGTGCCGCAAGAAGACGAAATAACAAGAACATACTCCCCCCCCCCCTCCCCTCCCAGTGGTGGTGACAACGTTGACTCATTCACGCGTCCTGAACACAACACTCAGACCTGAAACAGATGGAGAGCCCGCACCGTGGATGGGCAGACTGCGGACGGTAAACCCCTGGAAAGGAAACGGACCAAAGGGCCCCAGCGGAACATAACGTTTTTGAAGTTGCCCAGGAAGATGTCCGCTACCCGTTCCATGCTCAGCAGTTTACACAACCTCGCATGCCACAGGGAGATCGCCGGAGCCTCCGGTTTCTTCCAGGCTGCAGCTAGAGTGAGTTTGGTTGCTCCGATACACAGCCACATGATCTTTTTGTTCGCTCGGGTCTGGCATTCGAGCTCCGGATCTCGAAAACTCAGCAGTACATGGGACATTGAGTCAGCTATAGGGTATCCAAGAACCTCCTTGATATGGGATAGGATCTCTTCCCAGTATGGGCGGATGATCGGGCAGTCTCACCAGATATGGCGGAAATCCCCAAGCAAACCACATCCCCTCCAGCATCTGTCGGAGGAGGACGGGAAGATGCGATGTAGCTTGGCAGGGTACAAGTACCAGTCCATGAGGGTCTTAAGGTGGGCCTCCCTTAATTCCACCGAGTGATTATGCGCAGCGATGTCCCGCCACAGGCGCGACCACTCCCTGTCCGAAATATCTCGCCCGAGGAGTTCCTCCCAGAGGCGTTCATCACCGGACACTGTGTCCCAGACCTTCAGGGTAGTGCCGGTGGGGGTACTAATGTATGCGTTCTTGGGCCGATCACCTTTGGGTTTCCACGCCAAATCCCAGATCGATCTCCCCGCTACACTTCTGTCCATATGCAGCCAATGTTTCTCTGAGAATTGTTGGGACCACTCCACCAAGACCCGTAACTGTGCGGCTTTGTAGTATAAATGCATATCGGGGAGGCCCACTCCCCCCTCCCCCCGCGGCCGACGTAGAGTAGCGAAGGAAAACCGCGCCCGGCCCCCCTGCTAGACGAAACGAAGCATCTGGGTTTTGAGGCGCCGGAAGAAATCAATCTCCAGTGGTATAGGGAGCGTCAAGATATAAGAGCTTGGGGAGAAGGACCATTTTAAGCGCGTGAATTCTACCCAGCCACGATATGTACTTCGCCTTCCAGCGCTCCAGGTACGCCCGAGTCTTTGCCAGCAACGGGAGGAAAGTTCGCGGAGTACAATTTCCCTATCGATGGAGTCAGCCGGATCCCCAAGTACAGGATGGAATTGGAGGCCCACGGCAGCGGCGTGAGTGGCCGCACTCGGTCCACCTCCGCTGAAGAGAGCGTAAGTTTAAGAACATAAGATTTATCGTAATTTACCTTGAAGCCGGCCACCTCTTCGAAGCGCAATAAAACCGTCTGGACGTGTGGGAGCGAATGAGCTGGATCCATAACAGATAGGAGAACGTCATCAGCAAATAGGGTAATCTTGTGCTGCTCTCCCGTAAAGGGGAGACCACGTATCTCCTCGTGCTCCCGCACAGCTAGCGCCAATGGCTCAATACTCAGGGCGAAGAGCAGGGGGGAGAGGGGGCAGCTCTGCCTGGTGCCTCGGGACATGCAGACAGGTGGCCATTCACCACCACTCTAGAGCGGGGGCTGCTGTAGTTCGCTCTCACCATCGATAGGAACTTAGCCGAGAAGCCGAAGGCGGCCAAGGTGTGAAACAGGAAGTCCCAGTCCACCCGGTCAAAGGCCTTTTCTGCATCAAGGCCCACCAGGACCGCCGGTATTCGGAATCTGTTGGCCTTCTCTATCAAATGGATGATCCTCCGTGTGTTATCATGGGTCTGGTGCCCCTTAATGAATCAAGATTGGTCCGGATGAATGAGTGCCGACATCAGGTCTTGGAGCCTACCGGCAATGATGGAGGAGTACAACTTGGCGTCAACATTGAGGAGGGCTATCAGTCGATAGGAGGAGCATTTGGATGGGTCCTTCCCTGATTTCGGAACAAACGAAATCACGGCTTCGGCCATTGATCCCAACGTTTCCCCAGCCTCTGCCATGTCATTAAAAAGGGAGACCAGAAAATCGCACACCTCCGTCGCGAATGTCTGGTAGAAGAGAGCGGTATAGCCATCTGGCCCAGGCGCCTTATGGGGCTTCAGAGCTTTAATGGCATCCAGCACTTCTGCTCTGGTGAATGGGGCTGCGAGTAACCCATTCCACTCCTCAGAGACCTGGGGCAGAGGAAGACCGCCTAGGTAGTCCCGTTGGTCCTCAGGGTCAAGGTCCTCCCCTGCATAGAGCGCGGCATAGAAGCGTCCAAAGAGATCATCTTTGACCTCATCCCGATGCTGCAGAGTCCCCGCTGCATCTCGGATACCCCCTGTATAGTCCCTTTCCCTCTTGTCCGGGAGCTGGCGAGCCAGGTGTCTCCCCACCTTGTTCCCCTGGGAGTAGGAGAGGTGCCGTAGTTTCAGCAGGGTAAACTCCGCTCTGTTGTAATAATGGGCCCTAAGCTTCCCCCTAACCGCCGTCAAGGGGCGAAGGGTCAATCTGGAAGGATTCAGTTTATGCGCTTGCTCAAGAGCAGTGAGTTCCCCTTCAATCTCCTCTCGTTCCTTCCGCCGCAATTTGTTAAGGTTATCATTGAGGGCCAAACAAGTGCCCCATAGTGACGCCTTAAAGGCGTCCCAGGTGGTGAATACCGATGTATCGGATATGGGATTGAGAGTGAAAAATTCCCGAATGGCCTTACGCAGCTCCTTACAGGAGGCCTCATCCCGGACAAGGGAGGCCAGGAAGTACCACTTGCGCTGCCCGTCATTCCTCGCCGACCAATGCAGACCGAGTACGAGCAGGCTATGATCAAACACCGAGAGCGGGAATATACTGGCGTTGCAGACATCTCCTCTAAGGGCTTGACTCAAAAAAATGTGGTTCAGGCGGGAATAGGAGTGGTGGACATGGGAGTAGAAGGTGTAGTCCCGAGAATGGGGATGGAGAGAGCGCCATCCATCCACCAGACCCAAGTCACCTATCAGCCGTTGCGTCTCAGTGGAGAACAAGCCAGTATCAGGTCTCTGATGGTGAGAGCTATCCATTTCCTTATGCCAAACCAAATTAAAGTCCCCCATCATAAACAGGACTCCCTCAGCAAAGTCCTCCGCTTTCCGCAGCAGGTCCTGGAGAAAGCTATTTTGGCCTGCATTCGAAGCATACACCACCACAAATCTTGCTGGTGCACCACAACGAGTACACCCACAGGGAGCATACTTCAGGAGAACATACGTCAACCAACACCCCGCCGACTCTCCCCCTCCGGAGATCTAAATTCTGCTAAGTGAGCCGGATCACATCCTGCTGGAGCTGGTGCACCTCCTCCGCCACACCCAGGTCGTGGTCCTCCAACGTGGTTCTCCGATGCTGTCTACGTCCCTCCTCACCTCACGAAGGTCCGAAGCAAGCTGGGAGCGGAGTTCAGAAATGTCCTCCTTAATGGCAGAGAAAAGTTCCAGCATGAAAGCCTTAGTGGCGGGCGCCTCATCATCTTTCAGTTTAGGCGAGCCGCTGGGACCGGGGGAGGCCGTCTGCTGGCTCCCCTTCGGTGGGGCATCTTTGCCCGGCTTCTCCTTACGGGGTTTGGTAGACATTGCGTCGCCTCCGACCTCACCCCCTCCAGATGGCGCGTTAGAGACGGATCCTCACCGTCGATGTGGATCGCCAATGGTCGCCCCGGGACTCCGCCGCTGTCGCAGTGTTTTAGAAGATCCAGCGCCGGCGTGGTGCAGACTAACTCAGGCGGCGCGGCTAGTCAGCGCCACTCTGGTCCAGCGCGTATGCTCAGCGGTTGGCGCCGGGTTCAAGCGGCCACAGTATACCACGAGTGTCGCGTCCCAGACCCGACTCGTCTCGCACTCTCTCTCCTCTCTTCGGCCCAGAGTAGGACGCAGGCTCTTAGAGGCGGTTCCCTCCTCACTCCACTCCTCCACATGGCTCTAGCAACCAGTTACTGCTCTTTTCTGTCAGGGCCGAGCGACCCCTGTGCACTCCCGCAGCACCGTAGGTGCGTTAAGGACCCCCAGACAGGGGTCGGCCCGTTCGCAGTACACCCCGGAGGGCCTGCTCCACGAGCATCAGCCGCCACCAGATCCGCTTCCAGGGGATGGGCGATCTGTGTAGGATCAACGGCCCCTGCCTCTTGCAGCATGCCTCGCCAGTCGTCTCCTCACCCCGGCCGGCGCCTGTGCTCCGCTCCGCTCTCCGCCAGGGGTCGCGTTCACTTACCCCTCGATCTGGGCTAGTCTCGTCCTAGGTCAAAACCAAGCGCTGGCAGATCCGGCCCGCATGCCCCTTCAGGGGCCCCCGGCAAAGAGGACCGCCGATGCCCCCCTGTGCTCCGCTCCTTACTTCCAGTCGGGGGGCTCCGTAACCAGCAACCCGCCCAACCGATATCCACAGCTCTGCCGAGTCAGGCACTGGCTCTGCTCCACCAATGGGCAAACAGTGGCACCCCGCAAGAGACAAGTAAGTCTGGGGACCTTGCCGTCGGGGTCTGCAATGAATCAGGGTCTCCCTCAGGACCGGGCAGCCGATCAAGGCCACCCGCAGCAAGAGATCGCAGTCCTCACCAGCTCACAGCGATCGGATGATAGACGGGCGGGAAAAGCGCCGCAGGGCCTCTGCCCATCCCCCAGTAGGCCGCCGATCCCCGGCCTTTCCTGCCAGACTCCCTCGTGTTCCACGTCGCAGTCCAGGCTTCCCCTCTGTCGTTCTCGGGGCAAGGAACAGCGTCGCTCAACAGACCGAGGGGTTGCTGTGCAGCGGGGCAGCCGCTCCGCCGAGGGTCCGGGAACCACGCCTCCTCGCCGCTCTCTCCGAGATCCACCGGTCCGCACCCGGCCGCGATGACCCAGGGCTACTCCGCTCAATCCAGACCGGGGATTCCTAGGCCTCACTACCCTGCAGGTCCCGCGGCCCGATTGCAGCAGCAGACTCAGCACTCCATCAGGGCAGATCGCCCCTCCGGACCTCGCTACACCGCCCTAGGGCACACCGCTGCAGGTGAGGCGGCGAATTCGAGCTAGTCAGAGGCTTTAAACAAAGCTAAGCAGATGGTGGCGCCGGAGGGACTCAGCAACACGTCCTACTCCGTCGCCATCTTGACCACACCCCACAGAGGCTATTTTTGATATAACCTTGTGTGGAGTTTCTTTTGTGGTGTGCCTAGTATGTTGTTGCTGTGTGCGTGTTGCATAAACGCTTTCCACATTGCCTCCGGGATAAGCCTGACTGCTCGTGCCAAGCTACCAAGGGGGTGAGCAGGGCTTATCTTTGGCGTGTAACTCCCTTGCCCCGACAAGAGTTGGGGTCTCTGCTTTAGCGTAAGCCTTAGCCAAGCAGAGATCCCATTTCTAACATTATGTGAGGCAGTATCTGCTAAATTAATCTTCCCTGGTATTCCTGGACCCCCGCCAGGTTGTTGGCGACTGAAACGATGTTCTGCTGCTCCAGCTACTTCCAGAGATGTAAAGCCTCTTGGCACAAGTCCCAGGACAACACTCAGCTCTGCTTGCTGCAGTACCACATGCTGATGCTGTTTTCCGTGAAAACCTGCACCAGCCTCCCCTTGATAGGCAGCAGGAAAGCCTTCATGGCCTAACCAATTGACTACAGAACGTGTCACCAAAATTGGTGGGAAACTGGCTGGGGGCCTTTTGTTAAACTATTATCCTGACAAAAGGTGGGAAGATCTTTGCAGACTACTAAGGTGGATAGGGCGGTGTCAAACAGGCATAGTTTCCAGGTGATTTGTGCATTTACATACTCGTTATAATTTTAAGGGCGAACCATTGACTCTGCTCTCATCAGGACAGGAAATTACTACGCTTGGCTGGAGTCCAAGAACCCCTATTGTTACCACCAGTAAGTTCCACACAATGAGATTGCTGAGAGCTAGTTGGAGCCCCCCCCTTTCTCAACCACTCTTCAAACGGGCCACCTGGCACACTACTAGTTAGGGGGATGAAGTCCCCTTGGCTGCGGATGGTCGTTATGGGCCAAGAACCTCTATTGTCACCAACAGTAACTCCCACACAGCAGGACTGCTGGGAGCTAGTTGGAGGCCATGCTGCCTTTTTCAACCACTCTGAAAACGCCCCTCCTGGTGCACTAGTTGTTGGAGAATGAAGTCCCCATGGATGCTGCGGGTCGTTGGGGGCGAGAACTCCTTCTGTTCCCAGCACTAAGTCCCACACAGTAGGACTGCTGAGAGCTCATCAGAGGCCCGTACCCTTTGTCAACCACTCTGCCACCGGGCCTCCTGGTGCACTACTGGTTGCAGGATGAAGTTCCCTTGGCTGCTGAGGGTCACTAAGGGCCAAGAACCCCTCCTGTTACCACAGGTAAGTCCCACACAGCAGGACTGAGAGCTCGTCGGAGTCCCGGACCCTTTCTCCACCACTCTGCAAAGGTGTCTTCTAGCGCACTGCTCGTTGGGGGATTAAGAGGGACAAAAAAACTCACTGCCCGTTCATGGGAGGGAGGGGCTCTCCTCTCCCGGACCAAGTTCGGCACTGGCGACCCCATCCCCCACCACCAAAATTCAATGGGGCAGCAAAACTGCACACCCCCTCATCTCCTAGGGCCAATTCCTGCCCTGGGGACCCAATCCCCCAGTGCCTGGCCCCTTGCTCCTGGATTACCTGGAGCCCACCCAGGGCACCTAGTGTACTACTTTGGGGACTGCAGGGTGAGTCTCAATGCCCTGCGGTCCCGGACGACTCCCCTCCTCCAGCAGGAGCCAGATTTGCTCCCACACATAGGGAGCAACCAAAAAGGCTGCCTGCATGTGGGAGCAATCCTTTCATATGTTTCCCTGCCCAAACAGACGAAACCTCCGCTTCCAGCAAGCAGGAGCAATTTGACAGCTCCTGCTTGCTATGAGTGGAGATAGTGTCTTATGTAGCTTGGCGGGAGCGGTCACTGCTCAGTTAAGGGAGTAAATGAGTAACTAACAAATTGCACATGCTTTCTATTGTTGAAAATTTTCAACCAACTGTTCAATACTCTAGTGATGCAGTCGCACACAGAATGTTATAGTGCTGTTGACTTACATCAAGGCACTTGTCTTTCTGTCTGTGCGTAAAAAAGCATTGCTTTGATAGGCTGTTCAATACTCTAGTCATGCCGTTGCACTAAGAATGTTATACTGCTGTTGACTTGCAGCTGGCATTTGTCTTTGTTCGTTAAAGGCCTTGTTTGACAAGTGTTGCATAGAGTGTACACTGCTGTTAGCAGATATCTTTTTAATACTCCGTTGTGTATTTCTCATGAGAGTTTCACTGTCTGCAATGTGGTACAGAGTAAACTCTCTACATCGAGGGAACACTGTTTACAGTAACCACTTTTCTATTAATATCAACTTCATATCTCAATGTAGGTTCAGTGACTGCGAGGGGTTTGATACAAATAAAAGCTTTCCATTCTAGGGCATTCATTTTGGAACTGGTGTGGAGTATCTTGAGGAACTTGGCTTTCACTGAATAGTTGTATACATATTGAACAGCGTGTGAAATGAGGATTTTCCATATATCTGTGATTGATTTTTAATATGAACTAGGCTAACAGTGACCTGTATGGTATAGGGAAAATGTTGCACAAAACACATGCTTGCTACACCTAAGGGAGTTGTATCTGTGATGGCATTAATAATGCGTCACATGATTCTGAGCTATTTAGTACTTACTTTCAGGCCTCTGATGCCATACTAGCTTGTAGAGTAATGACTACAAAAGCTGTTTTGATGATATTATCAGAGATGGGGTCCCTGATGCCATAGATCCCTCGACGAGGCTATATGCCCCCTCCCCTTATTCAAGATAGTGTGTCCCAGGGGGATGGGGTCCTCAGGGTCAAAAGATGCTCGGGGTGGGGAGGGGCGCACCCCTCCCTCATTAAAAGATCAGTCTCCAGAGGATGGAGCCCCCTTCCTATATACTACGTTTTTAAATGGTGTCTGCCATTTTTATTGTTTTGACGCAGTCCCGCAGGAGTCTCGGGTGGTAGCGGCAAAATGTGCTAATTTTTTTTTTATTTTGGCCCCAAGGGGAGTCCCTCTCTGTGCCCCGATGGGGCGGGGGGGGGCAGGGTATCTCTATCCTGTACCCTTGCATTATTATTATTTTTTTTTTAAGTTCAGTTACGAGGACTAAGTCCCCCAGGTACTGAAATTGTAATTGCAATTGCATTTATATAGCGCTTACTACCCCATACGAGGTGTTGAAGCGCTTTCCAGCGAGTAGCACGCTACTCCGGAACCCAAAAAGTATTAGTGGTGAATTAGTATAGGCAAATATGAAACTAATTTGAGCGGTGGGGTATGTGAGTCTGTTAGTTGAATTGAAAAAGATAGTGGAGGAACAAAAGAGGGAAGGGTCTAGATAGTGTTTATTTGGAGATCACAGCAGTAGGAGGTTTGGGATGAGTTAAGGAAAGCTGGAAGAGCATCTAAAAGTATATTAGGGAGAGAGATGAGGTATTGGATGAGGCTAGGAGGGATTCATAAAGGAAGGGTTTAGAAAGACTTGTTTGGGATATCTGAGTAGTAAAAGAGGTTGGAAAGGATGCAAGGAGGAAAGAGTCTAGAAAGGGTTATTTCGAAGAACATAATAGTAGAATGGATTTGGAATGAGTCAGAGAGTGGAGGTAGAAGATATATTGAGAGATGTATAGAGTGAGATATAGGGTAGTGCATTGGAGATGCTGTATTAGGAGCAAAGTAATAAATATAAAGATGCAGAAGTACATGGTAGGTATATATGTATAAGGAAGTAATATATCAAGATTTAAGTTGTATATAATAAACTCAGACTTTCATGTGTTGCTGTACCTTAAGCTAATTTGTTTTTAAAGTTTTCTTTCCATTTAATAATTCAATAGTGAAGCAACTGTATGTAGTTATGACAAAAATATTTTTGCAGTGACCTATATAATGTTAAATATAGAATGATATACCCATTTGTTGAGCAGACCTAATTAATATCTATATATTTATAAACATAGTTATTATACACATTTATACAAAGGAATAGACATATCTAGATACATACATATAATCGAAATACATTCTTATATACACAGGGATTTGCTGTACTTTATGTTTTTGAGTACAGTGGTTATTTGGGGAAGAGCCAACTCTTGAGTAGTCTTCTGAAGATAAGATAGTTATCCGTGGATCTTATGTTGGAGGAGAAAGAGTTCCATAGTTTGGCTGCTTGAAAAGAAAAGGATGTGTCATCTATGGGTTTTTTCATGTATGGTGGGATTTTGAGGTGAGATCAAGAGCGGATTTGGTGATTTAATTCCTGATGAAGAGAGGCCCTGTACCATGTGGGCGACACAAAGCAGCTTGAATGTGGGTCTTCTGGCAACCGGTAACCAATGTAGGACCTTCAAGGGAGGGGGGATGTGGGCTTATAGATTTAAATGTAAGAGTAGTCTGGCAGCAGAGTTTCGATTCTGCGGTAGTCTTCTCATAGTTGTTAAAGATGATCCGTGGTACAGGCTATTGGCGTAGTCAGGTTTAGACAGTACAAGAGAGATAGTAGCCTGGACCATGTGTGGAAATCCCATGTGGGGGGAAGATGCATCGCAGAGTGTTTATAATAATACAGCTTGAGCTTGTAAGTTTGTCACCATGGGCATTTATGGATAGCTTGGAGTCCGTGGTAATTCTGAGGTTTCGTACTTCCTTGGATAATTTAGGCAGTGTTGTCAGGTCACCAGGCCAAGCAGCGAGTGAGTCATATTTTTTTCAATCACATGTGAGTATTTCTGTTTTGGAAGCATTCAATTTGAGATGGCTCTATGTCATCCACTGATCCATGGTTCTGAGGAAACTGAAATGTTTTAGTTTCCTATGTCTTTTGGGCTTTTCAAAATAAGGAGTATTTGAGTATCATCTGCATAGTTACAGCATGCGAGGTGAAAATCATTGATCAGTGCCGGTAATGTCTTCATGTAGATGTTGAAAAGCATGGGTGAGATGATCGAGTCTTGAAGGACTCCTGCTTTTGTGAAGTATGATTTGGATGAGAAATGGGGAGGTATGGATGACATTTTCTGTTTTGAAGGTAGGATATGATCCAGTTGAGAGAAGTTCACGCTATGCCGACTTCATAGAGTCTTTGTATTAGAGAGTCATGGGCAACTGGGTCAAAGGTAGCACGGAGGTCCAAGAGAAGCAGTGCAGCAACCCCGTTAAGGTCAACTGTGTTCTAAAGGTCATCCCAGAAGGCAATGTGCTTCTTCCTGGAATGAATCCTGTACTGAAGTCTGAAAGAATGGAATTATCTTCAATGAGTTGTGCCTTCTCGGTGAACATTGCTCTTTCTATCAGTTTACCCAGGAAGGGTCCAATTGTAACTGGTGTGCAGCTGTAGGGGTGCAGCAGGTTCAGGTTGTTTTCTTTTGTAATGGGCGCATGAATGCCTTTTTTTTATATTTTTTTAGGTCTTCTGGCAATATTCCCATAGTTAAGGAATTGTTGGTTATTATTCTAACTGGTGAGGCAGCAGAGGTAGTTAGAAGACTTTTCTTGAAGTTTTGTGGTGAACATGAGTCAGAAGGGCTGCTGGCAGGCTTGTTTGCTTTGACCAGAGCCATGAATTGATTGTGTGATGTTTGTAAGAAGGAATGCAGAGGCCGTGCCTACTCTTGGAGGTTTTTAGGGGGGTGGGGTGAAGGGTCCGTGCTGGTGGTTTTCCTTTGTTTTAATATGGGTCATTAAAGTCTGTTCTAGTTCTGCACCTGCACACTGCCCTCACTGGAGGCTTAGGCAGGCTCATGTCATGACACACAAATCACAGACACACTTAGTTGGGTGGAAGCTCTCTAGGACAGAAGTCTACTGATTTGGCCCCTATGCCAGTGCCCACTCTGCACAGGTCTAGAACTGCTCTTGAAGAGGAGTGGAGCTTACAAGTCATGAAATAGGTGTTTGAAAAATGTGTGAGGTAAGCTAGTAATGCCACGAAGAAACTCCAATTTACTAGATCCGTATTCATTATCTTAACATAAAAACAGGCGTATGTGGATTTCAGTATCATTGCAAAATATACACTCCACACACCTACAATATACAAAGGTTCTGTACTTTGGTGTTAAAAGAGGATGCAGAAACGCCCCATACAGAAATAGGTTGAACTAGTTGAAAAAAAGGATGTACATTTTAATGTGTGTGTGCCTATAAATGTTTGGGTTCCCCCCTGGTAACCTGGAATAATGAAGGAAGCATCATTACAACAATGAATGCTATCGTAATCTAGCCATCTGTCATTAAGAGGAATTGAAAAGACATTCTTTTCTAGTCTAGTTGTCACATTCTACAATTTTGGGTTCACCTCACTTCTGGACAACCTTTGATCATGGAAGTAGTCATCCACGATCTTGGATCGGTACATTTCCGTTGACTTTCACTGGATTAGCGGTCATCTTGAAATAGAGTGCTTAATGTGTGAAGCCTGAGTGCAACAGACATGGTGCCTCAATGTGTTCCCCCAGGGAAGACCCTCACATTCCATTGCTCAAACACAGTTGGCGCAACTCTCCAACCGTTTCCAGATAACTGAATTTTGGTGAAAACATCCATCCTGGTGTATTCAGACCTGACACAAGTGAATCTCATTGGGAAGCAGATGTCAATCACAGCATGAGACTGAAGTGGGGATAGTTTGGGGCTCTAATAAATCTCTTCATCTGCCAAAGTAGAGGTAAGTTCTTCGAAGGCATATCTCCAAAGTAGAGGTACGTTCTTCGAAGGCATATCTCCATGCTTTAAAGGCTACTTGCTATGGAAAACCTTTCAACAGTATTTACAGCATGAAAAATACTACCTGCATTGTTAAAGAGGTCTAACGATCAAGCTCTTACAATGTACCTACAAATCTCAATAGTTAAAACAGAAGGGATGAGTTTCCTGAATCCCTTACCAAGCTAATGAACTGCCCAAGGTCAACCCACAATTTGTATAAAACCAGGTGGAGTGCTTTATTCCAATGTAAATGTTGCCAGCATCAGAAAAGTCATAACCATCTACTATGTTGCTAGCAGCCAATCATAGCGTCACTCCTGCAGGAGCCAATTAGAGTGCTTACTTCTGCCAGAGTCTGGTTCCCGCGGCAAGATGGTCCAAGGGAGAAAAAAGCACCTTGGGCCAATCGGAACGCTCTATTTTAAAAATGGCACCCCCTCAAGACTCTTCCAGACCCAACCGTCCAGATGTACAAATATTTTTAAAGCTTCATTTCTCATAAATTACTGAATGGATGTACGCCAAATCACAAACAGCTCAATCAGTGGATGTAGGAAACTGGGTTATTAATTGTCTGGACTACACAAGTAATAGGTTCACAACTGTCCTTACTGGGGACAAAGCATCCCATTGTAGCACTAGCACTAGACTCAAGGTAGAGAGGCAGAGCAGTCCAAGGCCTACTCAGGGGAGGTGGCATGGGCTAATATTCCCCATTTACTGAAACATAATAATAACACTCACTATATGATTGTTCAGTCAGTACTTTTTCTTTAGAAAAAGGATAAGTACCCTATTTACACACACTACTAAATACTACGCAATAATTTACAAATATATACATTGGCAGATGGAAAATACCATATATGGCATTGTATTATCTTTGACCCCACCCTAAAGGGGTCACAAACATATCAAGGGAGTCTGTTGTTTTTGGCAAGGGTTAACAACAAACAACCACATTTTAAATCATGATTGTGTAATTAAATGCAATGTCAAAAATAATACTATAGCACAAATGCAAGCAATACTGTAGAAACATATATACTGTAAGCATACATAATTGGCATCATTTAACCAATAAAGCATTTACAATCTCTCCATCCCTGTCCCAACCCTCCTGCACAGCATGTTGGGACAGTTCAAAATGGCATCATCCAGGAATCACTGGTCACATCAGCTCCTGGGGTCTCAGCTCCGCCCCTCACTGCCAGGGACTGGCACACTAGAAGTTGAAAGAGAGTCCCCCTATGAGTTGGCTCCAGTTGCCAGGGCTCTCTCCTTTGTACACCTGAGGGATTGATGCAGATCATTTGAATGTATATTGCGGTCGGGGAGGGAAATGAGTGAAAATTAACCTTACTGGTTGATGCCTGCAGAGTAAGACTTTCTGGGCTTCAAAGGTTT
Organism: Lissotriton helveticus; assembly: GCF_964261635.1. Lineage (NCBI taxonomy): Eukaryota > Metazoa > Chordata > Amphibia > Caudata > Salamandridae > Lissotriton > Lissotriton helveticus. The sequence goes on along the minus strand of NC_136057.1, from coordinate 684,683,392 downwards.
GAAGGCAATCAAAATTCAAAAAAATGTCCAGCACTCTTTAACAAAATGAAAGTGATCTGTTATTGTACAGTACAACCATAACAATTTATAATAAACAATATTGTAGCATGGTATTCCAATAATTACAGTCCCGGTCAATGACGAGTCTTCAGTGGAAGAGTGATAAAGTCTTTATTTGGTTCAACAAGCGATTCTTTCTTCATAAAAAACAGACTGTAGCCGATGCCTACGCGTTTCGTCCATCAAAGGACTTCTTCAGGGCTACAAATAACATATATTTACATTATTCACACAATATACATATTTTAATCAACACGACATCAATTTTAATTTTTTTTTTATTTTTTACCACAAATATCCTATACAATATATACAAGCTTTATACACAATTTACAACTCTAAGATTCATAAACACTGTTAAAAATTCCACTGAGACATTTTCTTTCTATACACTCTCTTTATGTATACACGTCCAATATAGGACCTTATTTATTTATATGATGGGACTATACAGTACTTCTAGAGTCTGGTGGGTTAGCATTCTTTCTCCAAAACAGAAATGGAAGGGTAGGTAAAAATGAGCAGTTTTACAAGAGGACTTTTTTTGATGTTGTTATAAAAACAACACCCTCAGAGGAAAGGTGATCCAAGCTCTTTTATTATCTCTATAAATCTCTTGTTTTCTTCATAGCTGATAACTATTAAGATTTTCTATTGTGAATTTAAACATCTATATCTAGACCATAAGTGGAAGGAGGGGAATATATATTAAATTCTTACCGAACTGATAACTGTCTGGAATTCTTGGTATATTGGAAGAAAAGTTTTTACTGATTCTTCTTGGGGTAACCATTCGTATTAGTTACTTCCTTGGCACATTAGGTGCAATCCTGGGTCGCTGATTTGCTATAGTAAAGGGAAAGTATGTTTGATTTGTATAAGTATCTTCCCTCAACTAAGTTGCAAGGGGTAAAAACGAGAATGATATCACTTTAATTGTCTGTCAGACACATCCATGACCAATTTGTAGTACATGATTTTTAACATACCTTATAAATTCAGAACAAAGTTTCTCCTGATTAATATCTCCTTATCTTTTCGATGATGAATAAACTGTGATCCGCTGGCTTTTTACAAGTCCATCATACTGAAAAAATCAATAAATAAACGAATTTGAATTTTATTCATAATCTATATTGTAGAACTAAGTTAGTACTTGTTTTAATCAAAAGGTGCTATAGCACATCAGCATTTTGTTGGAATAATTGTTGTTATCCGTTATGTACTTAATCAAGTTTAAAAAAAACCAAGACATTACATTATCTCCCTACCAAAACACTGGGGCAATTCAAATATTTATTAGGTACTAAAGGAAAGGGAAAACACGGCTGGTTCCTTGAAACTCAGTATTTTGGGAGCAGGGAGCAAAAGTATATAAGTCTTATGCACTATTGATATCCCTGACAGTATTAGCAATAAAATTGCGATTTTATTTGGACCAAAGGGTAAAAGGAGTTATATTTTGCTTTAAGAGAAAAAGGGATTCGAGGCAGAGTATCCCCTTACACTTACTTGCATTTCGTCTAGCAGCTTGCTTTCTGGCGTCGTATCCTGCCGCGGTTTGCGAGGATATACGCTATTCCCCAAGTTTAAATAGCCCGCTAAGGTTCACTGATTGAGAACAGCTGAATCTAATTGGTGTGCCGTCGAGATTTACATTCACGCGCGCACGCCATCTTTAAATGCCCAAGAGTGTAAGGTTTCATGCAGGTTTAAGATTATCCATGTGATTTGTTCTTAATTTTATCGGACAATCTCCTTACTTCTCCGTTTTTTCAATTATAAGGGTTATTATATCTATTATTAATAGTCGATAATTTCAACTCCCCATTACCGTTTACCGCTATTGTTTACAGCAGCAAACAGACGCCATCTTGGAACTGTAAATGTTGCTTTAGCTAATATCAAATGGGGGCAGAAGATCGTATAATTGCAAATATTTAAAGAAATCTTATGGTGCTACATGTTAGAAGTCATATATTCTTACAATTTGCAATCGATCTATTAGTTTCAAATATGATTTTAGCTCCGGGATTTTTATCATATTTAGCGTGCAGAAACTATTACTAATATTTTTAAAAAAGGGAAACAAATTTTTTCCAGCTTTCCCAACCCCATTGTACACATAATTATTTATAATACCATCCAAGTGATGAACATAAATTAGATAATCTAAAGATAGTTATCTTTGTTATCAAGTCTATGGCGGACGCCATCTTTGAAAGGTTCGGCTGTTATCATGTTGCAATATCCAACTGATAGTATATATAAGGTTTTGACAATAATTACAGTCCAAAAAAATATTTTTATATGGTCACTAATGATTTTTGTTTCATTGGATATCTTATTGGATATTTTTATGGGTCTTATATTAAGTTTTGTCGAAATAATAAAATAAAAGCAGTGCCTCGATATTATATATACCGATCAGATAATCTTTTATGATTTCTATAAAAGAAGCAAGAGGCTTAGATATTACATGATTATTTATCTCCAGTTTCCAGATGTAAAATAAAAAAAGAATCAATAGACCATGTTTGATCAACTGATTAGAAATCTAGCGCACTTATCACTCTATTGAAATTTTATGTTTCAATAAGAGTAATTTTATGTATTCTGGTCACCTTTGTATGATATTACGCCACCCTGCTAGTTGTCAATTCAGAATCGGGCAGGTTTATAGTGGGGTATATCATTTACAGCTACAAGTGTCATTTGGACCAACATGGTATTATGTTTATGTTTATTGGATGATGTCTGGATACATCATAGGAAATGATGCAGTTCATTATTTATATAAAGTCCTAGTGTTGTCGTCCGTAGTTGACAAATCCATCCTGCTTCAGCTTTTCTTAATTGTATTTCCCCGTTTCCTCCCCGTAATGGGCTTTTTATGTGTTCCAGGGCATGGAACCATATATCACTTTCCAGTGGGTGTTGTTCCTGTATATGGACAGCTACAGGATATTTTGCATCTTTATTTCTAATGGCTCGTACATGCTCTTGGATCCTAGTTTTCAAACATCGAACACTACTTCCCACATAGATCTTGCCGCAGGCACAGCCCAAAACATGTTATGTTATGTTATGTTATGTTAAAACTATATTTCTTGAGCGCACGGCTACCCAGAACGGGTGTCCCGGCGCTTTGGCAGAGTCCTAAACACAACCAAGAAAAACCCAGAGGCAGAAATACTGTAGACCCACTGGTTAGGCGGAAAAGAGGAACGTCTTAAGCTCCTTTCTAAAGGCCAGGAGATTGTTAGCCTTCCGGAGTGACAGAGGGAGCTCATTCCACAAACTAGCCGCCATGAACTGGAAAGACCGGCCACCCATCCGCACGCGTTTCATCACTGGTACCTCCACTTTAGCCAGGTCAGCAGATCTCAGACTCCTCCGGGGAACGTAAAAAGCAATCCGCTTCCTAAGGTAAGCTGGGCCAATACAGTGGAGGGCTTTAAATGCCAACGTGAGGACCTTGAACCTAATTCTGCAAGCGATAGACAGCCAATGCAGCCTGCCGCGCAATAGAGAGGCACTAGCTCTCCGTGGAAGGCCAAAGATGGCTCTGGCCGCCGAGTTCTGGACAATTTGTAGTCTGGATACCAGATATTTAGGCAGACCTGAGAAAAGTGCGTTAGCGTAGTCTAAACGCGAACCCACGAGTGCTTGCACAATGTTCTTGCGATATTGAAGGGAAAGCAGTGGGAGAAATTTCCTCACCATCTTCAAAATGCCGAAACATTTCCCCGCCAAGCCCGTGATGTGGGGACGAAAAGAAAGACTGTCGTCGAACACCACACCCAGATTTTTGACTTGGGCAGAGGGTTTCTCAGGGGGGAACATGTCGGAAGGCCACCACGATTTCCAGCCAGGGTCCTCCGCGCAGCCAAAAAAAGAGCAACTCGGACTTATCCGAGTTACATTTCAGGTTCTGGTGCTGAAACCATGCAAAAACAGCACTCAGGCAGTCTCTGATTCTGTCGCCACTAAAAACCTCTCCCTTCCTGCAAGTAAACAGGAGCTGGGTGTCATCAGCGTACGAGATGACCCGGGCTCCAAATGCCTCCGCGACCTTCGCCAAAGGGGCCATATAAATGTTAAATATGGTGGGGCTCAAGATAGATCCTTGAGGCACCCCCACCTCTAGCGAAGGCATTTCCGCGGAGAACGGTGGAGCCCAGATCACCTGTCGACGGTCGGCTAAGAAGGATTGAAACCAGTCCAACACCGTCCCCCGCAGTCCTACCTCCCTGAGTCTTAGGAGGAGGCCGGCGTGTGGGACGGTGTCGAATGCCGCCGACAGGTCCAGTAGGACCAACATAGCCTTTCCCCCAAGATCAAGCGTTTCCCTGATGGCGTCGGTCACCTCCACAAGAGCTGTCTCCGTACTGTAATTGGCACGGAAACCAGATTGGGAGTCATGCAGCAGTTTGTTCTTCTCAATAAAGGTGGTAAGAGTATGCTGAACATGTTTCTCCGCCACCTTCGCCAGAGCAGGGAGGAGGGAGATTGGTCTATAGTTGGCCAACTGTAAAGGGTCAAGCAGAGGTTTCTTAATGAGCGGGAGAATAAGAGCATGCTTCCATTCTTTAGGGACCACTCCAGAACTCAGAGACATGTTGAGCAGGGGGTTCAGCAAGTTGTTAATAGCTGGCGCCACCGAGCTCAGGCATTTTTGCCTGATACCATACCGTATGGTATGCGATACCCTACGGAGAAATGATCAGGGCCCGTAGGAATTGTAGCGAAAATCATAATTTTCAAAAACAACTTAGAACCATCAAACACAATTTCGGTGAGAGGGGATATTCTAAACAATGCCTTAAGAAAGCGGAATCCAAGGTACTTTTAGTAGAACGCAAAACTACACTTAAGTCCAAAGAAAATAGCTCCAAAAATAACAACAAAAGGGATGAGGTATTGTTCATAACAGAATATAATACCTACAGTGACCATATCTATAATATTCTCCGTAAGAATTGGCACTTAATCAAGTCTGGCTCTATGCCGGCTGGAACTGTTTCTGACAAACCCAAAGTGGTATATAGGAGAGGGGAAACCCTCAAGAAAAAACTATGCCCAAGCTATGTGACCAATACGAACAATAAACCCTCCTCCAAAAATTGATTACCAGTTAGGCCAGTAGGATTTCACATCTGTGGGTCGTGTATAGTGTGTAAGATTGGATTCAATAAAAAAATTGAGTTTAAATATAACACCTCCAAAAAATACAATATACGAACCTTTATAAACTGTAATACGACACATATGGTATATGTTTTGGGCTGTGCCTGCGGCAAGATCTATGTGGGAAGTAGTGTTCGATGTTTGAAAACTAGGATCCAAGAGCATGTACGAGCCATTAAAAATAAAGATGCAAAATATCCTGTAGCTGTCCATATACAGGAACAACACCCACTGGAAAGTGATATATGGTTCCATGCCCTGGAACACATAAAAAGCCCATTACGGGGAGGAAACAGGGAAATACAATTAAGAAAAGTGGAAGCAGGATGGATTTGTCGACTACGGACGACAACACTAGGACTTAATATTAATAATGAACTGCATCATTTCCTATGATGTATCCAGGCATCATCCAATAAACATAAACATAATATCATGATGGTCCAAATGACACTTGTAGCTGTAAATGATATACCCCACTATAAACCTGCCCGATTCTGAATTGACAACTAGCAGGGTGGCGTAATATCATACAAAGGTGACCAGAATACATAAAATTACTCTTATTGAAACATAAAATTTCAATAGAGCGATAAGTGCGCTAGATTTCTAATCAGTTGATAAAACATGGTCTATTGATTCTTTTTTTATTTTACATCTGGAAACTGGAGATAAATAATCATGTAATATCTAAGCCTCTTGCTTCTTTTATAGAAATCATAAAAGATTATCTGATCGCTATATATAATATCGAGGCACTGCTTTTATTTTATTATTTCGACAAAACTTAATATAAGACCCATAAAAATATCCAATAAGATATCCAATGAAACGAAAATCATTAGTGACCATATAAAAATATTTTTTGGGACTGTAATTATTGTCAAAACCTTATATATACCATCAGTTGGATATTGCAACATGATACAGCCGAACCTTTCAAAGATGGCGTCCGCCATAGACTTGATAACAAAGATAACTGTCTTTAGATTATTTAATTTATGTTCATCACTTGGATGGTATTATAAATAATTATGTGTACAATGGGGTTGGGAAAGCTGGAAAAAATTTGTTTCCCTTTTTTAAAAATATTAGTAATAGTTTCTTCACGCTAAATATGATAAAAATCCCGGAGCTAAAATCATATTTGAAACTAATAGATCGATTGCAAATTGTAAGAATATGTGACTTCTAACATGTAGCACCATAAGATTTGTTTAAATATTTGCATTTATACGATCTTCTGCCCCCATTTGATATTAACTAAAGCAACATTTACCGTTCCAAGATGGCGTCTGTTTGCTGCTGTAAACAATAGCGATCAACGGTAATGGTGAGTTGAAATTATCGACGATTAATAATAGATATAATAACCCTTATATTTGAAAAAACGGAGAAGTAAGGAGATTGTCCGATAAAATTAAGAACAAATCACATGGATAATCTTAAACCTGCATGAAACCTTACACTCTTGGGCATTTAAAGATGGCCTGCGCGCGTGAATGAAAATCTCGACGGCACACCAATTAGATTCAGCTGTTCTCAATCAGTGAACCTTAGCGGGCTATTTAAACTTGGGGAATAGCGTATATCCTCGCAAACCGCGGCAGGATACGACGCCACGAAGCAAGCTGCTAGACGAAATGCAAGTAAGTGTAAGGGGATACTCTGCCTCGAATCCCTTTTTCTCTTAAAGCAAAATATAACTCCTTTTACCCTTTGGTTCTCTCTGAAATGGTCCAAATAAAATCGCAATTTTATTGCTAATACTGTCAGGGATATCAATAGTGCATAAGACTTATATACTTTTGCTCCCTGCTCCCAAAATACTGAGTTTCAAGGAACCAGACGTGTTTTCCCTTTCCTTTAGTACCTAATAAATATTTGAATTGCCCCAGTGTTTTGGTAGGGAGATAATGTAATGTCTTGGTTTTTTTTTAAACTTGATTAAGTACATAACGGATAACAACAATTATTCCAACAAAATGCTGATGTACTATAGCACCTTTTGATTAAAACAAGTACTAACTTAGTTCTACAATATAGATTATGAATAAAATTCAAATTCGTTTATTTATTGATTTTTTCAGTATGTTGGACTTGTAAAAAGCCAGCGGATCACAGTTTATTCATCATCGAAAAGATAAGGAGATATTAATCAGGAGAAACTTTGTTCTGAATTTATAAGGTATGTTAAAAATCATGTACTACAAATTGGTCATGGATGTGTTTGACAGACAATTAAAGTGATATCATTCTCTTTTTTACCCCGTGCAACTTAGTTGAGGGAAGATACTTATACAAATTAAACATACTTTCCCTTTACTATAGCAAATCAGCGACCCAGGGTTGCACCTAATGTGCCAAGGAAGTAACTAATACGAATGGTTACCCCAAGAAGAATCAGTAAAAACTTTTCTTCCAATATACCAAGAATTCCAGACAGTTATCAGTTCGGTAAGAATTTAATATATATTCCCCTCCTTCCACTTATGGTCTAGATATAGATGTTTAAATTCACAATAGAAAATCTTAATAGTTATCAGCTATGAAGAAAACAAGGGATTTATAGAGATAATAAAAGAGCTTGGATCACCTTTCCTCTGAGGGTGTTGTTTTTATAATAACATCAAAAAAAGTCCTCTTGTAAAACTGCTCATTTTTACCTACCCTTCCATTTCTGTTTTGGAGAAAGAATGCTAACCCACCAGACTCTAGAAGTACTGTATAGTCCCATCATATAAATATATAAGGTCCTATATTGGACGTGTATACATAAAGAGAGTGTATAGAAAGAAAATGTCTCAGTGGAATTTTTAACAGTGTTTATGAATCTTAGAGTTGTAAATTGTGTATAAAGCTTGTATATATTGTATAGGATATTTGTGGTAAAAAATATATATTTTTTTTAAATTGATGTCATGTGTTGATTAAAATATGTATATTGTGTGAATAATGTAAATATATGTTATTTGTAGCCCTGAAGAAGTTGTTTGATGGACGAAACGCGTAGGCATCGGCTACAGTCTGTTTTTTATGAAGAAAGAATCGCTTGTTGAACCAAATAAAGACTTTATCACTCTTCCACTGAAGACTCGTCATTGACCGGGACTGTAATTATTGGAATACCATGCTACAATTTTGTTTATTATAAATTGTTATTGTTGCACTGTACAATAACAGATCACTTTCATTTTGTTAAAGAGTGCTGGACATTTTTTTGAATTTTGATTGTTTGAGACTTGATAGTCTTAGGGAGATCGAGGGGTCTTGGATCTCCAGTCCTTAGCACCTAAACTTCGTAGATATAAATTTGACACTAGTGGATAGGTGCAATCTCTCATAGCCTCAAACCCCTGTGCTTAGTGTGTATAAAAAGGTTTGAAGGCACACTAAAGATTTGCAACAAGGCCTAAGGACTCCTTGAAGGCCTCCATCTGCTGCTGGAGCGCTTGCTGACGTAGCTGCTCTGTGGCCGGTGACCTCGAAGGAGTATGACTTAAACCTTGATGCTAGCAAACCTTCCTTTTGGTACCAGAGTGGCAGACTGAGTTGAGTCCCACTAAGCTTTCTTAAGCTTGTGTTCCACTTACCTAATCTGACGATTTAGAGAGGAAAATAGAGCATTTGCTGCAACAGTCTTGTGATTAGGCCAGTGACTTGGAGCAAGACCTGTGTGAAGACCGCAACTTCTTTTTATGCTCGACTATCTCCCGTATGTAGTAGGACTGATTAAGTGACGTATGGAGAAATCCACCATGGCAATTTTAACAGAATAGTTATTATATATTCATCCTTGTCATTTGAGCACTAGACCATTAGATGATTTGAGGCCATGCCTTGCAGCTATTTATTTGATTGATTCTCATAGAACACCAGAATTTACCCCAACAATTTTATTAATTAATAAAACTGAAGTGCTCGTAAAAAATCGGGTGACTTTCACACAAGTTGCTTTCATATTTAAAAGTTTAAATCGATGTATTTTCTATCAATACAAGATGTGACCACAGTACTCATGATAAAAGGCCGGACTCCCTGCTGTACTAATACTGCTTAATTAAACATTTGATTTGATACAATTTCAGGTAACAGATTTAATACAGACGTTTGCTCGCTACTGCATGTTGTATATTTAGTTACTTACTGACAAACATGTTAGCAATATGTGTAGAAATAAAAGATGCTTTTTTTCACCACTGATGAAAGGTAGTTGTAGACTTACTGGTAGAACTACTACTAAAAGTAGTAGTGGGGCTTTATGTAGTAACAGTAGCTGTAAAATCCTAGACATAAACCTAGTAAAAATAGATTTAGTACTTTCAGTACTGCTTGTAGTAGTTTAAATGTGCAGTTGTAGCAGCACAATCTAGAGGTATGAGCAACTTAACTTTGATAACAGCAGATAAATTGCTAGTATTAGATCCACTACTTTCCAGTAGTAGCTCTAGTGTGAAATGCACTACTTCTAGTAAAGAATATGGGCTAGTTACATCAGTAGTAGTTTCAATATTTGCAGAATTACTATATAGACTACTACTGCACTAGTGGAGAAGTGTGGCTCACTGGTTAGAAGCAGCAGACCCTGAAGCAGAGGTCAGGCCCGGGACAAGGGTTCAAAACCCGACGTGGCAGGGTCTTGAGCTCAATGTCCGCGGACTCGATAATTCTTGCCTCGGTGCCTACTCTAATCATGGGTCCCACTCTGCAACTCTGGGCAATAGCTTGCTTAATCTCCACAATGGCCCCAAAAGCGCTGGGATGCCTGGCTTCACCTTGGGGGTGCCTTGGAGGGGGCATCTCACAGGGAAAGCCAGGATGGGTTCCACAGCGGTATACAGCGCCAGGATGCCCCGAGATGGGGCGGTAGTGCGCTTTACAAGTATACACACATTTACATTTACTAGTCTTGGTAGCATTGATGATAGTATTTGGACAATGTAGTACAAGTAGGTGTAGTCCTACTATTACTCCTAGTAATAGCAGTGAAATCAACACTGCTAGTATAAGTGACAAGGGACTACCTTAGCAGACCTGACATTCTCCATCGATATTTATATTGACTACCCAGGTGCTATTCCTTGCTATTTACTAAGTGCTCATCTCCTCTGACTTTTCTTCTCTTTTGCACAATATACCCATTTGTGTCTGTGTGTCTATGGGGCAGAATGAAACTTCAGCATTACTCAACTCGCCTATTCTTCTCTTCTCTATAGTAGCATCGTCCTCAGTAGTCATAAACTTAGAATATTCGTACCAGTGTGCAATGAGCCTAGACTATTTAATACCAAATAATAGAATGCTCACTTAATTGAGGTTAAAATTCAATGTAGAACAACAATGCTCTTTTGGGGATCAGGCGATAGAGTCTCTCCTCCTCTTTAGTAGGGTAGGGCGAAGCGAAGAAAATCAGCAGAGTGGTACTTTGGTTGACGTGAAAAGGAGTTACCACCTTTGGTAGGAAAGAGGCAAGCATGCAGAGAACCAATTTGTTTTGAAAGAAGTTGGTGCATGGAGAGGGCACAGAAAGCGTCTGAAGCTCAGAAACCCTCTTTGCAGATGTGATGGCCACTAAGAAGACGGTTTCGAGGTCAGAAGACGTAGCGAATAACTATGCATAGGCTCGAACGGCATGCACATCAGGAACGTTAAAACCAAATTGGGGTCCCATAATGAAGGGCTTTGGAAGGGCATGCATGGGTTTGGGTGTAGAACCCTGCTCTGTTGCTGCAACAAGAGATCCTCCTGAAGAGGCAGCCTGGTCAGAAGACAGACGCTCCTGCGCTGGGCTTGGCCCATGCCCGAAGCAGGCCTTCAGTGAAGGGTTTATTGAAGAAAAGGTTATGTGGGGGCAACTCCCGGTTGAAGCATCTGTGCCAAGATATTCATCTTGGCTGCCACAGAGGGCAGCGAAAGGATCTCCTCCTGATCAGCATGGCAATTGAAGCCCCTTCCTCAGTAGCCACTCTAAGAGGAGAGAGACTAGGCCAGTGTCTGGAGAGGTGTGGAGACCAATGGCATCTGCCAGTTATCTGCAGGCTCTTCCACGAGGTCGATAACGATAAGGGTCCTATGGTCCTCTCATTGTACCTCCACAGGGATCAGTGAAAGAAGGCACTCTCTCTGACTCAAAGGGTGGTGTTACGGCCGGCACTGGAGTCTACATTGGTCGACAATGGGTTATGCGCCGCAGTGGTGCTTCGGCAGCACTGGGAATGGTGCCACTGCAACAGGCTTTGAAGAAAGTTACGGTCTCGCGACCAGAACTGATCCGGATAGAGGAATTTATCCTGCAAGCAAGAATCCATTAGGGGCACCTGCCTAACTTGTGGGGCCTGAAGGTGCTCCAGAAAGGTTGGCCAGCCTAAGTATAAGATGGTGAGCAGACCCAGAAACAGGCTCTGCGGATGACGCGTGGGAGTAGGGCCGGGATGTGTGGAATTGTTTCCGAGCCTCCTCCGAAAACTTGAACCACACCTGCTCTTCAACTTCTTAGATTTCTTATGTGACTTACCAGACTACTTCAAACATGATGATGAGCACCTGGAATGGCTACATGAGTGGGCCCGGGACGTTCTGGGTGACTGGGACCTGGAGTTTGATGGGAGTCCAATGGCGTGGGGCGAACAAGCACTTCAAGGAGTGCTCCTGAAGCACCTTATGGTTCATAGGTCAACAGTCGGGGCATGCCTTGGAGTTGTGGTTCCAAGCACCAGAGGCAGACATGGTGGGTGTTTTTAACACAGATCTGCAGGTGACAACGCACAAGTTACTTACCTTAGGTAACGATATATCTGTAAGAAACAGTAGTTAGTATTAGATTCCTTACCTTAGAATATCCCCAGGTGTCAGACTGGATCCAGAAACTTTTTCGTAGCAGTACCCTTGCACGTCGGTAGGCGTCGTCTGCGGCTCCGCGTCCGGCGTCGTTGGCGCCAGAATGACGTCGCCGGAGTACTTAGACGCCGCCCTCGCGCGCTGACGTCAGTTCTTATACACAGCTTTTCCACGCCAGAAACGCAGAAGCATGATACAAACCAACACTGGTGCCATGAAACTAGGGCCCTCAAAGGGGACGACCTTAACCCTAGATATCGGTTCGCAGAACGGGGAGGATGGGTGGGGCGGTAAGGAATCTAATACTAACTACTGTTTCTTACAGATATATCGTTACCGAAGGTAAGTACCTTGTGCATCTGAAAGAAACAGGTTAGTATTAGATTCCTCACCTTAGAATAGATACCCCAGCAATACCAACCCCAGTGGTGGGTCTGCGAACCAATGATCACACCAGACAGTCCTGGAGAACGAAACAGCCTAAAAAGCCATCTCTCCGGACTTGGCTGTCCAGGCAGTAGGGTCTTGCAAACGTATGCAGCGAGGCCCACGTAGCTGCCTGACAGATGTCCTGCAAGGGGACTCCCCGGCCCAGAGCAGTAGTAGCCGCCGTGGCCCGAGTGGAATGGGCCCTCAGCCCAACAGGAGGCTTCTTCTTAGCCAAAGAGTAGCATGCCTTGATGCACAACATGACGTACCGAGAGATGGTCCGTTTGTGCACCGCCCGCCCCTTCTTAGCGCCTATGTAACCAACAAATAGTTGGTCATCCACCCGGAACTGGCGTGTGCGATCCAGATAGTATGAGAGCGCACGTTTTGGGTCCAGACGGTGGAGCCTCTCTTCCTCTTTCGAGGGATGCGGAGGCGGAAAGAAGGTGGGCAAGGTGACTGCCCGATGTGGAAGGCTGTGACTACCTTGGGCAGGAAAGAGGGTCTTGTCCGCAACACAACCTTGTCCGGATGGACAGAAAGGAAAGGAGGTTTATAGGAAAGAGCCTGGAGCTCACTCACCCTCCTGGCAGAGGTGATGGCAACCAGGAAAGCAGTCTTAAGTGTAAGAAGACGGAGAGGACAGTTATGAAGCGGCACATCAGTTAAGTCAGAACCAGGTTCAAGTCCCACAGGGGCATCACGAAAGGAACAGGGGGGGGAACATATCAGTGAGGCCCTTTAAGAATCTATTAACAATCGGGGACTTGAACAAAGAAGGCTGATCAGGTAGCCTCAAGAAGGCGAAAAGGGCAGAAAGGTAGACCTTGATAGTACCCAGAGCAGAGCCCTGCTGGGCAAGAGAAAGAAGGAAGAGGAGAACCTCAGAAAGGGGGGCAGACAGTGGATCCACAGCCTTTGCTGTGCACCTTGCCAGAAATCTGTTCCACCTGCAGGCGTATACCGACTTTGTGGAGGGACGCCTGGCTGCCAGAATCACATTACAAACTTCAGGAGGCAAGTCAAATGGCCTCAACTGTGGCCGCTCAATCTCCAAGCAAGGAGGTGGAGACTGGACAGGTTCGGGTGGAGGACCATCCCCTGCTGCTGCGACAGAAGGTCTACCTGAAGAGGCAGACGAATCGGGGGATCGACAGACATGCTGAGTAGCTCTGGATACCAATATCTTCGTGCCCAGTCCGGAGTCACAAGGATAACTTGGGCCCGGTCGCGCCTGATCTTCTTCAGCACTCTGGGCAGAAGTGGTATAGGCGGAAAGGCGTACAACAGACCACAGATCCACTCGCACCGAAAAGCATCTCCGAGCGAGTGCAGCCTTGGAATTTCCAACGCACAGAACTGATGACATTGCGAGTTTTCTTCTGTGGCGAATAGATCTAACCAAGGCTCTCCCCACTGCTGAAAGAGGCCTTGCGCCACGTCCGAGTTCAGATGCCATTCGTGATCCATTATGCACCGACGGCTGAGTTTGTCCGTCCTGGCGTTTAGGGAACCTGCCAGGTGTTGAACCACCAGGGTCACGCCCTGATGTTCCAGCCACTGCCTGAGGCACAGAGCCTCCTGGCATAGGGTCCACGACCCCACCCCGCCCTGTTTGTTGCAGTACCACATGGCGGTGGTGTTGTCCGTGAACACCTGCCTTCAGTGCAAACCGGATCCCTAGCAGCTCCAGAAAGTTGATGTGGAGCTGGGACTCCGCTGGAGACCAGAGGCCTCTGATCTCCGCCTCTCCCATATGGTCCCCCCAGCCCTGGAGGGACGCGTCCGTCACAACTACGTGCTCCGGCTGGGGTAGGGAGAGGGATCTGCCGCTGACTCAATCGCGGTCCGTGAGCCACCACTGCAACTGTCTTGCAGTGCCCTCCGAGATCAAGACATGGTCGGACAAGTTGCCCTGATGCTGGGCCCACTGAAACTTCAGGTCCCTCTGCAGAGCCCGCATCCGCCACCGGGCGTGATGCACCAGAAGGATGCAGGAGGTCATCAGCCCCAGAAGCCGCAGCGTCAACCTGACCGAGACTCGGGATAACGGCTGAAAGATCGGAATCAGAGCCTGAATATCCCGAACCCGCTGTTCGGGAGGATAAACCCAAAACTGCGACTAGTCTAGAACCGCTTCGATGAAGACAAGCTTCTGAGAGGGACACAGGTGTGACTTCAGCACATTGATGGAGAACCCCAGCAGGTGCAGGAGATCGGCCGTAGTCTGGAGGTGGTTGACGACTGTCTGGGGCGAGCCCGCCTTCAACAACCAGTCGTCGAGGTAGGGGAAGACTGAAACCCCTAACCTGCGCAGATGGGCTGCGACCACCGCCATCACTTTCGTGAACACCCCTGGGGCGCTGGTAAGGCCAAAAGGGAGCACGGTAAACTGAAAGTGCTCGTGGCCTAACGTGAACCGCAGGTAACGCCGGTGGGCCGGCAGGACAGAGATGTGAAAATAAGCGTCCTGCAAGTCCAACGCTACCATCCAGTCTCCCGGGTCCAGAGTAGCTAAGACCTAAGCCAGTGTCAGCATCTTGAACGTCTCCTTCCGGAGGAAGCCATTGACGTTCCGCAGGTCCAAGATAGGGCGTAGGCCCCCTTTGCCCTTTTTGGGTACCAGAAAGTAGTGGGAGTAACAACCACACCCTACTTCTGGCCCAGGAACGCGCTCAATGGCCCCATTGGCCAAGAGGGCCGTAACTTCCTCTTGTAGAAGCTTCAAGTGATCCCCCGACATGCGGTGGTACTGCGGTGGCATGGCTGGAGGGGATGCCTCGTAGGGGAGGGAATAGCCCCTTCGGACGATTTGCAACACCCACCTGTCTGATGTGACAGTGCGCCAGTGGAGTTGGTGATGGCGAATCCTGCCCCCCGCTGGCGTCACATCGGCCTGAAAGCTCGGACTAGGAGGGTTTTGAGGCGGATGCTGCAGGGGTAGGTGTGGACTGGCCTCGCCGTTGTCCCCGACCGCCGCCACGGCGGTTTCCACGTCCGCCACTGCGCTGGATGGTAGTCTGCGGCCCGTGGCTGGCAGGACGTGTGGGGGCGCCCCTTCCTTGGCCACGAAAGGGGCGGAAGGCAGCCGTTTGCTGGCGCAGGGCCGAATGGCCCAAGGACTTGGCCATAGCCCTGGAGTCCTTAAAGCGCTCAAGCGCATGGTCTGCCTTGTCGCCAAAGAGGTGACGGCCATCAAGCGGCATGTCAATAAGGGTGTTTTGGACATCAACCGAAAAGTTGGCAGACCTCAACCAGGCGTGGCGATGAATCGCCACCGTCGTTACCATCGCTCTGCCCAGTGAGTCCGTGGTATCCAGCCCACACCGGATGGAATACCGTGCCGCATCTCGACCCTCCGCAAGGTCTTGGGCGAGTTTAGTCTGGGCCTCCTCCGGACATTGTGGCAGCACGTCCGCTACCTTGTCCCACAGAGAGTGGGTGTAACGGCCCAAGAGGCATGCAGTGTTGACTGATCGCAACCCCAAACTCAGGGAGGAGAATACCTTTTTCCCGTATTGCTCATACCTCTTGGATTCCCGATCGGGGGGAGCCGTCGGGAATGTGGTCTGGGAGTTAGAGGCCTGGATGACCAGGCTCTCGGGGGTGGGGTGGGTGGACAGGAAGCCAGGGTCACCCGGAGCCGGGCGGTGGCGCCTGGCCACGTTCCTATCTACAGGCGGACCTGTAGCGGGCTTGGACCAAGTGCCCAGAAGAACGTCTGACAAGGCCTCATTAAAAGGCAGCAGAGGCTCGGCCGAGCTTGCCTGCAGTTTAAGGACCTCAGTGAAGAGGTTAGTCCTCAAGGCCGCGACGGGGAACTCAAGGCTCAAGGCCTTGGCAGCCCGCGTCAGCACCACACTATAGGCAGCCCCCTCCTCCGTAGCCACGGTAGGAGGGGAGACAAAACCAGTGTCGGGCGAAGAGTCCAGACCTCTGGCCTCCCCAAGCTCACCTGTCCAGTCCTGAGAAGACTGACACTCACGTGCCAGAGGGTCCTTGGACCCCTTCCAATCCTCCCAGTCACCCATCACCTGGTACTCAGGTTCAAAGGATGGAGCCGGGTCGTAGAAGTAAAAGTCTCCCATCGGCGTCGAGAGCGGCGCTGCTCCGACGCCGGACCCGAATCGAGGGTAGGACCGGGGACGGCGTCATCCTGGGACGGCGCCGGGGGCGACACCCTAGGGGCCGGCGCCGGCGAGGTCGACCGGCAACGACCCAGAGCCGGATCCGGCGGGGCCCTGCGGCGTCGGGACCAAAGTGGCCACCGGCATCGGTGCCGAAGCACCCGACGGCGCTGGGGCCGAAGCACCCGGCCCGCGTGGGGACCCAGTCGGGCCGCAGAACCCGACGGAGGAGCGAGCGACCTCATGGCCATGAGGAAGGACTATCTCCTCCGGCGTCGAGTTCTGGCCAGGGACCAGCGGGTATGGAGCAGGCCGCGACGCCTGCAGTGCCGGCGGAGCTGCAGGGGCGGTGTCGCCTGAACCCCCGGCCGCGTTGCGCGAGCGCCGGGGGGAGTCAGAAGAGCGATGGCGCCTCTTCGACTTCTTGTGCCTCTTACCTGAGGACTTCGAGCGCGAAGACTGATGACGACTCCCAGAACTGTGGTGACTCCGGCCCTGCGACCGGTCCCTCGACCTCCTTCCGGACCGGGACCTCGAGCGGCGCGGGGCTGACTGCCGGAGCTCGAGTCGCTTGCGGGACCGCTTCCGTCTAGCTTTGGACGTCAGGGCCTGGCAGTCGGAGCAGGACTTGTCGTCGTGGTCGGGGCCCATACAGTGAAGGTACCGGCGATGGGGGTCGGTAACCGTCATCAGTCGGCTGCAATCGACGCAGGGTTTGAACCCGGGCATCCCTACCGGCACCGTCGGAGTCGAGATACTTCGAAAGATGATCAAAAAGGATCGACAAAGTTAGTCAAAAATTGACTAGGGTACAACTTTTTCCGGATCGGCGCTTGCTGGTGCGGAAAAAAGAAGAACTGACGTCAGCGCGCGAGGACGGCGTCGAAGTACTCCGGCGACGTCATCCCGGCGCCAACGACGATGGACGCGGAGCCACAGACGACGCCTACCGATGCGCAAGGGTACTGCTACGCAAAAGTTTCCGGATCCAGTCTGACGCCTGGGGATATTCTAAGGTAAGGAATCTAATACTAACCTGTTTCTTTCAGATCACAGGGTTTAAACCCCACAGGGTACATCCCTATTTGCACACTGGGAGTAAAAGCTCAAAAGGATTCATCAAAACCCTTACAAAATAGTCCCAAAAAATTGTCTGAAGAAGCGCTCTCCGGACCTGCGCTGATGGCACGGAAAGTAAAGAATTGACATCAGCATGCTGGGGCTGAACCTACCTAGGCACCACGCACTTCACATCCAGTGCATACCCCACCGACTAGATTGATGCCACCTATCTGCACTCAGAGGTACTGCTCAAGATTTTCCACATCCAAACTAACATCTGGGGAATATTCTAAGGTAAGGAATCTGCGGCTAGAAGTCTATCACATTAGAGAATAGTTAGGGGGCAAATTATCTATGGATTATTTAAACTTGAAAAATGGTGACACTGTGAACCGTAAGAATTTATTGAGTTAGAAAACCATCGACCCCTAGGTTAACGTGTGTCAGGTTACAGAATTGTTTTTACAAATAAGCAACCCTGAAACTAAGTACTTTCAAAGAGCTACAGATCTAACACAATGCCAGAGTGTATGCATAATCACTCATCTGGTACCAAAATAATGTTTTTTCATTACTATGATCTTGACCCCTGGCAGGCAGTCTCAAAAGAGCAGGTTTCTGTTGCCTCCTATGAAGGCATAGAGTACAGCATGGAATTTAGAGAGAAAACTTCTCAAAAGACCCAGTAGCATTTACCTCTACCGGTACTGCACTTGATATACAGTGTGTTCTTTATCAAAGGTTTGACTATGTTGCACAAAACCTAGCTTATGCTGAAAATGGAATACATAACAATGCCCATACAGCATGGGCTTAAGCTAAGCAGGTGCAGACTGCCCAGACAAACTAAGAAAGCCATGCAATGGTTGGCCAAAAAGTGTGGCAAGACAAAAGCAATGAGGACCACAAAGACCTCAAAGTACTGCTTTAAACAGACAAACTGCAAATTTGGAGGAAAAAAAGTAAGCAAGGCCCTTAAAAATGGATCTTCTTTCTCTGTATATAACAAAAATAAAGGGAACAAATATTTGGAGACGTGAACAATTAGAAATTCAATAGCATATTGTATTTTTCACTGGTTCGGTGTAGACTGAAATTTAGGGTGTGGTGCACAAGTGACGGGAAACTGAACAGGCCAACGTTTGGTTGTTGTGATGTCCTTGCTGGCCTTTTCCTTACCATGAACAGCAGACCTTCACAAAAGAGAATCCAAGTTCTTGGGTCTCAACTAAATGTTACAAGTTTTACATGGAATATGCTACTTACCAGTATGCATCTGTTCTTGGCATGTAGGGCTGCTGACATTCATATCTGTGCATAGATCGCCGCCTAGTGTTGGGTCCGGATGATTGCACTTTGTTGTCCTGGAAGAGTCTTCGAAGTATCACGAGGTAGGTGACTCCTCCCTTGGACTACAGTGCGCATGGGCATCCTTTCCATGCTCAGATTGTTTTTCGCCATTGTAGCAGAGGTAGAGATAGGAAAGTAAGAGATGTCCATGCTAAAGATAATGCTGCAGCTGCGACAGGCGCCGGGGAGGACGGCGGGCGATATGAATGTCAGCAGCCCTACATGCCAAGAACAGATGCATACTGGTAAGTAGCATATTCCGTTCGAGGCATGTGGGCTGCTGAATTCATATCTGTGCATAGACTGAATAGTAGTATCTCCTCTAGCGGTGGCCACCTGTGCCAGCTGCAGCAGTTTGGAAAAGAGTTTTAAGGACAGCCTAGCCTACAGCAGCTTGCTGTTTTGCTTGCACGTCTACACATTAGTGTTTAGTGAAGGTGTGTATGGTGGACCATGTGGCTGCCTTACAGATGTCTTCTAGTGGAATATTTCCTAGGAAAGCCATGGATGCCCCCATTTTCCGTACAGTGTGTGCTCTAGGTGGAACTGTGAGAGTGCGTTTAGCTTTTAGATAACATATTTGAATGCACTTAACTATCCACCTGGCTATTCCTGACTTTGAAATAGGATATCCTTTGTGTTGTGGTGCAAGGCAACAAACAGTTGTTTTGTTTTTCTGAATGACTTTGTCCTGTCCACATAGTATAGTAGAGCTCTTCTGACGTCTAGCGTGTGCAGGGCTCTTTCAGCTACTGATTGTGGATTCTGAAAGAATACCGGCAGTTCAATTGCTTGATTAATATGGAAGTTGGATACGACTTTAGGCATGAATTTAGGGTTAGTTCGAAGTACTACCCTATTAGCATGTACCTGCATGAATGGCTCTTGAATTGTCAGTGCTTGCAATTCGCTCACTCTTCTGAGTGAGGTAATGGCAACTAAGAATGCGACTTTCCACGTTAGGAATTGCAATTCGCATGAGTGTAGAGGTTCGAAAGGAGGTCCCATGAGTCTGGTAAGCACTATGTTTAGATTCCAGACTGGGGAAGGAGGGTGTCTTGGAGGGATCACTCTTTTCAAGCCATCCATATATGCTTTAATAGCTGGTATCCTGAAGAGGGAAAGGTGTTGCCTGTTCTGAAGGTATGCTGCTATAGCAGCGAGGTGTAGTCGTATGGAAGAGTATTCTAAGTTACATCTTTGTAAATGCAAAAATGCAAGAGGTAGCATATAATGTTTTGTATGGAAGCGTCTAATGGGTTGATTTGGTTATTGTTGCAGTAAATAACAAATCTTTTCCATTTAGCGGCATAGCACGCGCGCGTGGTGGGTTTCCTTGCCTCTCGAATGATGTTCATGCAGTCTGGGGGCAAGTCGAGATATCCAAACTCTAGGACCTCAGGAGCCAGATCGCTAGGGGCATCTGATTGGGATCTGGGTGTCTTATTTCTCCACGGTTCTGAGTGAGAAGATGGGGTGCTAGGCACAGTCTTTGATGAGGAACCACTGAAAGTTCTAGGGACGTTGTGTACCATGGTTGTCTCGCCCATGTGGGGGCAACTAGGATCAGGGTGAGCGAGTGTTGCCGCAGTTTACGTGCCACCAGCGGGATTAGCGGTGCTGGGGGAAAAGCGTACGCAAATCTGCCTGACCAGTTCATCCATATCGCATTGCCCAGTGACTGCGGATGTGGGAACCTGGCGGCAAAGTACTGGCATTTGGAGTTTTCTTCTGTGGCAAACAGGTCTACGTCTGGGTGACCCCATTCCTCGAAGAATGGTTGGAGAACTTGGGGGTGAATCTCCCATTTGTGTATTTGCTGGCTGTGCCTGCTGAGCAGGTCAGCAATCTGATTGTCATTCCCTGGAAGGTGTTCTGCGAGTAGAAAGATGTTTTTTGGGATCGCCCACCTCCAGATGCTCTGCGCCAGATGGGACAGCTGTGGAGAGTGCGTCCCCCCCTGTTTTTGTATATAGTACATTGCGGTCATGTTGTCCGTCCGGATCAACACCGTCTTGTTGTACACGTACTTTTGAAAGGCTTTTAGGGCTAGGAAGATTGCTAGCAACTCTAATCGGTTGATATGCCATTTTTTCTGTTTGTTGGTCCAGAGCCCTTGTACTGTGTATTGGAGGAGATGGGCTCCCCAGCCTGTTAGTGATGCGTCCGCTTGTGGAACTGGCTCTTGGAACAGTCGCCCCTTGGAAAGGTTTTGTGGGTTCCACCAATGCAGAGTTGTGAGAGCGACTGTCCACCAACACTAGGTCTTTTAGTTGTCCACGAGCCTGGTTCCATTGCAGTGCAAGGCATTCCTGTAATGGACGCAACTGAAGTCTGGCATAGGGGACAATGAATATGCAGGAGGCCATCATGCCTATGAGCTGCATGAAGACTTGAGCTGTCAGGGAGTGTTGTGGCTGGAATTTGCGAATGAGTGTCTGCATGCTGGCTATCCTTGCTGTGTTTGGATACGCCTTTGCCACTGAGGTATCTATAGTGGCTCCCAGGTATTGTTGTATATGGGAAGGTTGCAGATGCGATTTTGCGTAGTTGACTGAAAAGCCGAGGCTGTGCAGCAACTGGATTTTTTTGTGATGTGTATGCTGCACACTCCTGGTAAGATTTTGCTTGCATTAGCCAATCATCCAGGTAAGGGTACATATGGACGTGTTGCCTCCTTAGATGTGCAGCCACTGTCGCTAAGCATTTTGTAAACACTCTTGGAGCCGTGGTAACCCCGAAGGGCAAAACCTTGAATTGGTAGTGTTGCCCCTGTATTGTAAATCTGAGGTATTTTCTGTGGGCTGGATGGATGGGTATGTGGAAGTACGCATCCTTGAGGTCTAGTGTTGCTAGGAAGTCTCCCTGTTGTAGCAACGGGAGCACTTGTTGTAGAGTGATCATGTGGAAGTGCTCCGACAGTATGTATTGATTTAGGGGCCTGAGGTCCAGTATGGGCCTGAGGGAACCGTCCTTTTTGGGAATAAGTAAGTATAGGGAGTATACTTCTAATCCCTGCTGATGGAAAGGGACTGGCTCTATGGCCCCCTTTTCCAGCATGCTTTTCACCTATTGTTGAAGTAGGGTGATGTGTTCTATGGACATAGGACGATGTCTGGGTGGTATGTTTGGTGGCGTAGAAGTGAGTTCTAGGCAATAACCAGACTGGATAATTTCTCTTACCCACCTGTCTGTGGTGATAGTGTGCCAGACAGGTAGGAACTGTTGAAGCCTGCCTCCGACTGGTGTTAAGTGTTCCGGAGGCAGCGGAAGAGAGTCACTGTTTAGAGGAGGCGGAGGCTCTGGTGTTATTGCCTCCACAACTCCTTCCCTTAGAATTGTTACCTCTGTAACCACCTCTGTTTGTGTTCTTTGTGAAGGAACCTTGTGTGTTACCTTTGTAGGAGGTAGAGGTTTGTGAAGCATTTCCTCGCGTGTTCGCTCTATATGAGGAGCGACGAAAGGAGCCCCTATGTTGCTGAAATTGCAGTGCACCCATGGACTTAGCTGTTTCTGTGTCCTTTTTCATTTTGTCCAAGATGGTGTCCACCGCGGGACCAAATAAAAAGTCGGGGTTAACTGGTTGGTTTAGAATGGTGGACTGGACCTCATTCTTAAAGTCGGAGACCCTTAGCCATGCATGTCTGCGAAGAAGGACACTAGTATTGATGGCTCGAGCTGCAGTGTCTGCAGCATCTAGTGCACATTTGATGGAGGTGTTGGAGATAAACTTCCCCTCCTGGATAAGATCATTGGCTTGTGCTTTAAATGGTTCTGGCAAATGTTGCATAAGGGTTTCTAGCTGATCCTAATGTGCTCTATCGTAACGAGCCAGTAGTGCCTGTGTGTTAGCTATTCTCCAAGAGTTGGAAGCTTGTGCAGCTACTCTCTTGCCGGAAGCCTCTAGGATTTTGGACTCCTTATCGGGGGGGAGGTGCTTCCCCCGTAGTTTGGGGTTGGCCCTTTTTCATGCGTTAGCAACCACTAGGGAGTCTAGAGGTAGTTGACCTTTGATATAGGTGGGGTCAGTAGGAGCCGGTCTATACTATTTTTCTATTCTGGGATTGATTACCCGTGCCCTGGCCGTGTCCTTGAAGATGTCAGGTGCATGTTTGAGGACGCCCTTTAGCATTGGAAGTGTTTTGCCACTCTTTTCTGCAGTTGTGAAAGTGTCAAAGAGGAAGTCCTCTTCTACAGGGTCACTGTGCATGCCCACGTTGTGGAACTGTGCTGCCCTGTCCAGGAGTTGGTAAAAGACTACTGTGTCGTCAGTGGGTGATGGTTTAGTAGGGTAATTGGGCACATCTGGTATAGGATGGGTATCATAGGGGTCTGTTCGCTCCTCCCAGGGTTCCTCTGGATCAGGATCCTGAGGAAAGTCATATAGGGGCTGTGGTTCATACCCTGTGTCCCCCTCATCGTCATCGTGGTTAGAAGGTGAGGTAGGTGCAGGTGGTGTGGAGGGCATGGTAGGTTGAAAAGGGAGTGAGGGCCTAGTGGGAGAAGTGCCAAAGTCCTTTTTCTTGAGTGGTATAGGTGAATCAGGAGCGAAGTCCAAAGGTCTCTTTTTCCTATGCAGGATAGTGACTTTCCCAGTATCTGGGTTAATGTAAATCTTTGCCTGGTCCTGGGATGGATCTGGGTGGAATAGTTCTTCCTCTACAGTCCTGGGTTGAGGCTTGGACCGTTTAGGGTCGACAGAGGCAGGTTTGTCGACGTCCTTTGGTGTTTTGCTTGATTTCTTGGGTTCGGGCCCAGATTTAGGCTCGACGTGTTGTTTCGGATGACGGGAACTTTCGGGTCGACACATTGTTTGTGCTCCGTAGGCTTTTTTGGGTGCGAGCCTTTTCCCGGGTCGACAGTCTTTTTCGGATCGACCGGTGTCTTTGGAGCTGTTGGTTTTGGGTCAACAGGTTTGTCCGGCTTTGATGGCTTCGGTACGGCACCGGATGCCGGGTCGACGTTTTTTGGAACCGGAGGCTTATTCGGGTCGGCGACCTTCTTCGGCTCGACGCCCTTCGGTTGCGTGCCCTTCTTCGGGTCGACCGATTTTCTGGGGTCGACGGATTTTGGCTGATCGGCCTTTGCGGGGTTGACAGTCTTCTTTGGCTCGACAGTCCTTGGCTGTGTGGCCTTCTTTGGATCGACGCCCTTCGGATCGACGATCTTAGGGTCGGTAACCTTCTTTGGCTCTGGAACCTTCTTTGGGGCGATGGCACTGGGCCCTGGGATTTCTGAAGGTTTCGGTTTCGGAGCCGGGCCGGGAGGCGGGGCTGTCGAAAGTCTTTTTTGATCTTGGCTAAGGCCTGTTGGCGATGCCTCGACCGGAGCCTTTGGAGACGGGTCAATAGGTGTCGGGGGCAGAGTACTCACGATTTGGCCCGACGGTAGTTCGTCGTCGGAGTCTGAGTAGCCCTCGACTGTGACGATCTCTAGGTCCGAGTCTTGAGCGTGGGCCAGCTCTTGGTCATCATCGAAGATGTTGTCCGGTTCCGGTGCCCGTCGCTGCATTTCTTGCCTGGCGGCCCTTCGGATCCGTATAGTCTTTTTCGATCGGAACTGGGCGCAGGCCGGGCAGGTTTCTTCCCTATGGTCTGGGGAAAGGCACTTGTTGCATACTGAGTGTCTATCAGTATGGGGGAACTTTGAATTGCATTGGGGGCACCTTTTGAAAGGGCTTCTTTCCATCGACGACGTCGACGACCGGATCGAGATGGAAAGTTGTATCGAGTAGAGAGGTACCGAACGGAACAATACCGACGAAGTCGAAGGCCTTTTGGCCTTTAGAAAAGTTTTGTTTTGATTCCGAGTTGGAGTATAGGAGTTTGCATCCGAACCCAATGGCGGAAAAAAACAATCTGAGCATGGAAAGGATGCTCATGCGCACTGTAGTCCAAGGGAGGAGTCACCTACCTCGTGATACTTCGAAGACTCTTCCAGGACAACAAAGTGCAATCATCCGGACCCAACACTAGGCGGCGATCTATGCACAGATATGAATTCAGCAGCCCACATGCCTCGAACAAAATGTTTCAATAGGAACAAACGGAGTAAGTTGCACTGACAATGACAACAGGTCTGTCTTTAATGTGCCAACACATGCAAATAAATACATGCACATGGCAGCCTTGTTGCATACTTGTGTTTCATGTGTTAAGCGCATAAAAGCCAGTCTCATCACTTACCTTGTCCTCAAAATGCAGACTGCTCCGTCTTCACTCACACGCAGCGCTCACACTACACCCAGAGATCACTCACGCTGCACTCACTTAGAGCGTGCACCCTATAATCACACAAGCATAGTGCTCACCCTTCACTCAAACAAAGACAGCGCTCACGACACTGCCAGGCACGGCAAGCACTGGACACTTACAAAGGCACCGTATTTGCCTACACTCACAGTGATCACCCTCTCAGTGTGACGCAAGCTGGAGAGGCAGAGTAGGGGGCTGGCGGGGAGGCAGCATTACAGGACGTGCCACGTCCTCAGAGCAGTGTGGCCTGGCGAAGAATACATAAAGAGATGGGAGGGCAGCATTGTGGGACCTATAAGGGAGGGAACAGGTGAGAGGTGGGAGATGGGGGAAGTTCAGGTGGAGGCGGAAGAGAGGGCTGATCGTGAAACCTGCAATGGGAGGAGGAGCAGCATAACCAGAGCTTCTGGGCCCACCCCGAGCAGAGCAGCCTGGCAAGGGAAGGAAGGGGCTGGAGGACAACATAACAGGCCTGCACGTGCTGCCGCACTTTTTGCGACAGAGCTGTATCACCACCTGGTTCCTGACTAATTCCCTTCTGGAACTCTGCAGCAAAGCCCAACACAATTAGCACAACGCAGAGTCTAACAACTGACCTAGGATGGCTCTGACAATCTTAACAGGCTGCAGACACGTGTAAATGCCATACCAATGAGCATTGTGGAATTCTGTACAGACTAGGTTTTATTGAGGTGACGATAATGCTCTAATGCTCAAGTGTATCAGTGTGATTTAATTACATTAGGGAAAACCCTCTTGGCCAATAGCACTGCAAATTGATGAAGGATTTATCTTGCATGCTGCTGCGTTATTAAGTTTTTAAGCAGTGTAAAAAGTGTGGGGAAACTGTCAGTGCAGCAAGTACTCATTTTTGGCACTAATTATTCTCAATTAAATCCTGTACTCCTGTCCACCAACATGTGGGCAAACCCAAAGCACCTCTCTTTAGAACCCCATAGGCTCTTTTTTTGGTTGATCACACAAGGTCTCGAGACAGCTGCAAAAAGCCAAACCTAAAAATGTGTACGTTTCTCCCATCTGTTCTTTTAATCACAGTATAGCACAAACAAGAAAATAAATGGCACTCGCTTGTACAAGACAAATAAAAAATTAAATATTTATTTGAATAACTGAGTTCAAGTTCGAACTGTAATGTTGGCAATGTAGAATTATGTTTTGAACTGATCACAAAAGCGTGCACAGAATGAATCTGAGCATTAGAAACAGCTGCATGTGTTAAAGAAACAAAAATAAACTCATGCTATCACTATACAAAATATAAAATGTTAAACACTTTCAATCACGGACCCGAATGTTTGTTATAGATCATATTTTAAAAAGATGTTACTATTCACATACTGAATGTTAAATGCACAGGAACTCTCTCCATCATTTGGTCGTCAAGATCTTTTTGCACTTTTGCGCACATTACAAGCAAGCAGGTATTTTATGGTTTACAATTTTGCTACTGATAATGAAAACATTAATAGTACGGTAAGAGTAATGTATAAAAGAGTTTCTTAAAACTAAAGCACTTCTCATGCAAAATCAGTGCTTTCTTTTTTAACAGAAGGCACCCTCGTAGCAATATTACGAATAAAAGATATACTTCTGAGATAGACTGACATTTATTGTGCAGTCTTTTACTACAGGAAATACTAATGTAACTAACTTTCTACAATAGCTACACAGGCATCAACAATTTAGCTTCATACTAATATTTCCAAGCAAATGTATTCTGCGTAAATGCTAGAGGGTGTACACAACTATAACCGCAAAGTATGAACATACCCCACTGTTGATCAAGTGGAAAGTATACGTCTAGTGTGCTTTTTACAGCCCCAAAAGAATTGGGCCAGTAGCAAAAGGACACTCACTGCTCGTTGACACTATAGTGATGTGTGTGAAAGAGAGACAACCCTTAAGAGCCACTGCAGCAAGAAAAGTGTCTAAAGATTCAAAATGAATCATCAGTATTTGATAACAATCTATTTCTTCAACTTAGAAGCTGCCTCAAAATTAGGTGCACCTTCAATTAATGTAACAGGAAAAAAGGCAATGAATCTTATTCAATTGTATTAATCATACCGGCTCGTAAAATGACCTAAGGCCACTGAGTGGGTAGACAACTAGATATATATATATATTTATATATTTTACAATTATTTCATTGTACTGTTCTAAGGAATAGATCTATTTAAAAACAAAAACAAAATGTTACTCGTTTCTAGGTTACGAAGTGGCTCCAGGCGTTGGGTTCACATTCTGTGTAGCCACTTGTGGTGCAACTTCAATAATTCGAGGTTTGTCTATAATTCTGGCGGTACGGTTGCCTTTTTCTACAATTCCAATTATCCATGCTTGATGGCCTTCCCCGTATTTTGGAGACTTAATTTCAGCGCAGAAACGTGCCGCCTGTTCACGTGGTAAACATATCAGTAGTCCACCTACATACAAGTTTAAAAAAAAACAAAGGGAAAAAAAGCAATATGTTACTTTTATAACATATTTCAAAGTCTACATTTTTTTTCACACGCTATAGACCTTTCAGTCTTTATTTCGGTCCTGGTCAATAGTGATCTTTCTCCCACAAAAAAAACGTTTAATTTCTCATAAAACGTGCTTATAGTTTGCTTCTCACCAATTTACATAATCATTCAAAATTATAAAGTTTTATTTCAATTAACGCATTTTGTAATTGCATATGTAACTCGCCAAGGACCAAGTCAAGTTGCCAGCAGCGTGTCACAAAATCAGAGATCCTTAACCCCTGCAGACAGTGCCAGGAGCCAATGAGAATCCAAGGATACACTGATGTCCATAGGACCCCTAGAGGGTGGGGCGGGTGTAGCTGCATTGCAAGGGCCTACGTAGCGTCTCAGAATATACTGTTATTAATTCTTAAGGTTCTCTTCAAACCATGGAGAATTACTTGCACTTAGGATGAGTGAAAAGTTGTTACCGTCTACCAAAGGTGAAAAAGTAAGGCACATCACACAGGGTGACAAAGCCTACAAATGCAGATTTTCCTTGTTTTCGACAGCCTCTGATCGAATGGATGTTAACTGAAAGAATGTAAAAGGAAATCGTATACGAAACATAGATCATTTTCAAAAGGAGCCTTGCATGGGATATGAACACTTCTTGTTTGGTAGAGACCTGCAGCCTTCCTTAGTGGATTAAAATGTAGGTGCACTGCACAAGAACAGCCAGCTCTGGCCACGTCATATCGTTTTTAGGTCGAGCATCAGCGCACATGCACTGTCTGCAATACCTTTTGTAGTCAATATACCAGGCATAAAACCTACTGCTGCTTACAATAGGCTGACTCCTGTGTCAGTCTTCTTTGCAGGCTCCTCAGTGGTTGGTGCTCCCGATACATCACTTCCGTGTTTCGCGAGGGAGCACCGGCCAAAGACAGTATCTTTACGCTGCAATTGTTAATAAATTCCTTTTGGGACTACTTTTTTATTTCCTCCTCCGGAAATGTGTGTTCTTCAGTGTCTCATGTATTTCAGTACTTTCACTGAATCAAACAAACAAGTTACTTACCTTCGGTAATGATATATCTGTAAGAAACATAGGTTAGTTATAGATTCCTTACCTTATAATTAACCCCAGGTGTCAGACTGGATCCATAAAGTTTTTCGTCAGCAGTACCTCTACGTGTCGGAAGGTGGCGTCGGTTGGTTCCGCGTCCGTCGTTGGCATTGTGGACGCCGGGATGACGTTGCGGTAGCTACTTAGATGCCGCCCTCGTGCACTGACGTCAGTTCTGTACACGACTTTCTGCGCCAGAAACGCAGAGCCATGCAAGACACTGACCACTGGTGCCCTGAAAGAATGTCCTTAACCCTAGAAATCAGTTAGCAGAACGGGGAGGATGGGTGGGGCGGTAAGGAACCTTAGAATAGATACCCCAGCAATACCAACCTCGGAGGTGGGTCTGCAAACCAAGATCACACCAGAAAGTCCTGGAGAACAGAACGGCCAAAGAATCTGTCTCTCCGGAATTGACTGTCCAGGCAGTAGTGTTTTGTAAATGTCTGCAGCGATGTCCACATAGCTGCCTGACAGATGTCATTTAGAGGGACCCCTCGTCCCAAAGCAGTCGTGGCTGCCGTCACCCTGGTGGAATGGCCCCACTTGAGGCTCCTTTTTAGCTCAAAAAAAAAAAAGGCTTTAATACGCAAAACGACCTATTTAGAGATGGTCCACTTGTGTACGGCCCGAACTTTCTTGGCGCCAACGTAGCCAACAAAGAGCTGGTCATTTACCCGGGACTGTTTGGTGCGATTCAGATAGAAGGAAAGCACATATTTTTGGTCCAGTCAGTGGAGTCGCTCTTCCTCTTTAGAAGGAGGCGGAAAGAAGGTGGGCAAAGTGATGGTTTGCCCGATGTGAAAGGAGGTGACCACTTTGGGAAGAAAGGATGGACTAGTTCTTAGGACAACATTGTCCGGATGTACAGCCAGAAAAGGAGGCTTGGTTGAAAGAGCCTGGAGCTCACTCACCCTTCTGGCAGATGCAATGGCTACCAGGAATGCAGTCTTAAGAGTTAAAAGTCGTAGAAGACAGTTGTGAAGCAGCTCAAAGGGAGCGCACATCAAATAGGTCAAGACCAAATTTAAGTCCCACTGAGGCATCATGAAGGAAATAGGAGGAAAGATATGAGTGATGCCTTTAAAGAAACTATTTACAACCGGGGACTTGAAGAGAGAAGGCTGATCAGGAAGCCTTAGAAAGACAGAAATGGCCGAAAGATAGCGCTTGATAGTGCCCAAAGCAGAGCCCTGCTGAGCCAAAGACAGGAAAAACAAGAGAACCTCAGAAAGAGGGGCAGAAAGGGGATCCACAGCCTTTCCTGCGCACCATGCCACAAATTTATTCCATCGGCAGGCGTATACCGCCTTAGGAGGGAGGCCACGCTGCCAAGATTACATCACAGACTTCGGGAGGCAAGTCAAATGACGTCAACTTCTGCCGCTCAATCTCCACGCAGGAGGTGGAGGCTGGACAGGTTCGGGTGGAGGACCGTCCCCTGCTGCTGCGACAGAAGATCCACCCAAAGAGGTAGTCTGGTCGGAAGATCGATGGCCATGTTGAGCAGGTCAGGATACCAGACTCTTGGTGCCCAGTCCGGAGCGACAAGAATGACTTGGGCCCGGTCGCGACTGATCTTCTTCAGCACTCTGGGCAGAAGTGGTATAGGCAGAAAGGCATATAGAAGACTGCAACTCCACTCGCGACAAAAAGCGTCGCCACACAAGTGCCGCCTTGGAAATTCCAACGTGCAGAATTGCTGACATTGCGCGTTCTCTTCGGTGGCGAATAGATCTAACCAAGGCTCTCCCCACTGCTGAAAGAGACCTTGCACCACCTCCAAGTGAAGACTCCATTTGTGATCAATCATGCACCTGCGGCTGAGTTCGTCCGCCCTGGCATTCAGAGAACCTGTAAAATATAATAGAGAGAGACCCCCTGCACCAGGTGAATAGGGTACTTTTCAACAGTAAAATCAAAAATTCCCTTGGCAAGATACTACGAAATAGAGCCCAAATGTTAGTATTGGACACTACTATTGTACAATTATGACAAAACATATATGTGTATATAAAAATTATACCAAATTAATTTGTATATTAAAAACAAACAATGCACAGCAAAAACAAATTAACATTCCATTGGCATATTATGCTAAAAATTGTCACTATCATAATTCATCTAAAAATGTTATATACTGCACAAATTCTCACATTTCACATATTAGTGTGAACAAAAAATATCGGCCTAAATAAAAACAGTACTATACAAATTGGCAATTATAAAAACACAAAAGGGGGGGGGAGACGAACAGAAGACAGTATGATTGTCATCAAGATTTGCACATCAAGTGTCAAAATTCAAAAGCTCAATTCTGGACACACTTAATTCTTGCAATACACAGGATGAGCTTGATTACTCGATTGTGCAATTTGTTGGCGCCAATGGAATGTTAATTTGTTTTTACTGTGCATTGTTTATGTTTTTAATATACAAATAAATTTGGTATAATTTTTATATACACATATGTTTTGTCATAATTGTACAATAGTAGTGTCCAATAGTAACATTTGGGCTCTATTTCGTTGTATCTTGCCAAGGGAATTTTTGATTTTACTAATCAGAGAACCTGCCAGGTGTTGAACCCTCCTGACGTAGGGTCCACAACCCCACCCCGCCCTGTTTGTTGCAGTACCACATGGCGGTGGAGTTGTCCTTGAACACCTGCACTACTCTTCCCCGGACAGAGCGAAGGAATGCCCTTAGCGGCCGAAGCCCCAGAAGGTTGATGTGGAGCTCTGACTTCGCCGGAGACCAAAGACCTCTGATCTCCACTTCTCCCATGTGGCTGCCCCAACCCAGAAGGGATGCATTTGTCACCACTGTGTGATCTGGTTGGGGAAGGGAGAGGGATCTGCCATTGACCCAATCCTGGTTTGTGAGCCACCACTGCAATTGTCGTGCAGTGCCCTCTGAGATCTAGATGCAATGGGACAGATTCCCCATATGCTGCGCCCATTGGAACTTCAGGTCCCACTGCAGAGCCCGCATATGCCACCTGGCATAATCGACTAGCAGGATGCAGGAGGGCATGAGGCCCAGCAGCCTCAAAGTCATCCTGACCGAAACCCGGGATAGAGGCTGAAAATCGGAATCATAGCTCGAATATCTCTGACTTGCAGTTCGGGGGGTTAAACTCAAAACTGCGTTGTGTCCAGAACTGCTCCGATGAATAGGAGCTTCTGAGAGGGAATCAAATACGACTTTGGCACGTTAATGGAGAACCCCAGCAAATGCAGAAGGTCGGTCGTAAACTGGAGATGGGAGACTACTGCCTGGGGCTAGCCCGCCTTCAACAACCAGTTGTCTAGATCGGGGAAGACTGGAACCGCTGATCTGCGCAGATGAGTAGCGACCACCGCCATCATTTTCGTGAACACCCAAGGTAAGGCCAAAGGGGAGTACGATAAACTGAAAGTGCTCGTGGCCTGCCGTGAACGGCAGGTAGCGCAGATGGACCGGCAGGATGGGGATGTGAAAATAGGCGTCCTGCAAGTCCAACGCTACCATCCAGTTTCCAGGGTCGTGGGTAGATAAGACCTGAGCGAGTGTCAACATCTTGAACTTCTCCTTCCGAAGGAAGTGGTTGACGTTCCGGAGATCCAAGATAGGACACAGGTCCTTGTCCTTCTTGGGTACCAGAAAGTAGTGGGAAGAGCAACCATGACCTACTTCTGGGGCAGGAACGCGCTCAATGGCTCCCTTGGGCAGGAGAGCCATGAATTCCTGTTGGAGAAGACCCAGATGATCCTCCGACATGTGATGGTACTGAGGTGGCTTGGCTGGAGGGGTAGCCTCGAAGGGGAAAGAGTAGCCCCTTCAGACTATCTGTAAAACCCACCTGTCTGACGTGATGGTCGCCAGTGGGGGAGGTGATGGCGGATCCTGCCGCCCACTGGTGATTGATGGGTCTGAAATGTCAGACTAGGAAGGTTTGGAGGCAAAAGCAGAGGAGGGGTTGGTGGACTGGCCCGGCAGCTGGCCCCCAGAACCACAGTGGTGGCTCCCACGTTCCCGGCTGCGCAAATGTTGGGAAACTTGCATCAGCTTATGACTCAGGTCGGAACGTAGTGGGGCACCCCTTCAGTAGCCACGAAAGGGGCGAAAATACGACTGCGCAGGGCGGCTGGAGAGGCCCAAAGAGTTGGCCATAGCCCACGAGTCCTTGAAACGCTCTTGAGCGTTGTCTACTTTGTCACCAAAAAGCGGCAGCCATCAAAGGGCATGTCCATAAGGGTGTCTGGACATCCCCAGAGAAGCCAGTCAATCTCATCCAGGCATAGTGTTGAAGGACAACCGACGTGGAAATCGTACGG
The DNA here is from genome assembly GCF_964261635.1 of Lissotriton helveticus. Lineage (NCBI taxonomy): Eukaryota > Metazoa > Chordata > Amphibia > Caudata > Salamandridae > Lissotriton > Lissotriton helveticus. The sequence continues at coordinate 684,650,164 of NC_136057.1, read as the reverse complement.
CCTAGAGAATCGGTGGTATCCAGCCAACAGCTAATAGTAAACATAGCTGCATCCCTCCCGGCGGTAACAGCCTAGGAGAGTATGGTCCGGGACTCCTCCGGACACTGAGGCAGCACTTGCGCAACTGTGTCCCACACAGAGTGCGAATAACGGCCCAATAGACATGCGGTGTTTACCGACCGCAGTCCCAAGCTGGAGGAAGAAAAAATCTTCTTCCTAAGATGAACCAGCTTCTTGGATTCCCTATCTGGTGGAGCGGTACGGAATACGCTCTTGGAAGCAGAGGCTTGAACCACCAAGCACTCACGGGGGTGGGGTGTTGTGAGAGGAAAGTGGGGTTCGCCCGGGCGGTGGCATCTTGCAATCATCCTATCCCGGGAGCCCCAGTGTTGGGCCTGGACCAGGTGCCCAAAAGGACGTCGGTTAGGCTTCATTAAACGGCAGCAGGGGCTCCGAAGAGCTCGCTTTTGGTCGAAGCCCCTCTGTCAGGAGGGTGGTCCTGACCACCACTGTAGGGAGCTCGAGGTGGAGAGCCTTGGCCGCCCTATGCAACACCACTGCATGGGAAGCTTCTTCCTCCGTAGTCACGGTAGGAGGAGACTACATGCCAAGGTCAGGGGACGTATCAAGACTACTGGCATCCCACAGGTCCTCTATCCAGTCCTGGTCAAACTCCAACTGGTCTGTCAGAGGGTCACCTGACCTCTCCCAGTCCTCCTCCTCCTCCTCGTCCTCTGGGTGCCAATATAGCCTGAAAGGGACCCCAGGAGTGAACAGGGGCCCAAAAACCCCACTAGGCATCTGGTGACGCCGGTCCGCCTCCGTGTCCACATAAGGATGGGAGCCGGGGGCGACGCCGGTCGGAGACACGAACCGGCGTCCAGTGCGGGTGAGGTGCCGCGGGAAGCGGTGTCGGTGGAGATGTAATGAGGTTAACTGGTGCTGATCCGGAACCAGGCCTGGATCCATGGGGGGCCTGTGGCGCCAATGCCGGAGCCGCCAGCAGAGAAGGCCTTCGATCCCCAACCGGGTCCACAGGGCCAGAAGGCACGCCAGCGGTTTCGGGCTGCCCAAAGATGGCATGCATCGCCTCGTAAAACTGACGAAGCTGGGCAGGGGTCGTTCCGGGTCCTGGGAAAGGAGGGAACAAGTAGTAGGCCCTTCAGCGTCCGCACACGGAGAGGCAGCAGGGGCACCACCCGCATCCCTCGTTGCGCCAGCCAACCGACGGGGAGCAGTCGAAGAGCGGCTATGTTTCTTCCACTTTTTGCTGGGCTTCGACTTACCTGACCCCGAGTGTAAAGACTTGGATGACGAGTGGTGATGGCTCCGCGACCGGTCCCTCGACCTCCCACGCGGCCGGGACCTTGAATGGCAAGGAGCCGAATGCCTGCACTCAAGAAGCTTTCGGGACCGCTCCCTAAAAGACTTCGGAGCCATAGTTCGGCAGTCGGAGCACAACTCAGGGTCATGGTCGTGCTCCAGGCAAAAGAGGCACACGCGGTGCGGATCCTTGACAGACATTAGTGGGTTCAGGAAAAACAAGCCTTGAAGCCAGGCATACCTACGTGCACCAGGAGTCGTAGGACTCAAAAAGACGTCGACAAAAGTCTCTCAAAAAGTTCCGTCAAAAAATGACTGGAGGTACCGCTCTTTCCGGATCGGCACTGGCTGGTGCGGAAAAAGAAAGAACTTACCTCAGCGTGCAAGGGCGGCGTCTAAGTAGCTACCGCAACGTCATCCCGGTGACCACGATGGACGCGGAGCCGACCGACTCCACCTTCCGACGTACAGAGGTACTGCTGACGAAAAACTTTCCGGATCCAGTCTGACGCCTGGGGGTAATTCTAAGGTAAGGAATCTTTAACTAACTGTTTCTTTCTGATATGTGGAATGTTCATGCATTTATTAAACGTATGCCTGCTTTCGGTCTCTTACTACATTTTGTACACTAGATTTACACTTTAGGGAAAAAGTTGATGGACCTCGCCGGTTTTGTAATCCAGACAGGGCACTAAAATACAGAAAGGTTGACATAGACAGCATGCCCACAATCTCTCACCATGCTTGGCAATGCAATCAGTTCCTGGTGTTACAAATTTGACTTTTCCCCTCCTAAAGTCAATATGTTGGTGTGAATTGCTCACAAATCTGTGGTGCATTTTTGCTAAATCACTAAGCATACCAACCACATAGGAATTTATTTATTCCAGGCCATTTCAAAGCTGCAGGTGTGGGCAGAAGTATAAACCTGTGCCCAATAATATAACATGTATGGGATCAAATGAAACTTAGGTAACTGTATGAAACCTTCGGGTGCATAATAAAGCATAAAAAGACAGAAAGATGTGCAGAGTTCAAAAACACCATTGTGGTTTGATCACCAGAAATAAAGCATCCCTGTTTCGGAGAAGAGCGCATCTTATAGGTGACCGTTTTCACAGAGGACTGCTATGGAGCTATACCCTACTAAGATACATCAAATGCCCCAGAGACGCCGAAGCAAGCAGTACACACTCACTGTGCGTGTAATATGGTTCTATAGGGACTATAAACAATAGAACACTATGGAATTTTTAATCCCAGAAATTATGTTATCAGGCCTTAAGCTTTTCAGCCGCTGCCTCTGAGAAATAATTATAACACTCATTCTGTATTTGGAAAAGTGATGAGGTTAGCGTCCTGTTTGCAGCTGTTCATCTAAGACTGAGGGCTGTGGAGGGATTGCTTATGTCGGGTGTCTGTAACAGAAATTAGTGCACTACGAAAGATGGCAGGTCCATGCCAGGGCGCGCTGCCACGTTCATCAGCAGACACTCTAATGAGAAGTGGCACTGACTCTTGCTGGTGATGCTGAGCATTGCAGTTCTCCAGCCTGGCAGATCTAGGGCATATGCCTTTGTAATGCAGCAAAGAGTGCCCTGGGGAATGCGTCTCACTTGCTTTTAGTGGATTTTGGGTGAAAAGGAGGATATTTATATTCATATGCAAAACAGCTAGAAAAAAATAACCATTGGGTTGCAGAGGAGAACGGGTGGGGGCGTGGAAGAGGAAGAGGAGTACTGCTTTCCATTCAGTCAGGTTTTCAGGTCGAGAATCAGCATGCATGCACGGTCTGCAAGACCTTTTGAAGTCAATATATTGTGTGTAATCCCTCCTGCTGCTTGTCTGCAAGACCTTTTGTAGTCAATATACCTCCTGCTGCTTACCATAGGCTGACTCCTGAGACAGTCTTCTTTGCAGGCTCCTCATTGGTTAATGCTCCAGATACAACACTTTCGTGTTTCGCTTAGGAGCACCAGCCAACTACAGTTTCTTTATGCTGCAATTGTTTATATATTCCTTCAAGGACTATTTTTTTATTTCCTGCTCCGGAAATCTGGGGTCAGATTCCGAAAAGTTTTGCTTCTATTCATCATTTTAACCCCTTCGACGCTCATGACGAGCTGGGCTCGTCATGGCGTAGCCTCCTCGCACGCTCATGACGAGCCCAGCTCGTCACGTAAAGTGCGCTTTCGCAAAACCCAGCGTACGGGCGGAATTCCGCCCGCACGCATGCGGTTAAAACGTACTTCCGTGGAGGGAACAATCGCAAACGAACAGGCAGCATGGTTCAGCAAAACACATAGGCAGCATGGTTAGGCAATATCAAAGGAATGTTTGTGTACAAATTAGAGGGACAGTGGGGCTTTTTCCACTTGCATAGGAGTGGGAGGTCGAGCATAAATTGGGGTCCCCTTTTTGGACAATATCAAAGGAATCCCTTAGCCCTCGTGGGTGCAGTTTCAGCAGCACACCGGTTCTTGATGCTGATCTGCTGGTTACGGATGGGGCACGCCGACATGGAAGGTGAGTTCAGGGAGAACGAGGATTTATATTTCTGCGCTTGCGGACCAGACTGTGTGCATCACAGTGTGTCATGTGTGAACACAACACTGTATTATTATAATCTGTTCACAGCTTTATTTGTGTGACAATGTGTAGTGTAGTTCCAATAGTACCCTTTCATGCAGGACTTACGCTGTTTACGGAAAACATATACTGTGGGCTTGGTGGCATACTGACTCTGTACACCCCCACCGAATATGTCAGCTATGTTTTCGCATTAGCTAGCTCGCAGTGCTACTAGAATCTCCTGTTATCAGAGAGATTAGTTTTTGCAACTTTAGAGCACAATAGACCCATCGGAGTGTCATAAAATTCTTAAGGTTCTGAAGTCAGGTTCAGCCTCTGACCCTTGCCCGGCGAGGACACTGGCAGCAGTTGCCGAGGTCATTAACACAGAGGTGAATACCATGATCAATATGTCCCTTCAGGAAGGGGTGGTACCACAGGCTTGGAAGGAGGCCAAGATTCTTCCTCTTCTAAAAAAGCCATCGCTGGGACCCCTCTGCCCAGGGAATTACCGGCCTATTTCCCTCCTTCCTGCTGTGGCGAAGGTGTGCGAGAAGGTGGTCAATAAGCAGCTGACGGACTTTGTGAAAAGGGAGAGGCTCCTGCACCCTGCTCAATCATGGTTCAAGGCATCTCATAGTACAGAGACTGTGTTGGTGGAGGTGGCGGAGGTCATCCGGGAGAGCTTGGACGCAGGCGGGAGAGCAGCACTTATTCTGCTCGACCTCTCGATGGCGTTCGATATGGTCCCACATGCACTCCTTTTCTCTCGTCTGGCGAAGATAGGTCTGTCGGGCGCTGTGTGGGGCTGGTTTCGGTCCTTTCTGGATGGGCGTGTCGAGCAGATTTGGATTACGCCGTCCTCCTCCTCACCTCAACCGGTAACTACAAGTGTCCCGCAGGGTTCCTCCCTTAGCGTCCTTTTTTTTAATATCTATGTTACTCCGCTGATCTATCTGGCGGAGGAGTTGGGGGCTAAGGTGATGACATATGCTGATGATACTCAGTTGCTTTTTACCTGGGACAAAGACGTGGACTCGGTATTACCGGTGCAACACTGTCTGTACTCCATTTTCAAATGGTTGGCAGAGGCACAGCTTAAATGTAATGAAGAGAAGTAGGAGGTTCTGCTCTTTGGCAAATTCCCCCCCAATTTCAGAGAGCAGCTCTGGCCCCCCGAGTTTCCTTCACCTACTTCATCAGGGAAAGCAGCAAAAAAACTTGGGGGTATGGTTTGATGAATGTCTTTCCTTTTCGACGCACATTAATAAGCGGGCTCGATGTTACTTTGGCCTGCTTAAAACTTTTAGAAGATTTTTTCCCCCTCCTTCAGGCAACGAGGAAAACAGTTACCTGTGCGCTGATTCTGTCAAGGCTGGACTATGCCAATGCCCTTTATTCTGGTGTTCCTGGGTACCTGATGAAAAAACTGCAGGTGGTTCAGAATACAGCAGCCACACTTCTTCTGGGCATTTCGGCTAGAAACAGTGTCCACCAATAGCTCCGCTCTCTTCACTGGCTCCCCATGTTGGATAAAGTCACATTTAAATCCTTGACTCTGGTCCACCGTGCCCTTTATGGCCGTGGCCCTCTTTACTTACAGAGGCATTTCTCTTTTTATGTTCCCGCACGTTCTCTGCGGTCCTCGTCCCTTTGCTATGCTCTGGTCCCTCGTTTTAAGTTTCAGAGAATAGGGGGCAGTTTCTTCACTGTGAAGGCGACGACTGCCTGGAACGCCCTCCCTCCTGCGTGACGCTCCATCCAGGACCCAGTTGTGTTCAGGAGGAAACTGAAAACACACTTATTCTCCGGATAGTATTCAGTCTCCTCCTCTGCTAGGTGCCGCAATACTCATGAGTGGTACAAAAGGGGGTGGTGATGGACGGAGCATCTGAATCAATCAAGCACTCACACCCAGTCAAAAGATCTCGGTTTAATCCATCACCGTTCTTTAGCCCACTACCACCCCAGTTCAGACATGGCTATATGCAAATCAGTCTGACCCTGTGCCTCATGGGAACAGTCCAGCCCGAACTACCAAGACATGTCTTCCCTGGACCGGAAACAAGCTTCCGAGAACCGGTTTCTGGCATTCCAGCCGTCTTCAGCCCGGCTTGCTTGAATCCAGTGGCAAAGTGAGCAAGGGACTCACGTCTGAGCATACCCTGCCACACTTATGGCGGACAAAAGCTGTACAAAACCCAGATCTTTTGACTGGGTGTGAGTGTTTGATTGGTTCAGATGCTCCGTCCATCACCACCCCTTTTTGTACTGCTGTGGCCGCCATAAGTGTGGCAGGGTATGCTCAGACGTGAGTCCCTTGCTCACTTTGCCACTGGATTCAAGCAAGCCAGGCTGAAGACGGCTGTAATGCCAGAAACCGGTCCTCAGAAGCTTGTTTCCGGTCCAGGGAAGGCATGGCTTGGCAGTTCGGGCTGGACTGTTCCCATGAGGCACAGGGTCAGACTGATTTGCAAATGGCCATGTCTGAACTGGGGTGGCAGAGTGGGCTAAAGAACGGTGATGGATTAAACCCAGATCTTTTGACTGGGTGGGAGTGTTTGATTGGTTCAGATGCTCCGTCCATCACCACCCCTTTTTGTACCGCTTTGGCCGCCATAAGTGTGGCAGGGTATGCTCAGACGTGAGTCCCTTGCTCACTTTGCCACTGGATTCAAGCAAGCCAGGCTGAAGACGGCTGTAATGCCAGAAACCGGTCCTCGGAAGCTTGTTTCCGGTCCAGGGAAGGCATGGCTTGGCAGTTCGGGCTGGACTGTTCCCATGAGGCACAGGGTCAGACTGATTTGCAAATGGCCATGTCTGAACTGGGGTGGCAGAGTGGGCTAAAGAACGGTGATGATTAAACCCAGATCTTTTGACTGGGTGTGAGTGTTTGATTGGTTCAGATGCTCCGTCCATCACCACCCCTTTTTGTACCGCAATACTCATGAGTAGCTGTGCGCGTTATAAATTTATGTAACATAACATAACATAATAACGTCAGACTCGTGGAAACAATATACTACTTTTCACCCAGTCACCTTTGCTTGCTTGTTTTGCTCTCAGAGAGATACACAGAAGAAACAGTTGAGTGTGTTTACAATAAGAATTTATTGTACCGTAGTTCTTCTCATGTAAAATAAGTGCACTGCTACAACTATAATCCAGTAGCAGAGACATAGAACCAGCAGTACAGTGAATAGAAAATAGTATTGTTCTACCATTTTGCAATAGTCATAAACACATACATGAATATGAAATGCATTTATAAAATAAAGTGTGTACACCTAAGATGCCTGTCTAGATGTACTCAAGTGTACCTATCATGTGTGTAGGTGCGAAAGAGCCTAAGTCTAAGAGCCAAGATTCCTACTAGGATTTAGTCAAACCCTAATACCTGAATAGTGAGATTGTGGGACCTCGTCCTGGACTTGAGCTTGACACCCCGCAAGGGATCGTCAGACCACTGTCAGCTGGAGCAATGGCATGTCAGAGCTGCAGCGTCTCTGGTCAGTGTGTCGGCCATGAAGTCTCGATTCCCTCCTGCTTACTGATAGCAAGAGGTGCTGCATTTATGCAGTCTATGTGCGATGTTCCCCATTGTTTAGTATGAGAATGACGTTGGGGATTAAACCATGTGTGTCGATGGAAGAGATGAAGTGGACCTCCTGTGGAGTGTACTCATAAATTATTCATATGTCCTAAGGATGATGTCTTAGCAATATCGATTGGGAAAAAACCACCCTTGGCATGGAACTAGGTGAAAGGTTTAGTCCATAAAAGGCTACTGTCCTTATAAGGCGTTATGTCCATACAATGCAGTCTGTCCTTATTTGGAGTTATGACCTTATAAGGCTTATTCATATGAAATGATGGGGAGACGATGTACGGAAAGTGTACAATGTCCCCCAGACCTATATCAGGGTACCGATATGAAATATAACACCCACTCCACCTTATAATTAACAATGATGATACACATTTATAACGGTGTCAGTGCATAAAATCATCAAGCAGTCATTTAAAATGTTTCCAAAAACGTTAAAACTTCATTTAAAAACAGTTTAAAACGAGGAAATAAATGTTTTTGTGAAAGTTTGACATGTTTAGTGAAGTTCCGCAAATCACAGTTCTAAATGAGTTCGATCACACAAGTTGAACTACTGTAAGCGTACTAAGAAGGCCATGCTTTGTTATAGAAAGTGTCAATTTGAAAAAAGTTCTTTTGAAAAAGAAGGGGAAAGAAAAAACCGAATTTATTCCCAGCACACGGGGAGTCAGATTATATGTCCTGGCTGGGAGACATAACATTGTCGTTGCCTGCTGTCGTAGGGGACAACATTGTAGTACCTCGCAAGGCACTTAAAGTGTGCATAAATGAAAGTCCTCAGTGCTGCCAAGAGTTGTTGGTGAGGCAGCCGGTGCTGCATTTGATACCTCGGTGCCAAGGGTAGAGCTGAAATCCAACTCAGCCAAGGGCACCTGCGGATCCTCGAGGAATGCATGCGTTAAGATGGGAATACGCCGAGGACAGAGTCGAGCAAGGGACCGCAGTAGTTCCAGCCTGGAGTCTAAGTCCGCTGGCGTCTCCGTTAGAGGTGTCAGACAGCTGTCCACCCCGCCTTCTCCTCTGCAAAACAGGTATCGGAAAACAGGTACGATGCACTCTTCGAAGACTGGTCTGAATGACAGGAACCAATAAGCACTTAGTTCTCGAAGTCGAGGCGCACCCAGATGTTGTACCATGCACTCACAGTAATATCTTTCCAGGAGAGCTTTTTCAATCATGCTGGTGGATGGTCTGTCCGTTGCGAAACAGGTAAACGAAAATCAGGATTCCAGCAATAGCAATCAGGATCAGAGGTAGACTCACGAAAATGCTTCTGAATAAGGAGTGTATAAATCGTTCAGCATTAAGTAACTCCCATTCAAATGTAATTCAAACACTGGCGTGATCACGGCAGCTGGATTTCTTTTCATGTGGCAAGACAGATTCGAAACTGAACCACTACAGGCCCATGCAAAACGATACCTTGGCACATGAGAGAAACGCTTAAAGCGCTCTTGCAGTTAGTACCACTAAGAAACACTTCTTGATCCTCACTCCTGCATCAAAATCTATATGGTAAATGCCAGGATTTCTTAATGTATTCTTTACCAAATTTTTCATATTTGCCTGCCTGCCTGCCTTTGTTCAAGGCAATAGTGAAACTGAAAGGTCGTGACCGGGAGAGTGATTTAGCCGTGGATTGGCCATTCTGTGGATGGTAACTCAGCCACAGTGAATGGAAGCCTGTCCAGTTTCTTCAATTTGCAGCATTGCATATTTAGCTCCCCGTTGTGCCATTTCTATCTTTGTATCAGTTAGATTGTATTCTGAAAACAGAGACGTACAGTTTATAAAACGCCAAGGCACAAAGCCTGCACGCAAAGATTGTAGCGTCCAGCTCAATAACATAATAGAACGTAACTGTGATTGGCGGTGTTGTAATATCGCTAAATCCTGTTCCAGTAGGTCTATAGTAGAAGATACAATGTTGCCCAATAAATATACTCTGGAGGTCAAAGTTGTTAACCCATTATCCACCACAGCTAAAGCTTTTTCTAAGTTTATACGGTCTATTTCCTGTATTCTCTCTACAGCTTCTTGTTGGGAAATCTTCCAGATTTCCTTATAGGCAGCATAAATGCCTGCATATATGAAACGTTTTCGACGTTGTTTCCTAGGTCCTAGCAAAAAGTCCCTAAGATCCATGTCTTGTGAGAGTAAAGAGAAGTGTTGTTTAACTTCTGCAAGTGTTGAGGTTTCTAGCCATTCTAGGCACAACTTCCCAACACTATAGGATGTCACTACCACTGGATGTTCTCTCTGTACATATCGTGGGTCTGGCCTATGCATACGGAGTCCCTTGGTGATATGCAGGAACCGTTAATGGCATGGGTTTGGGTTTGTGTCTAAGGGCCAAACCACTCACTCCTTCCAATTTGGGGCTGATCTATTGTACTTTAGTATGTCGTCAATTGTTACCCCTTTCTCTGAAGAAGAATTCTACCACCCCTGTGATGGTGTAGGTAATTCTGGAGTGTTCAGGTGGTCCTTAGTCTTGGCTATTCCCAGACAGGATGTCTGTTGCACAGTATCATTTAAAAAGATAATCTGCTGTGGAATGAGGCATGCTCTTAATAGTGTCTCTGTACCCTGGACTTGCCAGTTCCATGAAACCCAAATCAATTTTCAGTCAATTTCGTCTTTCCATAGGTTTAAACCCTGTTCAGACAATTGGGCCAAAAAGGAAGCAGAGTAAACCCGTTTAGTGTTTGTCAGCATAATTTTCAGTGCTGATTTTGGTACACCCTTATAATAAAATGAGACTGGATCTGTGGTGTTGAACCATGAAAAGTATACACATTTCTGTGCAATCATTTGTGAACTACTTTTTGGTGGTGTTGTGCAATGTTCCCACTGATGATACTCAAATACACAATGGATTTGTACAAGAAATGATGACCACAATGTTGATAACAGTACAATTTTTCATAGTCTGAAGAACCCTCTAACATTTGATTATTAGAAAATGCAGCAGTTTTTTTCTAAATCAGACAACATGTTATTTACAGTTTCAGTGTACCAATCATCAGAAAATGTACTGGAGGTAATTAAATCACTTAATGAGATTTTAAATACATGATTAATTTTTAAAAGTTCGGTTGGTCCGAATATGTTGAAATCAATTTTGTCCCATACTATACCATCGGGTATAGGACCAGCTGTAATGTTCACTGATGACAAGTCTCTTTGTTCACGATGTGATGATGGCTGTGGCTTCAGTAGGATGTTGACCTTTTGGGTTGTTGAACCTTGTTGAAGAAAGTGTTCATTGATAAGCATACTAAAAGTCAATACTAAGCCTAGCCAGAAAATAAAAAACAATATCCCAGAATATACCCAGAGTTCAATCCAAGGAGATACCAGGTATGACGTTTGAAGAAAGAGAAAGAAGTTCTTTAATTCTTGCTTGAATGGTGTTTTGGCTGGCATCGTTTACGGCTCGCTTGGATCCAGGGAAAACGTATCCAAGCTAATAAAATAGCCAGAAGCTGTTAGATCAATTGTAGGAATTGCATCGGGATTAGTTGAAATGTCCCTTTTCTCTCGATGAGGCATGTTGATGTAGACGTCTGTATTTTGTCTAATTGCAACTTGTGAGTTATTCTGATTTTCATTACGTATTTGAATGTTTGGTTCAAGTGGAACAAGTTCCATAGCATTGCTGCTTAGTCCTGCATTCCTTTCAAGTGGCTCTTCAAACGTCATGAGTCTTTCAGTTTGAACTTCTTGGATTGTAGCTAGAGGAGGGCATCTGCTACAGCGGAGTCCACTAGGCCTACTGTTTAGTATCGGTCACATAGATACATTTTTTCTCCTTTTTTCTGGCAAGAGGCAGAAATAACACAGTTCTTGTTCCGTGTACTGTAAGGACTGGTACAGGTTTTCTGTAAGAAGGTCCAAATTCCTTTTTGTCAGCAATTTTCTCTCTGACCAGATCCCCGACTTTTGGGATCCAGACAGGTCTTGCCGTGACTACCTTGACTTCCTCAGTGGCGGTCTGCTTTAGATGGACATTGCTTTGTTTTGTCCTGGATTCATTTAGATTCTGTAAAACAGCCAAACGATTATGGATATCAAATGGTTTTTCATTCGCCACTGCGCCTTCCCAATCAAGATCAGGTACCCACATTTGTATCCCAAAGAGGACCTCATATGGAGTGCCCCCCCCCCCCTAGAGCGCTTCTTGGCTGGTTGTTTAATGCCCGCTGTACCACATATAGGTGTGTGACCCAACTACCGCCCTTGCCTAATACCCTAGCTGTTAAAGATTGCTTCAAGTCCCGTTTTTTTCTCTCCAAAACCGAATTTCCCTTGGGATGGTACGGAGATGAGAACTGCGATGCTACTCCCATTCCTTCCATGGCCCCTTTGTAAGCCCGAGAGTTAAATGCAGGGCTGCGGTCAGAGTGTAACGTGCTAACTGCATATGTACCGATAAAGACTTGCAAATCTTTTATAACAATTAGAGCGTCAGCAGAACATGGAGGCCATACCCATAGGAATCTCACGCATGATTCCACTGCTACTTTGATATATTTGTAGGCCCCGTCCGTTTATAAGGGGCCGCAGTGGTCCAAGTACACACATGCAAGAGGTTTGTCTGACTTCAGTAATGGCATCTGTGCCGGGAGTGCAACGGTGGAGCCTTTCATCGGCTGGCAGATGTCGCATTTCAAGACATAGTCTTTAGTTTGCTTAGTTAACCCTAGCCACCAATAGCGCTGTTTCAGTAAAGAAATAGTCGCTGTAACGCCTGTGTTCGCAGAGCCCAAACCCTTGTGTGCAGCTAATATTAAACCTTGCCTACAAACCATATTTGGTATTTCTCTATCCCCCACTCCAGGAATCTGAGCATATTGAATGTTTTGTGCATCTAACTTGTAGGAGTATTTGAGTGGAATTTTTTTAGGTACTGCTGTGCTTCCTTTGCGTGATGCGATGAAAGCTACCATTATTTCTCGGTCTATTCTCGTTTTTGAACAAGCCAGCGCAGCTACGGAAGCCGTGTGAACAACCCCCTTTGCGGCTTCATCATCAGCCAATGAATTCGCCTTAACGTGAACGCCATCACGTTGATGACACAGTGTATGGATCACGCGAGTCCTCGGTAGTTCAGATTTCAATTCCGCTACTTGTTCCCATAACATTTTGTTTAATTGTGCCACCTTTTGCGTTTTTAAACCCGTTTTGATCCCAATACTGTAAGTATTCATTGTATGACTGTAAACTGTAAAAAGAATCACACACGATTAGTGTGGGGAATTCTCGATCCATAATTACTAGTGCCAGTATGAGTGCTTTTAATCCTGCCAACTGAGTCGTGCAGTCTTCTAGAGATTGCGTTTTTGTGCAACTAAGATGGAACTTGCCATCACGCATGTGACCTTTAACGATAGCACAAGCCAAAAATTATTGCCGCTTACTTCCTATAGCCGGTTGCTCAGATCCGTCAGTATAAATAATATATTCATACTGATCTAGAGGCAAGCTTTTATTTGATAGAGGATATTCTTTTTAAAAAATATATTTTTATTTGCATTGTTAATAACTCAACATTACAGTCATGACATTGGCAGCATAAAATCCCCTAGTCCCTCTCCCGCCCCTCCCCAATGGTACTCTGCTTTTACGTCTTCATGTTGTACAGGTGCACTGTCCATCCATCCTAGTGAACAGGTAATTCTCAGCACTCTCTACCAACCCCTCCCTTTTGCCCATGTCAGTTCGTAGATTGTTATTGTGTACCTCCCCCTCCCAGCCCCCCATCCAGCCCATGATAGTGTCTCCACTTGGACCAAATCTTTTTAAACTTCCTAGGACAACCCCGTGACTTATAGGTCACCCTCTCCGCCGCCATGTAGAGATCTAGCCCTCTTCTCCACTCATCCACGTTCGGGGGGGGGGGGGGTCGATGATCCCCAGTGTTTTGCAATGCCTCTCTTTGCCACCACTAGGGCCAGAACTAGGAACACCAGGAGGGGACGTGGCAAGTCAACATCGTTGGTCATCCCTAATAGGACCAGTTTGGGCTCTTGTGCAATCGGTACAGCTAATACCTCACTGAGCTCCGTAAATACGTGGTTCCAGTAGGTTTGTATCACTTCACATGACCATATTATGTGATAGAAATCCCCACCTTCTCTGTGACATCGGAGGCAATTAGTGTCTGTTGCTTTCCCCATTTTGTGTAGTCTCACCCTGTCATAGTAGGTCCTGTGTAGCACGTTGTATTGGATGAGACGGAGCCTAGACTTAATCGCAACCTCACGCGGATGCATCAACACCACATCCCAATCTATGTCCTCAAGTACTCCGACCTCCTTCTCCCAGGTATCTCTAAGCTTCGCCAGGTCCCCCAGCATATTATTGGTTAACGTTTTATAAGTGAGTGAGACTGCCTTAGTTTGTATCTGTTCCTGCAGAAGCCTACCCGCTAGGTGTATATTTTGCGCCCTCCAAGCATGGCGCAGCTGGGTGTATTTGAAGAGCTGTGAGTGCTGGAGCCCAAACTCTGATTTCAGGGTCTGGAAGGGTTTTAGTTCCCCTTTAGCGATCACGTCCCCAATTGTGGAGATTCCAATATCATCCCACCGTTTGAAGCCTTGAAGTTTATGCAATTCAGTTAACCACTTGCAATGCCATAGTGGTGTCTGCCGGGTGGGTGTCTTTTCCCAGCCTGTGCGCTTCGTAGCCTTATTCCAGATCCGTAATGTGATGGCCATAGCCGGAAGCAGTGGCTTCCTTGCGGAGCCGCCATACAAGTAGAACAACAGGTTGTGTGGGGACAATTTATGTCGCTCCAGGGCATATGTGGGTTGATCTGCCTGTGCATGCAGCCATTCATTGATTGGGGCCATGTGTTCCGCCTAGTAGTAGGCTTCGAGGTTGGGGAGTGAGATCCCTCCGCTATATTGGTGGCGTTGGAGAGTGGTTAGTGCTATTCTTGGCTGTTTGCCAAGCCATAGATAGGTCCTGAGGTCTGAGTGAATTTTATTCAGTAGCATGTCTGGGATTAAGTAATACTCATTTTGCAGGGCATATAGATATTTGGGGAGTATGATCATTTTGTACATGGACGCTCTACCCAAGAGTGTCAGAGGTAGCTGCCGCCAGCGATCGATGTCAGCTGTGGAGTTTAGCATTATCCTCTCTAGGTTTTATTGCAGCGAGAGTTTCTTATCCAGGGTGATGTAGATGCCAAGATATTGGAAGCCCTCAGTGGTAACAACCAGTCGGTCTGGCAAAGTCGTCCCCCGGTCGCACCCTCTGGGGTCATACAGATTAGACTTTTGCAAGTTTATAGCATAGCCGGAATATCGGCCATAACGTTCCAGTTCCAGGAACAGCTCCGGGACAGTGGTGTCCGGGTTGGTGATGTATAGGAGTACATCGTCCGCGTAGAGGGATAGTTTCTCCTGTGTCAGGTCCGCATCCGTTACACGGAATCCGGTGATCTGTTGATTCTGTCGGACCCTAGCTGCCAGTATCTCAATGGCAAGTGAGAACAGGAGGGGTGACAAAGGGCAGCCTTGGCGTGTGCCTCTTTGAATTTGAATTTCGTGGGACAGTCTCCCGTTCACCCTCACTTTAGCACGCGGATTGGTGTAGAGGAGACGGACCCATGTCTGAAACTTTGGGCCAAAACCAAATCTTTGTAAAACGCCCTCCAGGAACGGCCAGTGCACCGAGTCAAAGGCCATCTCGGCGTCGAGTGAGAGAAACCAGTGCGGTGGCTCCCTATCTCTCACATCCTGCAGCCAGTTATGAGTGCGCCTAAGGTTGAGTTTCGTGGCCCTGTCGGGCAGGAAACCGGTTTGGTCCAGGTGTATTAGGTCCGGGATTACCGATCTCAGCCGCTGCGCCAGGACGGTCGCAAGGAGTTTCACTTCCGTATTTAGAAGAGAAATGGGCCGGTAGGACGCACAGTCCTCCTGTGGTTTGCCCTCTTTATGAATTGGGATGATTGTCGCCAGTGAGAGGTCAGCGGGGAGCCTTCCCTCCTGATATGCTCCCAGGAAGAGGTTCCTCAAGTGCGAGGCCAATATATCCGCCGTGCACTTGAAAAATTCCGCCGGGAAACCATTCGGTCCCTGGTAGAGGATATTATTGTTCATATTGCAGGAATGCTTGTGTTTTTAAACTTGGATCAAATCTGTATTCAACATCTGTTGCAGTAAAAGAATTATGTCACTGTATCCATCTCGGATGTAACGCTTTCGCATTTGGGATGCTGGCCTTTGTAACAGCTTCTAATGCCGGTACTGGAGTTACAACAATAATGCCTTTTCCCTGAGCCAGTGCTCTTTCTCTCGCTACAGCAGTCTGAACTGCTGTCAGGATTTTTTTTGTTGAAGTGAAATGCATTTCTGCATTTGTGTACAGGTGTGATTTGTAAGCGATTGGTACAGTTTCTCCTTCAATAAAGGGTAAATAAGTGTACCTACATTGACCCGCGATTATTCGGATCACTAAGTGGCGTACGTTTACGCGTGTTAGGAAGCAATCATGTCTTCCTGGATTAAACATAGAATATAAGTATGTTCATCTGTCCAATCTCTGGCTGAAAAGTCAGGTTTTATTAAGTCCTAGAAAGGTTTTACCCTTTGTGCGTGATCTAAAATGTATGTCCTGACGAAATTTAGGAATCCTGGTATTGATTGTAAATTTTTAAAGATTTTGGAGGCTGGAGCAGCACACATGCTTCTAAAAAGTTTGCTGCAAGACTTTTGCCTTCACTTGACAGATCTTATCTCAAAAATAGGACATTGAGGTGGGTTATTTTTTTTTTCCAGAACAAATTTTATTTGGTTTTAGCAGTTGACAGAATATAAAAGAAACACTGCTTCCATATTAGCAGGAGGACAGTGGAGGTGGGTTATTTTTGATTTTTTTTAAGTTGAATTTGTAGTCTTCTGCGGCAAATCCCATAATAATGGCGCTTTACCCTGGTCAAGTGCCTCTCTAAGTTGTTGTCTGTCACATAAATATCATCCACACAGGACAACACTTCATCAAATTTCTGAAGTAATTCTGTTACTCTTGCTGAAATGCACCCAGGCTGTTTTTATACCCTTGTGCTAGACGACAAAATTGTGGCTGGGACCCCAACGCACTGAATGCGGTTAGATACCTGCTTTCAGAAGCTATATTTTGGCAGAAAAATCCATTTGAGATATGAAGTGTGGCTTTGTATTTTTTGCACACAATGTTATTCATTAATGCGGCACTGTGTGCCTTTTGGATAGCAAATGTCTTTGTGCATGAGTTTAAATGTCTGTATTCTAAAACTATACAACATGTATTGTCTGGTTTAGCCACTGGAAACAAAGGATTGGTCATTGGAGAGGTACATTTTCCAACGAGTCCCTGGTACTCAAGTTGATCTAAGATCTCCCTGATGTCTTTTTTAGCTTCTTGCTTTATTGGCTATTGCCTCCGAGCATTAGGTGAAACTTTTAACGGGATCACGTGGTAGGTTGAGTTCTCATCCCACCCTGCGTGATTTTTGTACAATGCCGGAGCTTGGGCTACTGCCCACTCCTGTGACTATGTATGTTTAAGGTGAACGGGAACGATGTTGGAAAATGCATGAAAAATTATACTTTCTCCCCTGGGGCACTCCATAACGAATGCAGGCGGCCAATCTTGTTCTGCTAACAGGATGTCATAACCAGATGATACGTTTTTCCAAAAAAGACCTTTTACTTTCCTGGGCTTGTCCCCCTCCAACTGGAGTGTTATTTCGTATAACTTTTGTGGGACGCTCACACTGGTGTCTGGTGTTTCCACCGTGATGTAATCATTCAACTCCGCTGTCACCAGAAATTCCTTCAGGGTTCAGGCGAACTATTGTTACTTCTACCGCACGGTCTGGAATCATCAGAGCCCATTCCCCGTTCAGAAGTTGTGTCCCCAGAATTCTGTGCATGTCTGATTTTCAGACCAGCAACTTTCTTTTTCTTAAATTGAGGTTTTAGATTTTGCTTAAGTAAAGTCTTGAGCGCACTGCTGGTCTCTGGACTGTGTGCGCTCCACTCTATTTTCTGATTGTCCTTTTCTTTCTGAGCTTTTCTTCGAGCCCTGAAAGGAACGAGAGGAATGTGTATCAGTATCCTGATACCCGTCAGGTTTCCTAATGTTATCTCTATTCCTAAGGTTATACCTCTTTTCAGAGAGCTCCTGTGGAGGAGACCTACCTCGGGACTGAGATCTCTTGTCTTAAGAGTTTTTTTTTATTATCCCCCTTCTTTTTAGAAGAAGTAGATGTCTGCTTAGAAGTGTCCTCTTCGGGACTGCCCTGTAGTTGAGGTTTTAAAATTCTCCCCCCCCCCCCAAACTATCTCTGCCTAATTCTGCATACTCGGTACAAAAGGACGGAGCATCTGAATCAATCAAATACTCACACCCAGTCAAAAGATCTGGGTTGAATCCATCACCGTTCTTTAGCCCACTCTGCCACCCCAGTTCTGACATGGCTATATGCAAATCAGTCTGACCCTGTGCCTCATGGGAACAGTCCAGCCCGAACTGCCAAGCCATGTCTTCCCTGGACCGGAAACAAGCTTCCGAGGACCGGTTTCTGGCATTCCAGCCGTCTTCAGCCCGGCTTGCTTGAATCCAGTGGCAAAGTGAGCAAGGGACTCACGTCTGAGCATACCCTGCCACACTTATGGCGGCCAAAAGCGGTACAAAAGGGGGTGGTGATGGACGGAGCATCTGAATCAATCAAATACTCACACCCAGTCAAAAGATCTGGGTTTGGCCACCATGAGTGTGGAAGGGTATGCTCAGACGTGAGTCCCTTGCTCACTGCACCATCAGGATTCAAGCAAGCCGGGCCGAAGACGGCTTTAATGCCAGAAGCCGGTCCCCGGAAGCTTGTTTCCTTTCCAGTGAAGAATTGGCTTGGTAGTTTGGTCTGCCCTGTTCCCATGATGCACTGGGCCAGGGACAGACTAATTTGCATATAGCCAGGTTCTGAACTGGGATGGTGCAGTGAGCTAAAAAACAGTGATGGATCAAGCCCTGATCTGTTGACTGGGTAGGAGTGTTCTGATTAACTCAGATACTCTGTCCATCACCACCCCCTTTTGAAAATATTTTGGCCACCATGAGTGTGGAAGGGTATGCTCAGACGGGAGTCCCTTGCTCACTGCACCATCAGGATTCAAGCAAGCCGGGCCGAAGACGGCTGTAATGCCAGAAACCGGTCCTCGGAAGCTTGTTTCCTTTCCAGTGAAGAATTGGCTTGGTAGTTTGGTCTGCCCTGTTCCCATGATGCACTGGGCCAGGGACAGACTAATTTGCATATAGCCAGGTTCTGAACTGGGATGGTGCAGTGAGCTAAAAAACGGTGATGGATCAAGCCCTGATCTGTGGACTGGGTAGGAGTGTTCTGATTAACTCAGATACTCTGTCCATCACCACCCCCTTTTGAAAATATTTTGGCCACCATGTGTGTGGAAGGGTATGCTCAGGCGTGAGTCCCTTGCTCACTGCACCATCAGGATTCAAGCAAGCCTGGCCGAAGACGGCTGTAATGCCAGAAACCGGTCCCCGGAAGCTTGTTTCCTTTCCAGTGAAGAATTGGCTTGGTAGTTTGGTCTGCCCTGTTCCCATGATGCACTGGGCCAGGGACAGACTAATTTGCATATAGCCAGGTTCTGAACTGGGATGGTGCAGTGAGCTAAAAAACGGTGATGGATCAAGCCCTGATCTGTTGACTGGGTAGGAGTGTTCTGATTAACTCAGATACTCTGTCCATCACCACCCCCTTTTGAAAATAATTCTGCATACTCGGTTTCAATTATTGTGGGTAGTTCAGCCTCCTGAGTTAACGGGCTGACCTCCCTTAGAAGTTGGCGGATTGCCACAGATGCTTCTTCCCCTTTAATATTAGCTAGTATTATGGCTGATACCTGGTCGTAGTTATTTAAAAATGTCATCCCTAAGTTTAGGGCAGGTTCTGCTCAATAGTCATTTTGTATTTGTCTTAATACATCTGGTATTACTGATAATGAAGGGATACCATGAGTTCTTGTATATATGGCAGCAAAGACTGGACCCAGAAAGGTGTACTGTGGTGTAATCCCCATGGGCAAACAGATTGTTAACATTGTTTTTTCAAATGGTGTTGTATTTGGAAATACTGCTTCTAACTGGGTTATTTTCTGAGCTACCCAGAAAGGAATTTGTTCACGTTTTGTGGGCACTTTGCCCATTACCGCGAGTAAGGTTTGTGGAGTAATAATTTTAGTACTAGTGCTCTGTGTAAGAGCTGCAGTAGGTGTAATTACTGTAGGTTGGACCGCTAGTGTCCTTAAGACGAAGTGTGTCATGTTTCTGTAGAGTTTTATCAACTCTTTGAGTTGAAAAAGTAGTTCATCACCTGGCATTGTGTCAATGTCTGGATGTGGTGCATCGGTCGCTAATATTGGCCATCTTGCTCCAGGTCTTCCTAAAGGAACAAGCCTTGCTCTTGCTCTTATGTGGGGTAGGGCACCATTAAACCAGAAATTATGTTCCTGGAAAGTAAGCGAAATCTCAGTCTCCTCAAACGGAGTGTAAGCAGCTGGAACTTCTTCATGTTTGTAATAATGAAAAGTATTTGTTACAGCATCCGCTTCTGGGAATATAACCCATGAGTAGAATACCTCTGTTTTGAAATGTTCGTGTGCCTCTATCACGAATATTACTACACCTCCTCTGGGTGGTAACCTATGTTTGAGTAGTTTGACTGTAAGAGTTTGTCTTACTTTGGGTGCAATGTGTATTGCAGCTGCATCTTCCTCTTCATCAGGAAGTGGTTGCTCTAGAGGGTTTAGTTCTCTGTTCTCAACAGACATTGCGTTTAAGACACAAAATAACTGTCAAGGAAATTAAGAAAAGGTTTTATGCAAAGGTTTCATGCACAATTTTTGGAAATATTCCTTCAAGCTTGATTAACCAACAGCTCTCGCCTACTCAGCTGTGGCGGAGCATTTTCCCACCTACTCCAGACGTCTCTGGGTATTGTAAGTGGGGTCCCTGAGAATAAGCACGACTGAGCTACTCAGATTCTACTGTTGAGTAAGTGCGCCATGTATTTACCACATTGGGCAAACCATGTTTGACACGTTGGGTGCCATTAGTCCACATTGGGCGCCATGTAGTGTGGTTCCGACAGTACCCTTTCATGCAGGACCTACCCTGTTTACGGATAACATATACCGTGGACTTGGTGGCAAACTGACTCTGTACACCCCCCCCCCGAATATGGCAGCCTATGTTTTCGCATTAGCTAGCTCGCAGTGCTAATAGAATCTCCTGTTATCAGACAGATTAGTTTTGGCAACTTCAGAACATAACCTCAGACTCGTGGAAACAATATACTACTTTTCAACCAGTCACTCATGCTTGCTTGTTTTGCTCTCAGAGAGATACACAGAAGAAACAGTCAAGCGGGTTTACAATAAGAATTTATTGTACCGTAGTTCTTCTTATGTAAAATAAGTGCACTGCTACAACTGTAATACAGTAGCAGAGATATAGAACCAGCAGTACAGTGAATAGAAAAATAGTATTGTTCTACCATGTTGCATTAGTCATTAACACATACAAGAATATGAAATGTATTTATAAAATAAAGGGCGTAGTCCTAAGATGCCTGTCTAGATGTACCTAAGTGTACCTAGAATGTGTGTAGGTGCGAAAGAGCCTAAGTCTAAGAGCCAAGAATCCTACTAGGATTTAGTCGAACCCCCATACCTGAATAGTGAGATTGTGGGACCTCGTCCTGGACTTGAGCTGGACACCCCGCAAGGGATCGTCAGACCACTGTCAGCTGGAGCGATGGAATGACGGAGCTGCAGCGTCTCTAGTCAGTGTGTCGGTCTTTAAGTCTGGGTTCCCTCCTGCTTACTGATAGCAAGAGGTGCTGTATTTATACAGTCAATGTCCATATGTTCCCCATTGTTGAGTATGAGGATGACATTGGAGATTAAACCTTAAGAATAATTTATGAGTACTCTCTACAGGCGGTCCATTTCACCTCTCCCATCGATGCACATGTGCTAAGGATGACGTCTTAACAATATCGATTGGGAAAACCCACCCTCTACATGGATTTAGGTGAAAGGTTTAGTCCATAAAAGGCTACAGTCCTTATAAGGCATTATGTCCATACAAGGCAGTCTGTCCTTATTTGGAGTTATGTCCTTATAAGGCTTTTTCATATGAAATGACGGGGAGACGATGTAGGGAAAATGTTTGATGTTCCCTAGACCTATATAAGGGTACTGATATGAAATATAACAAAATTGGGTGAAGCATACACTACTATACTGAAGCATTGTGGTCCGTGGCCCTCAGGGTCAAAAGCTAGTGATGAAAGGTAAGCAAGAATGCTGCAACCACCCCCACAAGTTACACACTACTTCACACTCATTTAAGAGAGACAGAAACGAGCCACAATGGTGACTAGCTTGCAGGGCTGCAGTAACACTGTAGGCACTGACACAGGTCTGTATACTCACATTGTCATCCGCACCAAAGACAGGCTAGGACCCAGAGCGATGAATGCACTTGGTGAGACCATACCTGAATTCTTCCTAACACCCACTTTCTCTGCAGGTACCCACTTGAAGTGTTCGGAACTGGATGCCTACCTCTAGACCCTCCTAATTAGAACGCTAGTCAGTGCTGGACCTCCAAATTCCCCTTTGTGGCAGGTGTTACCATCTAGTCAAACCACAAACACCACGGTTTCCTAAAAAGCAGAGTCGCCCCAAATGAAATGCACAGGCTGCCATGTTTAGGTCTCGCTTAGGTAGTGCTTGTGGTGTCTCTGCGAGAAATACTGTATTCAGGATGTGGGCTTTGAAAGCTCTGCCCATTTTCAAGGACTGCCCCTGTTACATGTGTCGATACTCAAGAGCTTGTGAGCATTATTTCTTTCTTTAAGGTGGAGCACTGGAGACCAGTGCTCCTGGTTTACAGAACTCTGTTGTAAATAGAGCTGTAAATCTTGCTCTTATCTTGCCACGTTTGCTGTGCATTGAAAGACCGAGGTCTGATTTGGCTACAGCTGCCTCTTCCTTTTGAAACGCATGGCCTGGCGTCACGGTCCCTGCCTTCCTATGGCTGCAGCCTCCTCTGTCTCAGAACTCAACAAGAATTTGCAATGCAATGGTCTCGCATTTGCGAGAGTTTGAGCTATTGACATTGTAAATGACAATGCCTTTTATTTATATGTTTTGAAAACCTGCAAGCGGTGTGTAAACATGTACTTTGTACTTATAGTGCTTGTTTACGAGAAGCAAGGTTGGCAGTAACAGCTCCCCTTTTACTGCCAGTCGTGCTTTTTATTTTAAAACACTAGAAGGCGATCTATGCAATAGTGTGTAATCTGCAGCTCATATGCCTCGAACATACTTTTCCAAAAACAGAGAACAGCATGTAGTGCCCGTGTAAACTCACGACAGCACCACGATAAATCGCATAAATGTGCAGGAGACTTCCTGTAGCTTAACCACTGCCTGACAGCAGGACTGATGCGCATGTCACATGACACAGCATGTGCAGGAGCTCGTGGCAACAGATAGAGTTACTTACAATACACTTTTAATAATTGCAGACTAATAGCAAGTCTCTGGCTTACCCTGCATTCAGGGTAAACATCTTCACTTCGCCGCCCGCTTTTCTAGTCAGACACGACAAACTCAGTCGAATGCGCCTCACAGGGTCTTTTGGATGCCCTGCTCCCGGTCCAGAGTGGGTCTGTTTCTCGTCAGAAGAAATGCATCCTCAAGTCATGAAGAACATGATGTGTATAATGAAGGCAAGCTCTTTATTCAGAATACATCCAGACCGGGAGGAAGCCCGTTAGACCTGGCCTCCTTGTTGTGGTATCCCCTGACTTTTTGCCTCTACCTCCTGTATTTTTGACACTGCTGGATTTGGTTTTTGCTGATTTAGATGCTTTGGGCACTTTGCCACTGCTGATCAGTGCTAAAGAGCAAGTGCTCCCTGGTTAAATTGTTTAACCATTATTGACATATTTGTTTTACCAGTAGGTCCCTAGTAAAGTGCACTGGGTGTGCCAGGACTGGTAATTCAAATGCTACTAGTGGGCCTGCAGCACTAATTGTGCCACCCACCTGAGTAGCCCTGAAATGGTGTCTCAGGCCTGCCACTGCAGTGCCTATGCGCAGTATGTGAACTGCCATGTTGTCCTGGCCGTGTACACACTTGCCAGGCCCAACCCTTCCCTTTTCTTACACATTGCACACCCATATGGTGGGCCCAAGGTACCCCCCTGGGCAGGGTGCAGTGTATGTGAAAGGTAGGATATGTTTCAGTGTGGGTAACATGTCCCGATAGTGAAATACTGCCAATTTAGTTTTTTTCACTATTGAAAGGCTATCTTGCCCATAGATTAGAATGGGGAATGCTGTGTATCATATTTACCTGCGTATCTTCCCATAGAGGCAAGATAGACATATGGAGTGTGGTATTCCTGAACTCAGAATTTTAGAACGCATCTTTTAGGAAAGAAGGTTTTTAAATTCCGTGTCAGAAAGTGGCTATTTTCCTGTTCAATCTTTCTGTGTGCCTCTGCCTGTTTGTGTATTGACTGTCTGGTTTCTGAGTGACACGGGCTGGGAGTGGCTGCGTCAGCACTAGGCTGAATAGACCTATCTGCACTTAGAGTGAGTTGCACCTGGGCCTAAAAGGACTGTGCCTACCTTTCACAATGCTGGTTACACCTCCTGCGGTGTGTCTGATGGCCCTGGCCTCCCCTCACAAAGGAAGAAGACATGCCCTGGCAGAGGGCACCTAGAACTGGTTTGGACTGGATCCTTGACCCCTTACACATGTAAGAAGGAGTAGTTTCTTACCTGTAACTCCAGTTCTGTAGTAGGGGTATCTCTGTTATAGTCATAATCTAGTGAATAGTCTCGCTCATGTGCGGGGACCCCGGAGCAATCAAAAATAATCTCTTAAGCGGTCTGCTTTGCAGTCCTGCATAGACACTTAAGAGAGAATTAAAGACAAATAATGCAGCCTGTACATGCAAGGCTACACTGTCCAGTACTTCAACTAGAAATGGAAAGGATATTCCACCAATATCACATTTAAACCTGTCTGCCAGGTTTCACCATGGAAAACACTTCCCCCCTTCACCAAATCCTTGGAATGATAGAGAGGAAGGGCAGGACAGACAAGCCCCCATAGGCTGCCATTATGTGGCTTAAAAAGGGATACCGTGCCTTTAAGAAAACTTTCCAGAATTCTCCTGGTATTCCAGAATGCACAGCAACTCCCTCCACGTTCAGTTCTTTTTGGAGGTGTATACAGCTAGACCTGTAGCATTCATCATTGTATCCTTTTCTCCACCGGGGAGGAGGGCGGGCGCTTATGACTATAACATAGATACCCCTACTACAGAACTGAAGTTACAGGTAAGAAACTACTCCTTCTGTAGTAGGGGATCTCTGTGTATAGTCATAATCTAGTGACTAGAATGGCAAGCCCATCCAAAAAACAACCTGGCGGTGGAGAAAAAATAAGGCAACACCACTACTGTGCAAACAGATTTCTCAATGAAGCCTGCCCAACCTGAGCATCTGCCCTGGCATCCGAATCCAGACAGTAATGCTTAGCAAAGGTATGGACCGACTTCCAAGTGGCAGCCTTGCAGATCTCTGCAATGAGAACGTTACGAAGCAAAGCTGTCGTAGCCGCTTTGGCCCTGGTGGAATGAGCCTTAGGCTTACCTCCTACGGTCTTATTAGCTTTCTGATAACAGAGCTGGATACAAGACACAATCCACCTAGAGATGGACTGTTTCGAAGTAGCCAGACCAGTCCTAACCGACCCATAGTTAACAAACAATTGGTCGGATCTGCGAATGTCTTTGGTTTTATCCAGATAGAATTTCAACACCCTTCTGACATCCAGAAAATGAAGAGACCTTTCCGCTGGAGTAGAAGGATTCTGGAAAAAAGTTGGTGAAGTTATAACCTGATTAACATGAAAATCAGAAATCACCTTGGGAAGGAACTTGGGGTGAGTACGCATAACAACCTTAGCAGCATGAAATACAGTATAAGGTTCCTGGCAACACAATGCCCTGCGGGCCGAAGTAATGGCCACGAGGAACGCCGCCTTCCAAGACAGGTGCTGCAGTGAAGCATTGTGAATAGGCTCAAAAGGCTCCTTCATCAGCCTGGACAGCACCACAATCAGTTCCCATGCAGGCGAAGGAAGCCGAACAGGAGGGAACACCTTCTTCAACCCTTCCAAAAAATCCTTAATCACAGGAATCTGGAAGAAGGATGTCTGTGGAGGGCATTTTCTGTACGCAGTCAACGCCGCCAGATGAACTTTAATGGAATGGAAATTAAGTCCAGACTGAGCTAAATGCAGAAGGTATGGAAGGATGACATCTTCCTTGCAGGTTGTCGGATCAAGGTTCTTAGACATGCACCAGATGCAGAATCTCTTCCATTTGTAAGCATAAGAGGTCCTAGTAGATGGCCTCTTAGCCTCCTTCAATATGTCCATGCAATCCTCAGGAAGATTCAAGTGGCCATACTGCACTATCTCAGGAGCCAAGCCGCCAAACTCAACGACGAGAGGTTGGGGTGCACCATCTGTCTCCCGAACTTCGTGAGAAGGTCCGGCCTGCACGGCAGTAGCATGTGACGAAGGAGAGACCGGTGCAGCAGGTCCGTGAACCACCACTGTCTGGGCCATTCCGGAGCAATGAGGATCATCTGCGCCCTGGACTGGGACAGCTTGATGAGCACTGCCGGAATCAGGGGAATGGGTGGAAAAGCGTACAGAAAGCTGTTCGACCAGTTGATCCATAACGCATTCCCCAGAGTCCCCTGCTGATAATACCTGGGTGCGAAGTCTCGGCATTTCCTGTTTTCGGCGGTGGCGAACAGATCTACGTCTGGAGTGCCCCACCTTGCGGAGACGTCTTAGAGTACTTCATCGTTTATGACCCACTCGTGGTTTTCCTGAATCAGTCTGCTGAGGGCGTCCGCCTGAGCATTCTGCACACCTGGCAGATGGGTGGCCGTTATCGTCAATCCTCTGGCTAGCAGCCAGTGCCAGATCGCCTGCGCTTCCTGTGACAGAGTGCGCGATCTCGATCCCCCTTGCATGTTCAGATAATACATTGTGGTCGTATTGTCCGTCTGTACAAGCAGAGAGTTGGTCTGGAAGGACGGAAGAAAAGCCTTCAGTGCCAAGTGAACAGCTCTGAGTTCCAGGAAAGTATTGTGGTACGTGGACTCCGTCTGGGACCACAGTCCTTGGATCTGTAACGGTCCAGAGAGAAGCATCCGTCACGATAGTCTGAGAGTGAATGTCCTTGTGGAACGGAACCCCCTTGAGGAGCTTCTCCGCCGAACACCACGACCTCAGGGACTGCTGAGCATGCAGAGACAACTGTATCCTATCGCCCCAGGTCCCTCGTCTCTGGTCCCACTGATCCTCCAGACATTCCTGCAGCGGCCTCATGTGCAGGCGTGCATGCGGAGTGAGGAAGATACAAGAGGCCATCGACCCCAGTAGGGAAGACACCGTCCACACTGTTGTAGATCGAGCAGTCGTGAGAGTCTGAGCCTTCCGAAGGATCGATAAGCGTCTCTCCTCCGAAGGACACACGCTTGCTGACAACGTATTGATCGATGCCCCCAGGTATTGTAGGCACTGGACAGGAGTCGGGACCGACTTGGACATGTTGATATGCAAACTCAACTGTCTCAACAGAGCGGCCTTCCTGTTGAAGTGTAGTTGCGCTTCCTGGAAAGTCGAGGCTTTGATCAGCCAATCGTCCAGGTTTGGGTAGACAAACACCTTGTTCTTTCTCAGGTGTGCCGCCACCACCACCACATTGCACTTTGAAAAAGTCGTTGGAGCAGACTTCAGTCCAAACGGCAGTACGGTGTACTGATAGTGATTGGTGCCGACCAAGTGTCGCAGGAACTTCCGGTGTTTCCGTGTGATGGGCACATGGAAGTATGCATCCTGCAGGTCTATCGCGCAGAGCCAGTCTTCCCTTTGCAGCTGAGGGTAAATCTGGTGCAAAGATAGCATGCGGAACTTCTCCCTGAGAATCCATTTGTTTGCTTGTCGCAAATCCAGAATGGGCCTGAACGAATAGTTTTCTTACCTGTCGGTGTAGTTTTGCAGCTTGAAGATCTTTCTGGATTCACTATGCTGTGCATTATTCCGCGGTCTTGTGGTTGGGTCCGGATTCGTAGTCTTTTCTTTGTTTTTTGTTTTTTTTTGTAGCCCAGGTGGGCGTCGGCGTCACACTTCCTGGGTGTATTTCCGGTGACGTCGGCATGCTTCCTGCGGAAGCTCCCACTCTTGGGCGCCATCTTCGGGTTCTTTTTTTCCGTGTTTCTTTCTTTTCCGAAGTAATGGCAATGTTCTATTTGGGTGATATTTTACCGCTTTATACTCATAAAGTCCTTTCTCTTTTAACCACCTCTTCTCTCTCCAGCCTCATCTTTCTGGCGGAGGTGGGTGGGTTCGCTAGTGAATCCAGAAAGATCTTCAAGCTGCAAAACTACACCGACAGGTAAGAAAACTATTCGTTTTGCAGCGTGAATCTTTCTGGATTCACTATGCTGTGCATAGATTTTGTAGCGGTTTCTCATCTCTGTGGCGGCTGGGTGGAAGATGAGCGTTGGTTATTGAATATGTGCTGGAGCACCTTTTGTCCGACTTGTGCTTCCTTGTTCATCTGTATGTCCACACAGTAGTGCTTCGTGAACGTGTGCACCGAAGCCCATGTTGCCGCCAGGCATATGTCCTCTATGGGTGTGTTAGCCAGGAAGGCTATTGTAGCACCCTTTTTCCTAGTGGAGTGGGCACGTGTCCCCTCTGCTAGCTCTTGTCCTGCACGTTTGTGGCAGAGTTGAATTGTCTGTGCGATCCACCGTGCAATAGTCTTTTTGGTTACTGCCTTTCCCATAAAACTGTTTGCGAATGACACGAAGAACTGTTTTGATTTCCTGTGTCCCTTCGTCCTCTCAATGTAGTGCATGACTGCCCTTCTGGCGTCTAGGGTGTGCAGAGCCCGCTCTGCGCTAT
Organism: Lissotriton helveticus; assembly: GCF_964261635.1. Classification (NCBI taxonomy): domain Eukaryota; kingdom Metazoa; phylum Chordata; class Amphibia; order Caudata; family Salamandridae; genus Lissotriton; species Lissotriton helveticus. Next base: position 684,621,564 of record NC_136057.1, on the reverse strand, counting down.
TTGTTGGTTTTTGGAAAAAACTCGGTATCTGTATAGACTGGTTCATATGGAATTTGGATACCACCTTCGGCATGAAGTGTGGGTCAGTCCTCATCACAACCCTATCATTGTGTATTTGTATGTAGGGTTCTTGTAGCGTTAGCGCCTGAAGTTCGCTTACTCTTCGTAAGGACGTTATTGCAACCAGGAAAGCTGTTTTCATAGTTAGCATCTTTAGGGAGGCCCTGTGAAGTGGTTCAAAGGGTTCCTTCATGAGTTCCGTTAGAACTATGTTTAAGTTCCATGCAGGTGGCGGCACCCGCTTGGGTGGTGCGATCCTTTTCGCTCCTTCTAGGAATCTTTTCACCACCTGTGATGTGAAGAAACTCCTGCACGTTTCTCCCCTTGTGTAGGCGACTATCGCTGCCAAGTGAACTCTTAAGGAGGATGAGCTAAGGTTCTTTTCCAGCAAGTGTGTCAGGTACTTTAGCACTGTGGAATCCTTCTTCATTTTATTGTGAAGTCTTTCTTTCCTGCACCACATTGTGAATCTTTTCCATTTCGCAACGTAGCACTTCCGAGTGCTGGGCCTCCGTGCCTCCCGAAGGACCCTCAGGGTGCTTTCTGGTAATCTCAAATGTGCAAACTCTATGTCCTCAGGAGCCACGCTACTAGGCTCAGGCTCTCTGGTTCTGGGTGTAGCACCTCTCCGTCCTGCATGGAGAGTAGGTCTTTCCCCTTGCCGAATCTGTGGGGTGCACACTGTGTCATCTCCATGATCTGCGACTACCATGTCTGCCTGGCCCACTGTGGCGCGACCTGTATCAGGGTCATGTTGCTCGCTCTGCACTTGCTCAGCACTCTGTGCATCAGTGGTATCGGGGGAAAGGCGTAAGCAAATGTTCCGGACCAATCTATCCATAGGGCATTCCCCAGTGACCCCTCCTCGGGCTGTCTGGATGCGAAGTTTTGGCATTTTGCATTCCGGCGTGTGGCAAACAGGTCCACTGATGGTGTTCCCCATCTGTCGAACAGCCACCTTGTCTCCTGAGCATTGAGCTCCCACTCGTGGGATGCCGATGTCTGTCTGCTGAGCCAATCTGCCTGTATGTTGTCCTTCCCTGGTAGGTGTATGGCTAGCAGGTCTATTTTGAGAGGGATGGCCCATCTCCATATCTCCTGCGCCAGCGTTGAGAGCGGGGCCGACTGTGTGCCCCCCTGTTTGTTGATGTAGAACATCGCGGTGGTGTTGTCTGTCTGTAGCAGCACCTTGTGTTTGTACAGTCTTGTTTGGAAAGCTTTCAGTGCAAGGAAGATTGTCTTCAATTCTAGGTAATTGATGTGCCTTGTCGCATCTGTTGGCGTCCACAGTCCCCTCACCTTGAGCTCCTCCATGTGAGCACCCCATCCCTTCAGGGATGCGTCTGTGGTGATGGTCACTGTTGGCGTTGGGGGTGTTAGAGGCTTTCCCCTTGTTATGTTCTCCATGGTCCACCATGTCATCTCCTTCTGCACTGCGTGCGTCACAACCACTAGATCCTCCCAACTGCCTGTAGCTTGTGACTATTGTTCCTGTAGCCATTCCTGAATGGGTCTCATGTGGAGACGTACATTGGGTACCAGGTGGATGCATGATGCCATCATCCCCATGATCTTGCTCGCAGTCCTCACTGTCCGAGCTTGTCCCTTCCGGTAGAGGCGAGTTTCCTTCACCAGCGCCCTCGCCCTCGCTGGGGAACACCTTGCCCTGTAAGGTGTTGATCTGTGCTCCCAGGAAGATCTTCACTTGTTCCGGCTCCATTGATTATTTCTTCCAATGGATGGAGAACCCCAGGCTTATGAGCGTGCTCGTCACTGTAGGTGCGTGCTGCTTGCATTTCTGGTATGAATTTGCTTTCACCAACCAGTCGTCGAGGTAAGGGTATACGTGTATTCCTTGCCTTCGCAGGTGCGCTGCGACTGCAGCGAGGCACTTTGTGAAGACCCTTGGTGCCGATTTTAGCCCGAAGGCTAGTGTTGTGAACTGGTAGTGGCTTTCTCCGATGGTGAACCTGAGCATATGCTTGTGCTTTCTGTTCATTGGGATGTGCAGGTAGGCGTCTTTGAGGTCTATTGTGACCATGAAGTCCCCGATCTGCAATTGCGGGAGCACCTCTTGCAGGGAGGTCATTTTGAATTTTTGCGTTCTTATGAATTTGTTCAGGAACCTTAGGTCCAGAATGGGTCTCATTGTCTCGTCTACCTTTGGCACCAGGAAGTACGTTGAGTATATTCCTATGTTTCTTTCCTTGAAGGGTACCCGTTCTATGGCCTGCTTCCGCAGGAGTTCCTTTGCCTCTTCCTGAAGACACTCTAGCTGTTTGCTTGCTAGTTGTTTTCTCCTTGGTTTTCTGCTTATTGGCCTCCCCTCCAACTCTATGCAGTAACCGAATTGGATGATGTTGAGGATCCATTTGTCTGATGTGATTTTTCTCCATTCCTGGAGGTAAAATCTTAACTTTCCTCCCACTGGTGTTATGTGGTCGTAGATGTCTAGCTTGTCTTGATCCCTCTGTACGCGCTGCCCCCTGGGATCCTTTCTGTGTGAGGGCACACAGAGTTTTTTGAAGTCACTTAGAGGTGGGCTGTTGTCCCCCTCTTCTATTCTGGCCACGTCCATTTCCTCTCCCTCGAAAGGACTGGCCTCTTTGTTGGTATTGCCAGGACTGCTTCTGCTGACCCTGCTGGGCCTGCGAGTCTGTCTGGTGCGTTTTTTGCAAAGCCTGGTGTGATGTACCTGGCTGGTTTCCACCTCTCCCGCCAGGCCTCTGTGACGGGGTGCCCCTTTTGTTGCCTCTGAACTGCAATGCTCCCATGGACCTTGCTGTTTCATTATCTTTCTTCAGTTGGCTGAGCTTCTCATCCACTGATGTTCCGAAAAGCGTGTCGCCGTTGAACGGTGTGTTCAGAATGCTGTGTTGCACCTCTGGTTTGAAACCTGAGATCCTCAGCCATGCGTGTCTTCTTTCAGTGACACCTATCATCATGAGCCTGCTGGAGGTGTCTGCTCCATCCAGGGCCGTCTTAAGGCAAGAATTTGCCGCGTTCTTCCCTTCTTCAACCAGTTTTTCGGCCTTCTGCCTGGCCTCCTGGGGCAGGTCCTTCACCAACCTCCCCAGCTCCTCTATGATCTGGTACATGTGTCTGTTTATCAGGGCGTTGGAGTTCGCCATGCGCCAGTGGGTCGCGGCATTCCGTTCGATCCTTCTGCCCAACAGATGCATCCTTTTGCTCTCCTTATCCGGTGGTGGTCCAGAGGTAGTGGGTACGTTGGCCCTCTTCCTTGCTGTGGCCGTGATAATGGAGTCTGCGGAGACCATCCCCTGAATGTAGGATGGGTCTTTTGAGGAATGTTTGTATTTTTTCTCTGTCTGGGAGTTACTGCCTTGCATGTTGCGGGCTCCCTGAATGCTTCCTTCCCCTGGGCCAAGACGCTGTCGAGCATTGGCAGGTACTGGCTCCTAGTTTGTGTTGGGAGCAATGTCTCCAGAAGGAAGTCTGCTTGCTGCTTCTCTTCATCGAGCTTCAGCTTGAATGCCACTGCGGCGGACCTTATTACCGAATTGTAGGCCCCGATGTCGTCCGGCGGCGAGGGCCTCGAGGGGTACGTGTCGACCGCCTCCTCCGGGCTGTCGGTCTCGACATCCATGTAATCCACCTCCTGTAGGTCAGAGGGGGCCGACTCTGCGTTCGTCCTGCTGTCCTCTTCCTCCCCATAGTTGTAGCTATCGTAGGGATTCTCGTACTCTTCCTGGTCGTCGACCACCTCGACGTCCGGGTCTTGTTCTTGTTCTTCGGTGACCTCGTCTTCCTCCTCGACCACCTCCACCACCGGTGGCTTGGTCTTGTGAGGGATCGTGAAAGCTTTCATCTTTGCGTCAAATTCTTTCTTCCGCTGCACGATATTTTCCATTTCGGCTTCAAGGCGCCTTCTCTTTTTCTCCATCTCGGCCGCGTGTTCCGCGTCGGATGGTTCGGCCGCTCTTTTCGGCGTCGTGCTTTTCGGTGCCGAAGTTTTCGACGTCGACGCCGAACCGGATTTCGGGTCTCTTGTCGGCGTCGGTAGTTTACGGTCCTTGTCCCTCGGCGTCGATCGATCCTTTTCGGGGACGATTTTCGACGACTTCTGCTGTTCAACAGCTCTCGGCGCCGGGGACTCCTTCTCAGAGGATCCGCTGGGCCTGTGAGTACTCGCGGACGACCTGGTGCTTTGGCGTCGGCGCTTTCGAGGCCTTGTCCTCATTTTTTCGAGACTCAGAGTCTCTCGGGTTCTTGGGGGCCGGAGAGTCTCCTACCTTATCAGAAGTCTTCGTGTAATCGGTCTCTACGACCGTGTAGCTGTCGTCTTCGGCGGCAGCGTTGTCCTCTTCCTCGGAAGACATCCCCAGGTCGTGGAGGGACGGAGTCGGGGCCTTCCCCTGCAGGGTGGCGTGCGCTACCCTCTGTCTCTCTCTCACACGAAGGGTCTTCGGGGTGAAGGCGGAGCAGGCGTTGCAGTCCTCGCTTTCGTGATTCACTGGTAGACAAAGGTTGCATACCGGGTGCTGGTCCTTCTGCGCATACTTGTGGTGGCAGTTACGGCAGAACTTGAACGGTCGTCGAGGAACTCTATGAATTCGCCTCTTCCTTTGCTGACTATTCGTCGATGAAGTTCTCTGGAGTCTTCTGATGACCTTCCTTGGTGATTTCTGTCTTTTCTTCTCTTCTTTCTCCAAAAATGTCTGGAGCCCAAACGGGAACGATCCAGACCCGACCGCGGAAAAAAAGAATCTGAAGATGGCGCCCAAGAGTGGGAGCTTCCGCAGGAAGCATGCCGACGTCACCGGAAATACACCAAGGAGGTGTGACGCCGACGCCCACCTGGGCTACAAAAAACCAAAAAAAAAACAAGAAAAGACTACGAATCCGGACCCAACCACAAGACCGCGGAATAATGCACAGCATAGTGAATCCAGAAAGATTCACGCTGCAAAACTCGTTCTTGTCTTTCTTGCGGACCAGAAAGAAGCGCGAGTAAAGACCCTTTCCCCTTTGAGACATAGGGACGTCTTCTATCGCCCTTTTCCTTAACAGGGTATCGGCCTCCACCTGGAGCTCGCATAGCTGGTACTGCGAGCAAACCGGTAGAATCGCTGGAGGCGGGCTGATGAAACGAAGACTGTATCCATTGCAAACAATATTCAGCACCCACTTGTCCTGAGTAATGTTTCTCCACTCTGCCAGGTAATGTTGGATGCTTCCCCCCACCGGAGCGGGTAACGGACGAGGGGGAAGTAGCACCACAGGGCTTAGACCCGGCCGGGCCCTTATTCGCTGCGGAGGACTGTTGTCCACCTCTGCCCATCTGGCGCTTCTGGAACGGTCGCTGCTGGTATTGCTGCTGCTGTTGTTGCTGCTGACCAGCCTGCCGACACCTGTCCTCTGCCCTGTGCCCCGTACCGCTGTTGGAACGGGCGGTAGGTCTTCCTTTGCTCCTTCGGCTTCTCTAACCCGACAGCCTTCAGGGTCTCAGCCTCTGCCTTCATGCGGGCCATCTCCTCATCCGCATGTCTGCCGAAAAGGGTCGCTTCAGAAAAGGGCAGATTGGCAACCCTCTGTTGAGCTTCGGGCTTCAGCGACGTCAGACGAAGCCAGGCGTGTCAGCGCAGGTTAATACCGTGGCAGTACCCGTGGGCTGCCAACAGCGAGGAATCTGCGCGGAGCTGATTATCTGGTTAGAGACCATCATCCCCTCCACGATGATCTCCTGGAAGTCCTCTTTGTGTTCTCTGTGCAGATGTTCTGAGAACTGCTGCAGGGACTCCGACAATGCTCTATCGTACCGCCCCAACAACGCTGAGGCACTGGCGGCATTCATGGACGTGGAGGCCGTACCACATACTCTCCTGCCCGCTGAGTCCATTAATCGACTCTCCTTGTCAGGAGGCACCGTCGATTATGGCGCGGTGGAATGTTGCTTCCTTGCTGCCGTCACTATCACTGAGTCCGGTACAGGATCCACACACAGAAAAGCAGGGTCCAACTCAGGGGCCTTGTACTTCTTTTGTAGCCTCGACGGTGCAGACTTCGTAGAGGCAGGCGTAAGGAAGTGGTCCATTGCTGGTTCTTCTAGCCCTGGCACCAAAGGTAGTAGAGGACGAGACAGCTGCTTTTTATGTAGGGTCTCGAATATAACGGAGGTTGAGGGCGTAGGAACCGTCAGCGTGATGCCCAGTTTTGCCGCTCCTCGCAACAAGACCTCCTGAAAGGAGGCAATGTCGTCCACCGGAGACACCCTCGTGCAAGGGGAATCCGAAAGAGTCGGGGAATAGTCCCTGGCACTAGATGACTCCGTGCGGCGGGACCTGGACCTGTCTCTCCTGTGACATTGTCTGGATCTAGTAGATGACCGCCTATCATCTCTGGACCTGCTCCGTCCGGAGCGGGACCTCGGTCTCCTTGGTCGTGGCCGATCCACTGGCCGTACAGGCACGGGTTGTGGAGGCTGAGGCAGCAGCTTAGGCCTTGGAGGGCCTGAGGGTGGCATAGGTAGATGTAATGAGTAGGACCTCGGAGGAGGAGGAGTTGGAGTCCTCGGAAGAGGTGTAGTCGTCCTCAGAGGCGGAGGAGGTGTAGGTATCTTCGGGGGAAGGCCCCTAGGTAACGGAGGAGGCGGTGTTCCATGCCTAGAGGGTGAGTAGGCTTGTGAGTACCCCGAGCCCGGGAACTTCTCCACCCTCTGTCTCTTTGGCTTCCGTACCCTTGAAGGAGACCTTGAGGCCGACCGTTTCCTTGACGAGCGACGGCACCGCCGCGACTGTGAGCTCTTGGTCGAAGAAGAAAGGCTGAAAACGGAGCCTTAGGACTCTGTCCTGGCCTTAGACCGTCTTCGGGACCTGGACTCCCTTCTTCCTGCCTCCAATCTGGTTCTCCACGTCTAACGCGTCGACCTCTTCGACGTCGAAGATCTCTTTTTCGACGTCGAAGATCTCTTTCTCGACGTCGAGGAACGTCTCCTCGACGACGAACGCCTCCTCGACGACGACCGGCGGTATCGCCTCGACGGCGAGCGCCGGCGTCTGTGAGACCCCTCTCGACGTCGGTGGTGCCTCGACGACGAAGTTGTCTTCGACGTCGACCTCGTCGGAGGTCTCGATGTCAATCCCATCGACGTCGAACGATGACGACGCTTCGACCCAGAGCTCTGGGGAGACGGGGAACACACCGTAGTCATGCCTCTCGACGCAGACGTCGAGGCCATCAACGTCGACAGAGAACGATGTTGTTTTCTGGCCTTTTCCTTACTGGGGAGCCCCCCAGAGGCCTCAGCACGGGCAGAGGAAGGAGCACCTTCATGCCCAGACCCACCTTGGTCACGCTGTCTTCGCTTCTCCAATCCTTGAAGCCGAGTCTTCTCCCTGTCCCTCAGGGTCCTGTTGGAGAACTGTTGGCAGATCTCGCAATCCTCTGGGGCATGAGAAAGGGGCAGACAATGAATGCACCCCCTGTGCTTGTCTGATTTGGCCTTCTTTCCAGCACACTCTGGACACCTATCAAACAGGGATGGCATATTTGATCTAGAGTGGCTAAACTTACTAGAAAAACACCAGCAAGAGCAGAAAGGGCCAAAAGACGTCGAGTGAAAACACTCTGAACACTTTTAAAGTGCAAAAAAGATTAGAATAACACCCAAAAAGGGAGAGCTCAATGCTCCAGGGTCCTGCTAGCAGGAGCCGGAAAAAAGAACTGAAAGTGGAGGGAGTTGCTGTGCATTCTGGGATACCAGGAGAGTTCTGGAAAGTTTTCTTAAAGGCACAGTATCCCTTTTTAAGCCACATAATGGCAGCCTATGGAGGCTTGTCTGTCCTGCCCTTCCTCTCTATCATTCCAGGGATTTGGTGAAGGGAGGAAGTGTTTTCCATGGTCAAACCTGGCAGACAGGTTTAAATGTGATATTGGTGGAATATTCTTTGCATTTCTAGTTGACGTACTGGACAGTGTAGCCTTGCATGTATAGGCTGCATTAATTATCTTTAATTCTCTACTAAGAGTCTATGCAGGACTGCAAAGCAGAGAGCTTAAGAGATTATTTTTGATTGCTCTGGGGTCCCCGCACATGAGCGGGACTATTCACTAGATTATGACTATACACAGAGATCCCCTACTACAGAAAAAAAAACTTTTGGGGTACAAGTAGCTGTGCTGAAACCCCAGTAAAATTTGACTACTTTTGCCAACAAGAGGAATCCCTGCCAAAGAAGATCAGCTGAAGAGACTGGAAAGGAAGACTGCCCTTGCTGTGTGTTCTGGGGCTGACCTACAGGTTGCTGTTACTACTAAGGAAGGGTACAGGGGACTTTGCTGTGTTCCCTACTCCTGCTTCAAGGAAGGACTTTGATGTGTGCTGTGTCCAAGAATAAGAGTCTCCAAGGGCCTGAGAAGTGCTGCCCTCCTCATAGCAAACTCAGGGACACAAAGGTTTGCAAGAAAGAACTATCGAGTTGGTGCTTTGTGCCTGTTACCTGCGCACTGCCTGGGGCTTCGTGAACTCAGCCTGTCTGCCTGCGTGTATTTTACTCGGTGTACGATTGGCACACAGTGGTGCTCCGTGTGAGATCTGTCGCGCTTCCTGAGCAATTGACGCTGTGCTCGGGAGCCCGTGCCCGTGCACTACCCAATGCCGTCACATAAGAAAAAAGGGCCGAGATCACCGCCGCCAGCCCAGTACAGAACAGAAGCAAAGCGCTGTGCCTGGAAAAAATCACAGCCGCCGGCCCGGGAGCTTTGTCGGTGTTGTTCTCCCTGTCCCCGCCTATGTAGAAAAGCCACGCTGGGATTGGTTCCAGCCTCGTGGATTCCCCCCCCCATCACCCGGAAGGCTCGTCCCGGCTGAGCTGCGCTACAGAGAAGGCAGCGCGAGGCGTCCCCTAGCTACCGGGACTCCCCACACTTGTGATCAAGGGCAGAGCCATACCAGAAGCCAGGGAACGTGGCCGAGGAGAGAGCTGCCCCACCGGAGAATAGTACGAACTGCTTAGCGCCTCTGCATTTAAAAGGTAACTGAAGCCTGCCCCTGGGGGAAACAGTGTTTTAACACGCTGCTGGTGGCCTGCCTTAGGGACAGTTAAATCCCTTTTGGGCAGCTGGCGCACGCCTGCACAGTCGCGAAGGAGTGATCTCTCAAATAAAAGTCGAGCACGCAAACGGAGTACCTTCCGTTCTAAGGTGGGGGCGAGATTTCATGACAAAGTCCTTTTTGTGATTGGCGCGATCCCACGTATTCGCTAAGGGGGGACTTCTGACAGGAACTTAAGCAAGCCCCAATAGCACATTCTGTGCTAAGAGTACAGCTGGGGCATTTATTTGATAAGGGCACCGTTTTTGAAGTAACTTCCCACCTGTTAGAAACCAGATTTTCACAGTCATAGGGAGCTTACAAGTGCCCCTATGTTTACAAATATGTTCTGTTTATAAGAGAACATTACCAAAGTGAACATTTTTCAAGAGACTAGTTCTAAAGAAGGAGTAATTTATGTATGTGCATTTTTGGACGTTTTTGATCTGACCTAAATTATAAAAAGATATTATATTTTTATAATACCTGGTGTAGTGTCCATTTGTGGCGATTCACTGTATTACTGTGAGTGTAGGTGCAAATACTCTACACATTGCCTTGGGGATAAGCCTGTTTGCTCGTGCCAAGCTACCAAGGGGGTGAGAAGGTGTTCTTAACAGTGTGTACCCCCTTACCCTGACTAGAAGTCAGGGTCCCCTAGTTGAACAAAGGTACTTACCTATGCCAACTAGAGACCCCCAGATCTAAAAGCCTTCCTGCAACTGCCGCCTCACACTTTCCAGATCGGAAAGCTCCCTCCTCTACCTTCCAAAAGAGGCTGGATGCAACACTGATCATTAATCTCAATGGGGTAACCCAGTAATGCACGAACAGTGGTTCTGCTACCTTAAACAAATTTTCACTCTTTTTATAGTTACAATAGGGGTGGGACTTTCAACAAATGATATATTGGCACAACACTGAAACAGGAAGACAAACAGTTTGCAAAATATATAGATGTATTGAAAAAATCATGTACTTGAAGAGACAACTTTACAAAACACATATCCAATATACACAACAAACATAGGTGATTAAGTACAATAGTGACATACAAAAGTTATAGATTGTGACTGTACACATCACGACACTACAAAATTTAAACAGAGAACGTTTCGACCCCTGTGCTGTTTGCTGTCTGGGGTTGGCCTGCATTGGATACTTTCTCCCAAGACTTAGCTGTTTTTTGTGTCCCCTGCTTGAGGAAGATCTCCAAGGGCTTTAAACTGAGCTTGCATCCTGTTCTGAAGATACAGGAACACAAAGACTTCACCATCAGCTCCCCTGAACTTCCCCCCTGAACTTCCTTGCTGGGAGTTCTGACCTGCTGTTGTTTTGGACCACTGGAGGCTGTTTGCCGCTGGGAGCTGGAAAAGTAACGCAACTTCAAGAAGCGTGATGCATCCGCACCCATTTCCGACGCCGAAGAAATCGACACATCACCTGCCCACTGCTCGAGAAATCACCACACTCCGCATCGAGTGCACCGATCTCCGAAGTCCGAGATCACCGCACCAATTCCGACGCAAGCCCTGCTGTGCGGCTGCAAGAACCAACACATTGTCCCGGATCGTTGCATCACATCGAGGCAGCCAGGTCTGTCGCATCACTGGAAGACGCAGTAAGAAACCGACACATCACCTCCCCACGCAGTAAGAAACCGACACATCACCTCCTCTTTGGTAAGGAACAGACGCATCACCTCCCCTGTGCAGCAGTAAGGACCCGACGCATCACCTCCCCCGGAGCAAGGAAACGACCCATCACCTTCCCCGGAGCAAGGAACCGACACATCAACTTCCCTGAGTATAAGGAACCGACGCATCAACTTCCCTGCGGCCCTTTTTGTTTGTGTGCGTGACGCATCCAGGGTACTTTGTGTGAAAAGTGTTGCATCTGCAATTTGCTTTGAACTGAACTATTTCTACAATTTGAAAGTCATATGTTTAATAACTTTATTGTGGATTTTTGTCGTTTTGGTCTTGTTTGGTTTAGATAAAGATTACTTATTTTTCTAAACCGGTGTGGTGTCCGTTCGTAGTGTTTTCACTATATTACTGTATGTGTTCACAAAAGCTTTACACACTGCCTCAGAAATAAATCTGTCTGCTCGTGCCAAGCTACCAAGGAGGTGAGCAGGGGTTATTTTAAAAGTGTATCCCTTTACCCTGACTAGAAGCAACAGTCCCTATTTAGACAAAGGTACCAGCCTCTGCAAGCTAGAGACCCCCATTTCTAACAGTTGACATATCCAGACAATAATCACGCGTGAAAGTATGTGCACTCTTCCATGTAGCGCCACAGCAAATCTTGTCCAACGGGATGCCAGCAAAAAGAGCAGCAGAAGAGGATACTGCTCTTGTAGAATGAGCCTTGTTCTTGATCGTAAGCAGTTTACCCGCCTTAGAATGACAGAGCTGAATAGTAGTAGCAATCCATTTGCAATAGTCCTTTGTGACAGTAGCACCAAGTCTTTGAGACTCATAAGAGACGGAGTTGGAACCTTCGGGATGAATTTAGGATTTGTTCTCAGTAAAACATAGTCCTCTGTAAAACTGAGATAGGGTTCTCGTATAGTGCAAGCTTGGATTTCACTTCCTCTCCTTGCGGAGGTAAGCGCGAGAAGCAATGCCACTTTCCAAGTGAGAAACTTGAGCTAAAGTTTTGTGGATTGGCTCATACAGTGGTTTCATTAGTTGAGATAGGACCACACTGAGCCGCCATTCTAGCGGAGGAGGCCGAATGGCCGGAAAAGTTCTGAATAACCCTTCCATGAATTGTTTGATGATGCGAGAGGAACAAAGAGAAGACGTATCGGAAGTGTGCCTGTATCAGGAGATAGCTGCAAGGTGGACCCTCACTGATGCATTAGCAAGACCTGACTTCAAAGAGCGTAGATAAGGCAAGAGTTGTTCCAGAGGTGAGAGAAGAGGGTGAATGTTGTTCCAAAGGCACCAAGAGCAAAAACGCTTCCGTTTTAATCTGTGCATTTTAGTGGTTGACTCAGCTCTAGCCTTGGACAATACATCCCTACAGTCCTGCGCAATGTCTAAATCTTTGAATTCATTGAATTCGGGTGCCAAGCATGCAACTGGAGAGAGGCTGGGTGTGGGTGCCGGATTTGTCCTTTACTCATTGTCAGTCCTTATTACTGGCAGGCGATAGGGCTTGGACTCAGACAGTAGGGTTAGCTCCGTGAACCAATGAGAATTATTCCGCATGATTCCCTTTTCATTTAAATTCTGGAGATGAGAGGGCATGGGGAAAGCGTAAGCGAAAATTCCAGACCATTGTTTCGAAAACGCATTCCCTCATGACCCTCTCACAGATTCCCTGCTGGCGAAGAAGTGGCATTTCTGGTTCTCTTGGGACGCAAAGAGGTCTAAGTTGGGTGTTCTCATTTCTGGAAGGTGGAGTCGAGAATAAATTGATCTAGTTCCCACTCGTGACATGTTTGACCTATTCAAGTTGGGTGTTCTCATTTCCGGAAGATGGAGTTGAGAATAAACTGATCGAGTTCCCAATCATGACATGTTTGACCTATTCAGCTCAAGGTGACTACTGGATTGTTTCTCATTCCTGGAAGATGTTCTGCCTTGATGATGATGTGATGCAGTAAAGCCCACTCCCAGATATTTTGAGCTTCCAAAGATAAAATCTGAGACCTCATTCCTCACTGCTTGTTGAGATGAGTGCATGCAGGTGGTATTGTCTGTACGAATGAGGACTGAGGATGCTCGTATTCTTGGGAGAATTAACCGAAGAGCCAAAAAAATTACCTTCAAATCCAGGAAATTGGTGTGCATCTTGGAGAGAGAGACTCAATTTGCCACTTACTTGAAGGTCCTGAAGGTGGGCCTCCCAGTCATCTAATGAAGCATCCATGGTCATAACAAAGGAAGTGGAGAGAGGAATGACAGGCCAACTCAGAGATTGCTGGCAGACTGCCACCAAGAAGTGTTTTTTTTATGATCGGAGTAATCTGAATAATATCCTCTAATCATCCGGTTATCTGAAGCCATTGCCTGTCCAACTGCTCTTGATAAGGTCTCATCCGTAGATGTGCGTGAGGCACCAAATAGGATGGCAGAGGACATCATGCCGAGAAAGAATTTGAGAAGACTGACAAAACCGAACTCTCCTTTGGATAGCCTGTAAGCCAGATATAGTATGATGTTCTGTCTTTCTGTGGATAAGAATGCCTTGTTCTGGAGGGTATTCAAAGTTGCTCCGAGAAACATTATACGTCTGGAAGGTGTGAGGATGGAGCCTTCACTAGCTAATCATCGAGATATGGGAAGATCTGAAGGCTTCTTAATCGTAGGTATGCTGCCACGGAAGCAACACACTTAGTAAAAACACAAGGAGCTAAGGGGAGGCCGAAGGGAAGGACTTTGTACTGAGGGGGCGGGGGGGAGCCTGCCACAATGAAATGGAGGAATCTTCGATAATTGGGATGGTTAGGAATATGGAAATACGCGTCCTGTAAATCGAGGCTGGCCAGAAAATCTGAATGGTTCAGAAGCTGTAATATGGAGAGTTACAATGCAAAAGGATTATTTTTGCAAGCAAGTATTTGTTGAGCTTTTGGAGGTCCAGAATGGGACGCCATTCTCTCAATTTCTTCTTCAAAAGAAAAAAGTGGGAGTAGAAGCCCCTTTCTCTTTCAGAGCGTGGTACAGATTCTATTGCTCCTTTTTGTAGCATGACCAATGCTTAATTCTTTAGCAACTGAAGATGGGATGGTAGAGATTTTTGAGATGGGTGAGGAGGTGGTATTGTGACAAACTCCAGAGTATGACCATATTTTATTATATCAACGACCCATCTGTCATTGGTAATTTTTTGCCATTAACGGAAATAGCGTGAAATGTGAGCTCCTCTGGTTGAAATGATAGTGGGAAGAGCAGCAGGCGCCGAGACCTCGTCATGGTTTCCTAACAGTATCACTGGACTGCACTGGTTGTTTCCGTCTGGGTTGCCTGGAGTAAGCAGCATGTGGTGGTGTACGATATGTTTGTTGATGCTGGTAGGAAGGGCAACATAAGGTATAAGTCTGAGGTTGGTGTTTTTGGGAACCTCCGCAAAATGAATAAGTACATTTACCATATGCTCCACGAAAGAGGGTTTTCCTGTATTGGAGCGTACATAAAGCCTAAGCCGTTTTGTTGTCTGCCTTAATGGTCTGAAAGGCGTCAGCAATATGCTTACCAAAAAGCAAATCGCCATCAAAAGGGATATCTAGTATTTTGCTTTGCACCTCAGGGCGAAATGTTGATGCTCTCAACCCCCCTTGTCGCCTAAGGACAGCAGCTCCAGCGAGCTGACAAAAGGCTAGAGAAGCCACATCAGTGGAGGCATCGATGATCTCTGATGCAGACCTCTCACCTTCAAGAAGAATTTTTCTTGCCGCTAGTCTTTTGTCCTCTGGAAGGAGGTCCACGTACAGAGCGATATTGGACCACATTTGGCAGTCTTTTTTTCCCAATATTGCTTGCGCGTTAGCCACGTGCACAGTAGTGCCTGAGGTGGTGGTAAACCTCTTGCCAATCTTATCAAGGAGCCTTCCCTCCTTGTCAGGTGGAGCAATGATCGGCGCTGAAGGATTCCTTAACCTTCGTTTGCAGCATGTGTTATAACAATCTGGTTGTGGATGTCCTATCAGACAAGCTGGCGCATAAGCAGGAGCCTTATATTATTAATTTATTCTATAGTAGGTATTGCTCTCACAGTCTTCCGAGATAAATCTTTAAAGTCATAAAGAAAGCAGTCAGACTACTCAACAGACATTAATAATTGAAAGGAAGATGCTGCTTTTTCCATCAATGCGTGGAAACCGCCAATGTCCTCTGGCGGAGAATCCGCTGAGATAGGGAAGCAGGTTTTGAGATAACGTAGTCTTCCCACTCATTGCCCGCTGGTCTTGCACCTTGAGGTTCACCTTCCTCTGTCTCCCCATCATCAGAGGTATCATGCTGCTGTGAAGGTTAAACACTATTGGTCATAGGCGATGTTCTAGGTGAAGGCTCAGACATGCGTGGCAGAGATGTCCATGGAAGCCGCGATGGAGGGGCACTTGATGACGGAAAAACTAGTATGATAGTCCTGCAACATGTCTAGCAATTCTTGACTAATGCCACAGGAAGGTGGACCATGGGTTAAGGAACAGGCTCCATGTATTGCATCTTTGCTTGTGGAGTTTGAAAGTCCTGTGGATAATAACCCTCATAGTCGTCTTCATCATCGTTTTGATACTTGATGAGAAGCTCAGAGGGACTGTGAACAGGGCCAAACATTTCATCTCCATCAGACTCCTTCAAAAAAGCTGAAGGTGGCAAAGGCGAAACCAATGAAGGATTTTTGGAGAAAACGTCTCGTCGACGGTGTCGTCGACAAGAACGTCGTCAACAGGTATAAAGGTGTTAGTTGTAACGTCGATGGTCGCTTGAAGCCAGGAGTAGCATACAGCGTCGTCAGCTTCGTCGATGGCAGAGGTGTTTGTTTCATCGATGAGGACCTAATAGGAACAGAAGACGAAATAGTCGTTGCTATCGCCGACGATGCAGGAAGAGTCGTTGCAGTCGCAGTTGAAGAAGAGGTAGTCGTCGACGGAACAAACATCTACGAGGATGTAGATGTCGACGAGGAAGCAGTCGTTGTCGTCTGTGAATACATCATCGAAAAGGAAGTCGCCGGCGGAGATGGACCTTAGCCTTTTGACAGCGCAGCAGTATCCTTCATCGACGATAAGAGTTTGACGACGAGACCATCGATGATGATGAAGGGGAAACATTCCCCAACGATCTCGACGGGACCCACAGGATGGTGCAGTCGAAGATACAGGGACCGTAATATTTATAGATAGCTCTGAAGAGGTTTTCTCATGCTTAGAGGTCAGATGGCTTTTCTCCTCAGTGTAAATGAATAAGGAGTAGTTTCTTACCTGTAACTCCAGTTCTGTAGTAGGGGCATCTCTGTTATAGTCATATTCTAGTGAATAGTCCCGCTCATGTGCGGGGACCCCGGAGCAATCAAAAATAATCTCTTAAGGTGTCTTCTGTGCAGTCCTGCATAGACACTTAAGAGAGAATTAAAGACAAATAATGCAGCATATACATGCAAGGCTACACTGTCAGCACAGTCTGCCAAGTTTCACCCATAGAGAAACTTCCCCCTTCACCAAATCCTTGGAATGATAGAGAGGAAGGGATGGACAGACAAGCCCCCCATAGGCTGCCATTATGTGGCTTAAAAAGGGATACCGTGCCTTTAAGGAAACTTTCCAGAACTCTCGGTATCCCAGAATGCACAGCAACTCCCTCCACTTTCAGTTCTTTGGAAGTGTTTAAAGCTAGACCTGTAGCATTCAATATTCCATCCTTTTCTCCTCCGGGGTGGAGGGTGGGCGCGTATGACTATAACTGACTGGTTTGTGAGTGACACGGGCTGGGAGTGGCTGCGTCAGCACTAGGCTGAATAGACCTATCTGCACTTAGAGTGGCTGGGAGGAGTTGCACCTGGGCCTAAAAGGACTGTGCCTGCCTTCCACAATGCTGGTTCCACCTCCTGCGGTGTGTGTGATGGCCCTGGCCTCCCCTCACAAAGGAATAAGACATGCCCTGGCAGAGGGCACCTAGAACTGGTTTGGAATGGATCCTTGACCCCTTACACATGTAAGAAGGAGTAGTTTCTTACCTGTAACTCCAGTTCTGTAGTAGGGGTATCTCTGTTATAGTCATAATCTAGTGAATAGCCTCGCTCATGTGCGGGGACCCCGGAGCAATCAAAAATAATCTCTTAAGCTGTCTGCTTGGCAGTCCTGCATAGACACTTAAGAGAGAATTAAAGACAAATAATGCAGCCTGTACATGCAAGGCTACACTGTCCAGTACTTCAACTAGAAATGGAAAGGATATTCCACCAATATCACACTTAAACCTGTCTGCCAGGTTTCACCATGGAAAACACTCCCGTTCCCCCCCCCCCTTCACCAAATCCTTGGAATGATAGAGAGGAAGGGCAGGACAGACAAGCCCCCATAGGCTGCCATTATGTGGCTTAAAAAGAGATACCGTGCCTTTAAGAAAACTTTCCAGAACTCTCCTGGTATTCCAGAATGCACAGCAACTCCCTCCACTTTCAGTTCTTTTTGGAGGTGTATACAGCTAGACCTGTAGCATTCATCATTTTATCCTTTTCTCCACCGGGGGGAGGAGGGCGGGCGCTTATAACAGAGTTACCCCTACTACAGAACTGGAGTTACAGGTAAGAAACTGCCTGGACAGCACCACATTCAGCTCCCACGAAGGCGAAGGAAGCCGAACAGGAAGAAACACTTTCTTCAAGCCTTCCAAAAAATTCATCACAGGAATCTGGAAGAAGGATGTCTGCGAAGGGCATTTGCTGTAGGCAGTCAGCGCAGCGAGATGAACCTTAATAGAATGGAAATTAAGGCCAGACTGTGCCAAATGCAAAAGGTATGGAGGGATGACATCTTCCTTGCATGTCGTCGGATCATAGTTCTTGGACGTGCACCAGATGCAGAACCTCTTTCACTTGTAAGCATAGGAAGTCCTAGTGGAAGGACGCTTAGCCTCCTTCAGTATGTCCATACAATCTTCAGGAAGATTCAAATAGCCTTTTTGCACTATCTCAGGAGCCATGCCGCCAAACTCAAAGAAGAGAGGTTGGGGTGCACCATCTGCCCCCCGAACTTCGTGAGAAGGTCCGGCCGGCACGGCAGCCATATGTGAGGAAGGAGAGACTGGTGAAGCAGGTCCTTGAACCACCACTGTCTGGGCCATTCCGGAGCAATGAGGATCATCCGCGCCCTGGACTGGGACAGCTTGATGAGCACCGCCGGAAATCAGGGGAATGGGTGGAAAAGCGTACAGAAAGCTGTTCGACCAGTTGATCCATAACGAATTCCCCAGAGTCCCCTGCTGGTAATACCTGGATGCATTTGCTGTTGTCAGCGGTGGCGAACAGATCCACGTCTGGAGTGCCCCACCTGGCGAAGACGTCTCCGAGCACTTCGTCGTTTATGACCCACTCGTGGTTTCCCTGGATCAGTCTGCTGAGTGCGTCTGCCTGAGCATTCTGCACACCTGGCAGATGGGTAGCCGTTATCGTCAGCCCTCTGGCTAGCAGCCAGTGCCAGATCGCCTGCGCTTCCTGTGACAGTGTGCGCGATCTCAAGCACCCCTGCTTGTTGAGGTAATACAGCGTGGTCGTATTGTCCGTCTGTACAAGCAGAGAGTTGGTCTGGAAGGACGGATGAAAGGCCTTCAGCGCCAAGTGAACAGCTCTGAGTTCCAGGAAACTGGTACGTGGACTCTGTCGCGGACCACATTCCTTGGATTTGTAACTATCCGGAATGCGCTCCCCAGCGGTGGAGAGAAGCATCCGTCACAATAGTCTGAGTGGGAATGTCCTTGTAGAACAGAACCCCCTTGAGGAGGTTCTCTGCCGAACACCACCATCTCAGGGACTGCTGAGTGTGCAGAGACAGTTGTATCCTGTCGTCCCAGTTCCCTCGCCTCTGGTCCCAATGATCCTCCAGACATTCCTGCAGCGGCCGCATGTGTAGGCGTGCATGTGGAGTGAGGAAGATACAAGAGGCCATCGACCCCAGTAGAGAAGACACCGTCCTAACTGTTGTAGATGGAACAGCTATGAGAGCCTGAGCCTGAGCCTTCCGAAGGAGCGATAAGCGTCTCTCCTCCGAAGGAGACGCGCTTGCTGACAGCGTATTGATGGAGGCTCCCAAGTACTGTAGGCACTGGACCGGAGTCGGGACAGACTTGGACATGTTTATGTGCAACCCCAGTTGGGTCAACAGAACGGCCGTCCTGTTGAAGTGCAATTGCGCTTCCTGGAAGGTGGAGGCTTTGATCAACCAATCGTCCAAGTAAGGGTAAACAAACACCTTGTTCTTTCTCAGGTGTGCCGCTACCACTGCCAAGCACTTTGAAAAAGTGCTGGGCGCAGACTTCAGTCCAAACGGGAGTACGGTGTATTGGTAGTGATTGGTGCCAACTTGGAAGCGCAGGAACTTCCGGTGTTTCCGTGCAATGGTCAAATGGAAGTACGCATCCTGCAGATCTATCACGCAAAGCCAGTCTCCCCTTTGCAGCTGAGGGTAAATCTGGTGCAAAGACAGCATGCAAAACTTTTCCCTGCGAATCCATTTGTTTGCTTGTTGCAAATCCAGAATGGGCCTGAACTCGTTCTTGTATTTCTTGCGCACCAGAAAGAAGCGTGAGTAAAGATCCTTTCCCCTTTGAGACAGAGGGACGTCTTCTATCGCTCTTTTTAGGTCTCGCTGGAATAGCATCCGAAGGATGCGTCCAGCTGGAGACGTATAGCTGGCCATCTCGGGGGAATTAGGGACAAGAGGGTGTTACGAGCTTTGCCGTGCACACTGTCTTAAACACGGGCACCCGCAGGGAGGGAAAGCACACGGGGGCGCGGCCACCGGCAATGTGCCCCGACGCACCCCTCTGCTACCAGAACACCGGCCCCACTTACCGGTAGGCTGCCGGTCTGCTCTGGAGCTCCCGTTCTTAGGGGCTCCTGCGGCGGCATCTCCTCATGTAGCGCGGGGCTCGCTCAATCATGCAGGAGCCCCGCGCAGCACCACCGGCTTCCCCTTCACCCGGGCCCCCTCGTGGGACCCGGGGCTTTCTGCAGCAACTCCGGTCTCCCTCCACCGCATGGGAGACCGGCAACGACAGCTAAAGTTTCCCCCAGGCAGGGGGAAGCGGAAACCTCGATCAGGCCCCGCCCACATCTCCTCCGTGTTTGCCTGTCTTCCTGCCTCGGCGGCCGCCAATAACAACGCAGCCCCGAGCAGGGAGGCGGGCACAGCGTCTCCCGTCCACAGTACAGCGAGGTAGGCTCTCGCTTAGAAAAATCAATTGTTTGGAAGGCATTGCACCGGGGATCTGTTTGTAATTACTGCAGCTTGCGTTTTTGCTGTAACGCAGCCCTGGCATCGGGAGGCAGTCTGTCCAACACCCTGGTGGCTGGGATCTGTTGCTAGGCAACTGCTTGTCGGTGTAAAATAAAACCTGCTCGGTGACTCTGGAAGATGCTATCTGCACAAGAGGATCCCGCGCGGATCCAGCAGCAGCTACAGGAGATCCGACAGCGAGGTTACACGTTTCCCTTCAGCAATCTCCTCACATATGAGGACGTGCTGCAAACTCTACTCCTTTCTCGTATTTTCTGATCACGAAAATGAAATAATTACAGTCAATTCGATCTGGTTTGATTTTATCCGGGTGTTCGGCCAGTTTTCTTTGCTGACCGTGAGGTGTGTGCTTTTCATTAATATTTCACATTTCGATGCGATTGGAAATCTCAAACTGCTCCCTTGTTTCTAGCACAGCGGGACTGTTGCTTAGAAATATGTTCTCCTGAGCTGTTTACCCACGTAAAAGAAAACAAACAAATGCACAGCAAAGCGAGATGAGTGCATGTTCAGGATATGTGCCTGCAGAGTCAGCAAACATGCTATTTGCCGCCTCCAACTTTATTTCTCCGAGTCCCCAGTGGAGGATGGATTGCATGGACGCTCTGCTCTGTTCATTGTGCCACTGCGCGCGACTGCTAAAATACCTGATTATTTTTAGAGGCGTATTTCAGAGTAACTGAGCAAATTTAATGGGAAGTGTCTCTAAAAATAGCCAGGGCGCCGTTTGAAACGAGGGATGCGCAATCCTTTTAGTTGATATTGCTGACTAAAAGAATAATGCTAAATTGGAAGCAAAGCCGCCTCGTGGGGCTTGAAAATATTTGTGTGAGACTTTTGGAAACGGAGTTGATGGGCAGCACTTTAACATTTGAATGTGTCGTGTAAATAAATAGACTTTCAACAACACAAGCTGTAACATAGGCTGGACAGTTTGCCAAATCAGATTGGCCCTCGAGTTTGGTGTGTGTGAAGGGGGGGGGGGGGGGGGGGGGGGGGGCGGGGAGTGGCATTCCAGGCCTCTTAGTGGCGCTCTGTAAAAACTACATTTCACATGACCTTCATGTTTTCACTACACTTCGTCGATTTGTTTATTGGTTTGGGAAACAGGGTTTGCGCGGGGTAACGTTACTAGTATCTTGGCTGTGTTTGGCCTGGAAATATGGTTCCTGTTTTTGTTTATTTCAATATCACCCCCTGTGGTGCACGGGCCACTCACGCAACGAGACCGCGTTTAGAACCCGTTAGGAGCAGGCCTAGGCGCTGGCTTGTTTGACCAGCTCTATGGTGGCCTGACTGAACATGTGTCCTTGAGTGTATACGGTCTGTTGCAAACCCTGCCTGTATAATATTCGGAGTTTTCGTTTATTAAAAATCTTTGACCTGGAGGGGGTTGTGAAAAATGACACTGGATTTGCAGTTGTGTGTAGGAGACTTTGCCTTCTTTTTAGGTATGTCGTTACCGCCACTTTTCAATTTAACTAAAACTATATATATACTTTTTACTTACAAAAGCTTGTTCAGCCAGCCCTCTTCATTCATTGGTCTTCTGTTGTGTAAGCCATATTTGCTTTCCTCACGCTGCAGTACGGGTCAAAGGGTCAGCACACTTTAGGCATTGGCTAAGTGCACTTTGAGAGACTGCACCAATGCCAGACTGTCTGGCTTTACCATTGCTAGTTACTAGTGCGTCGGCCAAACAATAATAAAGACATGTTGTTGTTTGTGGTCGGTTGCTTGTGACTGGTGTCTTATTCGTCCTCCCGTCTGCTGCAGTGAGAAAACACCCAGTACCCACCCAGCTGCTCGCTCTTTTACAGCACTGGCAGCAGCCTCGGGCCCACTTGCCCCTCCCTACCCTAGAGTAACCACTAAACACTACATGGCAGGCTCCATATGTCAACGGCAGTATTTCTTCTCTTTCCTTACCCTTCAGTGATTGAACATTTGGTGACATGAAGAGTATTCTGAGTCGCACTGCGCTCAACGCAACATACACTCCAAATACCACTCAATGCCACATCATTACACACCACATAATTACACTCTACTGAATGCAGCACACACTCCACACAATACCACTCAATGCCACATAATTACACGCCACACAATTACTTTACTGAATACAACATACACTCCTCATAATACCACTCAGTGCCACATAATTATATGCTACATCATTACTGCGCTCACGCAACATACACTCCAAATACCACTCAGTGCCATATAATTACACGCCACATAATTACACTGCACTCAATGCAACATACACTCCAAATACCACTTAGTGCCACATATTTACATGCTACATAATTACACTGCACTCAATGCAACATACACTCCAAATACCACTCAGTGCCACATAATTACACGCCACATAATTACACTGCTCTCAATGCAACATACGCTCCAAATACCACTCAATGCCACATAATTACACTGCACTCAATGCAACATACACTCCAAATACCACTCAGTGCCATAAAATTACAAGCCACATAATTACACTGTACTCAATGCAACACACTCCACACAATACCACTCAGTGCACATAATTATATGTTACATAATTACACTGCACTCAATGCAACATACACTCCAAATACCACTCAGTGCCACATAATTACACGCCACATATTTACACTGCTCTCAATGCAACATACACTCCAAATACCACTCAATGCCACATAATTACACTGCACTCAATGCAACATACACTCCAAATACCACTCAGTGCCATATAATTACAAGCCACATAATTACACTGTACTCAATGCAACACACACTCCAAATACTACTCAGTGCACATAATTACACAACACATAATTACACTGCACTCAATGCAACATACACTCCAAATACCACTCAGTGCCACATAATTACACGCCACATAATTACACTGCTCTCAATGCAACATACGCTCCAAATACCACTCAATGCCACATAATTACACTGCACTCAATGCAACATACACTCCAAATACCACTCAGTGCCATAAAATTACAAGCCACATAATTACACTGTACTCAATGCAACACACTCCACACAATACCACTCAGTGCACATAATTATATGTTACATAATTACACTGCACTCAATGCAACATACACTCCAAATACCACTCAGTGCCACATAATTACACGCCACATATTTACACTGCTCTCAATGCAACATACACTCCAAATACCACTCAATGCCACATAATTACACTGCACTCAATGCAACATACACTCCAAATACCACTCAGTGCCATATAATTACAAGCCACATAATTACACTGTACTCAATGCAACACACACTCCAAATACTACTCAGTGCACATAATTACACAACACATAATTACACTGCACTCAATGCAACATACACTCCAAATACCACTCAGTGCCACATAATTACACGCCACATAATTACACTGCACTCAATGCAACATACACTCCAAATACCACTCAGTGCCACATAATTACACGCCACATAATTACACTGCACTCAATGCAACATACACTCCAAATATCGCTCAGTGCCACATAATTACACGCCGCATAATTACGCTGCACTCAATGCAACAATACACTCCAAATACCACTCAGTGCCACACAGTTACACGCCACATAATTACACTGCACACAATGCAACATACACTCCAAATATCGCTCAGTGCCACATAATTACACGCCGCATAATTACGCTGCACTCAATGCAACAATACACTCCAAATACCACTCAGTGCCACACAGTTACACGCCACATAATTACACTGCACTCAATGCAACATACACTCCTAATACCACTCAGTGCCACATAATTACACGCCAAATAATTACACTGCACTCAATGCAACATACACTCCAAATACCACTCAGTGCCACATAATTACACGGCACATAATTACACTGCACGCAATGCAACATACACTCCAAATATCACTCAGTGCCACATAATTACACTGCACTCGATGCAACACTACACTCCAAATACCACTCAGTGCCACATAGTTACACGCCACATAATTACACTGCACTCAATGCAACATACACTCCAAATACAACTCAGTGCCACATAATTACACTGCACTCAATGCAACATACACTCCAAATACCACTCAGTGCTACATAATTACACGCCCCATAATTACACTCTACTAAATGCAACACACACACTCCACACAATACCACTCAGTGCCACATAATTATATCTATCTATCGCCCTCACTCTATCTATCGCCCTCACTCTATCAATCTATCAATCTATCTATCTATCTATCTATCACCCTCACTCTATTTATCTATCGCCCCCACTCTATCCATCGCCCCCACTCTATCTATCTATCGCCCTCACTCTATATATCACATCGCCACAACATCACTCAGCACCACCACAGCATCACTCAGGGGCACCACAACATCACTCAGCGCCACCACAGCATCAATCTGTGCAGCCATTCAACAACAACTAATTCAAATATGTTCTATCAATGTTTCAAGTTTTATTATAAATGTCACAAAAAAGATGTTAATATTTCACATCTATTCTTGGATTTTCAGCACAATAAAATACACTGAACATAATCTTCACAAAAGTTATTTACAAAACTTTAAGCTATTGCCATTATAAATTACAATAACTTTTATTTAAGTATTAATTATTAAAAAATAAATAAAAGCCATTTATTTGTAATATCAATACATGTAAGTCACGTACATAAAACACATATTGCATTACAAATGCTATAGGTGTCACATTTGCGAAAGCTATACCTATTAGCATTGTAAATGACAAAGCTATTCATTTCGCTATTTTCAAAACCAACACAAATACAAAATTTGTCATTTACAAGACCAATAGCTCAAACTTTTCTAATGCGAGACCTATTGCATTGCAAATGCTTGTTCTTAACAGGGTATGTGCCTCCGCCTGGAGCTCGCGCAGTTGGAACTGCGAGCAAACCGGTGGAATCGCTGGAGGAGGGATGAGAAAATTAATACTGTATCCATTGCAAACAATATTTAGCACCCACTTGTCCGGAGTAATTTTTTCTCCACTCTGCCAAGGGGGAAGTAGCACCTCAGGGCTTAGACCCGGCCGGGCCCTTGTTCGTGGAGGAGGGCTGCTGACCACCGCTGCCCCTCTGGCGCTTTTGGAACGGCCGCCGCTGGTACTGCTGCTGCTGCTGTTTCTGCTGTCCAGCCTGCCGACCTTGCCCTCTGCCCTGCGCACCGTAAAGCCTCTGGAACGGGCGGAAGGTCTTCTTCGGCTTTTCCAGCCCGACAGTCGTCAGGGTTTCAGCCTCCGCCTTCATGCGAGCCATCTCCTCATCCGCATGTTTGCCGAACAGGGTCGCTCCTGAATACGGTAGGTTGGCAACCCTCTGCTGCACCTCTGGCTTCAGTGACGTCAGACGCAGCCAGGCGTGGCGTCGCAGGTTGATCCCATGGCAGTACCCGTGGGCTGCCAAGAGCGAGGAATCCGCAGCCGAGCTTATCACCTGGTTGGAGACCATCATCCCCTCATTAATGATCTCTTGGAAATCCTCCCTTCTGTCCTTGGGAAGGTGTTCCAGGAACTGCTGCAGGGACTCCCATAAGGCCCAGTCTTAACGGCCCAACAGAGCCGAGGCACTCGCAGCCTTCATAGAAGTGGAGGCCGTACCGCAGACTTTCCTGCCGGCCGAGTCCATCAAGCGGCTCTCCTTGTCAGGAGGAACCGTCGACAACGGGGCGGTGGAGTGCTGTTTTCTCGCCGCCGTCACAATCACCGAGTCCGGTACAGGGTCCGAGCGAAGGAACACTGGGTCCGAGTCCGGGGCCCTGTATTTCTTCTGCAGCCTGGAAGGTGCCGATTTTGTAGAGGCAGGGGTGAGGAAGAGCTCCATGGCAGGTTCTCCCAGCCCTGGCACCAAGGGGCGAGACAGCTGTTTCTTATGCAGGGTCTCGAACATGACTGAAGTCGATGGCGTGGGCACCGTGAGTGTAATGCCCAGTTTCGCCGCCCCACGTAACAACACCTCTTGGAAGGAGACGATGTCGTCTACTGGAGACACGCTCGTCCAAGGGGAGTCCGACAATGTAGGCGAATAGTCCCGGGCACTGGACGAGTCCGTGTGGCGGGACCTAGACCTGTCCCTCCTGTGGCGCCGTCTGGACCGTGTGAAAGAACGACAGTCACTTCTGGATCTGTCCCTCCGTCTGGAGCGAGATCTCGACCTCCTTGGCCTCGGTTTGTCCACTGGCCATAAAGGAGGGAGCCTAGGACGTGGACGCCCCGTAGGTGGTGTCGGGCGATGAGGCAAAGAGAGATACCTTGGTGGAGGTGGCGGTGGAGGAGGAGGAGGTTTATGGGGAGGGACAGGAGGCGGTGGAGGCGTAGGATTACGCGGGGGAGGGTCCTTGGGCAACGGGGGAGGTGTAGGCGTCCTGGGCCGTGAGGGAGAAAAGGTCTGGGAGTACTCCGAGCTCGGGACTCTACCACTCTTCTTTTCTGCGCCGGCCTTGATGGGGGTGACCTAGAGGCCGACCTCCTCGTGGAGGAGCGACGGCGCCGCCGCGACCGTGGGCTCGTGGAAGCCGAGGAAAGGCGGACTACAGAGCCCTGGGACTCCGTCCTGGTCTTAGAACGTCCCCTAGATGTCGATTTTCTCCTTCTCGATGCTGACCTCCTCTTCGGCGTAGAGCGTCTCGGCGTCGATCGTCTTCTCGACGTCGATGATCTTCCTCTTCTCAACGTCGAAGATCTTCGTGTCGATGATCTCTGTCGAGTAGACGCCGAACGGCGGTGTCGCCTCGACGACGAGCCCCGTTGTCTTCCAGACCCTTCACAACGTCGATGGCGTCTTGACGATGAAGCAGTCCTCGACGTTGACCTTGTCTGAGGTCTCGACGTCACTCCCCTCGACGTCAAACGGCGACGTCGCTTCGACCCGGAGCCCTGGGGAGACGGGGAGCAGACGGTGGTCATCCCTCTCGACGCCGATGTCGAGGCTATTGACGTCGACAGAGACCGGGGTCGTTTTCTGGCCCCCCAGAGGCCGAAGTGCGGGCAGAGGAAGAGGCCCCTCCATGCCCAGACCCACCTTGATCTTGCTGTCTTCTTTGCTCCAGTCCTCGGAGCCGAGTCTTCTCTCTGTCCTTCAGGGTCCTGTTGGAGAACTGCTAGCAGATCTCACAATCCACAGGGACATGAGAAGAAGGGAGACAGAGGATACACACCCGGTGTGGATCAGATTTGGCCTTCTTCCTGGCACACTCAGGGCATTTGTCAAATAAGGAAGGCATATCTGACAAAAGAGTGGCCAAACTCACCAGAAAACTCCAGCACAGGGAAGAAGGAACAAAAACACGTCGAGTGAAACACTCGAAACACTTGAAAAGTGCAAAAAATTAGACAAAACACCCAAAAAAGGGAGCGCTCAATGCTCCAGGGTCCTGCTAGCAGGAGCCGGAAAAAAAGGAATTTCTTTTGCATTTCTAGTTGAAGTACTGGACAGTGTAGCCTTGCATGTATAGGCTGCATTATTTGTTTTTAATTCTCTCTTAAGTGTCTATGCAGGACTGCACAGAAGACAGCTTAAGAGATTACTTTTGATTGCTCCGGGGTCCCCGCACATGAGCGGGACTATTCACTAGATTATGACTATACACAGAGATCCCCTACTAAAGAATTATCTTTTTGTGAGGGAACTGCTTGCTTCATGACGGAAATTTTTGGAAGCATTTTTACTAGAAACCTCAAGAGATTCTTGAGATCCAATCTCCTTTGAGATCTTTCCTGAGAGGTATGTGAGGCAGAGTTCCCCTCATCATCAGAGACATCAGACTTATTTTTCAATCTCTGCAGCCAAATCAATAACTTACCTTCGGTCTTTAAGGGTTTTGGTTCAGAAAGTTCTACAAATCTTGCAGTCCATCACTTTATGCTGGGGGTAGAGACAGTAAGGAATATGCTACTTACCAGTATGCATCTGTTCTTGGCATGTAGGGCTGCTGACATTTATATCTATGCATAGATCGCCGCCTAGTGTTGGGTCCGGATGATTGCACATTGTTGTCCTGGAAGAGTCTTCGAAGTATCACGAGGTAGGTGGCTCATCCCCTGGACTACAGTGCGCATGGGCATCCCCTCCATGCTCAGATTGTTTTTCGCCATTGTGGCAGAGATGGAGTGTGATAAAGTAAGTGATGACCATGCGTTAGAATGAGTGTGAATGCTACAGCTGCGACAGGCACCGGGGAGGAGGGCGGGCGATATAAATGTCAGCAGCCCTACATGCCAAGAACAGATGCATACTGGTAAGTAGCCTATTCCGTTCGAGGCATGTGGGCTGCTGAATTTATATCTATGCATAGAATAAATAGTAGTACCCTCCTTATTGGCGGTTGCCCGTGCCAGCTGCAGCAGTCTGAAAGAGAGTTCTGAGAACAGCCTGACCTACAGCAGCTTGCTGTTTTGAGTGTACATCCACGCAGTAGTGTTTGGTGAATGTGTGTATGGTGGTCCATGTAGCTGCTCTACATATGTCCTCTAGAGGAATGTTACCTAGGAAAGCCATGGATGCCCCTAATTTGCGTGTGGAATGCGCTCTTGGGGGGAACTGTTAACGTGCGTTTAGCCTTTTGATAACATATCTGGATGCACTTAACAATCCATCTGGCTATACCCGATTTAGAAATTGGGTTGCCTTTGTGTGGTAGAGAGAAGGCAACGAACAGTTGTTTAGTTTTCCTGAAGTCTTTAGTTCTGTCTATGTAATACAGGAGAGCCCTTTTAACATCAAGTGTGTGTAGTGCTCTGTCTGCCACTGAATAAGGATTTGGGAAGAATACAGGTAGTTCGATAGTTTGGTTAATGTGGAACTGTGAAACTACCTTGGGCATAAATTTGGGGTTGGTGCGTAGCGCAACCCTGTAGGCATGAATTTGAATGAAAGGTTCCTGAATAGTGAGGGCTTGCAGCTCGCTAACTCGTCGTAGTGACGTAATTGCGACCAGAAAAGCCACTTTCGACATGAGAAATTGTATCTCACAAGAGTGGAGAGGTTCAAATGGTGGGCCCATGAGCCTGGTGAGGACTATGTTGAGGTTCCAGACTGGCGTAGGTGGGTGTCTTGGAGGAATGACCCTTTTCAGTCCTTCCATAAATGCTTTAATGGCTGGCACTCTGAAAAGGGATAGGTGCTGTCTATTTTGAAGATAAGCCGCTATTACTGCTAAATGTATCCTGATGGAACTATACGCTAGGTTACACCTGTACAGGTGCAGCAAATAACATATGATGTTTTGCGTGGAAGCATCAAGTGGATTTATGTTATTATTGGAGCAATAGATAACAAAACGCTTCCATTTTGCCGCGTAGCAGGCCCTGGTGGTAGGTCGCCTAGCCTCCTTTATGATGTCCATACAGTCAGGAGGCAGGTGTAGGTAGCCAAACTATGACCTCAGGAGCCATATTGCAAGGCTCAACTGCTGCGGATCTGGGTGCTGAATGTCTCCATGGCTCTGAGTGAAAAGACTGGGTGTGAGTCCTAGGCGCTGGTGGGGCACCACGGAGAGTTCTAGGTACGTGGTGTACCATGCCTGTCGTGCCCACGTTGGAGCAACCAGGATGAGCGTCATGGAGTGTTGCCTCAGTTTGCGTGCCACCAGCGGTATGAGTGGTGCTGGAGGAAAGGCGTACGCAAATTTGTTCGACCAGTTCATCCATATCGCATTGCCCTGAGACTGCGGGTGTGGGAACCTGGCGGCGAAGGCGCGGCATTTTGCGTTTTCGTGTGTGGCGAAGAGGTCTATCTCTGGATGCCCCCACTGCTGGAAATATGGCTGGAGCACAGCGGGATGTATCTCCCACTCGTGCATTTGATGGCTGTGTCTGCTGAGCAGATCCGCCATCTGGTTGTCTTTGCCTGGGAGGTGTTCCGCCATGAGGAACATGTTCCTCTGAATGGCCCACTTCCACATGCACTGTGCTAGGTGTGACAATTGTGGGGAGTGTGTCTCTCCCTTCTTCTGGATGTAATACATCGCAGTCATGTTGTCCGTCCGGATCAACACGACTTTGTTGCAGAGATGCAACTTGAATGCCTTTATTGCCATGAAGATTGTCATCAGTTCTAGTAGGTTGATGTGCATTTTCTGCTGTTGCGGTGTCCATAGTCCCTGCACTGTATACTGGAGGACAAGCGCTCCCCAGCCCTGGAGAGATGTGTCCGTCGTCAGTACTATCTGTGGCACAGGCTCTTGGAACGGTCGTCCCCTGCAAAGGTTTTGTATGTTCCACCAATGCAGAGAGTTGTATGCACGACCGGTCACCAACACTAGGTCTTTCAGCCGTCCTTGAGCCTGGTTCCACTAGCGTGCTAAGCATTCCTGAAGCGGACGCATGTGTAGCCTCGCGTGGGGGACTATAAAGATGCAGGAGGCCATCATGCCTATCAGTTGCATGAACACCTGCGCCGGGAGTGAGTGTTGTGGCCTGAATTTTTGAATGAGCACTCGCATGCTGTTGACTCTCGCTGAGTTTGGTTGCGCTGTGGCAGCGAGCATGTTTATTTCCGCGCCTAGGTACTGCTGTACATGTGCGGGGTGAAGATGGGACTTTTGGTAATTGAGCGAAAATCCCAGACTGTGTAGGAGGTGAATTGTGCGGGACATGTGGTCGGCACACTGCTGGGCTGACTTTGCTTGTACAAGCCAGTCGTCCAGATACGGATAGACATGGATGTGTTGCCGCCGAAGATGCGCGGCTACTGTCGCTAAGCACTTCGTTAACACTCTGGGGGCTGTAGTGACCCCGAAAAGCAGGACTTTGAACTGGTAATGCTGGTTGTTGATGGTGAACCTGAGATATTTCCTGTGACTGGGGTGAATGGGAATGTGGAAGTAGGCATCCTTCAGATCTAATGTTGCTAGGAAGTCTCCTTGACTGAGCAACGGCAGAACTTGCTGTAACGTTAGCATGTGAAAGTGTTCTGACAGGATGTATTGGTTCAGAGGTCTGAGGTCTAGAATGGGCCGTAGAGACCCGTCTTTCTTTGGGATTAAGAAGTACAGTGAGTACACCCCTGTACCCTGCTGTTCTAAAGGCACGAGTTCTATGGCGCCTTTTTGCAGCATGGATATGACTTCCTGCTGCAATAAGTGCATGTGCTCGGCGGACATAGGACGGTGCCTTGGAGGTATGTTGGGTGGAGTGGAGGTCAGTTCTAGACAATAACCGTGTTGTATAAGTTGTCTCACCCACCTGTCCGTGGTAATGCTTTCCCAGACTGGCAGGAACTGCTGGAGTCTCCCCCCGACCGGTGTTATATGGTCGGGGGGCAGTGACAAGACGTCACTGCTTGTTAGTGGCGGAGGATCTGGTATTATTATTTCCACGTCCTCTGCCCTTGCTGCTGTTCCCACGGTATCCACCCCTATTGTTCTCGTTATAGGTGGTTTGTGTGCCCCCCTTGGTGTATTGGGCTTGTTGCGAAGCTTGTCCTCTTGAGGCTCCCCTGTTACCGGAGCGACGAAAGAAACCGCCCCTGAACTGCTGAGACTGCAGAGCTCCCATGGATTTCGCAGTTTCAGTGTCCTTCTTAATCTTTTCAAGAGTGGTGTCCACCTCCGGACCAAACAGTAAGTCAGGGTTTACTGGCTGATTGAGCAGGGTAGTTTGGATCTCCAACTTAAATCCAGAGATGTGGAGCCAGGCATGCCTTCTGAGCATAACGCTAGTGTTTATGGCCCTAGCTGCTGTGTCGGCTGCATCCAACGCGCTCTTAAAGGACGTGTTGGAGATTAACTTCCCTTCTTGTATAAGCATTTCTGCCCCTTCCTTATAAGCATCTGGCAGGTGTTGCAGTAACTGCTCTAACGTGTCATAGTGTGCCCTGTCATATTGTGCCAACAGGGCCTGGGTATTGGAGATTCTCCAAAGATTAGCAGCTTGAGCTGCCACACGTTTTCCAGAGGCCTCTAAGATCTTGGACTCTTTGTCCGGAGGAGGAGCATCACCCGTTGTCTGAGAGTTCGCTCTTTTGCGAGCATTAGCCACCACTAAGGAGTCCAGTGGGAGTTGGCCCTTGATGTAGGTAGGATCCACGGGCGCAGGCCAGTACTTCCTCTCAATTCTTGGGTTCACCACCCTTGCTTTAGTGGGCTCTTTAAAAATGTCACTTGCATGTTTGAGCACACCTTTGAGCATAGGCAGAGTTTTTATAGACCTTTCTGATGTGGAGAACGTA
This sequence comes from Lissotriton helveticus, assembly GCF_964261635.1. Taxonomy (NCBI): domain Eukaryota; kingdom Metazoa; phylum Chordata; class Amphibia; order Caudata; family Salamandridae; genus Lissotriton; species Lissotriton helveticus. Next base: position 684,589,263 of record NC_136057.1, on the reverse strand, counting down.
TCAAAAAGAAAGTCTTCCTCCACTGGGTCAGCGTGCATATCTACGTCATGGTTATGTACCGCCCTCTCAATCAGTGCATTGAATGCAGCAGTATCTTCAGTAGGCGAAGGCTTCATAGCATATGAAAGAGTATCAGGGGTGGTGTGTGGCTCAGCAGGGTCCACAGTGTCAGCCCACGGCTGGGACTCATCTTGATCAGTATCCATGGGATAGTTAAACTGGTCCTCATTGTCCCCTTCCTCCACATCCTCAGTGACATTTGTGGGAGAGTAGGTATAGTCCTGAGCATATGATTGCATGGGCTCATAAAGAACAGGAGAGGTGGTAGAGTCTCTCTTTTTCTTCAGTGGTATCCTATAATGTTCCATAGGCGCTTCAGGCCCGATCTTACGCTTGTAAATGGTGAGTCGACCCGATTCGGAGTCGATGTAGAGTTTTGACTGGTCGTCATGGGACGGTGGCTGGAACACAACGTCTTCCGACCGAGGCTGAGTGGTTGCGGCAACCGACGTCGACTTGGAGGAGTCGGTAGCCTGAGTATGTTGAATAGGTTTAGGCCGTGCTGTTGGGGGTAGTCCGAACTTTATCGGCGTCGTAAGCATCGGCGCCGGACTGATCTTCTTCGATGGAGTCGGTGTTTTTGATTCGACCGACTGCGACAGCTCAGCGCGTTTGAGGGCGCGCGTCGATTCGAGCCGTTGCTGCGCAGCAGGAACGCCCTTGGGCTTAGACGCGGTAGTGTCTTTCGATCCAACTTTCGGCTTCGGGTCGAAGGCTTTGACCAACGGTGGCTTTTTTGTTTTCGGATCGATGGTCTTCTGGGCCTCGAGTCCTTCGGAAGAGCCGCCATCTTTGGAACCGGAAGTCGACGGGAGCGTGATGTGTTTTACTGCAGACACAGGCGCAGTCGATCCGATCCTTGTTCGGCGCCCCCTTTCGATCCAGAGGGGTCGAGCGCACGTTTCGACTTGGAATGTTCCGAAGTCGTCGAGCCAGTGTCTGTTTCGATGTGGTGTCTTTTGATTTCGGTTTCGATTTCTCCACTGAGTGTGGTCGATCGACCGATGGCTCTTTGGAAATGTTCTTAGTCGGGCCTTGAAGCGGGACTAGAGAACGGTGTTGAAGATCTTGGCTAAGGCCTTCCGGCGATGCCTCGACCTGAGCCGTGGAAGAGTCTTTATGAGGCCCCGCTACTGCGGTTGGGCCTAGCTCCTCGCTTGAGTCGTCATCGACGGCTCCGATAGGTTGTACGTCGTCTCCTACCTCGACGATGTCTTCATCATGGACGTAGAGTTCTTCCTCGTCCTCGTTGTAGGTGGAGTCTGGCTCCGACGCAGGATCCGAGTGCTCCGGATCCTCTTCTTGTACATGTTCTTCGTCGTCACCCCGAAGATGTTCTCCGGGTCTGGCGCCGATTCCCGTGCCGACTGTCGTGCAGCGCGTCGAAGACGGAGAGTTTTCTTTGACCTGAATTTCGAACAGGCCATGCAGCTATCTTCGTCGTGGTCCGGTGAGAGACATTTGTTGCACACCAGGTGCACGTCGATGTGTGGATATTTAGAGTTGCAGACGGGGCAGCGCTTGAACGGACTCCGTTCCATCGTCAATCGTCGAGGGGCCTTTGGTGTCGAAAGGCAAAAAAACTTCCGAAGTCTAGTTCAAAGAACTAGAAGGTAAAAGGCACCGAACTAAAGACAATACCGACGCCCTTAAGGCCTTTTGGCCTCGAGAAAGAATAATTAGTATATATTCCGAACTTGAGTTAAGAAGTACATCCGAACCCAATGGCGGACAAAAACAATCTGAGCATGGAGGGGATGCCCATGCGCACTGTAGTCCAGGGGAGGAGCCACCTATCTCGTGATACTTCGAAGACTATTCCAGGACAACAATGTGCAATCATCCGGACCCAACACTAGGCGTCGATCTATGCATAGATATAAATTCAGCAGCCCACATGCCTCGAACATACAGTTCTTATGGGGGTCTTCAGCATGCAGCCTCTTCTTACTGCATTTAAGAATCCGATATTTTCAAGATATATGGCAATTTTGAAGAAAAAACTGAGTAAAACTCAGGGAGACTCCCTGTAGCACGACGTTCAGTAGAAAATCTTAGGAACTCAGCCTCTCTTGGGGGTACTCTACAGAGTGCTGTCACCTGATTGGCTGTTACTTAAGTTTTGTTCAATTATTTTTTTTTTTTTAACAAAAGGAAGTAGATACGCTATTGCAGTGACAGTTCATTGCGTTGTAGCCTAGGATATTATCTACTGCTTTTATAGGCATACCGAAGGGACGCCCACTACGAAAACATGGATGATTCAAGCATGTGAATCTATGAAAGATCCAGTACAGGAGAAGGTATTTTTTACCTACTTCAGTAAAAACTCTTTATTGCAGTCCATAGTAACAGTAACTGAGTAACACTGGGACCTCTTTAAAAAAGAGAATACAGCAGTCAACAGCTGAAAGTGTCCTGTTAACTTATATAAAGCGTTCCACACAGATTTTCATCAAGCATGAAAAAGATTTATAATGAAACCTTCAAAGTATGCTGTACCTGGTAGACTATGTGTAACGTAATGTTGGGTAGGTCCTACTATTCAGGAGGATCTGCGAATTGTTTGGGCAACTTAAACTAAGGGCTTGGTGTCTAGACTGATTCTGGACACCCCAGCAGGATGTGTTGGCCTAGGGACCAGCTAGCTCACAGTGCCACTATAAGTCCCCCTAACCTACCAGGGAGCGAACGGTACAGAACATTTCGCTCAGTCACTCATGCTCACTTATTCTCAGAGTAATATACAGAGAATACACAGTGGGACATTTTCAATAATATTCCTTAAACCTTCGTTATTCTAGCATAAAATACATGTTCTGCAATGATTAGTAGACAGAAGCAGATACACAGGATTGCAAGCACCAAAAGTGTAAATAGTAGATATAGTTCTACCAAGGTGCTAAACAATTGTATATATGCAGGCATATGGCCAAAGGAGTAATTTATGTGAACCCTACTCTAAGTGTACCTAGAGTGTGTGCAGGTGTAGACCCAAGAATCCCTCCACCTTGGTCATGAACTGGACACCCCTCATGAGAAGTCAGGTTGCTGCGTGGTGATTTCTCAGCATGCAAGGACCCTCTGTGTCAGTGGAAGTACCCCGTCTACTAATCTATTGGGATGTTAATCTTTTATAATAAAAGCAGGCTTGCGATGCGCACATAGATTAGTAATGTTATGGATATTTAGATAGCTCTGTAACCTGTGGATGAAGACAGTGAGGACATTTGTACATAGGGCAAAACAAGACTTTGTACATGATGTTCAGGGAGTTGTGATAAGGTTGCATGAAGCTGGATGTGAAAACAAGTTTAGTTTCAGAGTAACTAATCCAACATTGTCGTGCATGCAAATATGCGCAAAAGGTCACAGCGGGAAATGTTATTTGTGAGGACAATGTAAGAAATAAGCTGCTTTGCTACATGGACCTAACTCGGGAATAGAACAGTGATGCAGTGGAATAGTTAGGAAAACATCAAGCTGCTGTGGACCTTACGAATTACTGTGGCCACAAGTATAATGCACAAGCTCAAAGCAGGAGTAATGCTGCCAAAAAATATTGACCATGTAAAATCATCATTTTCTTGTCCTTCATAATGGTTATGGGATGACTAGTAGTTCTCACCTGATGTTTCAGGACATGTTCCATGCATGAGGCCAAACATGTTTCCACAAGCTTTGCTCACCGCAGCCATTTTAGCTAGTACAGGCAGATTATGAATTACAAACGAAACTTCGTTCCTCTGCTGTTTGGCTAAATTCTGTGCATGTCCAAGAATACCAAATCCTGTGATATCCGTAGCTGCATGTGCATTAAATGTATGCATAAGTCCAGCAGCTGAAAGAATTACATAGAAAAAAACAAGCTTTAAAATACTTTATAGTACAATCGTAGAAAAGAATGCATTAGAATAATTACCAACTTCCTTAGTCATTCATTAGTTTACGTTGTAGCAACAATGGAAAAGTGAAGCACAGCAGCGTTTTGTTTTAATAAGCACTTGTCTAGATTTATTTTACACTGTCCTCCCCTTAAAAGAATCTACAAAGGTTTGTAGAACTGTAGTTTTAGTAAATCCAGTGTTTCCGACACCACTGTGTCACTGTCTTATTTATATACAGGCAGAAGATGTAACAATTTCCTATTATATTGAAACCTTTTTCCCTGTTAATAGCCAACGATAACCGAGCAGAAAGTGTAGATTACAAATATCAATTTTCACTTGCATGTTTGAAGGAGTCCATTATTAAAAGAGGAATACTGAATTACATATTGTATCAGCTTCTGGGTCTCCAAATTCACAATCTCAGTCTGAGCTACTGAAACAGTGCCAACATTACAGTTAATAGGAATTATGGGTGTGGCTAGTCATTAGGTGAGACTACACATTTGGCTACAGAGGATCTATTAAAATATCTAGCTAATGCATTCTATCAGGAACGCAGAAGGAGGCTTTTAGTAAAAAAATAGTATGTTACTTACCCTGAAAGCATCTATTCGTAGTGAGTAGTGCTGCAGATTCACAATCTATACACACTCCTGCCATCTAGTGTTGGGCTCGGATTTTACAAATTATTTTTCTTGAAGAAGTCTTAATTGCTGATGTGACGTCAAGTCTCCTCCTTCAAAAGAAAGTGCATGTCCAACAGCTCCATAGTTCGATTGTTTATTTTTTTCCCTGCCATGTTGGCGAGTGAGGATGGAGTGATCAAAGATAGTTTTTGGTGTTGAACATGCGTGGAACAAGATCTTATGTGTATGTAATGATCCATACGTGTAAATTTGAAACCATCTTATACCTGACAGGGGGCAGGAGGGAATTTTTGAATCTGCAGCACTACAAGCTACAAATAGATTCTTACAGGATAAGTAACATACTCCATTCGTAGCACGTGTTGGCTGCAGATAGACATGCTATCCATAGACTGTAAAGCAGTACTCCTCTCGTGGTGGCTCTAGGCATTAGCTGGTAAAGATGCTTGAAATAATGTTTACAAGACTATTTGTCCTAGAAGTGCCTATTGTCTGACGTGGAGATCCACAAAACCGTGTTTTGTGAAAGTGTGTGAATTTGACCAAGTAGCTGCCTTACTAATGTCTGTTAAGGGTTTTTTTCCTAAGAAAGCCATTGAGGCATCTTTCTTTCTGGTAAAGTGGGTTTTTGGACTGGTTAGTCAAGATCTTTTAGCCTTTACATAACAAATCTGGATACACTTTACATACCATCTTGCAATTCCTGCTTTAGAAGTAACACGTTACTTATCCTGTAAGCATCTATTCATAGCGTGCAGTGCAGTAGATCCATATGCTTAGCATACTCCTGCCATCTAGTTTTCGGCTTGGATGTTTGAAACTTGTTTCTCTTCAAAGAAGTCTTTCGAGTCAAGAGGTAAATTAACTCTTCCTATAGTCTGTATGGCGCATGCTCATCGGCTCCTTTATTAGATTGTTTTTGGCTCATCAGTTGAGCTCAGGATAGGAGCAGTAGAGAGGTAGTAAAGATTAACATGCATGTTATAGTTTGATAAAGATAAGTGTTTAATTACAGTAGTGTGTACGTCAGTCATTAGATTCTGGGGAGAAGGGTGGGCGCATATGAATCTACAGCGCTACACTCTACGAATAGATGCTTACAGGTTAAGTGACAAGTTCCATTCGTAGCATGTGCTGCCGTAGATACATATGCTTAGCATTAAATGTAAAGCAGTGCTCCTCTAATGCGGTGGCTTGCTCGTGGGTGACGTAGATATTTGAAAGAAAGTTTGTAATACAGCTTGACCCTCTCTAGCTTGTTGGGTAGCCAAGACATCAAACCATAGTGTTTTGTGAATGTATGTGGGTTATTCCATGAAGTTGCATTACAGATATCAATTAACGGAATGTTTCCTAGAAAGCCATTGAGGCTCTCTTATTTTACATGTGGAATGAGCTCTTGGAGCTGCAGGTAGCAATTGATTAGCTTTGTACTAGTAAGTGTATTTGCATTTTACTATCCACTTTGCAATTCCTGCTTTAGATATTGGTGAGCCCTTTCGAGAGTTTGAAAATGCTACATAAAGTTGTTGAGTTTAAAACAAAAGAAAATCCTGCTGATGTAGTATATTACTGTCTATTAATATCTAGTGTGTAGAGCTCTTTCTGCCGCTGATTTAAGAAAGAAGACTGGGAGCTCAATGGCATGTTTATATGAAAAGATGAAACTACTTTAGGGTGAAATGATGGGCTGGTTCTTAGTAGCAATTTATCTGGGCAGATGTGGAAGAAGCTTTCTTCTAGAGTGAGCGCATGAATTTCACTTATCTGTCCGAGAGATGTTATAGCCACTAAGAATGCCATCTTCCATGTGTGGAACTGTATAGTGCATGAATGTAGTGGTTCAAACGTAGGCCCCATAAGCCTGGTGAGAACCTGGTGAGGAATTACTCTTTTTAATCATTCTATAAAGGCTTTAATAACTGTAATCTTATGCCTGTTTTGCATGTACGCAGCAAGTGCTGCTAAGTGTAACCTAACAGAGGTATAAGCAAGACCTGCTTGTTGTAAATGGAGTAGGTAGCCAATAAGGTCTTTACCATAGGGGACAGTAGTTGGATTTGCTTTACTAAACAATAATGCACAAATCTCTTAAATTTAGCTGCGTAACATGCCCGTGTGGTAAGTCTGCAAGCTTGTTTTAGAAAGCTCAAATTCTTGTGGAAGACTGAGGTACATGAATTCTAAGACATCAGGAGCCAGAACGCTAGATTTAATTGTTTGGGGTGGGTGACCCTTCCCTGGTCTGGAGTTAGAAGATGTGTCCTGATGGGCAGCATCTCGTGTGGCAGAACTGATATTTGTAGGGTTGTGACCCATGCTTGTCGAGCCCATGTTGACGCTATCAGAATTAGTGTGTGGGATGTTTGCGTGAGCGCCAGACCCATGTAAGGAATGAGTGGGAGGGCAGGGCAAGCGTAAGCAAATATCCCTGACCAGCTGATCCAGAGGGCATTGCCTTTGGATTGTGGGTGAGGAACATGGTGGCGAAGCTTTGGCATTTCGAGTTCTGGTGTGTGGCAAAGATCCATCTCTGGGGTTCCCCACTGTTGGAAGTATGAGGGGAGCAGTGTTGTAACAATTTCCCACTTGTGCACCTGCTGTTGCATTCTGCTGAGCATATCTGCTAAGTCATTGTTCATCCCTTGTAGGTATTTTGCTAGGAGGTGGCAGTAGCGATGTATGGCTCAGTGCCATATGAGCTTCGCTATACAAGAGTGCTGTATACTACACCCACCTTGAGGTGGAGATGTTGAAAAGCTTTGAGAGAACTGAATTGCAAGAATTTCTAGATAACTGATGTGGAGACATTTCTGCATTGAGGACCACTTGCAGCGCACTGTAAGATCATGCATATGTGCACCTCAACCGTGTCTGTATGCGTCTGTCATAATGGTCACTAGCTGAACAGGAGCTTTGAAGGGCCGACCCTGCAACAGATTTTTGCTATTGCACCATGGCAGCGAGCAATGGGTTGCTAGCCCTAACAACACTAGATCTTGTAGGTGCCCCTCCGCCTGAGACCAGTCATTGAAAGCATGGTTGTAGCGGGTGCATAGAGATTCATGCGTGTGCTACTATGGAGATGCATGAGGCTTATCACTGTTTTGACTGTGAAGTGACTATGTGGTTGAAAAAGAGATAATGCAAGCTGGAACTTTTGTACTCTTGCAAGACTGGGGTAAGCTTTTGCTGTGATAGAATCTAGGGTTACGCAGAGGAACAGGTGCTCTTGTAAAGGTTGGAGGTGGGATTTTGTAGCATTGGTCATTATGCCCAGCTGGTTTAGAAGGTTGATTGCCTTTGGAGTGTCTTCCAGACATTGTTGTTTGCTTGCACACTTGAACCAATCATCTAGGTATTGGAACATGTGTGTGCCCCCTCTTTTGAGATTAGCGGCTACTACTGTATGCCATTTTATGAATATTCTTGGTGCAGGAGTCACTCCAAATTGCAACACTTTAAATTGATGATGAAGGCCACTTACCTGAAAGTGTAGATAGCGTTGATGGGCTGGATGTATTGGTATGGGAAAGTAAGCATTGTTGAGGTGTATGGCTGTCATGAAATCTCCTTGCTGCAACATGACTTCTTGGAGCGTTAGCATGTGGAAGTGCTCCGACAAGGTGTACTTGTTGAGTGGCCTGAAGTCTAGTATACGCCTTAAGGTGTCATCTTTCGTAAGGAACGAGGAAATACAGTGAGCATACCGTGTCCCTGGTGTTGCTTTGGGACAGGCTGTATGGCTCCCTTTTGAAGCAGAGCTTGAATTTCCTCTTGTATGAGTGTTAGATGTTCCCTTGACATTGCTTGTGCTCGCAGTGGGATATTGGGTGCAAGAGATGCAAGTCAGAGACAATATCCATCATTTATTTTTGACAGGACTCACTGATCTGATGTAATGAGTACCCACTCTGGGGGGTAGTTCAGCAGTCGTCCCCCTACTATTGTTGAGTAGGGGGGGATAGAGAATGCAGATGGTCTCATTGTTTAGTGGAAGTGGTCCCCTTGAAAGGGGATCCACAACCTCGACCTCTGTATTGTGCTTTATAGTATGCTCCTTGGGTGCACTAAAGTTGGTAGGAGCTGTGTGGCTTTTGAGAGGTGGCTGGGTCTGTGGAGGTGGCAGTTTTGAATGCCCCTCTGTATTGGCCTCTCCGAAAGGAATCTCTGTGCTGATATGATTAAAGGGTGCCCATGGCTTTAGCAGTGTTGGGGTCCTTTTGTTTTTTTTCCAGCATTTCGTCTACTTGTGGCCAAATAGGTATACCCCATCGAATGGTAAGTTGAGGAAGTATTGCTAGACATCAGGCTTAAAACCTGATACTCTTAGCCAAGCATGGCACCTAATGATAATGCTGGTGTTATGTTATGAAATGTGTAAAGCGTCTGGTTACTACAAGGGAGTGTCCACATGCTAGAGATAAAGAGCACGGAGCTCCAAGTATCTGTCAGTCAGGATCTGCTGCAAGGGCTAATCAGTCCTGTGCTATTTTCCTAAATAGCCAGGATTTGAGATTTTTCCGAAATTGTACTTCTGATGGTTCCGATCTCATGTCCCAGGGCATAAACTTCCATAGTTTAGCTGCTAAGAGTCTAAAAGAGCTGCCGCCCCCAGGCGCATTGTATTCACTCTAGGGACCACCAACAGCATCGCCCCAGAAGATCTAAGGTGTCTGGTAGGTGTGTAGGCTTGAATCAGAGGAAACGCATATCTTGGGTCCCTTCAATTGAGTATCCGAAGCACAAACCAAAGTGCTTTGAAGGAGACTCTATGCCTGATGGGGAGCCAATGAAGTTCGGTAAGTTCCGTAATTTTAAAAATTGTCGATACGCAGCATTTTGAACCCTTTGAAGCATCCCCAGCTTGCCTTTGGAGACCCCAAATAAATAAAATGACAGTAATCAAGGTGGGATACCAGTAGGCCGATAATACGAGGCGCAAGAGGAGCAGGGAGGCCGAATAGAGACAAAGAGATGGCGAATTGAAAAAGACCGCTCACAAGAACACTTGAGGGAGACTACGCTAGTATTGAAAAATCCAGTCACACGCAGTCCCCTAGGCAGAATCCCTGCTTTTAAGGAGAACGTCAATAAAACCCCCCCAATTACGGTGGCTCCCTTGCCCTCAAATCAAAAGAATATACCGAAAAACCCAAGGTATCGGTGTCGGAATATATACATCTAAACTATAAGGAGGTACCCTGAAGGTTTATGAAAAGCCCCTCGAATTGATGACAGAGGAACATATTTCAAATTTAAAGAAATCTTTTAATTAATAAGGTATATACACTGAATAAGTACATCTAGGAATATGCCCTTGTTTCTATATTATTCAGCTAATGTATTTTTGTAGCTGTTGTTTGTGACCTGACATAACTCAAGAATCCAGAAACCACCAATATAATGTGCCCTGATATACTGCTCAGCTTATGAGATGTTCTCATCATGATATTATGATGTTTTTCAAACAATACAGATAGAGAAATAAATATGTAAAAAGAATTATATAATCATTGTTTCTAATTTTATGTTTTCTTTATTGAATAGAACCTTGTCCTGATGAAGGTATAATTACAAAAACCGAAACGCTGTGTCGACAACTTGTTTTTAATTGTCTCTTGATAACGTGTTATTCAATGTCTCTTGATAAACTGTATTTTATTATTATTGATGTGTATTTACACATTTTTTAATCTCTTTTTGTGGCACTATGACTTGTAAATGAGATTTTATATGAGATGTAATAAATTGCATAAATTCTATTAGACCATTTTTGTTTTTTTGCATATCTTGAATCTATAATGTGGTTTGCTTTTGTAAGGGTCTGTTGAGTTATGGTGGTATATAAATAACAATCCATTGTGTGGTACTATTAGGGATTTGTCCATTTCTTCGGGATACCAGTAGAGCCTGAATAACCATTTTCTTAGCTGATTCCGGTAAGAGTCCCAGAATCTTTCGTACAATCATTAATGCACCAAAGCAGGTAGCGACCGTAGCCGAGATCTGCTTATCAAAAGATAGTACTGCATCGAAGGTGACGCCCAAGTTCTTAACTTTAGGATTAGGGACCGTAGTGGGGCCCAATGCTCAAGGCTACCAAGCAGACCATATCTAGGGCTGCTTCCCGACCTCTGTTGTGCTGGTGTCTGCTGCATCTGAGGCACATTGAATTGTTGCATTTAATATATCCCTCCCCATCTCTACTAATTCTGAGACTCTGTTTGTATTGGTCAGGAAGGTGTTGTTCAATTGTGCCTTGTTATACTTGGAGAGGAGGCCTACATAATTTGTGATCCTAAAGTGGTTTGCTGCCGGTGCCGACACATGCTTACCTGCAATGCTATATTTTTTGCTTTCCTTGTCAGTAGGAGGAGCATCCAAGTAACTTGAGAGTTGGCCCTTTTCCTGGCCATGAGCACCACTAAAGAATCAGGTGGAGCAGGCCCTTTGATGTAAGTGGGGTCAGTTGGTGATGGTTTTTGTTTGTAATCAACCTGTGGTGTTAAGAACCTAGATTTTACAGGTTGCTTAAAATTCTCTGTGGTGCGTTTCAGCATGTATTTTAGGATTAGTAAAAACTGGACTGTGCGTTGAGTTTTAGATAGGGTTTCAATGAGAAAATCGTGATCATCCTCCAGAGTGTGCATGCTGTCTTTATGATACCTTGCAGCCCTGCGCAGTACTTTATGGTATGTAGTGGTGTTATCAAGTGGGGACGTTTTTGAAGGGTATAGATCAGGTTCGGTATCTCCTTGTAGATCTAAGTCAGTCATCCCATGGTTGATCTATATTGTTGGGGTTGCCCTGCGGGACAGCAAAATATGGTGTCATAGGGGTCAAAAAGATTCCCTGTACTATGCTCCCCTACCAAAGATGTAGTGGTTGACCCTTGTGGGTGGGTTTGAGGGAAGGGTTGTGGTGAAGTTGGAAGTGCAGAGGCATAGCTGGTACAGGCAGCAGAGGAAGATTAGGAGATGGAGGAGAGGGTATAGGTAGCGGGTGGAGTAGGTGGAAGAGAAGGTGGAGAGTGTAGTGGAAACTGGTTGCGGCTGGTACCTCTATACATTCACTTTTTATGTGGGGGTTTTTGAGGTTGAGACCCCATGATTTTCTTCTAAAAAGTATTTTTCCTCTTTGGCAGTGTCTCTGTAGGTGGGAGAGGTGGTTTGGTTACCACCTTTTCTGTATCCAGGTTTATAACCATGATTTTCTGTTTCTCATCAAGCTTTTCCTGTAATTTTGTCAGGATAGGCTAAATTGTGCACTCCTTTGGCTCTGTGGCAGTGCCTGGTGTTTTCTGTGCCAAGGCGTTTTCGGCATGCCTTGGACTTCTGCCGCCTCCTCGATAACATAAGAAACAAAATTCCACTTGACCTGTATTTCTTCTTTTGTATCTAAAAAGCACTGTGTCTTCTGACCCTGAAAAACAATACACAATATACATGCTTTGTAAAGAAAATGTTACTTACCCAGTAAACATCTGTTCTTGGCACATAGAGCTGTAGATTCACATGCTTTGCATACTCCTGCCATCTAGTGTTGGGTCCAGATGTTTGAAAGTGGTTTTACTTTGAAGAAGTCTTTCCAGTCACGAGGTAGGTGACCCCTCCTTTCGTTGATAGTGCGCATGGGCATCAACTCCATTGTTAGATTGTTTTCCCGCAGAGGGTGAGAATGGAGTTAGTAAAGGTAGAATAGAGAAGTCCATAAGTATGTATGGAAAATAAAAAATGAACTGCAACAGGTATAGGTAACCGGGAAGGCAGCTAGGCGCATGGGAACCAACAGCTATACATGCCAAGAACAGATGCTTACTAGGTAAGTAGAATTTCCCGTTCAAAGCATGTGAGCTGTAGATCACATGCTTTGCATAGACTATACAGCAGTATTCTCCCAAAGCGGTGGCTAACCTGTAGCTGTTGCAGATGTTTGAAAAAGTGTTTTAAGTACTGCCTGGCCTACATTGGCTTGATGCTTCGGTACACATCTACACAATAGTGATTAGTGAATGTGTGCGGTGTAGACCATGTTGCTGCCTTTCAGATGTCAGCTAAGGGAATATCACCAAGAAGGCCATAGTAGCCCCTATTTTGCGGGTGGAATGCGGTCAAGGGGGTATTGATAATGTTCTTTTTGCTTTTGTATAACATGTTTGTATACATTTAACAATCCAGCTTGCAATACCGGATTTAGAAATGAGATTGCCTTTGTGTGGTGGAAAAGTAGCAACAAAGAGCTGCTTTGTTTTATGAAAATCTTTTGCTCTTTCTACATATTATAGTAGAGCTCTTCTAACATCAAGTTTGTGTACAAGTTGTTCTGCTACAGAATCAAGTTGAGAAAAGAACACAGGTAACCCAACTGATTGATTGATTGATGTGAAAAGTAAAAACCACGTTTGAAGAAATGTGGGTTTAGTTAAAAAAACACCTTGTCTTTGTGAAGCTGAACGAAAGGCTCTTGTATAGTTAGTGCCTGGAGTTCACCAACTCTCCTTAAGAAAGTGATTGCAATAAGAAAAGCAACCTTCCATGAGAGAAATTGTAGTTGACACTTGTGCATTAGTTCAAAAGGTGGTCCCATTAGCCTTGTAAGGACTATGGTCAAGTTCCATACTGGTGCAGGTGGAGATCTTAGTGGTATTACTCTTTGTAGCCCTTCCATAAAGGCTTTAATCACTGGTACTCTGAATAGAGAGAAGTGTTGTCAAATGGATGTATAAGCTAATCTAGCTTGCTGTAAGTGTAATAGATAACAGATGATGTTTTGTACTGACGTTGCAAGGGGATTGATATGATTATAGTTACAATATATAACAAAACGTTTCCACTTTGCTGCATAACATGCCCTAGTAGTAGTTCTCCTGGCCTCCTTTAGGATATTCATACAGTCTGGTGGTAATTGTAAATAACCAAACTCTATGACTTCAGGAGGCAAATCGCAAGGTTGAGTTCCTTGGGATTTGGATGCCTGATTTCTCCATGGCTCCGAGTGAGGAGACTGGAGTTAAGATGCAGCTTTTGATGTGGAATTACTGACAGCTCCATCAGGGGGGTGAACCAGGGTTGACGTGCCCATGTGGGAGCTTTGAGAATCAGTGTGAGGGATGTTTGCCTGAGCTTCCGAACTACAAGCCGATTGAGTGGAAGAGGCAAAAAAGCATAGGCAAATATCCCTGATCAGTTCATCCATGGGGCATTGCCTTGGGAGAGCGGGTGTTTGAACCGGAGGCGAAGCTTGGGCATTTTGCATTTTGAGCTGTGGAGCATAGGTCTATGTGAGGAAATCACGATTCCTGAAAATAGGGAAGAAGAATTTGGGGATAAAGTTCCCACTCGAGGATTTGCTCTCTGTCTGCTGAGAAGGTCTACAATTTGGTTGTTTACTCCTGGGAGGTGTTGTTACAGGAGATACATTTTGTGATGTACGGAACATTTCAAAATAGCTTGTGCTAGGCGTGACTGTTAGAGAGAGTGCCCCCCCCCCCCCCACCCTCCCGTTTTAGTATGTAGTACATAGCTGTCATGTTGTCTGCGCGGACCAAGACAGTTTTGCCTATAGGTCAGTTTGAAAGGCTGTGAGCTCTAAAAACACTGCTAGTAGCTCTAGATGATTGATATGTAGGCTCTGTACTTTAGAGTCCATACTCCTTGGAATGTGCGAGCCTGTAGGTGAGCGCCCCAACCAGTGAGCAATGCATCTACTGTTAGCACCGTCTGTGGAGCAAGGCCGAGAAAGGGCTGCCCTTTGGATACATTTTGTGGGTTCCGCCACTGCAGAGAGCGATGGGTTAGGCCATCCACCAACACTAGATTGGTTAACTGACCCTGCGACGGGTTCCACTGACTTGCTAAGCATTCTTAAACGGGACGCATGTGAAGTCTTGCGTAGGGAACAATTATAATGCAAGACACCATCTTGCCTAGCACTCTCATGAAGACTCTTGCTGGCAATTATTGGCTGGGCTGCAATTGAGTGAGAAGGGACTGAATACTGTGAATCCTGGCTGTATTGGGAGAGGCTAGAGCTTTGTGAGCAACTATCGTGGCTTCCAGATAAGTTTGTGTGTTGGAAGGCTAGAGATGAGACTTCAACGCATTCACTGTAAACCCTAGTTGGTGAAGTAAGTGAATAGTGGTTAGAGTGGGATGGAGACACATTTGGTAAGTACTGTGGAGCCAGTCGTCCAGGTATGGGAAGAAATGGATTTGTTATCTCCTCAGATGGCTGCGACTACTGCCAGGCACTTGGTAAAATCCCTGGGAGCAGTGGTGACTCCAAACGGTAGTACTTTGAATTGTTAATGATGACCAGCTATGATAAATCGGAGGTCTTTGCGAAGAGCCAGATGAATTGGAATGTGGAAATATGCGTCTTTTAAGTCTAGAGTAGACATAAAATCGCAAAGCTGTAGAAGCGGGAGCACTTGTTGAAGTATTACCATGTGGAAATGCTATGACAGTATGTAGAGGTTTAGTACTCCGAGATCTAGAATAGTTATCAAGGAGCCGTTCTTTTTGGGGATGAGACAGTACAGGGAGTACATGCCTGTCCCTTGATGTTGTAACAGCACAGGTTCTATGGCTCCTTTGGAGAGGAGAGACTGGACTTCTTGTTGAAATAGATAAAAATGTTCTAGTGACATTTTGTGAGAACGTGGTCGTATGTTTGGAGGATTGTTGGTAAGCTACAGGCAATAACCAAGATGCCTAATACCCTTTGTCTGTGGTGATAGATTGCCAAATGGGGAGGAATTGTAAATGACGTCCCCTGGCGGGTGTTAAATGATCAGAGGGAAGTGTAAGCAAGTCACTGCTTGATGGGGGAGGGGGAATTACGCGGTGTGGAACCCTTGCCTCACCCTTTGTTGTTGTTACCTCTATATCCTTCTCTAAAGAAACCCTTTGTAGAGGAAGATTGACTGATGCCTTTGTAAGAGGTCACAGTATTGTCAGAGGACATGGTTTTCGACCCTCCACGGTAGAAGGAGCAACGAAAGGAGCCCCGATTAGAGGGATACTGCAGAGCTCCCATAGAATTGGCTACCTCTGTGTCTTTTTCCATTTTTTCTAATGACTTATTTACTTCTTTTTTTTTAAGTTTCAAAAACCTTTATTCACGTAGTGAGCATATCACACGGCATACAGCCTACAACCCGGAGGCCGGCAGCATATCATAGGCAACAAGGCATCATCATCTGATCACATCATACACAGCCAATAAGCGGACACCCCGGAGGTCCGGCGGCAGTCAAATAACATGTAAGGTAAGCATCTCCAGGTTATCTACCGCTCCGTCGGTCTGAGCCCGCCTTACTGCCCTAGCGTATAAGTGTTTAGTGTCTAGTCAACAATTGCTGCGCCTACCCCTCTACGATGCAGGCCTAAGGTCAGAGCTGGTGGTAGGTCCTTCGAAGTTGCAGCAGCCAAGTTGTGGAATACCCTTCCGCTGGAACTCAGGCAAATCAGTGAACTCCTCCAGTTCAGGAGGAGGTTGAAAACATGGCTATTCCCCACACTATAGCCTAGTCTCAGCAGTTGTGTCCTGTGGTATTGTCATTTCTGATCCCTCGGTATCACCGTCCCACCCTTTCTCTTGCGCCAGGATGCCTGTCAGGTGATTGCGCGCTCTATAAATTCAATAAATTAAATAAATAAATAAATAAGCTAAGGTCTGATACACAAGAATACAAATTCTAACCCCAACAGCCCTCTCCCCCTTAACTCGCCAGATATTAGCCTCCTTATCCCATCATCTTGGAAGTATATGAACTTACCGCCCCACCTATCTCACCTCAGGAGCCAACCCGAACCCACTATGTTCTGTCCGTCTAAAACGAGCAAGTCAGTGCAATGCAGCTCTCCCTTCAGCTCCACGTCTCTGTATAGACACTAGGTTAAATCCAAGGACCCCGCCACCGCCCTCCCTACATACATACATACAGCCGTCCTTGCCTGTTATGTTCAACCTATACACTATATCTCTTAAGTTCAGATAACCACCCCTTTAAGCCCGCCCAATCTCCTCTTCAATCCGTCCCTGTCCATTATTACCTCGCTCTGTGTTGTTCCCTCCCAGTCCCCCGTGTGCGCTCCCTGTCCAACAGCCGCCTCACCCCGAGGTAGCTCCTCACTATCCCCAGTGTGTAAATATGTCCGATACAGACTCCAAAAATTCTTAGGGCGGCACGTAGGTGGAAGCAGCTCACTGTAAATTTCCGATTGTGTGCAGCAATACAGCATATCTCTTGCCCATCTCCTCTTAGATGGCAACGGTCCCCTCATCCAACATATAGCGACCAGCCGCCTGGCTATTAAGAAGCCCATATCTGCCAGTCGTCGCAGTGTAACCGGAAGTGGCTTGGAGTAACCCAGCAGCGCCAGTGCAGGGTTAGCCGGCATCTCAATTTCTAAGATCACGCTCATTTCCAAGAACACCTCTTTCCAAAAGTTGTTAACACCAGGACAGCTCCACGCCATATGCATGAAATCTGCTTCCTGCGCATGGCAACGCTCGCATTCAGCCGAACGCCGAAGCCCATATCTATGCAGTCTCTCTGGTGTGTAATAGACACGCTGCAAGTATTTGAAATGGATCAGCCTATGCCTTCCATTGAGAGACAGCTTCCTCGTGTTTGTGCAACAATAGTTCCACATTGTGTCATCTATCGGTATTTGTAAATCGCGCTGCCACGCCGTTCTAGCCTTCGAGTCATGTTGTTCCTTTTGTTGCCGTCCTATCTTAAGTAAGTTCGTGACCAGCTTGCGAGGAGTCGCAGTTCTAATCACATAAGTGAGTTCCGGGATTTCCGGCTGTTCTGTGAGATCTGCACCCAATAGCTCCAACAGCGCACTGCGCACCCTGTGAAACTGAAAGCGTAACAGCAGGGCAGCTTCAACGCCCGGGGAAAGGACCTGTTCCCATGTTTTTACCACCCCGTCTGTAAATAGGTCCTCCATCTTTGCGATTCCTAGTTTATGCAGTGCACCTGTGATTCCCTTCTCTTTCAGCGGGGCAAGCCACACCGGCCACTCTATCGGCATATGTGGGGAGTATAGCAGCTCACAGTCCCTGTTCTGTAGTAGTGCATGCCACCCGTGATTCGTGGTCTTAATCGAGTCCAGCTTACCAACACTGCGATCAGCCGGGTAAAACACAGTGGCCGGCAAGGGGGTCGGGTCTGCAAACAAACGCTCTAGGATCACATGGGGTATATCAGAATTCCCGTGTATCCACGTATGTAGGTGCGCTGCCTGGGCAACTCTGTAGTATTTCTCCATGTCCGGTGCACCCAGCCCTCCCATCTTGTAGGAAAGTATTAAAACTTTCCACTGGACTCTGGGCTGTTTACCGCCCCAGGCAAGTTTAACTAGAACCTGCGTCAGGCTTTTGAAAAAGGCCTTGGACAGGACTACTGGGATAGTATTAAACAGGAACAGGAATTTAGGTAATACAACCATCTTCATGATGGCAATTCTTCCCATTAAGGACAGGGGTAGATTGCACATGCATCCACATCGTCGACCAACTTCATAAATGCAACCCCATAATTTTCCAGTATCAAAACGTCGGGGCCCGTATGGAGCTGAATCCCTAAATACCTGACCGGTTCCGTCGTCCACTCTAACGGGTATTCCATATCAAATTGTGATGTCACGGGTGTTAATGGAAACGCAACTGATTTGTTCCAGTTCACCTTTAGCCCTGATAGAGCCCCAAATCTTACTACTTCTCTTAGCACTGAGGAGAGGTTTGTTTCCGGGTCCCGGACATATAACAACATGTCATCTGCGTATGTAGAGATACCAATTTGGTATGTTGGAAAGTTTATTCCCTCGAACCTATGGTATTACCTAATTGCGCACGCCAGCGGTTCTGCCACCAGCGCATACAGTAAGGGCGAAAGGGGACAGCCCTGCCTAGTTCCTCTACTTATCTCAAAAGCTTCTGTAACACGATCACCCATTCGCAGTCTTGCTGTGGGTTTGTAGTGTAGTGCTCCTATCATCTGCAAAAAGGGTTCCCCCAGTCCAAATTTACGAAGTACTCTCAGCATGAAGGGCCACTCTGCAGAGTCGAAAGCCTTCTCCATGTCGAGGAAAATTGCTAACGCTTTGTTCTCCTGTCTTACGTGTTGCATGGCCCCTAGCACTGTACGGATATTATAAGTGAGGTTTCTGGCAGGTATAAATCCTGCTTGCTCCGGAGCAACCATTCCCGGAACGAGCAACGCCAGGCGCGTGGCCAATACTTTCGCGTACAATTTAGCATCTACATTTATCAGGGAAAGCGGTCTATAAGAGCCACAGGCATTCGAAGGCTTCCCAGGCTTCAGAATTGTGACAAGAAGTGCCTCCCTCATAGATCTAGGCATTCTACCTTCTACACAGATGTCGTCAAACAGAGTAGATAGATGTGGAACTAGTTTATCTTTAAAAGCCTTATAAAAACCCAACGTCAGACCATCCGCTCCCGGCGCGCTACCAGATCGCATCCCTTCCAGTGCCTCCATAATCTCATCTTTTTGTATGGGCATCATCAAGAATTCTCTTTGGGAGTCAGTCAGCAGGGGCATTTTAATGTAGCTAAGATAGTCATCTATTTCCTCTTCCACTCAAGAGGATCTGGACCTGTAAAGTCCCGTATAGTAGTCTCGGAATTCCTCGAGTATTTCCAGCTCCCCTGTGAGTGTCTCTCCCGTGGACGATATCAACTCATCTATCACCTGAGGTCGTCTTTCGTTCCGCATTATTCTAGCCAGCAGAGAGCCGGGTCATTCCCCCTCGCCATATGTGCGTGCAGTGGCGTATTTGCCCATGTGTTGTACTTCCCTGTCTGCCTCCTCATTATATTCAGAGATTAGTGTCTTAATTTGCTCTGCAGTGTCAGCCGCAGAATTACCCTGCTGTTGCTTTCCCAGGGTCGAAAGTTGTGCTTCCAGATGTTTCAGTCTTTGCCTTATCGCCTTGAGAACACTAGAGTGTTTGGACATTGCAATACCACGGATATACACTTTAAATGCATCCCACACTGTCTGAAAACTATCGACTGACCCCGTATTAATTTTAAAAAAACTATCTATATTCTCCGCCAGTTCACCTCTAAATACTTCATCCAGCAAGGAGTATGGGGGAAAGCGCCACGTAAATGGGGGGGTTCTCTTTATCGGTGTTTCCAAGACTAGGAGCAGAGGGGAGTGGTCTGATAGGGTACATGGTAGTATCGTACACCTCTTAATGTGTTTGACACTAGTCCGGGATGTCAACCAGTAGTCTATCCATGTATGTGTATCATGGTAGGCAGAGTAGTGCGTATATCCGCCCTTCGTCGTGTTTCTATGTCTCCAGACATCAACCATGTCTAGTTTAACAAGCTCCGCTTTCATATGCAAAGCCGCACCCGCCGGTCGTCTGGGTGGCCCCGTGGACCTGTCCAACTCCGGGTCAAACACTAAATTAAAATCATCCCCCCAAATCATACTGGAGCTGACATAAGGCCAGCAATGCGTGGCTAGGTCATCATAAAACTCTGGGGAGTCGTAGTTGGGTCCATAAACATTAACCATTATAAGGTCGTGTCCCTTACCTACACACCATGGCTATCAAGTACCGGCCTTCTGAGTCAGCGTTGATTATGGTCAACTGCAATTTGGATCTAGGATTCACCCAGACAAGCACTCCCCTGGAATGTGTGGTAAACCCTGCAGCCACACTGTTACCCACCAGCCCCTTAGCCGATAGCATCTTGCTTGTAGTTGGGAGGTGTGTTTCTTGAATAAGTGCTACGTCTATGTGGTGTCTGTGTAAATAAGTTAGTACCTTCCTGAGCTTGCGGTAATTGTTGAGAACTCTCACATTCCACGTCAACGCTCAGACTCAGTGGCACCCTCTTCAGTCATTCCACTACAATTAGTCATCTCCAAAGAGAGGTACAATTGTCATCTTTCGGGATTCTCCGGCTCCTTAGGGCCGCACTCCAATGCACATCAGCTATCAGGACTACTCTTCGACAATTGGAACTAAGAAGCACATTGTCTGGCATAACAAACAGCTTTCCCTTCCCCGGAACAAAACACCCCCACCACCCCCTTCTTTCCCTCCCACAGCAGACCACCCCCAACCTGGCCTGGCAGCTCCCAATCCCTTCCCCCACCGGAACCGTTCGGAACAACCCCAAATCTGGCCACCCTAGGGACCAGAAGAGCCAAAAGCGCTAGGGCAGAGGTTGCCAGAAAAAAAACACACAACAGTACGACAGTACAGTGTACCTTGCATTAGTTTCAGCGCCAATGCCCCCCAAGTGTCTATCAACGTGAGGCTAAGTATGTGCTTAGCGAGTTTCCTAAGGGCATCTCCCGTTCCCCCCCCCCCCCCCCCTCCACGGCACATCCAGCAACATCAATGTTCAATAACCATCTACATTGTGATGTATGGTGGAAACCACGTCTGCAAATAGTCTATAAATGTCACCAGATCGCCTTCTGGCGCATATACAGTGTAAAGATCTCACCCAACCATGGCACCGTAGTCCAGTCGCAGGCCTCTTCATGCCCCGGTGCAGCGCTTCACCGCTCACCAGATCCTTGCACAGCGAGGTCCCATTGTTACAACTCTTTCCAGCCTCCCTCAAGTCCAGTAGTGAGTTGACCTGGGTGTCACCAGTCCAATTATTCCTGTTCATCCAGATGACTGTTCTCATCCTGCTCCTCATTGGGACTTCTCGGGCTATTCCTCTGCTCCTTGGACCACACTTTCAAGGATTTTTGCAGTTCTCTAGGGTCCGTGAAAAAGTGTGAGTGACCTTGTCTATTTATACGTAGTTTCGCCGGTTACAACATAGCATAGTCTAGTCCAAGTTCCCTGAGTTGCTTCTTATATGGGGCGAAATGCCGACGCTCCTCCTGAACTTTCGCAGTGAAATCCGGGTACAAGGAGACATCCATACCTTCAAACTGTAGCTTCCCCTTGTCCCTCGCAATCCGCAACGCCGTATCTCGGTCCCTGTAGTTCAGCAATTTCGCTATTATCGGTCTCGGGGGCGCCCCTGTGCGCGGACGAGGCCCCAATGTGCGATGAGCTCTCTCCACAATAAACATCGGCGAGAAGACATCATCTCCCAGGAGAGTAAGAGTTTTTCTACAAAGAGTTCCATCTTCCCAGTTTGCGTCGTCTCCGCAATTCTCGTGATGCGTATGTTCGAGCGCCTCGAGCGGGCCTCCAAGTCCTCTGATTTCTCCTGTATAACTTGGAGTTGTCTAGTGAACTGTTTGCGGTCTTTGTCCCATTCAGTCTGCGCTTCCTCCACTTCGGTGAGTCGTCTCTCGGACATGTCGAGTCGCTCCGCATGTTTGTCCACCCGCTCTGCCATGCGATCCATGCGGTACGTGAGGGCGTCAATCTTCGAACCAATAGACATCATGCTGTCTTGCAGTCCTTTCTCCATCGACACCAGCATATCCTTTATATCCGCATACATTGAGCCCTCTGGGCCTCTGTCCCTCAGTGGTAACTCAGGTGCTGGTGATTCCGGAGCCTTATTTCTCCGTTGGTCGAATGTTAACTTGGACTGTGTTTTGTCGCCTTTGCCCATAATGATCAGTCCAGTTCCGAGGCGACTCGCCCCCCAACACGTGGACAGTGATGATTCCTACAGAGATACTCCAGTAACCGATTCCGCGCAGACAGGCCCTGCGTCACAGTGTGGTTCCCACTCCACAGCACCTTCCGGGACCAATCGCTAGTGGATACAACGCCCACCACCCCAGTTCACAGTGTGGGCCGGTGTAGGCCAAAGAGCGCTTTACCGTACCTCGAGTGTGTATAGGCCGCAACACTGCTCCCCTCTCGATCCGCCGCCGCTCGAGCGCTGTCGAGGACGCCCCAACAGGGTTCCGGTGCCGCTCCTCCAGGGGTTAATATACAGCCAATTGCCTCCGCTGGTTTAGGCCTGCTTCTGCAGCTCCAGAGCAGCATTCCCCATTCCGCCAGTAGCCAGGCCCTCCCTATAGTTGTCACCGGTAGCAGTGGCCACCGAGAGCCCTCAGCAAAGTCTCCTCCTGCTCGTCTGGAGTGGTCAGGCAATAGTGCAGATATAGTCTTAGTAGGCAACCTGGCCCGTTTTGCCCTCCAGAGCGTCCCTCAGTGCAGGCCACCTGACCAACTCTCCAAACACGGGAAGCCCTTCCTGCCAGTCTCCCACTCTATAAACTCGCCGGTGTTACGCTGGGCGGGCTGGTAAAGGCCGCCGAGATGGCGCTGGTGCTTTGGTTTTTGCCGCGGTTTTTCGGTTCGCGCCTTCTGTCCACTCAGCCACTCGGTGCCTGAGAGGGGGCGGGGGTCCCCCTGTTCCACCGCTGGCGTTAAGTCCATGGCTGAAATATCGCAGGCTGTTTGACGGCTGCAATCTCCCCCGGTCAGCCCCCACGCCCTCAGTCTCTTATTGGCCTCACTCCACTCAGGAGCTGTGCGTCCAGACTCGTTCTGCCTCGCAGTGCAGACTGTACAGGGGGGATGGCAGGGGGGGGTACAGTCCCAGCAAATCGGCCCTCAAGTGTTTATCAAAAGCCTCGGCGGTTGCCTCTTTTGGATGCACAGGCCGGCTCTGGTACAGTTCAATTCGTGTTTGGGGCTAAAGATCGGATTTCTACTCCTTACTGTGAGTCCGATGCCAGCCGGCTCCAGGATATTAATACGCAGCTCCGAGTCCCGCTGCCCCCTCCTCCGCACTTCGGGGTCGTTAGACGTTGCTCTCGCCTCCTCCAAGCATTTCTCTGGGCTGCCTCACCTCCGATCCCTTTGCGCCCTTTCCTCCTCGACGGCCAAGTACGGGCTCCGGAGACGTTCCGGTGTTCTCAGAGCTGCGGCTCCCTCACCAGCCGCACGCAGTGTTACGTACGCCGGTCAGCTATCCAGGCGAGGCCGTGGTTACGGGCCCAGTCCGCCAGAGAGCACGCACGCGGTCCGACTCCTCTGTAGCGCTTCAAATTACAGCAGGCGGCGTCCCCCACATTCCTCGCTGCTTCCGAAGAGTATGCCCTCACTTCAGGAGTATTTAATCTCCGTTGATCAAGGATATTTAACAGGATTTTGATGGCATTAGCGCGGCGCTCCGCTGCCACGAGTCTTACATCGGCGCTGGCAAGCTCTGCCCCCCAATGACTTATTTACTTCTGGCCCAAAGAGATGTTCCTTGTCAAAAGAAGTATTAAAAATAGACTGTTGTACTTCTGGTTTGAAACACACTAGTGTTGATCTCTCTGGTCGCAGTGTCTGCAGCATCTAAAGCTCATCTTATTGAGGAATTGGATATAAGCTTCCCTTCCTGGGCTAAATCCTTGGCTTTTGCTTTGTGCTCATCTGGGAGGTATAGTAGTAATTGCTCCATTTCGTCCCAGTGTGCCCTATCATATCTGGCTAGCAGGGCCTGGGTGTTGGCAATGCACCAAGGATTTACTGCTTGGGCGGCTACTTGTTTACCAGAGGCGTCTAATAGTTTTGACTCCTTGTCTGGAGGGGGAGCATCACCTGTAGTCTGTGAATTGGCCCATTTATGGGCATTAGAGGCCACCAAAGAGTCTAGTGGTCACTGTTCTTTAATAAAGACTGGATCTAAGGGAGCAAAGTTGTATTTTTTATCATCCTGGGGGTGAGAAAGCGATCCCACACTGGATCTTTAAAGATATCGTCAGCATGTCTCATCATGCATTTAAGCATAGGTAGAATGTGACTAGCCCTTTGTGTGGTACTGAGCGTTTCAAATAGTAAATCTTCCTCTAAAGATTCCTTGCGTAACTGTACGCCATAATATTCTGCAGCTCTAGCAAGTAATTCTAGATATCCTACATTGTAGTCAGGAGGGGAAGGCTTTGTAGGGTTAAGATCTGGGCCGTTATCTGTAGGTGACCGTGTGATAATCCATCCAGGGGTCTATTGGTAAAAAATTGTCTCCCCCCATCTCTATCATCATCATAGTCAGGTGGTAGTGGTGGAGAGTTAATTGGTGTAATCAGTAAATGACGCAAAGGTGGAGAGGTTGGTGTGGGGGAACTCTGATTCAGAGACGACCAAGATATACCCTTAACTGAAGAATATAGAAGGCACAGGAAAAGACACTTAAAAACAATCATATACAGGAAGACCTAGTAGAAAACATATATTATTACCTAATCTACCTCAGGACATTGTTTATTCACTGTAACCTTGTAATCCTCGTTAACGCTTTTTGGTAGTATACCTAACCAAAATTGTCTACTGTAATCTCGCTACATGTTTTACAAGATTGACTCTATTATAACCCATGTAATGTTAAGCGCTCTGATACCCAAGGGTCTTGTTTGCGCTATAGAAAACGTTTAAATAAATGAATAAATAAACGTGGTAAAAGAGGAGGGGAAGGGTTAGTACCCACATTCTTCCTCTTAAAAGGAATAAAGAAAGGTTTGTCCTCCGACTCAGATTTGCGTTTCTGAAGTGACTTAGTAAGAACACGTCCTGCATCTGGATTTATATAGAGTTCCTCATGTTTTGAGTCAGATATTGGTTTTGGGGCGTCGAAAATCGGATCCTGCAGCTGCGGAGGAACATTTTTAGGTTTTGCGCCAAGGATTTCAGTGCCAGGGTAGATTCTCTTTTCGGCGCTGGAGGTGTCAATGCCGAGGAGGATTTATCTTTAGTGTCAATGGTTTTGGCTCCAAAGCGGATTTCGGCTTCAAGCCTGAAGCTTTCGGCTCAGTGGCAGATTTCAGCCAACTCTATCACAAGCCAGAAGGCTTGGAGACGTGTTTCGGTGCCAAGCCGGAGGGCGGGGCGTCGGAAACACCTTGTCGGTGTCAAACATGTCCCGCAGGTGGGGGGGACCAAAGTCTTTTGTTTTGGCTGAGTTGGAGTTTGGGTTAAGGGGCGTTCGGTACTCACGGTACGTTGACCTTGTGGCAAGTCTTCTTCCAACTCAGGGTCCGATTCTGGAATGGAGACAAGTTCCTCTTGGTCTTCCTCGGCCAATTGTGTGTCAAATTCATGCTCCGAATCGGATGGCTGAAAAAAAACAATCTAACAATGGAGTAAATGCCCATGCGCACTATAACCGAAAGGAGGAGTCACCTTGCTCATTACTGGAAAGACTTCTTCGAAGAAAAACAACTTGGAAACATCCGGACCCAATACTAGATGGCAAGAGTATGCAAAGCATGTGATCTACAGCTCACATGCCTTGAACAAAAGATTTTTTATTTAACATATTTTGGTCTGCTTAGTACCATCAATAAATGTATTAATCTAATATGCCTAATACTTTTACAATATTTGTGCTATCATATCATGAACATCTGATGTATAGCACTGGTTTAACAAAAACTGACCATGAAACATAATACACAAAAAAGACTTATTCCTCCCATCCTGCACTTACTTATACATACTACAAGCGTACCACTCATACTATCCTTGCATACCACATCCCAGCACCGCCACACCTACACAAAACAAAAAACAATGGGGAAGTGTTCTCTTTCGCCTATGTGGTGTTATGGGCCGGGACCACTTCTAAAAACAGTTAAAGTGTGTTTCAGTGTGGAAATTGCTTTTATCCAGACACCTTCTTCAGGAACTCGCTAATTGAGAATAATTTTAAAGGTGGCGAAGAGGGGTTATACTGTGATCCCACTCAATGAGGGCACAAGTCAGAATAAAGTTCTTTTTTTGTAGAAAAGTCATGTGCTCCTCCATTTTATAGGGGTTGCTCTAGCCGAATGTAGATAATCCTGTAAGAGCCGCTTTTCTTGAAGTATACCACTGCACAATAATGAGATATCCTTATTCTATATTATTTAGTTCTCCGGACTCATATTAGCTGAATCCTTC
Source organism: Lissotriton helveticus (assembly GCF_964261635.1). Taxonomy (NCBI): domain Eukaryota; kingdom Metazoa; phylum Chordata; class Amphibia; order Caudata; family Salamandridae; genus Lissotriton; species Lissotriton helveticus. The sequence continues at coordinate 684,562,803 of NC_136057.1, read as the reverse complement.
TTCGCGGGGAGCAGGTTTCCTTGGGAACGTTAGTAGACGACTACCGAACTGGCGACAAGGCTTGCATTGGAGCGATGCGTTAAAGAAGTATTTCTCAATGTCTTCCACAGCATGGGGTGTTGTGGATGGTCCCCAAAGATATCTGCGCATTTTCAGCTCGGTGTGCCTGCATTGTACTATGGGCCCAACGCCAATCTTTTTGTTGACAAAGGGTTTTCTTCGAGAGGAAGGACAAGCACGCTTTTCATGACGTTGTGGGCTTGTGTTCTGGAGACAGGCAGAGGTTGCAGACTGGATGGTGGTCTTGCCTGGAATATTTAGTGCTATTATATGAAGAGACAGTGGTTCTAGTAGACACAATAAATGATAATATAATGAAAGACTGCACAATGCCAATACATTTGTTAGGGAAAGGGATAATGCAAGAGGAAACCAAAGAGACCTCTACACAGTAAAAACTTGTTAAATGTTTGTATTCACAACAAAGGACATTGGTATGTAAGTATTTATCATTTTTAAATTCAAACGTCTGTATAGTTTGTGCAGTGCATACCCAAGTGAATCATGGATGATTAAATATATACAGTGAATTTGTGAAAAAAGGTTTCCATATGTACAGGAAGAGACCAATTGGTAGAGTACAATAACAGCAAGAATGTCTCATAACATCAGCTATATTCGGTCTTTTTTGTACTCGTGTCGATGGCGTTTCAACCCCTCTGTTGGATGTGGGGGGTCTTCAGGACGATCGGTATTGGGGATATCTACACAAGAACGCATGAGCGTTAGGTTGCAGGCAAGTATTGGAGGAACGAGAAGGTAATTATATTGTGGACTAGGTCCAAGGAGGTACCTGAATTACGAGGGAGCAGCCTTAGTGAAGGTGTGGTGTCCCGTGATAGTGAAACAATTAGAAAAGCACTCACGTGAGTACCCGGCCGGGTGCTGCGTGGCGCGTGTAAGGAAAGAAACAGATTAGTGGTAAATTACATGTAATTAAATTAAAACATTGCTCATTGCATGTTTAGGATCAAAAATCATTTCTTAAAAACCTCTTACCTCACAATGATGAGGTGTGAGCTGCCTCCTATGGATGGCGGGTAGTAAATTCTGCCTTTAGGGCTAGTCGGTAGGAGACACGCAATGGTGTCTTGTGACCTGAAATTACATGAGTGGTGGGTATGGGTTAGGAGAGGATTGCGGGGATGCTGCATTAAGGGTCGGCACTTAATTCAGGCCAAGGCGCTGTAAGCACTTACTTAAGGGCAGTCTGTCAGACTGGCGGATATCAAGTCTCCTTCAATGAGGTATTGGCGTGGTGCCGGATCAGACTCTTCCCGGTACGATGACAGCTTGTACCAGTCTCGAGTCCTCCTTATTAATGCATACAGCCCACGAGAAGCAGTTTGCCAGCCCCGTTGACGAGCGTTGAGACATCGCTCAATCTGTTGCTCGGTGCTGCGTTACTATGAAAACCTCTCTCAGGTCTGCCAACTTCCACGTTCCTGTTCCAAGTCTCGCGGGCCTTAATGTTATGAAAGGAATGCTGAGACGTCAGGCACTGTGCCGAGCCGCTATAGCAACCCGTGTCAGGTCTGTCGGCGCCTGTGTTATCTTTGTGTGCCACGCCTCCCGCAGTCATAGCGGCTCACCCGCAGCATGTATCGGGGTGCCAAGAATGGCTATCTACAAGAATAATGCGAAGGATGTAGTGCGTGATTACATTTTTCCAAATACATCATGCATGCATACGTGATTTTGAAAGGATTGAGTAATGAAGTAAATTGAACATTCGCTATACTGATAATGGTAAATCAGACATGCACATTTATAAATGTAAATGTAACAATATAGCAACTAAAATAAATGTTAAACTGATAGAGAGAACATTTACAAGATCATGTTGTGAGCGTTTCCATTGCCAATTTTTTAGGCTACAGCGGTCATGGACCGTATCCACGCTCACATTCTTGTTCTTAATCATGTTCTATACAGAAGGGAGTTATTCCAGTTCAGATTTTTGGATTAGTGCAGATTCGTTACGAATACCCGCCATTCATCGGCCGTGTTCAGGCCCACTTCAATAGAATTAGCTCTATCTATCCACATGCATTCTATGCGTTGGAGGGTAGTGCTAATGTCTCCACCTCTTTCCGAGAGGGTAGCGATCGCTATTACTTGCCATCTTATTTGGTCAGCCGTGTGCTGTTTCTCTGTGTAATGAGTGACCAGTGGTGCATTTGGGACCGACCTCCGTATGCGACTCCTATGCTGGCTGATTCTGGCTTTTACAGGTTGTTGAGTCTGGCCTATGTAAGCTAGATTGCACGGGCACCAGATACAATACACCACGTTACGTGTATTGCAGTTTAAAAAGCTTTCAAGGGTATGCTTAACGTTACCGTGCTCGAATGTAGTTGTGTTGAAGGTGAAATCCCAGCACACGCAGTTGCCAAATTTGTGATGTCCTTTAATGCTGGGTAGACCCCATGCACTTGTAAGGGTGTTTGGAGCCTTTATTTTAATGTCGGTGACTGATCAAACCAAGTGGTCTTTTACATTTTTCCCTCGTTTGTATGCAAAGAGGGGCAGTTCTATGGAAGCATCTATACTTTTAATGATGTCCCAGTGTTTCGTGATCAGCTTACGTATTTAATTTGTGTGACTGCAGAAGGTGGTTACACAAACTATTTTGTCAACAGACTTTTTTATGAGTCTATTGGGATAGCCTCTAGATGTCAGCTTGAGTCTCAGTATCTCCGCTTCTCCCATATAGTCCTCCTTGTGTGTGCAGTTTGAATATTTTGTGCGGCACTTGGGGCCGAAGCTGAAGGGAGTCTTTTGCATCACTCCGCGTGCGTCGAGTGAACAAAAGTGGCAGTAAAAATTTGGAAGCTAGCGTCATACTGGGCATGAACCCTGGCTAATGGAAAAAAGACTATTGTAAAAACAGTAGATGGTGGTTTTTGGATGATGTCCATCGAAGGGTGATGAATCGGTGGCTAAAAAGGCTGCCGTTGCGCATGTCAAAGCTTTGATCCCGGGGCTCCAAGACAGACGACCAAACCTGATGGCAGAGAAAAACAATCTAACAAAGCAGCCGATGACCATGTGCAATGCAGACTACTGGAGGTGTCAATTTAGCTTGTGACTCGAAAGACTTCTTAGAAGAAAAACAGGTTCCAAATGTCTGCACCCAACATTAGATTGCAGAAGTATGCTAAGCATATATATCTACGGCCAACACATGCGACGAATGTGGCGTTACCTTCCCTTGGATATGAGAAAGCTGTAAAAAGCTGTTGAGTCTTTCTAAAAGTTTTTGTCCTTTCTATATAATACATTAGTGCTCTTTTAATATCAAGTGTATGAAGAGTCCTCTCTGCTACAGTTTCTGGCTTATGAAAGAAGACTACTAAATCAAGTGTTTGGTTTAAGTGGAAGGGAGAGATGACTTTTGGGAGAAATGTTGGATTTGTACAAAGACAAACCTTATCTAGGAAACTTGAAAATAAGGCTCCTTTCGGTTAGAGCATGAATTTCACTAAATTGTCTCAGGGACGTTATAGCAATAAAGAAAGATCCCTTCCAAGAGAGGAAATGCACTGCACACGAATGTAGTGGTTCAAAAGGTGTTAACATTAACCTTGTAAGAACATTATATTTTAATTTTTTAATTTTTCAAAATCCTTTATTGAAAATTGTGCACTTCAGGTTACACGGTAATCATACAGTACTTACTGTGACACATGACAGGAAAAGATAGAGACATCGCATCAGTCATAAACATCATGAAGACAGTGATACGATAGCGGCACACCGTGGGATGAAAGATAAAGTGGCAGGATGTGGAACATGAGAGGGTAGCAAGGGGCATTCAACGGGGTGGAAAATAAGCGGGAGGGGCGTGTGATGACAGCAGTGAGAAGGGGGAGGAGGATTCCTATGGACCAGCGCCAGCGGCCGCTGCGAGCTGAGTGCCGGCAGGGAGCGCGGGAGAGGTCGCAGAGGGGGAGGCATTCCGGGAGAGGAAATACGAAATGAGAGGACCCCAGATATCACGCGGCCAACCAGTAACTGGTATTAATTCCCAAACGTTTGATAGAAGCGTCTGACACCACGCAGCATCCTCCAGCCAGGCACTTGCCTTGGGTGCGGGCCTCCGACCCCAATGTATAGCAACTCTACAACGTGCGAGAACGAGCAGCATAGCCGTGAGTTGACGGGAGGCGTCAGGGCAGTGTCTCACCAAGCCGAGTAGGCAGGTCAGTGGATCCGGTAAGACAGGTGAGGAGGTTATCTCTGTAATAATATAAAAAGGCAAAGCTCTCGCAACCACAATTTAGTATAATCAAAGACAGAATGTCTAAACAAGGTAGGTAACAGTTCAGTAATAAGCAACAGCAAATCCGTGTGTCTTTATGTCTTGTCCTTCAGGAAGGTTGTTTATTCCCGGTCCGTCTTTTGAAACACGGCGACCGGGAACACACAGAGGAGGGATACCGCAACTTCGTTCGCAATCCACAGAGGGATCGAACCGTAACTGATTTCTGGAAACCTTTATTTTGGATCCCCTCCCGGTAGGGTCTGGTACGCACACGTATCCAGTATTCCCTTGCGTGCATTCACCATACTTGGTTGGAACTTACTAATACTGAAGACTAATTAATTGCTCTAAATCCAGAGCGGAAAATTACTACCTATCTCTGAGGTTTATTATCCTCATATACCGAACTGTCCACCAGAAACGTCAATTAAATCCGACCTACTGACCAGTGGGTCTCTCCACTAGCCCTGAAGAGTCGTGTTGACTCAACTCTAACACGACGAAACACGTGTTGGCTGAATGTGGATTTAATAAACAACCTTCCTGAAGGACAAGACATAAAGACACACGGATTTGCTGTTGCTTATTACTGAACTGTTACCTACCTTGTTTAGACATTCTGTCTTTGATTATACTAAATTGTGGTTGCGAGAGCTTTGCCTTTTTATGTTTGAGAGAGTCTTTGGGTTTTCTATTTGAACGGTTAAGGGCTTTTCCCGTTCGCTCTTTACGCACCGCACCCTTATTTGTTTTAAATGTACCTTAACGTTGACTCTAGGTAGAGCGCCCTACTTCCTCTGAAACCAAAAAAAACCCTGTATGGTTTATCTCTGTAATAATAGTTCACACTTCGCACCAGTATGTAGAGACCAAAGGGCACAGCCAAGCAAGATGGGAGAAGTTCACCGCAGGAGACGAGCATCGGAAACATCTGTCGCTGGGGACGAGACCCATTCTAAAATAACTGAGTGGGGGAGTGGTATAGTAAATATTTAAAATGTATGAGGCGCAGGCGGTAGTTTGGAGATAAGCGTTTGGTCTGCTTACAACAGTACAGCCAGTCCTCTTGAGAGAGATTGATGCCCAAGTACTCGCTCCAAGCCATGCGGGCGCAATCAGCAGATATTGAGGATGCCGCTAGCATGGTGGCATAGAGCCTAGAGACCAGTCTGCGAGGAGTGGTGAACGTTAAGTCAAGGGCATCCATTGAAAGAGGGGGCTGCGGGAACGTAGGGTGCAAATCCCGACAAGATGCTCTAAGTTGATAATAGAGCAGGGTGTCCATCGGGCCAGATTCGTCCGGCAGCGAAAAGAAATTGCCGTTGGGGTGGAGGTCACATAAGGTGGTCAGACCCATGCCAGCCGCAAGTTTCGCCATTCCTGCCCTGTGCAGCGAGGAGAACGCCGGGTGGTATGCGACAGGCATGGCACCGGCGGAGAGCAAGTTCGAACCAGAATATTTCCTAAGACCGTCCCAGGCCCAGCGCAGGGTCTCTACCGTGTCGATTTCCCCACGTGGTGGCTTGAGAGGAGCAAAGATCGCAGTCTGTAGGGGCAAGAGGGCTGCCAGGTCAGCCTCAAACGCCAAGTGAGGCTGGAATGGCGTCAGGTGCAACCAGAAGTGAAGTAAGCTGGCCTGGGCACTTAGGGCGTATAATTTAAAATCCGGGGCACCCATCCCGCTGCACGCGAGGGGAAGCGTGAGGATGTCATACGCGATTCTGGGCTGAAGCCCTGCCCAGACAAGGGAGATGATAAGAGAACGGAGAGTGCGGAAGAAGTGAGCTGTGAGAGGAACAGGTACTGTAGGAGAGTAGGGTCTGCAATCCTATGATCACCCAGATTTTTGCTTTTTGCTTCCCTGGTTTACGACTTTCCCTGGCTGTGGGCCTGCTAATCAGACCCACAGCCTAGCTGTTCTCGCTATTCCAAATTGTACCCAGGTACTGAATTGGCACTGGGCCCTCTCTTGTGTCCCTGTAACCAGGGCAGAGGTGTACCCAGAAGTCTCCCAGGGGCTGCAGCATGTATTATGCCACCCCTGAGCTGACTAACTAAAACAGACACAACTGGCGGCTTGACAGCTGGGGCAAGGTGGTGTACACACCCTTTGCTTTAGATATAGTATTCCTATATCTAAACCTAAAATGGACACATATATTCCTATCAGTCACTCCTATGGCAGGCCTTCACAATCCTGAAGGCAGAGTGCTTGGAATAATGTGAAATGGTGCTCTGGCATGAGCTGAGTCCGTTTGCAGCTTGCGGAACCAAGTCCTAATAGCTGTTCCATGATAACGCATACCATATACTCTTAAGTGCATTATAATCCTCGCGGTTATATGCCAACTCTGGTATCGCTTTATCAAAACATGTCGAGTAAGGTGTCATACGAATTGGAATACTAACCCCTCGCCAATTCTGGCGACGGGGTTAGCATTCCACCCTTCTAGAGGGACACGACATGTATGTAGCTGTAACCCCGGTTAAAAGTTAACTCAAGCCTCAGCTCCACAAAACGGATGCTGCCACCGAGACACAAGTCTGCCCTCTTGCTGCTGGGAGTCCTTCCAGCAACGGAGGCCTGGACAAAGGGTTTCCTGTCAGGGGCGGTGCCAGCACCATCCCAGACAGGGTTTTGTGTATCCCAGGTAGGCAGGGCTTTAGAGGAAGGTGACTGCAAGTGGCACCCCGGTGCTCACTGTGCATAGGCCGGCTTGAACCAGTTCCAGGGGCACTCCAGCCCCTGATCTGGGGAAAAGCCCGCCAAAGGAGAGGGGTGTAACCACCCCCCTCCTAGTCCCACCCATAGGGCAGGACTTAGTCGCGTGCCAGCCCCCTTTCCCAGGATAAAGGTAGGAGCAGGCCCCCTTCCAAATTAGATCATCTTTGAATCCTGAAACGACTTTCCACGAAAGGAACTCAAGACTCTTCTCAAGATTTCTCCCTTGTGACTAAGGAGTAGTCACCCTGCAGCAGCAGGCACCAACCAAGCATCGCGGTCTGCTGTAAGTCTCTCCTCCGGATCAAGACTGCCCAGCTCGACGAGAACCGGCTTCCCTGGCACCTCTGACCTCTACCTGCATCATCAGCCCAGCTGAGATTCGTGGGTGTGACGAGACCTCGAGGGACCGGCCATCTTCAAGACTGCACGACGCTTGTCCAGCACGACCACCGAGTGACCCTCGCCTAAGTGCTTTGGGGTCCGAGAAGCCCCAACCCTGAGCAGCTCCAGCACCGAAGTCCAGCTCCCTTGCATCCACGAGATCTGCGTTGGGCCCTTCTGCTCTTTGCTGCTCACCGCGTTGTCCAGGTCACTTGCCCGCTGGCTAGTGGCCCTTTTGACGACGAACCACGATGACACCACCGCTGGTCTGGTTGCTCCAGACTGGCCCTTGCTCCCCTCCAACAGAGGAGCACCCTGGACCCTCCTGGTCCACTCCAGACGCCATTTTAAGTCCACCGCTTGGGCTTGCATTTGCCAAGAGTTGTTGCCCCAATCCTGGGTCCAGCGACGTCGACAGCAGATACCACCGTGGGACAGCTCGCCCCTCCATCCTGGTCGCCGACAACGCCTCCTGGTCCGAGAGACTGCAGAGCCCAGCGTCGCCCACTCACCTGGTCGAGGTGACTTCGTCCGGTGCCATCCTGGTGCCCACCTAATCACTGGCTAGTGATTCAGAACTTGGTCCCCTCTGCTTACAGGTATCCATCTTCATCGATCCAGGCTTGGATCACCACGAACTTCTTCACTGGTCGCCTGCCAGCAACTCCTTTCTTCAGGCTCCATAGACTGCAACGAGGATCTCCGACGTCTTTTCAGCCCTATGCAGCCGCAGCCCCTGGGCTAGGTAACCTGAGCATTTCGGTGCTCCAGCATAGTTTAACTATCTAAGTGTCAGGATCCTTTGACGTTTCAGCTCTACCTAGTCGGGTTCGCCCGAGAACACTAACTTTGCTTTTACTAGCCTCCATAGACTTTTTCCCGCCTTACGCGTGAGAGTTCCCACTCTGCACACGACGTCCCTAGGCCTCCTGCTTGTAATCTAAAGGTTCAGTAGTCCAGTCCTAGCGATCCTAAAGCCTATGAGAATAGTTACTTACCTGCTAGTAATTCGCATTCCACTTTTGTAGTATATGGTTTTTCGTGCCCCTCGGGCATTTGTGTAAATTGTGCGACTTTAAGTATTTCCTTAAGAGTTGTGTTGTGTGCTAAGCTCCCTGTCTCATAAAGAGCCAGGGTAGTCTTGTTATAAATAAATATACTTTATTTTTCATAACAACTTGTGTGGTGTCCTTTCACTTGGTGTTCAAGGGGTAAATGTGATGGTAAAACAGCTGGCTTAACACGCCCTCTAGAGTTTAGCCTAAAGACTGCACATGTCCATGCTACTAGGATAGCTGGTCTATCAGGTTGACTTACAACCAAACATCAATAAGGGTTGCTTGGACTGATACAAAGTGTTAACTAGAATAGTGAACATTATATATCAGGCCAACTTCTCACAGGTACATTCAGAAACAAATATAAAAAAATTCAGAAGCACTACCATCTTAGCGACGGCGATACTCGCCGCCAGGGATACAGGTAGGCGCCGCCAAAGGGGACTCTTGGTCTCCAGCCAGTCAACCGCCCGACCGAAATCGGCTTTCCAAAGTTCATCCACATCCCTACTGAGCCAGACGCCCAGATATCTGGTGGGCCCTGATGCCCACACGAAAGGGTAGTCCGGGGTGAAAGGAATCGTGGCATCCGTCAAAGGAAAAGAATAGACTTGCTCAAGTTGACCTGGATGCCAGATAAACCCTTGAGTCGCACCACCTCACGGATCACGGTGCCGAGGTTCTCTTGAGGGTGGCGAACGTAGAGTGTGACATCGTCCGTGTAGATGGAGACGACCAAGGCCCAGGCCGCGAAACCCAGGCCCCTCTGAGTGTGATGTTGTCTGAGCCTGGCTGCAAGGGGCTCCATGGCCACAGCGAAGAGCATAGGCGAGAGTGGGCACCCCTGCCTAGTGCCCCTAAATAGGTTCTGATATCTCACCATTGATCCAGAGCAAGCAATAGGGAGGGCGAAAGGAGATGGACTTAAGGCAAAAAAACAGGCTAAAGTCGAGACGGGGAGGAGATAAAACAGGAAGGGCCATTCAAGAGTGTCAAAAGATCTGGTGAAGTACAGCAAATATTATGCAGAGGTTATGTGACATTCGCGCCAGGGAATGAAACCAGACTGATCCGGGCGTGCAATCATGTGCATGAGGGGCAGAAGGCGGGAGACCAAGAGCTTGGTGAAGATCTTATTGTCGGTGTTGATGAGTGATAGGGGGCAATAAGAGTCCAGAAGATTTGTCTGGTTTCAAGAGCAGTGTTAAACGGGCCTTGCTAAGTGAGGGGGTAAAGTGGCCTGATTCAAAGGAGTCATTATACATGGCTGCAAGGTGCGGGATAAGGATGGACGCAAACGCTTTATAAAAGGAAGCGGGCAGATAGTCGGAGCCAGACACCTTATTCCCGGGTAGACTATTGATGGCAGCTAGGATCTCTTCCTTAGAAAAGGGTTAATCGAGATACTCCTGATGGCCATTGCTCAGCCAGAGGAGCTCAAGAGTATTGAAGTATTGGTCCAGGAGATCACACGATGGTGCAGCCCCAGCGGCGTAAAGTTGAGTATAAAAAGCGGTGACCCGTGAAATGACCTCGTTGGGAGGGGTAGTGCGTTCCGTACCACTGTCTTGCATTGCTGTGATGTAGAGGCAGCGTGGGGCCGTCACAGGAGATTGGCTAAGGTCTTACTGGGGCAGTCGCCCTTGACGTAACGGTGCACCCTCGCCTCCCTACCCAGAAAGGAGAGCTCCCTTATCAGCTTCTTGTTCGAATTTGGAGAGTTTAGCTCAGAGCTGTGCGAGGGTCTTGGGGTGGGGGCTAACAGAGTGCAACAAGTCGAGGGCCCTAATCTCTCCCTCTAGTCGCTCAAGAGTGCCACGAATAGAACGCAAGACACCCGACTGTTTACATTCGCCCCGAACCACCACCTTAAAACCCTCCCAGAGTGTGGAGGGAGAATCCACTGAGCCGGTATTAAGTTAAAAATAGTTCTCAATTACAGTTTGAATCTCGGCGCAAAACACCGAATCGCGGCGTGCGTTGGGGGGCAGACGCCAAGCGAACACACCCTTAGGGGCATGCGGGGGGAGCAGACCCCTGCGCAAGGAAGTCGGGGTCATCAGAGTTAGGGCCATACATCACTGCGAGAATCGGGGGCTGGGCTAGGAGGGTACTGAGCAGGATGACGAAGCGCCCTTCAGGATCGGCAAAAACCTTAGTGGTGCGCCAGGGGAGCCCTTTACATAAAAGGAGGGACAACCCATGGGAGCAGCTGGAATAAAAGGAGGATTGGATCTAGTCCCAATGCAGAGATTGGAGCCTGGAGGTGGCGGCAGGGAACAAGTGCGTCTCCTGGAGGAAACCGATGTCAACTTTGTGGTAATTGAGGTGTGCATGTACAAGGCGGGCCTTCCAATGATCATTTAAGCCGCGGACATTCCAAGTTCAGAGTGTGGTGGCCATCATGAAGCTATGTCAGGAAGGTGAATACCGGATGAGGCCGAGCGCGAAAGGGGAACCTGAGATAAAAGATGCGATGTGCAGTACAAAAGGCAGTGCATCAGCCAGCACTGTGTAGATTAGGTCAAAAAACAAACCCCAACAACAGGCCTTGGAGGTGACCCCTCCCAATATCCCTCGTCACCCATCACCTGAAATTCAGGTTCAACGGATGGGGCCGGTTCGTGGAAGTAAAAGTCTTAATACGACTTCGAGAGCGGCGCCGCTGCGGCGCCGGAACCGAATCAAGGGCAGGATCGGGGACGGCGTCGCCGGGGGCGACACCCTAGGGGCCGGCGCCGGTGAGGTCGACCGGCGACGATCCGGATCGGGAACCGGATCCAGATCCAGTGAGGGCCTGCTGCGCCGGGACCGAAGTCGCCGGCGGCGCTGGGGCCGAAGCACCCGACGGTGAGGGAGCCGAAGCACCCGACCCGCTAGGCCCTCCAGCCGGGACCTCTGAGCCCGAAGGCACCACGGAGCCCGGCGGCGGAGGGAGAGACCTCATGGCCATGAGGTACCGCTCAATCTCCTCTGGCGTCGCATCGTGCCCAGGGACCGGTAGGTATGGGGCAGGTTGCGACGCCCGCGACTCTGTCGTAGCGCGTGGGTGGTGTCACCCGAACCCCCCTGCCGCTTCGTGGGTGGGTCGGAAGAACGATGATACCTTTCCGACCTCTTACCTGAGGACCTGGATCTTGAAGATCGATGCCAACTCTCGGAGCTACGAGGGCTCCGACCCCGCGACCGGTCCCTCAGCCTCCTGTGGGACCGGGACCTCGAACGGCGCAGGGCCGACTGCCGGAGCTCAAGCCGCTTGCGGGACCGCTCCCGCCTAGCCTTAGATATCAGGGCCCGGCAGTCAGAGCAGGTTCGGTCGTCGTGGTCGAGGCCTAGACATTGAAAACATCAGCAATGGGGGTCGGTAACCGACATCATTCGGCCACACTTGGAGCAGGGTTTGAACCCGGGCACCCCTACCGGCACCGTAGGAGTCGTAGCGACTCGAGAAAAACAGATCAAAAGATCAAAAAAGTTTAGTCAAAAAGTGACTAAGGGGTAGAGCTTCTCCGGATCTGCGCTAGCTCGCGCGGAAAAAAGAAGAACTGACGTCAGCGCGCGAGGGCGGCGTCTAAGTACTCCGGCGACGTCATTCCAGCGCTAACGACGCCGATGACGGACGCGGAGCCGCGGACGACGCCTACCGACGCGCAGGGGTATTGCTACGCAAAAGTTTCCGGATTCAGTCTGACGCCTGGGGATATTCTAAGGTAAGGAATTTATCACTAATGCGTCTCTTTCAGATACAGTGTTTGCATATATGTGTTAGTGGACCGGCCTGGGAAGGCCCGGAGGTTGCTCTATAACTTGCAGTGGGGGCTGCAGACCACCGCTGCCTATGTGGGGCTCCTGCATACGGCGCTCACAGGCCCACCCAGCCGTGCAAATAAAACTGCTTCCCCAAGGCTGATAAGCCAGAGCACTGCAAATTGATGGCCCTGCTTTTCTTGTGAGACAGACCGGGAAAATGCACTTGTGTCAGATGGAAATTGGGCTCAGTCTACACGAAGCTGCAAGAAAAGTCCTCGAGATCGGAGAAGTTCTGTACAGATGAAATGTTCAGTCCACAGCTTCAACCGAGGGTACGTACCTGGCAGAAATTTAGCGAATTGCAAAGCAAAACTACAAGACAGTATGTGGAGGGTGAAACACGCCCTAATGTAACGTGCTACAGAGTTCTATGAGTGTGCATCAGAGGAATCCCGTCAGAGAAATAAGTAATTCCAGTCGCACACGTCGCCCTCCCGCGCCCGGCCCCAGGATGCATAACTCGGCATGCCACGAGCCGGGGGGAGATCTGACCCCACCGACCAAAGTTATCTTCCATTTTCAGGGATCAAGCCTCGGCCTGGACTTGTATAACAATCAGAAGTTGTCGCCATTGCGCGAATGAAGCAAAAAGTGCTCACCGACTAGTTAAAGGAGGCCGTGTAACGCCGCAAGTAAACTATCCTGTCCGGATGGGCCATCCAAAAAGGAGACAGGGCGGTAACAAAGAAGCCTCATTTTGAATCAGAAGCCAGCGTTTAGCATAGACGATGCCAGCCAATCAGAATGATGGGCGGGGCTTCAACTCCACTTCGGAAATCTCCTGGATTACAATAAGCTTCGCAGAGGGTGCAGCGCATGCGCGCAGCAACGCAGGTCTGCGAGACCTAAAAACAGCCAAGCACTCCACACCGCCAATGCTGATTTTGTTTTTGTTTTTTAATTAACACAGGCTCAGTTTCTAGGGTTTCCATGGTTTGGGAAACTTTTAAAAACGTATGCCAAAGAATATACAGTACATATACAGTACTGCGTCCTACAGTCACTGAACTACACTGAAATACCTCAATATTACCCTTGCAGACCAAGAACGCAAGTTTGAGAAGATCACAATCCCAAAGTTTAGAGCCTTAAATGAAACTCTTATCGAATATAAAGAGACTGCCACCAGGAATGATATTTACTGAATAAAGAGACTAACACGCACTGATACGGAGAAGGTGAAAGCCCAAGTAAAACGCAGGACTGACTTATCAAACATTGTGTGAGAAAGTGCCATCTTTCTTGCATTGGTATGCCCCCACTTTTTTCTGAACTGCTGATGTGCTTTGACTGAGTGTGCCCTGGGTTCCTTCCCTAAAACTATGCTGAAACAAAAGACCCATTTGGAATCTCTGGCCACCTGTCAGCCCCTAGTAAATGGTACCCTAGGTACCCATGGCATGGTAATTAGGGAAGACCCCTGAGGGCTGCAGCACTTACTGTGCCACCCTTAGGGGCCCTGTATCCTGGCACCCACACATTGCCTTTGCAGGCTGAGTGCCTAAGTACCGAACTAAAACAAGAGTGGACATGGTACACATCCCTGTGTGCCATGCCCCCAGAACCCACTGCCCAGGCATACTTCAGCCACCCCTCTAGCTGGGTGCCCTATGCCAGAGGTGAGGGCACAGGTGCATGAGCCCTGTGCCCCTACAGTACCCAGGGCCAGTCCTGGGCACTGTAAGTGCAGTGATGCCATTAGGAGTATATGGTGCAGGGAGGTTGTCATTACGAACTCCACAGCACCATAATGGCTACACTGAAGACTGACAAGTTTGGTATCAAACTTCTCAGCACATTAAACACGCACGGATGCCAGTGTGGGATTTAATGTAAAATGCACCATAGGGCATCTTAGAGATGCCCTCTGAAACCCTAACCTACAATCCACGTCTGGCTGAGTGGCTGCAGAGGCTGCCACACAACACACATGTTAATGGACCCCTGGGTAGGATAGCCCTAGCTCTCCTTGGCCTGCAACAATGCACATCCTGGGCGAGGTGCTAGGTCTCCTCCCTCAAGATGGGCAGGGGGAAGCTTCAAAGGCATGCCGCCTCTGTGAGCTTCTCCAGACCGTTTGCTGTAACGAGCAACCAGCCCCCACCAGTCCTGCCCCCCACTCTGGCAGGAAGACTGGTGGGAAAAACTACGTCAGGAAGGGGGGGGGGATGCCAGCCAGTGCCAACCCCACCCCTCAGGTGTGGGAGACTAGGTGAAGCACGACCCCGGGCCCTGACCATCTTGAAGATGGGGAGCCCTGCCCTATCACAGCTAGGCTCCTGCCCCCCCCTCCCACAGGAGAGGAGCAGGCTATGGGGTGTACCCACCCCAGGGCAGGGACCCATTGGTCCCTGCCCTTGCCCTACTTGTAATGTTCCTAAATTCAGTATTTAGGGGCTCCATGAACCTTCCTGCCTCAGATCCCGATACCAAAAAGAAGAAAGAAGATCAAGAAGAAGAAGACCCGTAGTGCAGCTGCTAACAACAACAACTGACTTGGCCCCAGCCCTACCGGCCTGTTGATCCTGGAACCTGCTCCTGCTTAAACCCGGCGACCCCCGCGGACAGCAACCTTGGGACCCCCAGAGGACCTGCCTGCCTTGACCCTCTTGAAGATTGGGACTCCCATCAGCAGAGGCTCTGCTGCAACAACCCACCTGGTGCCCACCAGGAAGCTCCGGTGCCCACCAGGAAGCTCCGGACCAGCCCACTCTGCACCAGCCAAGCCCGGGCCGGTCCAACCCGAACCAAGACCATGAGGACGTCCTCCCGGTGACTGGGACCCGAAGTCCAGTGCTCAAAGACCCTCCTCAACGAACCAGCCGACGCCTGCAGACTCAGAACCAGGGGCCTTCCCTACCGCAACCAGCCGAGGGTAAGCTTTTCAGACACACAAAGACACCCCTGCACCCGGCACCCTACAGCCCCCTGTGCCTACCTTTGGGGTACCTACCTGTGCTCCAAGATCCCAACTTACCTCTCGAAGTGCTGGTCGCCTCTGGAGAGTCTCCGTCCCCGAGCCTGCAGCCTTAGTTCCCTCTTCAAGATCCTCATTGGATAAGATTGAGCGCCCGACGGCTCAAAAGCACCCGGCACCCAGCCGCCCGAGTGCCGCTCCCAGAGCTGTGTGGCCTGCTAGCCAGCAGCCACCAACCGAAGGCCCCCTTTCCCTCATTGGAGATCATTGGGCCTACCTACCTCTGCACCCGGCCGCTCCTGTGCCGCTGGGACTGAACTAACTGTACTCACCTGACCCTGGGGGACCCCTGAGTCTATACCCAGAACCTTAACTTCACCAACCAAGTACTCACCTGGAAACCGGTAACTCACTTACCTGCCTTTGGATAACATTGACCCATTTTTGACTCGAAAATGTACTAAGTGTGAAGTTTTGAAAACTGAAAATATTCCTATAAAATCAGCCAAAGTTCGAATTCCAAAGTACTCACCTGTGATCAGGGGAGAAGCCAGTACTGTACCTTTCAGCCCAGTACTGAACCGCAAAAGTAATCCCTAGCGGGTTTACTAGTAATCTGTATTTTCTCCATAGGAACCCATTGTCTGCTTTTCTATGAAATTTCTTCTAAGTGTCTACTTTTGAAAACTGCAAATGTTCTTTAAAAATCGTACGAAATACTGAAACGCAATTACCTACCTGTTTTGAGTTAAGCCCCCAGTGCTGGCCCTAGGAGACCAGTGCTGGGTTACAAAAGTAACGCAATCGTACTTTACCTGCAACCTGAATTTCTTCCCATTGAATAACATTGTCAGTTTTACATTGAAAGTTTTCGAAGTGTGAATTTTTAAAACCGCTTTATATTCATGGAAATTCATCACTGTAACTAAAACGTTTTTGCTAATCTGGTTTCAGCTTAGACCCCAGGACTGAATCTAAGATCTGGTCCTGGAACTACCAAAGTAATCCATAAAGTAATCAACTGTCCTTATCGCTGAAACGCCCATTGAACTCAATGCTAGAGTGTGTTTCAGAACTGTGTTGCTCACTATCTATCCTGTAATTATTGTGTGCACAAACTTTATTGCTCCTTTGCAAAGTATTTACATGAGAGTACTCATAACTTGAAAAGTATATTTTTATAACGGTTGGTTCTAAAAATAAAACAACTATATCTGAGGATATAACAACCATTGGCCTAGAGTTCAGTTCTTGAGTGTGTGAAACCTTTTGCTGACTGAGTGTGTACAACAAATGCTTTACACTGTCCTCTGGTACCGGCTTTCTGCTCGACAAAGCTACCACTTTGGCGAGTAAGGTCAGTTCTGACTTTAACCTCGGTTATACCTCTATGGTTGGTGGACTCTATACACACTGTACTTCATCCTAGTCCAGTATATATAGAGCCACTTTCTCACACATGCATAAAGACACACTGTGATATATGTGCTGGCAACTGACTCGTGAGATGCTGTCGATGGTAAAACAAACATGTTTCCAACTTTTAAATCATTCTATGCGAAACTATACACTTGCACAAATGTGGCAGACCCAAGAGACATCTAATGCTACATAGGTAGCTTTGTGCTTGCCTAAATAGAGTAAATGTGCGCACACTTACTCAGAGTCGATTAGTACACATGAATTTATCACTGCAATAGAGAATATGCCAGGTAATAAATCCACAGGATGAGACGGTCTAATGTTGAAGTTCGGCAAAGAATATTAAGCGGTACTGGCTCCATGCCTGGATGATATGTACCAGGAGGCAGTGCAACAGGATACTCTGCCCTTGGCACCAGGGAGGCGGTTATAACTGCTCTTGTGAAACCAAGAAAAGAAAATCAGATTCTTATAAATTCTATAACTCTGGAACCTTCTTTTAGATCTTTTTCGTTGTGGTGTATACAAATACAGTCTATTTTTATAAACTGGTGTCTGATTTCCTTGGTGTCTTGTTGATTTCTTCTTCAGTTGTTTTGGTTCTGTTTAAATGCTTTACAAGTGTTCCTTTGTGTAAGCCTTGCTGCTCAGAGGGGTTAAGTGTATTACATGGTAAGGTCACACAAACGCACCACCTAATACAATTTATTCGCTCACAAGGACAACATATGAAAATGCATGTCCTGCAGGTTCAAAGGTGGCAACCAGACACCCAGGTCAAGGGCAGACAGGATATGGGCCCGCATGAGCATTCAAATATGTCCTTCCGCAGGAAGGCATTTTGAGGTCAGAGATCCATACCTCTCTCCAGCTTCAGAATGAGGCAAGAGAGAGCGTCTTTCCAAGACTTGCATCCTCTAGATAGCACTCTTAGAGAATAATGCATACACCTCTTGCATTGCATTGGGCAGATGCTCATCTGAAATTCACTCTGATGTGGGGTTACTATCTAATGGTGCAAAAAGAAAAGGCAGATGTTTGAATGGCCATGTTGAATTGTTAATAAGACCCTTCTGTGCGAAGCGATGAAACACAAGCCTGGAAAGAAACAGCAGATCCTGCCCACTTCTGGATGGGCATGTGTCACTAGGGGCAAACTAAAGTGGCTTGCTGGATTAGGTTGACAAATACGCAAGTGGTCAAAGAGCAAACAGAATTTCTAGTATGGAATATGCTACTTACCAGTATGCATCTGTTCTTGGTATGTAGGGCTGCTGACATTTATATCTATGCATAGATCGCCGCCTAGTGTTGGGTCCGGATGATTGCACATTGTTGTCCTGGAAGAGTCTTCGAAGTATCACGAGATAGGTGGCTCCTCCCCTGGACTACAGTGCGCATGGGCATCCTCTCCATGCTCAGATTGTTTTTCGCCATTGTGGCAGAGATGGAGTATGATACAGTAAGTGATGACCATGCTTGAGAATAATTCTGAGTGCTACAGCTGCGACAGGCACCGGGGAGGAGGGTGGGCGATATAAATGTCAGCAGCCCTACATGCCAAGAACAGATGCATACTGGTAAGTAGCATATTCCGTTCGAGGCATGTGGGCTGTTGAATTTATATCTATGCATAGAATAAATAGTAGTACCCTCCCTAGCGGCGGTTGCCCGTGCCAGCTGCAGCAGTCTGAGTTCTGAGAACAGCTTGCCCTACAGCAGCTTGCTGTTTTGAGTGTACATCCACGCAGTAGTGTTTGGTGAATGTGTGTATGGTGGTCCATGTGGCTGCTCTACATATATCCTCTAGAGGAATGTTACCTAGGAAAGCCATGGATGCCCCTAACTTGCGTGTGGAATGCGCTCTTGGGGGAACTGTTAATGTGCGTTTAGCCTTTTGATAACAGATCTGTATGCACTTAACAATCCATCTGGCTATACCTGATTTTGAAATTGGGTTGCCCTTGTGCTGTGGAGAGAAGGCAACAAACAGTTGTTTAGTTTTCCTGAAATCTTTAGTCCTGTCTATGTAATACAGGAAAGCCCTTTTAACATCTAGTGTGTGTAGTGCTCTGTCTGCTACTGAATCAGGATTTGGGAAGAATACTGGTAGTTCAATAGTTTGGTTAATGTGGAACTGTGACACTACCTTGGGCATAAATTTAGGGTTGGTACGCAGCACTACCCTATTAGCATGAATTTGAATGAAAGGCTCTTGAATAGTGAGGGCTTGCAGCTCACTAACCCGTCTGAGCGACGTGATCGCCACCAGAAAAGCCACTTTCCATGTGAGAAATTGAATCTCACAAGAGTGAAGAGGTTCAAATGGTGGACCCATGAGCCTGGTGAGGACTATGTTGATGTTCCAGACAGGCGAAGGCGGGTGTCTTGGAGGAATGACTCTTTTGAGTCCCTCCATAAAAGCCTTAATGGCCAGCACTCTGAAAAGGGAGAGGTGCTGTCTATTTTGAAGATAAGCGGCCATTGCAGCTAAATGTATCCTGATGGAACTATACGCTAGATTGCATCTGTATAGGTGCAGCAAGTAACATATGATGTTTTGCGTGGAAGCATCCAGTGGATTAATGTAATTATTGGAACAATAGATGACAAAACGCTTCCATTTCGCCGCATAGCATGTCCTGGTGGTAGGTCTTCTAGCCTCCTTGATGATGTCCATACAGCCAGGGGGCAGGTTTAGGTAGCCAAACTCTATGACTTCAGGAGCCAGATTGCAAGGCTTAACTGTTGCGGATCTGGGTGCTGAATGTCTCCATGGCTCTGAGTGAGGAGACTGGGTGTGAATTTTAGTCGCTGATGGGGCACCACTGAAATTTCTAGGAACGTGGTGTACCAGGCTTGCCTCGCCCACGTTGGAGTAACTAGGATGAGTGACATGGAGTGCTGCCTCAGTTTGCGCGCCACCAGCGGTATGAGTGGTGCCGGAGGAAAAGCGTACGCAAATCTGTTTGACCAGTTCATCCATATCGCATTGCCCTGAGACTGCGGGTGTGGGAACCTGGCGGCGAAGGTGTGGCATGTTGCGTTTTCTGGTGTGGCGAAGAGGTCTATCTCTGGATGACCCCACTGCTGCAAATATGGTTGGAGCACCGAGGGATGTATCTCCCACTCGTGCATCTGATGGCTGTGCCTGCTGAGCAGGTCCGCCATCTGGTTGTCCTTGCCAGGGAGGTGTTCCGCCATGAGGAACATGTTCCTCTGAATGGCCCACTTCCACATGCACTGTGCTAGGTGTGACAATTGTGGGGAGTGTGTCCCCCCCTGCTTTTGAATGTAATACATCGCAGTCATGTTGTCCGTCCGGATAAGCACGACTTTGTTGCAGACATGCAACTTGAATGCCTTCATCGCCATGAAGATTGCCATCAATTCCAGGAGGTTGATGTGCAACCGTTTCTGCTGTGTGGTCCACAGTCCCTGCACAGTATAATGGAGGACATGAGCTCCCCAGCCCTGGAGAGATGCGTCCGCTGTGAGCACCACATGTTGTACAGGCTCCTGGAACGGTCGTCCCCTGCAAAGGTTTTGTGTGTTCCACCAATGCAGAGAGTTGTATGCACGACCGGTTACCAACAGTAGGTCTTTCAGCTGTCCGTGAGCCTGGTTCCACTGGCGTGCTAAGCATTCCTGAAGCGGACGCATGTGTAGCCTTGCGTGAGGGACTATA
Organism: Lissotriton helveticus; assembly: GCF_964261635.1. Classification (NCBI taxonomy): domain Eukaryota; kingdom Metazoa; phylum Chordata; class Amphibia; order Caudata; family Salamandridae; genus Lissotriton; species Lissotriton helveticus. Next base: position 684,542,475 of record NC_136057.1, on the reverse strand, counting down.
AAGATGCAGGAGGCCATCATGCCTATTAGTTGCATGAACACTTGCGCTGGGAGTGAGTGTTGTGGCCTGAATTTTCGATTCAGCACCTGCATGCTGTTAACTCTCGCTGAGTTCGGTTCCGCTGTGGCAGTGAGAGTGTTTATTTCTGCGCCTAGGTACTGTTGAACAGGGGCGGGTTGAAGATGAGACTTTGGGTAATTGAGTGAAAATCCTAGACTGTGTAGGAGGTGAATCGTGCGGGACATGTGGCTGGCACACTGCTGGGCCGATTTTGCCTGGACAAGCCAGTCGTCTAGATACGGATAGACATGGATGTGTTGTCTCCGAAGATGCGCGGCCGCTGTCGCCAAGCATTTGGTAAACACCCTGGGGGCAGTAGTGACCCCGAAAGGCAGGACCTTGAACTGGTAATGCTGGTTGTTGATGGTGAACCAGAGATATTTCTTGTGACTGGGGTGAATGGGAATGTGGAAATAGGCATCCTTCAGATCTAGGGTTGCTAGGAAATCTCCCTGACTGAGCAATGGCAGAACTTGCTGTAAAGTGAGCATGTGAAAGTGTTCTGATAGGATGTATTGGTTTAGGGGTCTGAGGTCTAGAATGGGCCGTAGAGACCCGTCTTTTTTTGGGATTAAGAAGTACAGTGAATACACCCCTGTACCCTGTTATTCCAAAGGCACGAGTTCTATGGCCCCTTTTTGCAGCATGGAGATGACTTCTTACTGCAATAAGTGCATGTGCTCTGCGGACATAGGACGGTGCCTTGGGGGTATGTTGGGTGGAGTGGAGGTTAATTCCAGACAATAGCCGTGATGTACAAGTTGTCTCACCCACCTGTCCGTGGTAATGCTTTCCCAGACTGGCAGGAACTGCTGAAGTCTCCCCCCGACCGGTGTGGTATGGTCGGGGGGCAGTGACAAGACGTCACTGTTTGTTAGTGGCGGAGGATCTGGCATTATTATTTCCACGTCCTCTGCCTTTGGTGCTGTTTCCACGGTATCCACCCCTATTGTTCTTGTTATAGGTGGATTGTGTGCCTCCCTTGGTGTATTGGGCTTGTTGCGACGCTTGACCTCTAGAAGCTCCCCTGTTACCGGAGCGACGAAAGGAACTGCCCCTTAACTGTTGAGACTGCAGAGCTCCCATGGATTTCGCAGTTTCAGTGTCTTTCTTAATGTTTTCTAGAGTGGTGTCTACCTCAGAACCAAACAGGCAGTCAGGGTTAACTGGCTGATTAAGTAGATTAGTTTGGATTTCCGACTTGAAACCAGAGATGCGGAGCCAGGCATGCCGTCAGAGCATTACGCTAGTGTTTATGGCCCTAGCCGCTGTGTCAGCTGCATCTAACGCACACTTAATGGACGCGTTGGAGATCAACTTCCCTTCCTGTATAAGCATTTCTGCTCCCTCCTTATAAGCATCTGGCAGGTGTTGCAGTAGCTGCTCTAACGTGTCATAGTGGGCCCTGTCATATCTTGCTAACAGGGCTTGTGTATTGGAGATCCTCCAAATATTAGCTGCTTGAGCCGCTACACGCTTCCCAGAAGCTTCTAAGATCTTGGATTCTTTGTCCGGAGGAGGAGCTTGACCAGTTGTTTGAGAGTTTGCTCTTTTACGAGCATTAGCCACCACTAAGGAGTCCTTTAATATACGTAGGGTCCACTGGCGCAGGACGGTACTTCCGTTCAATTCTGGGGTTCACCACCCTCGCTTTAGTGGGCTCTTTAAAAATGTCGCTAGCATGGTTGAGCACACCCTTGAGCATAGGCAGAGATTTTACAGATCTTTCTGATGTTGAGAACGTATCAAAGAGAAAGTCTTCCTCCACAGGGTCAGCGTGCATGTCGACATCATGGTTAAGGGCTGCCCTTTCAATTAGTGCGTTAAACGCAGCAGTATCTTCAGTAGGCGAAGTTTTGACCGCATATGACTGAGTGTCAGGGGTGGTGTGTGGTTCATCAGGGTCAACAGTGTCAGCCCATGGCTGGGACTCATCCTGATCTGTGTCAATGGGATAGTTAAACTGGTCCTCATTGTCCCCTTCCTCCACATCCTCAGTGACAGGTGTGGGAGAGTAGGTATAGTCTTGCCCATAGGGCTGTATGGGTTCAAAAAGTGTAGGAGAGGCAGTAGAGTCCCTCTTTTTCTTTAGTGGTATCCTGTAAGACTCCATCGGAGTTTCAGGCCTGATTTTTCGTTTATAAACGGTGAGTCGACCTGATTCGGAGTAGATGTATAATTTCGACTGTTCGTCGTAGGACGGTGGTTGGAACAGAACGTCTTCCGTCCGAGGCTGGGTGGGTGCAGCTACCGTTGTGGACTTGGATGAGTCGGTAGCCTTTGGGAGTTGGACAGTTTTAGGTCGTGCCGTGGGGGGCAGGCCATATTTTATCGGCGCCGTAAGCATAGGTGATGGACCTACTTGCTTTGAAGACTTCGTCTTCGATCCGACCGACTCCGACAGGTCCGTGTGCTTGTGGCTCTTTGTCGTCTCGAGCCGTTGCTGCGCAGCAGGTACGCTTGTGTGCTTCGACGAGGTCGGTTCCTTTGGGCCGAGTTTGGATTTTGGCTCGAAGGCCTTGACTAACTGCGGCTTCTGAATCTTCGGATCGATGGCTTTTTGTGCCTTGAGTCCCTTGGAAGAGTCGCCATCTTTGGAGACGGACGTCGACGTGAGCGTGACGTGTTTAACTGTAGACACGGGCTTTGTCGCTCCGATCTTCGGATCGACGCCCCCTGTCGACTCCGAGGGGTCGAGCACACGTTTTGACTTGGTGGGTTCCGAAGTCGTCGAGCCGATGATAGTTTTTACCACTTTCGGTTTCGATTTAGTGTCTGTATGTTTAGGTTTCTGTTTCTCCACTGATTGTGGCCGTTCGACCGATGGCTCATTAGAAATGTTCTTAGTCGGGCCTCGAAGCGGGACTAGAGAACTTGGATGAAGATCTTGGCTAAGGCCTTCCAGCGATGCCTCGACCTGAGCCGTGGAAGAGTCTGTGTAGGGGCCCCGCTACTGCGGTTGGGCCTAGCTCCTCGCTTGAGTCGTCGTCGACGGCTCTGAGAGGTTGTGCGTCGTCTCCTACCTCGACGATGTCTTCATCATGGACGTAGAGTTCTTCCTCGTCCTCATTGTAGTAGGAGTCTTGCTCCGATGCGGGATCCGAGTGCTGAGCAGGATCCTCCTCTCGTACACCCTCCTCGCCGTCACCCCCGAAGATGTTTTCTGGATCGGGTGCCGACTCCCGCGCCAACTGTCGTGCAGCGCGCCGAAGACGAAGAGTTTTCTTCGATCTGAATTTTGAACAGGCCATGCAGCTGGCCTCGTCGTGGTCCGGTGAGAGACATTTATTGCACACCGGGTGCACATCGATGTGAGGGTATTTCGAGTTGCAAACGGGGCAGCGCTTGAACGGACTCCGTTCCATCGTCGATCGTTGATGGGGCCTTTGGTGTCGAAAGGCAATCTGTCTTCGACGTTGTGTTCCAAGAAACTGGAAACAAGTAGAAGGCACCGAACGAAAGACAATACCGATGCCCCGAAGGCCTTCTGGCCTTGAGAAAGAGTATTTATATATATTCCGAACTTGAGTTAAGAAAGTACATCCGAACCCAATGGCGGAAAAAAACAATCTAAGCATGGAGAGGATGCCCATGCGCACTGTAGTCCAGGGGAGGAGCCACCTATCTCGTGATACTTCGAAGACTCTTCCAGGACAACAATGTGCAATCATCCGGACCCAACACTAGGCGGCGATCTATGCATAGATATAAATTCAGCAGCCCACATGCCTCGGACATATATTATTTATTTAATGTACTTTCTACTAAAATTACATTGATGGCTTTTCACCTAACTTATTTTTTCTTACCTGTTCTGTTCAGTCTTGCCATATTCATCATTGCTTCCTGGTATGCCAATTCCACATCTTCTTGAGTTACCACCAATTTAATTTTATTCCATTTTTCTGGCTGATGTTGAAAAACAAAATATCAGCTGTGAATTTTCATCCTTGACAGACACAGGTCAAAACAAGATCACAAGTAATTCAATTTATATAGTAAAAGACCAATTTAATAAGACTGTATAAAAAGAATGCGTTGACATGGCACTCTTGAACCTACCCACGGGAAGGACAAAGGCTATAAAGTCTCTAGCTGGCTAAACTCTGAGAGGATATCATTTTAAAAAGCCTCACACATCATCCGATAAGAAAACGCCACCTCTCCTCAAGTCACACCAATCAAATCAGGTGATTCATATGATTATTAATGAACACATTCTTTTAGGAACCATCCCTTCTTGGCACCCCAACTCCTAAATTTTGTTTAATAGAATACAGCAGATTTCTATACAAAACCTCTCCGAGCACACATGAAGTAGTAAATGGTCAATAACAGTCTCATAGTATCTAATAATCTAGTCCACTTCTAATCCGTAGACATCCGTTCAGGGACATTATTTACTCCATATCCAATTTTCATTTGTACAGCTTCATCAGTAGTATGGCTTTAGTTTATCAATAGTTCAACTTGATATTGTCGATTTATAAACAAAGCAGTTTCCTACAGCCAACACATCTTTCATCGTGATCCATACTGCCCCAGATGTTGCCACGCCCTGGTGGATTTCCCGCATATGGTGTGGACCTGTTTGATAATTCAAACGTACTGGAAGGCGGTTCTAGAGCACTTGACTAGGATTACAGGGTGGCAGATTAACATGGCTCTGCGCCCTTGTCTTTTGGGTCTGATTCCCCGGGATCCTAAACGAAAGACAAGTAGGCGGTTTATGGTTCTGGCACTTGTTATATCTAGACGGCGCATCGCGATTCACTGGTTAACCCAGCAGGGGCCCTCACTGGCGAAATGGAAAACTGACTTAAGGCAGTGGGCTCTGGCCGAAGAGGGGCGTATGCGGGCCACTAGCAGGGATGATACCAGTGGTATTGCTGGTGTGGGGGGGTGATGATTCAGGAAGTTACTGGACAGGCCTCACAATCCACACAGGGATCACAAGGGGGGACAACTGCCAGTGGGGGACTAGCCCCCAGCCAAGAGAAGAGGAATGTGGAGTTACCGAACGAGCATTGAGATACTTGGACCTCTACTTAGACCTGGCGGAGGGGAAGGGGAGGGGGTAGTTTTTGAGGGAGGGGGTTTGGGAGAGTTAGGCTGGTGGTGAGGGTTAGGATGGTTACAGCTAAAATAATATGACAATACCAAAGCAACAAAGTCATCAGTGAAGGCTTGGACAACGTCCAAAGGACTGCAAATTGGGATACATTTCTGAGTTTATTGCTGTTCTGGTTCAATACCTCGGCTGAGGTAGAAGTGTTATGTAATTGTTTCTGTATATGGAAAAAGGCCTTTTTCCATTGGTCTGCTTCTGTTTTTCTTGTGCCAATTTGTACCGCATTTGAATTTTTGTACACCATCTTTATAAAACTTATGGTTTGAATAGAATTGACTGTTAAATAACCATTTGAGTGGGTTACTCCACCGAAATTACTTTTGTGATTTTTGTTGAATTTACAGCAGACCGTTTATACTTCCCATACTGGTATATTGAACTATCAAGATTATGGGAACTATCTTTTGTTTGAATGTTTGAATGTGAGTGGGATGACTGTGATATGCGTGATTATTGAAGTGGTGATTGTGATTTTATCTTATTGTGTCCTATTTTTCATTCTTGCGCTTGCAACTCTTCAATTTAAAATGTACTAAGTACCACATTTGACATTTTCAAATATATATGATTAAAATAAACAGCTATTAAATAGCAATACCCAGCTTTGAATTTGATTTCTTCTTTGGATGCCATTAGGTGTGCTAAATGATTATATCAGTATTGGCATATTCCCTTGTTATGTTAATTGTTTGCTCTACAGCACATTTCTAGCCAAGTCGAAAGACTGAAAAATATGAGCATGTCCCTGAAAAAAATACCTTAAGTTTTTATTGCTGAACAATTTCAGCCGGGGTTCCAAGGCGCTTAAAACCTTCTACTAAAGCAATAAGTTCCTTATAACTTCATGCAACTGAGATCGACAGATCTGAAAAGATGCGAAATGTGAAATTGTCAGAAGTAGCAAATGATTTCTGCCTCGTTGTGCATTATAGAATTCGTTCTTCGTTTGGAAGTACCCAAACTTCGACAGAATTGCTCTATGATAGTTGCCGCTTGTAGGACTAATAGCAGGGTCCCTCTGGGCACGAGTAATAGTTAAGACCATTCCTTCTGACCCTTTGTCCCAAAGGGCATGCCTAAAAACCAGCTCTAAATCAGCAAAGAGATGGGTTGGCCTGCCTTTCGATCCTCCGGTATTCCTTGGGATCGGAGATTTACACACCGGGATCCTGTTCTCTGTGTCAGCTAATTTCAACTGCAGTGCCTCTAATTCGGTTTGCATTTTCATATTAATTCCTGCCTGGTCGGTACTCGAGTCTTTCAATGCGGAGACCCTCTGCTCCGCCTGCGTCAAGGGGGAAGTAAGTTGCAGCAGACTGTCGGAAATTTGGCCCAATTGCTCACTTGTTTTTCTGCTAGCATCTACCTGTGACAGTTTCACTTCTCATAATTAGTTTAGAATCAAATTAAGTGATTTCTCCAAGGAGGATATTTGTACTAGAGATGGTACCTCAACCTGAAAAGCCAGTGTGTGATTTAGACTAGCGTCTGCCCACAGAGGATTTTCATTTCGTGTGAGAGTGAGCTCCGCAATATCGCTTATATCTTCGTCCTGCATCCTTTCTTGTGCTTTCTTACTCTTCTCATGAACCTTCTGGCTCACTTTGGGTTTTGCTGTAAAAAACAGGGGGTGAGAGGTTTTCACAACTTTTTCTTTCTTATTATCTAGCATGTCTGTTGTGAGAGCGGGCTGATTAAAAGGTTGCAAATCTCTTACCAACTGGCCAAACTTCCTGGCACCAGGACTGAGAATTGACTCATTCAAGTAGTTCAACAATAAGGCTGTGGATTGAGATGCTTCTTCCGATGCTGGTGACTGCTGCATGCCTGGTTGTAGGCAGTGACTGTTCAATATATATAGAGGAAGATTCCTCCAAATCTTGTAGGCTTTTGAGTTCTTTGCAGCGTGGGTTTTCATTGATGTATCCCTTGAGCTGCTTTTCGTTGAGGCGTCCTCAAGCTTTTCAAGTTGAGCTATGGTACTAGAGTTTCGCCCCAAAAAAATGCAACCCACATCTGTACTACACAGACCGCTTCTGCGATCTTCCTGGCTACTCCTCCACCTACGAAGAGACCTAGGGTATCTCCGCAGGCTGTGCCTACTTATCTGCCGCTCTCTTTTTGTTACCAATCTGGACTGATCCCTGCGACTGGTACCCCCACCAGCACCCAAATGCCTTCTGCTGCGGCATAGATCGCGAGCATCAGTTTCTCTCATATGCGCCCAAACTAGAGTGGAGAAGAAGGGAAAGAGAATCACCAACTGCTTAATTGCATCTGCTGGGTCGCTTGGGAAGTCGCTTCTTTCAGAAGACCAAATGGATACCAGATTCCAACGTGGCTTGATATGGCCCATTATCTCCAGCAACATTTCTCCCGACAGGGAGTGGGTTGGAGCGAAACCTCCCAACACTGCGATCATCCTGGCAGGTGTCCTCAACCTGGAAGCAGATTCAACCCTGGAGCATGATGGGAGCTCACAAGATGTTTTTGGACTCCTCCCCAATGCCTTTTGCATGATTACACCAATGCCATATTTTATCCTGGCTAGAGCAAACAGCTAGGGTTTTATGCGGATAGTGAGCGATATGTGTGTTTTTGAAATGTGTCACTTTTATTACTTGGATTATCTGCAAAATTCTCTATATTGTGAAGTCTCTTAAAATGTTTCTTTAGAAGTCTAAAACCATAAGATAGCCAAACCTTAAGCCAAGGATGGCTTCAACACTGTTGCCTTAATTCTCCTTCGAATACTTCTATTGTTTCTAAAACAACTGAATTAATTACTTGTGATGACATACATGTGCCTTTGCATTGATTGAAGTAACACCCAAGTTCTTCAACTATGGGAACATTAATGTTCCAATCTGATGAAAAGTAACAGCTGTACTTCCACCTTTGGTGATCAATAAGAGCTGCAATATATTGGTCTCATCAACATAAGCCTATGGTTTTTCATTTGCAAATAATCGCAAACCAAACGTACCTACCACTTTACACACCAATATTGGCACTTGTGCTCATTTTTCAAGATTTGCAGTAATATTTATTTATTTATTTATCCATCCATTTATAGAGCGCATGGTTACAACGCCGGTGCGTCCCCGCGCTAGTAGCCAACGATCAGATAGCAAGAGTTGAGAGTAAAGCAAATTAAACACTCAGCCCCAAGGCATGTGTCAGGAAGTCTCATGGGATTATTTAAATTTACTGGTGGGAAGAGCCATGTCTTCAGCTTTTTATGAAAGGTTGTTTCAAAGGGCTCTGTTCTTATTACAACAGGTAGTGTATTCCAGTGCTTAGCTACCAGGTATCTAAAGGACCGAGCACCCATCCTAGCCTTTCTGATTCTTGGAACCCTTGCTAACACTTTAACCTCGGATCTCAGGTTTCTGCTGAGTGTGTAGGCTGTTGTTTTAAGGCACTGTGGACCTTTTTTAGCCAGGATACATGGCAGTGGTACATTGTCTTAACCCCTTCGGGGCTAATGACGAGCTGGGCTCGTCATCGCGCTTACCTGTCGTGCGCTGATGACAAGGCCAGCTCGTCATCAGCCCCACCCTCGGGGGGAAGCGCTGGCGCTCCCCCCGAGGGTCTCTGATCTTTGTTTTTTTGCTGGGGACGGCAGTGGAAGAGCTTCCGCTGCCGTCCCCGCCCCCCCATGGGAATCCCTGATGACGTCAGCGCGCACAGCGCGCGCTGACATCATCAGGGATTCCCAGCGCTCGGGAAGCCATTTGCTTTCTGAGCGCTGGAGAAAGAGGTAGGTTTTTCGTGGCTGGCGGGGGTTTGGGGCAGCGAAGAGGCATCAGGGGAGAGGAAAGAGATTTTCCTCTCCCCTGATGTCTCTTTGCAGGGCATTTCTGCCTCACGATCGCACACAGCGTCGCGATCGTGCGGCGGAAATGCCCCCACTAGACACCAGGGATTTCATTTTAGTTTTTAGGAAGCGACCCCTTGGGCCAGGGTCGCTTCCAGGCTGGGTCTCATTATGTTTTCGTTTCTCTGCCCCCCCCTCCCCCCGGGGGAAATCGGCCCGTTTTTTCGGCCGTTTTGCCCCCAGGGGGGCAGAAATTCCCCACTAGCACCAGGGTTGTGTTTAAGAGCCAAGATGGCGGGCATCTTTTATGTTTACGTTTTTCTGTCCCCCCTGGCTGCAAATCGGCCCGTTTTTTTGCCGTTTTGCCCCCAGGGGGGACAGAAAATGCCCACTAGATACCAGGGATTTCATTTTAGTTTTTAGGAAGCGACCCCTTGGGCATGGGTCGCTTCCAGGCGGGCAGCAAATATGTTTTCGTTTTTCTGCTCCCCCTGGGGGGAAATCGGCCCGTTTTGCCCCCTGGGGGGGGGGGGGCAGAAATTACCCACTAGCACCAGGGATTTTTGTTGGGGCAATGTGTTTGTTTTGGGAAGCGACCCCTTGGGTAAGGGTCGCTTCCGGGTGGCCATGATTGTGTTTTTGTTTTTCTGTCCACCCTGGGGGCAAATCGGCCCGTTTTTTTTTGCCGTTTTGCCAGCACCAGGGTATATTTTGTTTTTAGGAAGCGACCCCTTGGGCAAGGAGTGCTGCTTGGCTGGCGGTGTGTGTGGAGTGGCGCTTGGCTGGTGGTGTGCGTGGAGTGGTACTTGGTTGTCTGTGCACGGAGTGGCGTTTGCTGGTGGTGTGTGTGGGGAGTGGTACTTGGCTGGATGGTGTGCGTGGAGCGGTGCTTGGCTGGCGGTGAGTGGCGCTTGGCTTGCGGTGTGCGTGGAGTGGTGCTTGGCTGGCGGTGTGTGTGGAGTGGTACTTGGCTGTCGGTGTGCGCTGAGTGGTGGCGGTGTGCGTGGAGGGGTACTTGTCTATCTATGCACGGAGTGGTGCTTGGCTGGCGGTGTGTGTGGAGTGGCGCTTGGCTGGTGGTGTGTGTGGAGTGGTACTTGGCTGTCTGTGCACGGAGTGGTGCTTGGCTGGTGGTGCTTGTGGAGTGGCGCTTGGCTGGTGGTGTGCGTGGAGTGCTACTTTGCTGTCTGTGCACGGAGTGCTGCTTGGCTGGCGGTGTGTGTGGAGTGGCGCTTGGCTGGTGGTGTGCGTGGAGTGCTACTTTGCTGTCTGTGCACGGAGTGCTGCTTGGCTGGCGGTGTGTGTGGAGTGGTGCTTGGCTGGTGGTGTGCGTGGAGTGCTACTTTGCTGTCTGTGCACGGAGTGGTGCTTGGCTGGCGGTGTGTGGAGTGGCGCTTGGCTGGTGGTGTGCGTGGAGTGCTACTTTGCTGTCTGTGCACGGAGTGCTGCTTGGCTGGCGGTGTGTGTGGAGTGGCGCTTGGCTGGTGGTGTGCGTGAAGTGCTACTTTGCTGTCTGTGCACGGAGTGCTGCTTGGCTGGCGGTGTGTGTGGAGTGGCGCTTGGCTGGTGGTGTGCGTGGAGTGGTACTTGGTTGTCTGTGCACGGAGTGGTGTTTGGCCTGTGGTGTGTGTGGAGTGGTGTTTGGCTGGCGGTGTGTGTGGAGTGGTGTTTGGCTGGCGGTGTGTGTGGAGTGGTACTTGGCTGGATGGTGTGCGTGGAGCGGTGATTGGCTGGCGGTGAGTGGCACTTGGCTTGCGGTGTGCGTGGAGTGGTGCTTGGCTGGCGGTGCGTGTGGAGTGGTATTTGGCTGTCGGTGTGCGCTGAGTGGAGTTTGGCTGGCGGTGTGCGTGGAGGGTTACTTGGCTATCTATGCACGGAGTGGTGCTTGGCTGGCGGTGTGTGTGGAGTGGCGCTTGGCTGGTGGTATGTGTGGAGTGGTCATTTGCTGTCTGTGCACGGAGTGCTGCTTGGCTGGCGGTGTGTGTGGAGTGGTGCTTGGCTGGTGGTGTGCGTGGAGTGCTACTTTGCTGTCTGTGCACGGAGTGGTGCTTGGCTGGCGGTGTGCGTTGAGTGGCGCTTGGCTGGTGGTATGCGTGGAGTGGTACTTGGCTGTCTGTGCACGGAGTGGTGCTTGGCTGGCGGTGTGTGTGGAGTGGCGCTTGGCTGGTGGTGTGCGTGGAGTGGTACTTGGCTGTCGGTGTGCGCTGAGTGGTGTTTGGCTGGCGGTGTGCATGGTCTTATTCTTATTCATCCTTCCTCATTGATCCTCTGCTAGCCACTTACGAGGTCCCCTCTGTTATTACCAGCGCTTTGACGCCTCTGGGTAGCAATTCGCGCTCTATAAATTTACCTCCATTTCCATTTCCATGGTGGTGTGGGTGGACTGGCACTCGGCTGGCGGTGTGTGAGTAGTTACTTTCTGTTGGTCACTACACACACTGCTAGTTGAGTGACACTCTACGCAGTCCAACATTTTCTGAAGTTACTGTGTCAGATTTGTGGCCGTGTGAAAGTGATGGGCCCTTGAATGGCGCTGGCGGCTGGCGGTGTGAATGTTTTGTATGGGTCACACGTACAAAAGGTGTATGAATGTCCTTACTGCCCCAGTGTGATGGGGGTACTGGTAGGAGCAAAAGACTGACTGGCACCAAAGGGGTCAGGCAGTAAAAAAAAAATCAAAAAGTTATTCAGTGTCTTGATGTTAAACCTCATCTAATCTCAATTGGTCTAAGCCCTATTTGATGGCCCGTCTGGCCGAATTTAAATTTGGGGTGCAAATTTGTGTGTTGTTGTTTTAATTGTTATATTGTTTGTGAAATGTGGTAGTAATTTTTTTTTCTTCTCTATTTTTGTCTTGTACCAGGCTTTTGCAGATTGGATTGTTGTAGGTTGCGTGTCTGTTTGCAGCTTGTATAGTTGCTTGTGCTTGGTAAGTGAATGTATTTTGTACTACTTTCCCTTGATGTTTGTCTTTTTGAAAAAGGTTGTACTTCTAGCAGTTTGTGTGGCTGTGTTTTTTTTTTTTTTCCGGCATTAGTGTTTGATGTGCACTTTGTTTTCTAATCTGTCATTTCTTTTTTTTCTTTCTAGTGGGATATCATTTCTTTTTGCTGTGTCTCAACAGGTAGGTGCTGGTGAGTGTAGCTATATTTGGTAAGAGTGAAATTGTTTTGGATTGTATTTATCTTTTTGTGAAAGCCTTACCTTGTTTACTTCTTACTTTGCACAGTGTAGATTGTTGTTCACTTGTGTGTGCAGTCTTCTTGCTTTGTAAGGATAATGGCTAGTCGCAGGATTACTGCTCAGCAGATTCTTGGTTTGCTTTTTGAGTCTTCCTCTGACCATGGTTCAGAGTCTGAGTCCGATTCGGACTCCCAGGTAGGGGCAGAAGATTCAGGCAGTGAGTTTTCTCTTCGCATGGAATCATCATCATCGGATGATGAATCTTCTTCTAATGCTGATGAAGGGCCTATGGTAGAGGACATTGAGGTGCCGGTAGTGGGCCAAGAGGCACCTGTGCTGCTGCCTAGGGCCGCAAGGTTTCCTTTCTTTTTACGTCGGCAAGAGGCATCTGGGCTGGAGCCTGCACCCAAAAGGCTTCACATTGCTGTGGTGCGCAAAGAGGCATCTGGTGCTTTTCGTCTTCCTGCTGGTGTAGTGCAGCAAGAGGCATCTGGGGCTGTTAGGCTTCCCATTGGTGTAGAGCGGCAAGAGGCATCTGGGCCTGCTTGGTTTGCCGGTGGTGTAGTGCAGCAAGAAGCATCTCAGGCTGCTGGGCTTCCCGTTGGTGTAGTGCAGGAAGAGCCCTCTGGGGATGCTATGTCTTCTGTTGGTGTTGTGCAGCCAGAAGTATCTGTGGCTGGTAGGCTTCCCATTGGTGTAGAGGGACAAGAGGCATCTGGGTCTGCTTGGTTTCCCGGTGGTGTAGTGCAGCAAGAAGCATCTCAGGCTGCTGGGCTTCCCGTTGGTGTAGTGCAGGAAGAACCCTCTGGGGATGCTATGTCTTCTGTTGGTGTTGTGCAGCCAGAAGTATCTGTGGCTGGTAGGCTTCCCATTGGTGTAGAGCTACAAGAGGCATCTGGGTCTGCTTGGTTTCCCGGTGGTGTAGTGCAGCAAGAAGCATCTCAGGCTGCTGGGCTTCCCGTTGGTGTAGTGCAGGAAGAGCCCTCTGGGGATGCTATGTCTTCTGTTGGTGTTGTGCAGCCAGAAGTATCTGTGGCTGTTAGGCTTCCCGTTGGTCAACAACAGCAAGAGGCTTCTGGGCTGCAGGCTGGGGTGGCTGCTCCCCCCGTTGATAGGGATGGCCTCTGGGTTCCCCCTGGCTTGGTGCAGCCGGCATTGCCAGAGTTCACTGGTGTTCCTGGGTGTAGAGTGAATACTGAGAATTTTCTGCCAATTATTTTTTTTCAGTTGTTTTTTGACGATGTGTTTTTACAAGAGATTGTTGAGCAAACCAATTTGTATGCAGAACAATTTTTGAGGGCCAACAGTGCCAGCCTTAAGCCCTATTCTAGAGCAATCCGGTGGACTCCCACAAATGTTGAAGAGATGAAGAAGTTTTTGGGATTAACTTTTTTGATGGGCTTGCTAAGGAAGCCATCAATGACTTCATATTGGTCCACTAGTCCGTTGATGGCAACAGCTATATTTCCAGCAGTCATAAGTCGTGATCGGTATATGCTTCTTCTTCGGATGATGCATTTTGTTGATAATAGTTTAGCGTTGTCACGCGATCACCCTGATTGTGACCGTTTGTTTAAAATTCGGCCTGTCCTTGATCACTTTGTTGATCGTTTTTCTGAGATCTTTGTCCCTGGTAAAGAAATTACAGTGGATGAGTCTTTGGTGTTGTTCAAGGGCCGCTTGGCTTTTAGGCAATACATTCCTAGTAAGAGGGCACGCTATGGAATCAAACTGTATATGCTGTGTGACAGTGAGACTGGATATGTCTACAATTTCAGGGTGTACACTGGTAAGGAGCCCAGCATTAACCCTCCTGGTTGTCCTTCTACTTTTGGAGTGACTGAGAAAATTGTGTGGGAACTAGGTAGAGGATTATTTAACAAAGGCCATCATTTATATGTAGATAACTTCTACACTGGTGTGCGGTTGTTCCAGGAGTTGGCCAAAGTGGGCACTGTTGCTTGCACAATGCGCAGTAACCGTAAAGGTTTCCCAAAGGAACTTGTTTGCAAAAGGCTTGTGCGGGGACAGTCTACGGCATTGCGATGTGGGGAGCTTCTAGCTGTGAAGTTTTCAGACAAGAGAGATGTGTACATGCTGACTACTATCCACGATGAAAGTACAGAACCTGTGCCTGTTTGGGGTCAGGGTGCTGAAGTGCGTAAACCTGTGTGCATTTTAGCTTACAATAAGTTCATGGGTGGTGTTGACAGAGTAGATCAGAGGTTGGAACCTTATGTTGCTCTTCGAAAGGCTTACGTTTGGTACAAGAAGTTGGCTATCCATCTGTTCCACTTGGCATCCTTTAATGCTTTTGTTGTGTACCAGAAGTCTTATCCTGAGAAGAAGATGCCTTTTGTTAAGTTTCAGGAGTCTTTAATAGGCAGCCTTGTACTTGTGGAGCAGGCAAGTGTTCCTAGATTTGGAGTGGTGGAGGAAGTGGCTAGATTGAAAGATCGCCACTTTCCTGAATCTATTCCTTCCACTACCGCAAGAGACTTTCCGACTAGAAGATGCAGAGTCTGTTGGCGAAGAGGCGTGCGGAAGGAGTCTCGTATATACTGTTCTGACTGTCCTTCTAAGCCTGCATTGTGTCTGTCAGCTTGTTTTAAATCGTACCACACGCAAAAGAAGTTTTGGGAGGTTTAATGAGCTGTAAAGTGAATTGCCTGGTCTGCATTCTGTAAAAAAAATTTCGTTTGTTTCAAGGATTGGCATTAGTGCAAAGTTTTTATTTTAATAATTTGTGTTAGCTGATTTGTAGGTACTTCCATTTGTTTAGTGGTATTTTCAAAAAAAGAATTCTAAATGTGTTTGTGGTGTGTGCCGGCTGGCGGTGTGTGTGGAGTTGCGCTTGGCTGGTGGTGTGCGTTGAGTGGTACTTGGCTGTCTGTGCACGGAGTGGTGCTTGGCTGGCGGTGTGTGTGGAGTGGTGCTTGGCTGGTGGTGTTCGTGGAGTGGCACTTGTCTGTCTGTGCATGGAGTGGTGTTTGGCTGGTGGTGTGTGTGGAGTGGTGCTTGGCTGGCGGTGTGTGTGGAGTGGTGCTTGGCTGGCGGTGTGTGTGGAGTGGTGCTTGGCTGGCGGTGTGTGTGGAGTGGTGCTTGGCTGGCGGTGTGTGCGGAGTGGTGCTTGGCTGGCGGTGTGTGTGGAGTTGCGCTTGGCTGATGGTTTTGTGTGGAGTAGTACTTGGCTGTCTGTGCACGGAGTGGTGCTTGGCTGGCGGTGTGTGTGGAGTGGCGCTTGGCTGGTGGTGTTTGTGGAGTAGTACTTGGCTGTCTGTGCACGGAGTGGTGTTTGGCTGGTGGTGTGTGCAGTGGTACTTGTCTGTCTGTGCACGGAGTTGTGCTTGGCTGTCGGTGTGCGCTGAGTGGTGTTTGGCTGGCGGTGTGCATGGTCTGGTGCTTGGATGGTGGTGTGGGTGGACTGGCGCTCGGCTGGCGGTGTGTGAGTAGTTACTTTCTGTTGGTCACTACACACACTGCTAGTTGAGCGACACTCCACGCAGTCCATCAATTTGTGTAGTTGCAGTGTCAGAAATGTGGGCGTGTGAAAGTGATGGGTCCTTGAATGGCGCTGTTTGCTGGTGTGAGTGTTGAAATGTGATGGGTCCGCGGCTGGCGGTGTGAATGTTTTGAATGTGTCACACGTACGAAAGGTGTATGAATGGCCTGTAAAGAGGTTGGTGCCTTGACGTGGCTTTACAGCTCATGAGCTGTGAGTCAGTGGTTCAGTTATTCATACTTTCAATTATACGCAGTGTATTTCATTTTTTGTGAAATTACTTGCGATTACAATTGTATGTACTGAATCATCACTCACCCTCATGCCAAATCCAACCAGTATGTGTGTGTGCTTGCGGATTAGACGGCTGTGCAGTAATTTTTTTTTCTCTTTCTGCAGTAGGGTGTACCTTGTCCCTTATTGTGATTGTTGTAATGTGTTGCTTTTCTTCCAGATGGTGTCAGTGGTCTTGTTTGTATCAGGTATGAAAGGTGCGTGAATGGCCTGTAAAACGGTTGGTGCCTTGTCGTGGCTTTACAGCTCACGAGTTGCGAGTCACTGGTTCGGTTTTTATGCATTTATTTATTAACAGAGCATTTCATTTTTTTGAAATATCATGTTAATAAAATGTTATGTACTGAACCATGACTCGCCCTCGTGCCAAATCCAACCTGTATGTGTGTGTCTTTGAGGAATAGATAGCCGTGCTTGATTCTTTGTCTTTTGAGTAACTCAGTTATGGTGTATATTATAGCTATAAATAACTTTCCAAATTTAGATATTATTGGCAATTCATGGCAGTATATGGTCATGTCTTGTTGGTGAATTCTATTGTTGTTTTTTGTGCACAATCACTTGCAAACTTGAAATTGTCTGTCACAATTTTCATGCGATATTGTCCCCTGAATCGCACGTTCTCCATCTGAAAACTTAATTCATTCAAAACAATTAGGTTTTGCAAGGGGGTTCCCATGAGTTTTTTGGTCCGGGGCTTGGCGGGCATCTTTGGAAACTACCAAACCCAAACAGTTCTGAGAACTAGACACCCGGGGGAGTCCAGGGAGGTGTGGCATGCATGGGTCCCCCAATGTTTTCCTACCCAGAAACCCCCGCAAACCTTAAATTTAGGTCAAAAAACCCACTTTTCCATACTTTTTTGGGTGGGATCTTGCTGCCGGCACAAATGTCCTACCACCCAGCGTTTCCCTTGTTCTCCCGAGTAAAATGATACCTCAATTGTGTGGGTGGGCCAAAGGCCTGTGACTAAGGCAGGGGGGCTTAATTTGTAAACCGTAAATACTACTTTTTTCAAAATTCATTTTTGGCCGGTTCTGCTTTGGGGCACCCACACAAGTGAGGTATCCTTTTACTCGGGAGAACAAGGGGAACGCTGGGTGGTAGGACATTTTTGCCGGCACGGCGATCCCACGCAAAAAAGTTTGGAAAAGTGCTATTTTTACCTAATTTTAAGGTTTGCAGGGAGTTCTGGGTAGGAAAACATTGGGGGACCCACGCATGCCATACCTCCCTGGACTCCCCCGGGTGTCTAGTTTTCAGAACTGTTTGGGTTTGGTAGTTTTCAAAGATGGCCACCGAGCCCCGGGCCAAAAACTCAGGTGCCCCCCCCCAAAAATCAAGGTTATATTGCTTCAGGGTATTTTAAATTCACCACCGTACGATTTGGACCTTTTCCTGTTGCAGCCACTATGCCTACCCACGCAAGTGAGGTACCGTTTTTATCGGGAGACCTGGGGGAACGCTGGGTGGGAGGTAATTTGTGTGAGCCCAGTGATGCCACGCTTTCCCACACTAAAACGTGTGAAAAAACTGATTTTTTTCTGCTAAAATTGAGGTTTGCAAGGGATTCTGGGTAAAGGAACGTTGGAGGATCCATGCAAGCCATACCTCCTTGGAAGCCCCCGGGTGTCTACTTTTCAGAAATGTGTGGGTTTGGTAGGTTTCCCTAGATGGCCGTCTAGCACGGGGCCAGAAACCCAGGTAACCCCTCTTGCAAAAGCTGGTGGATTTGACAATGGTGACAATGTCAAGTCCACCAGCTTTTGCAAGAGGGGTTACCTGGGTTTTTGGCCCCGTTCTAGACAGCCATCTAGGGAAACCTACCAAACCCACACATTTCTGAAAAGTAGACACCCGGGGGCTTCCAAGGAGGTATGGCTTGCATGGATCCTCCAACGTTCCTTTACCCAGAATCCCTTGCAAACCTCAATTTTAGCTGGAAAAAATCATTTTTTTTCCACACTTTTTAGTGTGGGAAAGCGTGGCATCACTGGGCTCACACAAATTACCTCCCACCCAGCGTTCTCCAAGGTCTCCCGATAAAAATGGTACCTCACTTGCGTGGGTAGGCATAGTGGCTGCTATAGGAAAAGGCCCAAGGAGACCAAAAAATTACCTTTAGCCAAACAATCTTATTTTTTGAGGGGGTCACCTGAGCTTTTGGCCCGGGCCTTGGCGGGCATCTTTGGAAACTACCAAACCCAAACAGTTCTGAGAACTAGACACCCGGGGGAGCCCAGGGAGGTATGGCATGCGTGGGTCCCCCAATGTTTTCCTACCCAGAAACCCCTGCAAACCTTAAATTTAGGTAAAAATACCCTCTTTTCCGTACTTTTTTGGGTGGGATCTCGCTGCCGGCACAAATGTCCTACCACCCAGCGTTTCCCTTGTTCTCCCGAGTAAAATGATACCTCACTTGTGTGGGTGGGCCAAAGGCCTGTGACTAAGGCAGGGGGGCTTAATTTGCACCCCGTAAATACTACTTTTTTCAAAATTCATTTTTGGCCTGTTCTGCTTTGGGGCACCCACACAAGTGAGGTATCCTTTTACTCGGGAGAACAAGGGGAACGCTGGGTGGTAGGACATTTTTGCCGGCACAGCGATCCCACGCAAAAAAGTTTGGAAAAGTGCTATTTTTACCTAATTTTAAGGTTTGCAAGGAGTTCTGGGTAGGAAAACATTGGGGGACCCACGCATGCCATACCTCCCTGGACTCCCCCGGGTGTCTAGTTTTCAGAACTGTTTGGGTTTGGTAGTTTCCAAAGATGGCCACCGAGCCCCGGGCCAAAAACTCAGGTGCCCCCCCCCCCAAAATCAAGGTAGTTTTGCAATAGGGTATTGTAAATTCACCACCGTACGATTTGAACCGTTTCCTGTTGCAGCCACTATGTCTATCCACGCAAGTGAGGTACCATTTTTTTCGGGAGACCTAGGGGAACGCTGGGTGGGTGGAAATTTGTTGATCCACGCAGATTCCTGAAGTCCTGACGAAAGCCCAATCCAATTTCTTTCTGGGTTGAAACATGTAGACCTACTACAGATAACTACAAGTCAAATCACTCTATTAGTTGCGCTCTTGGATTTTAACATATCCTGGGCTGCCACAAACAAACACATTTGGCAAGGATTCCCAGAGATATTTTAACCTGCACATTATCACATCACACTAATACACCACACCAGCTCCGCTGTAATCAGGCGTCATAGCACATCCAGGCGGCATTCGGCCACCCAGTTGGGACCCCAATGATGAAGCATGCACCAACCAGGTTGGTGTGTGAGGGGTCTTTTAATAAAACCTAATGGTTCTACGGCACTGTTTACTACTACAGTGAGTCCATAACCTTTTCCGCATCTAGTGGGTACGTCCACATTGTTTGTATAATTTCCAAAGAGTGCCAAACATTGGAACAAAATTGACCAAAAGCTAAATGAGATCGCTGATCTACTCATCAAGTAGATTACCCAAATCATGTTATTAGGTACATGGGCAACACAGATCGAACACAGTTGGCTCTGGGGCAAAAAGGGTACCTTCATATCAGGAACAGCTAATGGATAAGGACTTCAGTAGGATAGCGGAACAAGAAATATGTAGGAGTAGACTCTTGGAAGGCGATCTCGTCTTCTTAAGAGACTACTTTGCTGTGAAGCTTTTTGGGGAGAAGAGAGTGGTAAAGTCTCAGGTATTACCAGGGCTGCTCCCACCCAGATATTCTTTGCCCTTGCAATGGAGCCAGTGGCCAGCCAGGTGCATCTGATCGGGGAAATCAACAGCCTGAAAATAATAGGATAGGAAAGCTCCATCTTGCTATAAGTGGATGATGTCTTGCTATACTTAAAGGACTTTCAAGATTTTCAATGCAATTTGACTTGATGTGCCCTGGGTCCCTGCCAATCTGGTTCCCAGGGCCTGTGTTTTTTCCCCTACAAATGTACCTTTGTACCCTCAATTGGCACCTCTATGACCACCTGTAAGTCCCTTATAAAAGGTACCATGGGTACCAAGGGCACTGTGACCAGGGAGGGCCTCTAAGGCCTGCAGCACATATTGTGCCACCCTTACAGGTCCTGTACCTTAACACACACACTTCCGTTGCATGCTGCGTGTTTTGCTGCAGACAAAAGAGAAGAATGGACATGGCACACATTCCTGTGTGCCATGTCTAAAACCCACTGCCTCTGGCACAGGTCAGCCTCCCCTCTAGCTGGGTGCACTGTGCCACTGTTGAGGGTACAGGTGCATGAGCCCTGTATCCCTACAGTGTCTAAGTACATTTTCAGACACTGTCGTAAAGCCATAAAGAGTATATGGTCTGGGAGTTTGTCATTACGAACTCTGCAGCACCATAATGGCTTTACTGAATTCTGGGACGTTTGGTAGCAAACTTCTCAGCATAATAAACCCACACTGATGCCAGTCTGGGATTTATTATACAATGCACTCAGAGGGCATCTTAGAGATACCCCCTGAAAAACGACCAGCCTCTGGTGGGTTCCCTGACTGGTACACACCAGCCGGCCACCACAAGACGTATTTCTGGACACATGGGGTGGGAGCCTTCACTCCCTGAGCCCAGAAACAAAGTCTTTCCTGGGTGGAGGTGGTCACACCTCCTCCAGACCACGAAGAGCCATCTGTGCAGGGGAGCTTCAAAGGCATTGCCGCCTTTATAACGCAACCCCCAGCCTCTCCTGTTATGAAGAGCAGGCCCCTTCTCCTTTTCAGCAGAAAGGCAGGCGGGAGAATTAGCCAGCCAAGAAGGTGTGCCCACCTCTGCCAACCCCAACCCTCAGGCGGGGGCGGTGAGGTGAAGCCCACTCTTCTGTGCCCGCCATCTTGCAGATGGCAGACACTCTCCAATCAGGATTAGGGATTGTGCCTACTCCTCCACATGGGGTGAGCACACCAAGGGTGTAATCACCCTAAGGTCATTAGCCCATTGGCTACTGTCCTCAAGGCCCCTAAAATGCCCCCTAAATACAGTATTTAGGGGGCAGCCCTGAACCAAGAAGACAGATTCTCGCAACCTATGAAGAAGGATGAAAGAAGATGCCCAGCAGAGGAGACGGTAGAGAAGGAGTAGTTTCTTACCTGTAACTCCAGTTCTGTAGTAGGAGTATCTCTGTGTTTAGTCATAATCTAGTGAATAGTCCCGCCCATGTGCGTGGACCCCGGAGCAATCAAAAATAATCTCTTAAACTGTCTTCATTGCATAGAAACTTAAGAGAAAATTAAAGACAATAATGCAGCTTGTACCTATAAGGCTACACTGTCCAGTACTTCAACTAGAAATGCCAAGGATATAACACCAATAATACATTTAACACAATCTATCAAGTTTCACCCATAGAGAAACTTTCCTCCCCTCACCAAATCCTTGGAATGATAGAGAGGAAGGTAAGGACTGACAAGCCTCCATAGGCTGGGATTATATGTCTGGAAAAGGGATACCGTGCCTTTAAGGAACTCTCTAGAGACCCTCGGTATCCCAGCATCCACAGCCCCTTCCTTTTACTTTCAGTTCTTTTTGAAGGTGCGTAAAGCAAGGCCTGTGGCATACATCACAGTACCATTTTCTCCACCGGGGAGGAGGGCGGGCGCTTATGACTATAACAGAGATACCCCTACTACAGAACTGGCGTTACAGGTAAGAAACTACTCCTTCTGTAGTAGGGGATCTCTGTGTATACTCATAATCTAATGAATAGAATGGCAAGCCCATCCAAAAACAACCCGGCGGTGGAGAAATATAGACAGCACCACTATTGTGCGAACAGATTCCGCAGTGAAGCCTGCCCAACCAGAGCATCTGCTCTGGCATCTGAGTCCAGACAGTAGTGCTTAGCAAAGGTGTGGACCGACTTCCAAGTGGCCGCCCTGCAGATCTCTGCAATGGGAACATTTCGAAGCAAAGCTGTTGTAGCTGCTTTGCCCCTGGTAGAATGAGCCTTAGGCTTACCCCCTAAGGTATTATTCGCTTTCTGATAACAGAGCTGGATACATGACACAATCCACCTAGAGATGGACTGTTTTGAAGTAGCCAGACCAGTCCGAACCGACCCATAGCTGACAAACAATTGGTCGGATCTACGAATACTCTTGGTCTTATCCAGATAGAATTTGAACACCCTTCTGACATCCAGGGGATGAAGAGACCGTTCCGCTGGAGTGGAAGGATTCTGGAAAAATGTTGGTAAAGTCTGATTAACATGAAAATCAGAAATCACCTTGGGAAGGAACTTAGGATGAGTACGCATAACAACCTTAGCAGCATGAAATACAGTATAAGGTTCCAGGCAACACAATGCCTGAATTTCACTCACCCTGCGGGCAGATGTAATGGCCATGAGGAACGCCGCCTTCCAAGACAGGTGAAGCCTTATGAATAGGCTCGAAAGGTTCCTTCATCAGCCTGGACAGCACCACATTCAGTTCCCATGAAGGCGAAGGAAGCCGAATCTGGAAGAAGGATGTCTGAAGGGCATTTTCTGTAAGCAGTCAATGCAGCCAGATGAACCTTAATGGAATGGAAATTAAGGCCAGACTGAGCTAGATGCAAAAGGTATGGAAGGATAACATCCTCCTTGCAGGTCGTCGGATCATAGTTCTTAGACATGCACCAGATGCAGAATCTCTTCCACTTGTAAGCATAAGAGGTCCTAGTAGATGGACTCTTAGCCTCCTTCAATATATCCATGCAATCCTCAGGAAAATTCAAGTGGCCATATTGCACTATCTCAGGAGTCATGCCGCCAAACTCAACGGTGAGAGGTTGGGGTGCACCATCTGCCCCCCGAACTTCGAGCCGCCGATTAGGCTGGATCGACCGGTGAAGCAGGTCCGTGAACCACCACTGCCTGGGCCATTCCGGCGCAATGAGGATCATCCGCGCCCTGGATCGGGCCAGATTGATGAGCACCGCCGGAATCAGGGGAATGGGTGGAAAAGCGTACAGAAAGCTGTTCGACCAGCTGATCCATAACGCGTTCCCCAGAGTCCCCAACTGGAAATACATCGAGGCGAAGTCACGGCATTTGCTGTTTTCGGCAGTGGCGAACAGATCCACATCTGGAGTACCACACATGGTGAAGATGTCGTCTAGCACCTCGTCGTTTATGACCCACTCGTGGTTTTCGTGAAGCGACCTGCTGAGGGCGTCCGCCTGAACATTCTGCACACCTGGCAGATGAGTTGCCGTTATCGTCAGTCCTCTGGCTAACAGCCAGTGCCAGATCGCCTGCGCTTTCTGTGACAGTGTGCGCGATCTCGAGCCCCCCTGCTTGTTGAGGTAATACATCGTGGTCGTATTGTTCGTCTGCACAAGCAAGGAGTTGGTCTGGAAGTACGGATGAAAGGCCTTCAGTGCCAAGTGAACAGCTCTGAGTTCCAGGAAATTGATGTGATACGTGGACTCTGTCGGAGAACACGTTCCCTGGATCTGTAGATGGTCTGAATGCGCTCCCCAGCCCAGGAGAGACGCATCCGTAACGATAGTCTGAGTCGGGATGTCCTTGTGGAAAGGAACCCCTCTGAGGAGATTCTCTGCTGAGCACCACCATGTCAGGAACTGTTGGGCGTGAAGAGACAACTGAATCCGGTCGTCCCAACACCCTTTCCTCTGGTCCCACTGGTCCTCCAAACATTCCTGTAGCGGCCTCATGTGTATGCGCGCGTGCGGAGTGAGGACGATACAAGAGGCCATCGATCCCAGTAGATAAGACACCGTCCTCACTGTTGTAGATGGAGCAGCTATGAGAGCCTGAGCCTTCCGAAGGATGGATAAGCGTCTCTCCTCCGAAGGAGACACGCTTGCCGACAGTGTATTGATGGAGGCTCCCAAGTACTGCAGGCACTGCACAGGAATCGGGACAGACTTGGACAGATTTATGTGCAACCCCAGATGGTTCAGCAGGACGGCCGTCCTGTTGAAGTGCAATTGCGCTTCCTGGAAGGTGAAGGCTTTGATCAACCAATCATCCAGGTACGGGTAGACAAACACCTTGTTCTTTCTCAGGTGTGCCGCTACCACAGCCATGCATTTTCCAAGTCCTGGGTGCAGACTTCAGTCCAAACGGTAGTACGGTGTACTGATAGTGATTGGTGCCGACGAGGAAGCGCAGGAACTTCCGATGTTTCCGTGCAATGGGCACATGGAAGTACGCATCTTATAGATCTATCGCACACAGCCAGTCTCCTCTCTGCAGCTGAGGATAAATCTCGGCACAGAAAGCATGCAAAACTTTTCCCTGCAAAATCCACTTGTTTGCTTGTCGCAAATCCAGAATGGGTCTTAACTCGTTCTTGTCCTTCTTCTGTACTAGGAAGAAGCGTGAGTAAAGACCCTTTCACCTTTGAGACAGAGGGACGTCTTCTATCGCCCTTTTTCTTAACAGGGTATCGGCCTCCGCCTGGAGCTCACGTAGTTGGAATTGCGAGCCGACTGTTGGAATTGCTGGAGGCGGGCTGGTGAAACGAAGACTGTATCCATTGCAAACAATATTCAGCACCCACTTGTCCTGAGTAATGTTTCTCCACTCTGCTAGGTAATGTTGAATGCTTCCCTCCACCGGAGCGGGTAACGGATGAGGGGGAAGAAGCACCTCAGAGCCTAGATCCAGCCGGGCCTTTGGTCGCGGAGGAAGACTGATGACCACCTCGGCCCCTCTGGCGCTTTTGGAACTGCTGCTGCTGTTGTTGCTGTTCAGCCTGCCGACCTTGCCCTCTGCCTTGCACCCCGTACCGCCTCTGGAACGGGCGGAAGGTCTTTTTCTGTTCCTTAGGCTTTTCCAGCCCGACAGCCGTCAGGGTTTCCGCCTCCGCCTTCATGCGGGCAATCTCGTCGTCCGCATGTTTCCCGAAGAGGGTCTCGCCCGAAAAGGGCAGGTTAGCAACTCTCTGCTGCGCTTCGGGCTTCAAAGATGTAAGACGCAGCCAGGCGTGGCGCCTCAGGTTGACCCCATCGCAGTACCCGTGGGCTGCAAAGAGGGAAGAATCCACAGCCGAACTTATCACCTGGTTGGAACAGATCCACAGCGAGGATCTCTTGGAAATCTCCCCTTTTTTCCCGGGGAAGGTGTTCCGAAAACTGTAGGAGGGACTCCCACAGAGCCCGATCGTAACGTCCCAACAGGGCTGAGGCACTCGCGGCCTTCATTGATGTGGAGGCCGTCCCGCAAACCTTCCTGCCTGCCGAATCCATCCAGCGGCTCTCCTTGTCAGGAGGCACTGTTGATGATGGGGTGGTGGCGTGTTGTTTTCTTGCTGCTGTCACAATTACAGCGTCAGGCGTGGGATCCACCCGAAGAAATGCTGGGTCCAAGTCAGGAGCCTTATATTTCTTCTGCAGCCTTGAAGGTGCCGACCTCGTGGCCGCAGGGGTGAGGAACAGCTCCATGGCCGGTTCTACCAGCCCAGGCACCAAGGGCAGCAAAGGGCGAGATAACTGCTTCTTGTGCAGAGTTTCGAAGATGACGGAAGTCAATGGTGCGGGCACAATGAGCGTGATGCCCAGCTTAGTTGCCCCTCGCAGCAACACGTCCTGGAAGGAGACTATGTCGTCTACTGGAGACACCCTCGTCTGAGAGGAGTCCGACAGGGTAGGTGAATAGCCCCTGGCACTGGAGGAATCCGTGTAACGGGACCTCGACCGGTCCCTTATGTGGCGCCGTCTGGATCTTGTAGAAGAGCGACGGCGACTCCTGGATCTATCTCTCAGTCTGGAGCGAGATCTCAACCTCCGCGGCCTCGGACGGTCCACGGGCCGCAGCGGAGGGCACTGTGGAGGCCTAAACGGGAGCCTAGGTTGCTGTGGTCCCATAGGCTGCGTCGGGAGATGTGGTAACGTGGCAGACCTCGGCGGAGGTGGTGGTGGTGTAGGAGGCGGAGGACGATGAGGAGGAACAGGTGGCGGAGGAGGCAGCGGGATACGGCGAGGAGGGTCCTTGGTTAACTGAGGAGGTGTAGGTGACCTCGGCTTGGAGGGTGAATAGACTTGTGAGTGCTCAGAGCCCGGAGCCTCTTCCCCTCTCTTTCTTTTCTTCGCCTGACCTGAAGGGGGGGACCTAGAGGCCGTAACCCTGGCAGCCGAGCGACGCCGCGACCGTGGACTTGGCTTTGGAACGCCTCCTGGGGGACTGCCTGCCTTCAACAAAGACTGGATCTCTTGTGAACAGCAGCTCGGTTCAAAAGAAACAGCCAAGAAAGACTCTGAGCCTGCTGAGGACAAAGAAACCCGATGCCCGGAACCACTACAGCACCCAATGCCTACGGCCAGAGTGGCCCACCAGTCCCAGTGAGGTACCCCAGTGCTTCAGAGTCCGAGCCCACCGTGGTTTGACCCCTCTAAGACTCACAGATGTCACCTGCAGCCTCTGCATGGAGACACTCCCCCCCCCCCTCCCCCCCCCCCCCAAACCGCGAGTGGCTGGTAAGGTGAAATCCGACCTCAAAAGACACCCCTTCATGCAGCAGCTCTGTGCCCTGGAGAAGAGAACCCGAGGTGCGCCTACTTACGTGACCATCTGTTGGTTCCTCACGGAAGTCTTCCTGGACCGAACCTGCAGCCAAAATCCAAAACCAGCAACTCACATTGAAAACAACAGGGCACCCGACGCCAAATTAGCACTCTACACCTGGCCGCCCTTGGGCCGCTGTGGGTGCACTTTGTGTGCTAAATCGGATCCCCCCTTTGCCCTGAGCCTAAGACTAGGAGCTTCGCTCCCACAACCTTGTGATCTGCTCATAAGTAGCCACCAACCAAAGGCTCCCTATGCCCCATTGGATAACATTGGGCCTCAGCACTCTGCATCCGGCGGCCCTAATGCCGCTGAGGGTCCTTTGACAGTGCATCCTCGACCCTGGGGGAACTCTGGTTCTAACCCCAGAATACCAACTCCAAAACCAGTACTTACCTTAAAACCGATAACACTGTTTTCCCTCATAGGACACTGACTGCTTTTCTGTGAAAAATCTTTTAAGTGGGGAGTTGGTTTGTATAAAAACCTAAGAAACTGCAAATGTACAAAAACTGATTTACTTACCTTTTCTCTAGGAAATGTCGCAGTATGATATCTAGGCATATCACACTGAGTAGAAAAAGTAACTTTAAAAGTAATCGGAAAAATAATTCAACAGTTTTATAAACAAATGACTTACCTGTAACCCAATCCAACTGCATTCAAATTGTAGTTCACTGCAAAATGTTTGCAAAGTATTATTTCACTTACCTGCAAGAGGCTTGCCTTGGTGCTAGAAATAAAATAACTAAATAATATTTTTTATACAAACAAATTGGTTTGAATTCAGAGTGTGCACAACAAATGCTTAACACTACCCTCTGATAAAGTCTTACTGCACGCCCACACTACCACAAATAGAGAGTTAGGTGCTATCTACTTTTACCTTTGATCGCCTTTGGGGTTCCACTGGACTCTGCATTACTTTTATATGGTATATACAGAGCCAGCTTCCTACACTCCTGACAAGCTATTTCTGCCCATAGACATTGGGGGCTTTGTGGTGCCTGACTGAGAATTATTTGCCTGCACAACACCAACGAGTCATGACTTGGACTGCCACGACTGCATCCCCAGAAGTTCAATGTCTATGACAATCCTTATAGGACGCAACTATTTTAGAACAGTAGGTACAATATCACTTAGGCCCTTTCTCCGAGCAGCATGAATCTGCTGGTTTAGGAACCTTCAGGTGACAGAACAGCAGGTGGTATATTCACAGGATTTACAGCTGTAATGCTTGCCCAGATTTAAAAAAGGCAGGGATGACAGCAAACCGAGCACACTGGTCTAAGGCTGCCATCCCATTGTTGGACAAGTGCACGATACTGGGACACTCGAGAGTTTACCGCCTTTGTGCTGGGCAGTTCCTAACGCATGCAGCACTATCTAAGGCTGCAACTGCTACACAGAATAATTTAGACAATGAACAAGAAACTGATGGCACTCTACACATGCTGCTAATATGGGGTGCTCACTGCCATAGAATAACACATATACAATGCGCTGAAGAAGAAACCAAATGTAGACGTATCAGCCCTCATAGCCAAATGGGTATACTGAATTGCAAACGACCAACGGCAACCACAGGGCAATCTGTAGTCATGTTGCTAAGGTGTCCAGAAATGCATGCCTTAAGTAGATGCAATTAAATTATGTGCACTGTGCGTATCTCACATTACACTAGATCATGGGTACTCACAAGCTTTTGCTCGGGGGCCAAATTTACAGTGTGGCTTTGGGGCTGAGGGCCGCACCAGTGGGGGCAGTGTCAGTGGGGAGGGGGGCGGGGCATGACCAAAAAAGAAACTGTGACCATGAGGTTGAACACAGGCCCCTGCAGCGAACGCCTTAGTCCACTGAGCCACCAGACCCGGCATACACACATCTTTCTCGGTCTCTCTCTCTCTCTCTCTGTGTCCCTCCCTCTATCTCTCCTTCCCTCTCTCAATCTATCTCTCCTTCCCTCTCTCAATCTATCTCGCCTTCCCCCTCTCTCAATCTATCTCTCCATCCCTCTCTCAATCTATCTCTCCTTCCCTCTCCATCCCTCCTTTCTTCTCTCCCTCTGTCTCAGGCACTGTCTGTCTCCCTCCCTCTCCCTCCCTCCCTCTCCCTCCCTACCTCTCCCTCTCTCTCCCTACCCCTCTCTCCCTCTCCCACTCTCTGTCTCCCCCTCTCTCTCTGTCTCCCTCTCTCTCTCTGTCTCCCTCTCTCTCTCTCGCTCTGTCTCTCTCTCTCTCTCTCTGTCTCCCTCTCTCTCTCTCTGTCTCCCTCTCTCTCTCTCTGTCTCCCTCTCTCTCTCTCTGTCTCCCTCTCTCTCTCTCTGTCTCCCTCTCTCTCTCTCTGTCTCCCTCTCTCTCTCTCTGTCTCCCTCTCTCTCTCTCTGTCTCCCTCTCTCTCTCTCTGTCTCCCTCTCTCTCTCTCTGTCTCCCTCTCTCTCTCTGTCTCCCTCTCTCTCTATCTGTCTCCCTCTCTCTCTCTGTCTCCCTCTCTCTCTCTGTCTCCCTCTCTCTCTCTGTCTCCCTCCCTCTGTCTGTCTCCCTCTGTCTGTCTCCCTCTGTCTGTCTCCCTCTGTCTGTCTCCCTCTGTCTGTCTCCCTCTGTCTGTCTCCCTCTGTCTGTCTCCCTCTGTCTGTCTCCCTCTGTCTGTCTCCCTCTCTCTGTCTCCCTCTCTCTGTCTCCCTCTCTCTGTCTCCCTCTCTCTCTCTGTCTCCCTCTCTCTCTCTGTCTCCCTCTCTCTGTCTCCCTCTCTCTGTCTCCCTCTCTCTGTCTCCCTCTCTCTCTTTGTCTCCCTCTCTCTCTTTGTCTCCCTCTCTCTCTTTGTCTCCCTCTCTCTCTTTGTCTCCCTCTCTCTCTTTGTCTCCCTCTCTCTCTTTGTCTCCCTCTCTCTCTCTGTCTCCCTCGCTCTCTCTGTCTCCCTCGCTCTCTCTGTCTCCCTCGCTCTCTCTGTCTCCCTCTCTCTCTTTGTCTCCCTCGCTCTCTTTGTCTCCCTCGCTCTCTATGTCTCCCTCTCCCTCTGTCTGTCTCCCTCCGTCTGTCTCCCTCCGTCTGTCTCCCTCCGTCTGTCTCCCTCCGTCTGTCTCCCTCCGTCTGTCTCCCTCCGTCTGTCTCCCTCCGTCTGTCTCCCTCCGTCTGTCTCCCTCCGTCTGTCTCCCTCCGTCTGTCTCCCTCCGTCTGTCTCCCTCCGTCTGTCTCCCTCCGTCTGTCTCCCTCCGTCTGTCTCCCTCCGTCTGTCTCCCTCCGTCTGTCTCCCTCCGTCTGTCTCTCTCCCCCTCTTCCCCTCTCCCTCTCTCCCTCTCTTCCCCTCTCCCTCTCATTTGTTGTACATACTTAGTCAGCAAATGAATTCACAAACTCAAAGACTGAACTTTAGACCAAGTGTTTTTGTATACATCTTATGTATACATCTTATGTATACAAATATGTATCTTTTAGTTATTTTATGTTCTAGAACAAGCAACCCTGGCACAGGTAAGTGATAAGTACTTTGCAGTACATATACAGCTGTAATACAGTTTGTATTGGTAATAGTATATGCACTTTGTTTTGACTTACAGTATGGCTGCAATACTTTGTAAATACAGCACATATACTTGAATAGGCTTTTCGGTAAAATTACAGGTAAGTTACTTTTGAGGTTACTTTTCTTACTCCGAGTAGTATACTTGGATACTACTCTGGGACATTACCTGTAAACAGATTAAGTAAAATTGTTTTAGTTAGTTAGTACAATTTTAAAGAATTTCTTTAGTTTTTCAAACTCCACACTTAGAAACGTTTCCAAGAAAAACAGTCAATGTTATCCTACGGTGGAAAATAGTGTTATCAGTTTAAAGGTAAGTATTTGGTAGGGGAGTGGAGGTTCTGGGGTAGACTTAGGGTCCCCCAGGGTCAAGGATGCACTCTCGTTACACCCTCAGCGGCGGCTGGGTGCAGAGTGCTGAGACCCAATTTTATCCAATGGGGGATAGGTAGCCTCAGGTTGGTTGTTGCTGACAAGCAGGCCACTTGGTTGTGGGAGCAAAGCTCCAGGACTTTAGCTCAGGGCAAATTGGGAAACAAAGTAGCACCAAAGGTGCACCATCAGCGGCACTAGGGGGCCGGGTGCAGGGTGTTGTTTGGGGTTCGGGCACCCTGTTATCAATGGGGAACCTCCAGTTTGCAAAGGCAATGCAGGCTTGGCGTCTTCCTCTTGTTAGCTGCTCCATGGCTGTTCAGTCCTTCTTCTTGTAGTTTCTTCTTGTCTGAGCAAGCAAGGTTCAGGGGTGCCCCTAAATACTAGATTTAGGGGCATTACAGGTAGGTAAAAGGTAAGGACCAATAGGTCCCTTCCCTGGGGTGGGTACACCCCCTATTATGCCATCCTCCAGTGGGAGGGGGGCATGAGCCTGTCCCTGGTTGGCTGAGTCCCCCATCTTTAAGATGGCGTGGACTGAGAGTTGTGCTTCACCTCGCCTCCCCACCTGAGGGGTAGAGTTGGCAGAGGTGGCACACCTCTCTTCCTCACTTGTTTTTCCCACTGGTTCTCCCATCCAAAGTGGGGGTCAGAACCAGTGGGGACCAGTTGCTGAAAGCAGCAAGTGGTCTGGGGAAGCTCACAAAGACGGCAATCCTTTGAAGCTTCACCTTTCTGAACCCTGCCCATCCTGGGGGACATGGCTTGGCACCTCGTCCCAGGATGTGCATTGTTTCAGGCACCAGAGAGCAGCTGGCTCTCAACCCAGGGGTCCAGAAACATGTCTGGTGGTGGCAGCTGAAAGCAGCCACTCAGCCAGGACAATACTGGTAGGGTTAGCTTTCAGGGGGCATCTCTAAGATGCCCTTTGTGTGCATTTTTCATTACATCCCACAATGGCATCAGTGTGGGTTTAATGAGCTGAGAAGTTTGATATCAAACCTCTAAGTTTCCCGTGTAGCCATTATGGTGCTGTGGAGTTCGTAATCACAAACTCCAAGCACCATATACTCTTAATTGAGCACTGCACTTACAATGTCTAAGAATTACATTAAACACTGTAGGGTACAGGGCTCATGCACTTGTACCCTCACCACTGGCATAGTGTACCCAGCTAGAGGGGTGACTGACCTATGCCAGGGCAGTGGGTTGTAGGCATGGTACACAGAGATGTGTGCCATGCCGACTCTTCACTTTGTTCTGCACCAAAACACGCAGCCTGCAAAGGCAGTGTGTGAGTGTAATGGTACAGGATCTCTAAGGGTGGCACAATATGTGCTGCAGCCCTCAGAGGCCTTCTCTGGTCACAGTGCCCTGGGTACCTGTGGTACCACTTACTAGGGGCTGACCTGTGGACAGAGATGCCAATTTGGTTTAGGCCTCTATGCAGTTTTAGGGAAAGAACATAGGCCCTGGGTAGGTTATGTTATGTTAAAATTATTTTTAGAGCGCACTTTCACCAGGCGGTTTCATGGCACCGTGAACGGGGGGGCAGCAGAGGGGTGAAAGGAGGGCATTGCGTTACTCGTAAGCCTGACAGAACAGCAGAGTTTTCAGACGGGATCTTAAGTGGGTATAGGATGTAGTTAATCTAAATTACAGGGGGAGTGAGTTCCAAAAGAAGGGGGCAAGAAAAGAGAATTTAAGACCACCGGGTTTCTTACGTTTGAAGGTGGGGGTGGTAAGCAAAGCCAAGTGGGAGGAGCGAAGATTGCGACAGCGGAGATAGCGGTGGATCAAAGAGGAAATGAAAGCTGGGCTAAGGCCGGCCAATGCTTTGAAGGTGATGCAGCCTAATTTGAATTTGCAGCGTGTGGCCACCGGGAGCCAGTGAACACTCTTAAGCAGGGGGCGGACATGGTGGTGTCTAAGTTGGTGGAAGATGAGCCTTGCGGTCTGGTTCTGCACCAGTTGCAGACGACGGAGCTGGTAGGCAGGGATGCCAACGTAAAGTGAGTTGGCATAATCAATATGGGAGATGACTAGGGCCAGAAGGTTAAGGCCTCCGTGGTTAAGAATCTAGAGATCTTTCAAATTCTGCGGCGGTGGAAAAAGCAGGAGGACACCACTGCGCTAATCTGGGGCTTCATGGATAGGTCTTTGAGATTATAACCCCCAGGCTTTTTGCAGATTCTGCAGGACAGGGAGGAGTGCCTAGGAGGGGAGCCAGAAGTTAGAATTCCACGGGTTGGAGGGGCCTCCAGTCAGGATCAGCTCAGTCTTGTCGGGGTTGAGTTTTAATTGATTGGCCACCATCCAGTCGCTAATGAGGCACATGGTGGACTGGAAGTTGTTGACTGAGTGGTCCGACGAGTCAATGTCAAACACCAGCTGGATGTCGTCTGCGTAGTTAAAAGCAGCGACCTTACTTTCGCGCAGGGACCGGATAAGGGGAGTCAGGTACAGGTTAAATAGAAGGGGGAAAGGGAGGATCCCTGGAGGACACCGCAGGTCAGCCTAACTTTCTCAGCAGAGAAGTTGGAAAGGCGGACGGCCTGGTGTCGGTTACTGAGGAAGGAGGAAATCCACCTAAGAGCCGACCCCTGGATGCCGGCGTCACAGACACGGTCGATCAAGATGTTTTGGTCGACCGTGTCAAAAGCACCCAACAAATCCAGGAGCACCAAGGCCTGACTGATGTTATGGTCAGCCCCCTCCTCAGTTCATCCATGACTGAGAGAATGACTCGCTCGGTAGAATGTGCTGGCCTAAAACCTGCTTGTTAGGAGTCAAGGAACTGTGAATGTTCAATGAAAGAGCTAAGGAAATTGGTGACATGAGCTTCAAGCAGCTTGCTGAGGTAAGGGAGCAGCGAGATGGGGCGAAAATTGCTCATCAGAGAAGGGTCAGCATTGGGTTTTTTCAGAATAGGAACGACTTCCGCTATCTTAAAGGAGTCGGGGACAGAGCCTAGTCTGAGAGAGTTGTTGAGTAGTGCAAGAGGGGGGTTAGGGCAGGTGGCAAAGACTTCTTGTAGGATGTGGGATGGGCAGCAATCTGTGGGGGAGCCTGAACCAACCTTTTTTAATAGAGCGATTAACTCATCCCTGGATATCAGGGGTATTTGGGCCACTACCTGGGGGTTTTTAAAGGTGGTAACAGGGGTGGTAGAGGGTATGGGGGAGGGAATGCTGCTTTGGATTGTGGCAATCTTTTCCGTGAAGTATAGGTTAAGCGAGTCACAGAGTTTGAGACGGGAGGGGCTTAATTGTTACCCTGTCCGGGTGTGAGAGCTCCTCAACTATCGAGAATATGTCTTTGGTCTTGACAGCAGAATTGGTGATCTTCAGGGAGAAATATGTAGTTTTGGCCTGGAGAATTGATTTTTTGTAGTCTTTAACCCCTTCGATGCAGATGACAAAGCCAGCTCGTCATGGGCGTTACCTGCGCTACGCGGATGACGAGCTGGCTTTGTCACAAACTGCGCATTTTTGAAATTCCAGCGCACAGCGGGAAAACGCGGTAGCGCGGTAGTGGTTAAGCAGCCCATCAAATGGAGCTTTTTTTCCTGGGGCGTAGTCTCATCTCCAGCTACGTTCAGCTTGCCTGAGTGTAAGTTTCTTATTTTTTAGTTCGTCCGAGAACCATCGCTGGGCGTCATGGGGGCGCTTAAGTTTGGTTCGCCTATAGGGTGCGACGATGTTGCTGGCTGATTCAAGCCAATGCTTAATGCTGGTAGCCTGACTATCTAAGCAGTCCTGTTCGGTAGGAGACGAGGCGTTAAGTAAGGTGCAGAACTCGCGGAGGTTGGCCCGGCTCCAGTTTCTTGCCATATGGTTCCCTGTGAGGGCCTGTTTTATGTGGGGGACGCAAGCCAGTGAGAATGTAATGGTGTGGTGGTCTGACCAAGGGCACGGGGAGATTAGGGGTTGGGTGATTTCTAGCGATTCCAGTGATTAGCAGGCGCCCAGGGCACACTCAAAGTACATCAGCAATTCAGCAAAAAGTGGGGGCAACCATGCAGAAAGAGTGCACTTTCTCCCAAATATGCGAACAGCTGACGAGAATGACCCATAAATGACACATCTAAACAACAAAAACCTGCCTCTTAAGGTTCATGACTCAGCCGTAAAACCAACAAAGCCAATAGGAAATTCATCGACTTAGCGATGGCCATTGTGAAAAAGAACCATGATGCCAAGCAGAGATCCCCAGTCACCCCAGTAGATCGAAGTCTGGAAACCAGAGCTACATGAGTGGGCACAGGCTGAATAGGATGCCATTAGGCACTTGAAATACAAGACATAGGAGTGTCATCACTACAACGGGGTGCAACTCTATCATGCTGGAACATTCACCCAAGTCTGAAGATATGCTGCCATAAAGTCAAAAAAGGCACAACTACATCCTTCAAGATTTTATGTACTGCTATTCAGCTAGCCCAGCACATAAACTGGACACTAGTACTTCCGGTTATGTGTACTTCCTTAGAAAATAAAAGTGGCTACTCTGCCGCTCTCCTAGATAATCACAGGTGTATTTATCTAAATCCAAAATGGATTTTCATGTGGAAGTCATCTTGTCCAACTGGCCATCACTCTTGTCTTCAGGATTACTCCTTCATGTAAAGAGCATTGCAAAATGTAGTGACATTATACTGATTGTCCTGATATATATATAAATTAACCCAACAACAATAATTATAATAATAAAAATAACTGAGTTATTACTGGAGGCTTCAGTAGATGAGCAGATGTTCAAGGAGCTGGAGACGTTGGTGGCACAGAAGAAAAATGCGGAGAAACAGGTCTTCTCATGACTCAGTAGAGGAAAGATGAATCCCAGAAGTGACCTCTTGTGTAGGGGAATTAGATTCTAGTATTGATAGCTTACTTTTCTTTAAATGATGAAGCCATTCAAATTGTTGATTGTAGTAAGCTGGCTCTGTATTTGGTATGCCACTAAGTGGGAATACTGTGCACAGAGTCCAGGGGTTCCCCAAAAGTGTACAGGGCTCAATATAAAACCCAAAGTGCTCTATTAGTGGTAGTGTTGACGAGCAGTCTTAAGCCCAACACAACTCGAAAAGGAGATCCACACCAATTTTAGAAAAATAAGCATTCCTTGTACTTCGTTTAAGACCAAGATCTTAGCAATAAGTAAGTTTTTTGCTAAAAATACTTTTCAAAGTCGACAGTTAGTGGAATTTGATAGTTCAATGTTATCTTATGGAGGCAACCAATAATGCGGTTACATAGGTAAGTATGTAACTCGCAATTACAGTCTTCAAGCCCAAAGGTCAGAAAGGAGCAAGGGTCAGGTAAGTACCAATACTGCACCGCCCGTGGCACGGGGGTTCCAGGTGCAGAGGTTAAAATTGGAGTTCGGCACAATGTGTTTCAATGGAGACTGGGGAAGTTCGCAGCTACACTGCTTGTAGATTAGTTGCAGGGGTCAAGCTTTGGGGGTTTGAGCAAGCCCAAGAGGGGACCACAAAGCAGTACCAAACTTACACAACCTGCAGCACAGGGGCAGCCGGGTGTAAGGTCAGCATTGGGCGTCCAATGCATTTCAATGGAGACTTTGCTTTTGACAAACAGGCTGCAGCCGAGGCACCAGAGGTTGCAAGAGGGAGAACAATGACAGCAGAGGTAAGTAGAGATGTAGGGGGTTGTACCATCGGTTCACCTCACTAAGGCCCCCGGGGCATCGGGTGCAGGATGCCTTTTGTCATCGGATTCTTCTTATCGAAGCAGGTTGCAGGCAGGTGGAGAATCTAGATTCAAGCTATAAGCGTCGTCGTGGAGTCCAGGAGGGGTCAACCAACGCTGGACTTTAGGTCAGGATCGCTGTGGAACCTGTTCTGGATCGATGCTCCACCTGGGCACAGGCCGGGGGTGTCGGGTGCAGATTGGGAAGGACTCGCGGATCCGCAGGACACAGGAATCCTTTGGGTTGGATTCCTGGGGACAGAATCCCTGTCCTCTGGAGTTCTGGTCTTTTTCAAAGTTTGGCAATCTTCCTTGGGTTTCTGGAAGTCGCTGGCTGCAGGACAGGTGCCGTCTTGGAAGCTGGAGACAGGCTGGAAGAGCTGGGGCCAAGTCAGTGGTCTTCTTCAGGCTTCGCTACACTGCGTCTTCTTTGTCCTTCTTAGGTCGCAGGTAACTAGTTTCTAGGTCTGGGGGAGCCACCTAAATACTACATTTAGGGGGAGAGTTTAGGGGAATAGCAGGTAGGGCCAATGGGCATTTTACCTGAGTTGACTACACCTGCTATTATTCCACCCTCCTGTGGGAGGGGACATAGACCTAATCCTGATTGGAGGTGTCCCCTCATCTTCAAGATAGAGGGGGTTGAAAAGTGTGCTTAACATTTACTCCTCCAGCTATGGGGTGGAGTTGGCAAAGGTTGGCACACCTAGCCTTTATAAATGTTCCCGTCAGTTTTCCTACCCAAAGTAGGGATGCAAACAAGGGGCTGCCATCTGCTGCTAGCAGCTGAGGCTGGGGGTTACATTACAAAGACAGCAGGCATTTGAAGCTTCCCTTTGAGCACTGGTCACATCCTGATGGAGGATGTGTGACACCTCTGCCCAGGATGTGCATGGTTTCTGGTCCCAGAAGGCCGAGGTTCTAACCCAGGGGTCCAGAAACATGTTCGTGTGTGGCGGCTGCCTAAAGCCAGTCAGTATCGGTAGGCTTTCAGGGTGCCCACTGAGTACATGGTTTAATAAATATGACACTGGCATCAGGATGGGTTTATTACAAGAAGTGGTTTGGTATCAAACACTCCTGGTTTCGTTGAAGCCATCTTACAATATTTAAGAATTGGCTTAAGTATTTTAGGATCATATATGCTAATGCAGATATGCCCTCACCTGTGGTATAGTGCACCCTACTTAGGGATATATAGCCTGCTAGAGGGGTGGCTTACCTATACCTTTAGGAAGTGTTGGCTGGCATGCCACCCATGCAGGGTGCCATGTCGACTTTGTTGTTTTTCACCTCACAGGGGCATGCAAGCTGAAAAGGCAGTGGCATGGTCCTACTGAGGGGGTCCCAGGGCACCCTCTTCAGCTCCCAGGCTCTAGATAACCATGGTTTCACTTAGTAGGGACTTACAGGTGGCAGAAGTACTAATTGGGGATATATTTTCAGGGAAGAAGCACTGGCGCAGTGGACCTGGTTGGCAGGGACCCTTTGCACTACAATCGAAACCACATCAATGTCCAGGCAAAAAGTGTGGGCTAACCATTTAAAAAGAGGCATTTTCCCACAATGTTGCAGCAATCTCCTCAGTGTGGATGTCTTCCTTGAATGAGAAAGCCAGCAGTCGTGATCAATGGTGATGTTGATGGTGAATGGCCTTGTGTTGAACGTGGTTCTTCAACATTGACAAAAGCTTCGACACTGAAAGGTGCTTTAACCTCAAATGTCTAAGCAGGGTGTTAGCCTTAAACAGTGAGCAAGTTGCAACTGTATCCTTTCTCTACCAGAAATGACAGCTCCTCCTGTGCAGATGCCTCTTTCTGACTCCAACTCTCAGGTTGTCTTTGAAGAGTGATGGAGTTGTGGCAGAAGGTCCCTCTTTCTCCTCACCCTTCTCTCCTCCCTGAAGCAGGGCCATGAAGCTTCTTTTGCTGGCCATGAAGCCTGGTATTTTTCCTGTCTTTTAATGTCTTTCGGGACGACTTCAGGTAGTGACAAACAAGTTACTTACCTTCAGTGATGCATTTTCTGATAGATACTTCTAACAATAGATGTGTTATCTTTTGAATATCCCCTAGGCGTCAGATTGGATCCAGAACATTTTAAATAGAAATCCTGTGCGCTGGTAGGTGGCACCGTGGGACTACCCAACACCACACGCTCACTTAACAAAATCCACTCCGCTGTAAGCAGATGTCGTAGCACACCCGAGGCAAACTCTGTGCCCTGGGTGGGGCCCAATGATGAAGCATGCAACTAGGTTGGTGTGTGAGGCCTTCATAAAAAACAAATGTTTTTCTTGATTCTGAAACACACACTTTGAACTTCTAACCTATAGCTAGTTCTCTTTGATTTCTACACTCCCCATTGACGTCATTCCACTGCAGAGGTGACATGCAGAGTCACATGTAAGCCCACCAAAGCAAGCAGATGTCTGTCGTTTTCTAGGCTGTACGTGTCCCCAGATGCAGACCCCACCAACAGATTGGTTTGGACCAGTGTGTAGATTACTAGACTTGGGATCATGTTAAGTGAAAAAGAGTCCAGCTCTCAGAACGGGGAGTACGCGAGGGAGGTGAGGAATCTGCGGTTAGAAAATCTCTCTACCAGAAAGAGCGTTACCGAACGTAAGTAACTTGCTTTCTTGATAAGAGAGTACCAAACACAGGTTCTTCATCTTTTAAATAGATTCCAAAGCAGTAACTCCCAAGTGGTGGGTCTGTGAACGGATTTAAACCAAAAGTCCTACAGGACCGAATGGGCAAAGTGCTCTCCGACAGACCTGATTGTTCACACAATAGTGCTTTTTGAGAAGTATGGAGGGAGGGAACGCCCCTGTGGCTGCGCAATACATGTCCAGGAGAGGCACCCCACGTGCCAGAGTATTGGTAGCAGCCTTGGCTCTGAAGTAAGTGGAACCAGATAGGGCCCGCTCGGACACCGCGGGGCCCGAAGGAGTGCCAGAGGGGCCAGGCCGCTCAAATACAAGGCGCATGGCTTTGTAAAATTCTTTTACCTGAGCGGGGTTCGCTCCAACTCCCGGAAAAGTTGGGAGTCTCTGAGTTGGCCCTGGCATTGACGACAAAGAACCGTGCCTCCCATGCCGATGCTCCTTCGACTGCTTATGCTTCTGCCCAAAATGGCCTCATGACTTGGAATGGAAAGCGAGGACTTGGGTCTCTTGGAGCGGTCCCACAAACTCCATCTTAATCGGGACGAGGTCACCAAGAAGTTGTGCGATGCAGCGTCGCCCGCATGACCGCTAGCAGCTTCAGGTACCACTCCCTTAAAGCCTTCAGGTCCATGGCCCGGCAATCCGAGCACGCCACAGGCACACGAGGTGTGGGTCTGTAACCAACATGGTGTGATGACAGGTACCACACGGTTCACACCCCGTCTTCCTCAAAGACATCCTAGACACAACCAGGAGGAAGAATTCCTCAAAATAAAGTCATTGAGAAAATGTTGAATATATTTTGTCACAAACCAAAAGAGGGGTATTTCTTTCTCGGGATCAGCGCTAACTGGTGCAGAAAGAAAATAACTGATGTCAGTACCCAGAGGTGGCGCCTATACAGGTGACAGACTTCTGGCGCTGATGCACCGAGTGGAGCCGATCAACATCAACTCCTGGCGCACAAGAGTGATACAGTTATCACTGTATTGAATCTTTTATTGTCCACTTTTCTTTTCTGGATTTATTTTGTGCAAATCCTAATAAAGACTTTTGATTGATTGAGTCCTTGTCTTGCTCTTCTATGTTGAGTTATGCTTGCAACATTGTGGTGTGTAAGGGTTATTGTGTACACTGCTTACCTCAACCCAATAATGCTCCACGCCGCAACACAAGGAAATGATTACCACACGTTTTGGATTAAATGAATCCATACATACTTAACTGATAACTGCATGTTCACATTACTGAGAGATCCAGGTCCACTACCAACACCTCAAATTATTAATCATAAAAATATAATGGTTCAGCATCCTGGGATTTAAGTTACATCAGGCTTACGGATGTAGCTGAAGAAGGTTTTTGTCTTCAAAATATACTCACAATATCTAACCACTGGTGGACAGCTACACCCACTTGTGTTCCGAGGGGTTTCGTCAACACAAGCACATCTCCTGGAACCGCATTATCTGGCCTAGACAAAGAGAAGGAGGAACACACATTAGCTTTATGTGAAGTGAAAAGGAAATCATGTGCTGGAGTTCCCAACCCACTAACATCCTTCTAAAATTACCACACTCAGACTTCTGCCTACCTTTAGTTATTGATTTACCATACAAATCTCCTGAGGTCCTCAAGCTTTTTAATAAAAATATTCTACCACCAGATTTGAATGAAACTCCTCAAATTTAAAGTACAAATGACAATGATAACCATTTAGAAGAAGGATTGGAGAGAAAGAACTGTCTGATGATGATCACCATTACCATGGTCAAAATACAGTAGAGAGCCTTAGCACCACCACCAATTTTAACAGAGAAAAACACGCACTCTGCAAAAGTTACATATTCCTCACAACTGACAGTTGACTGATGGGCTGATTACAGTGAGCAACTGCTTTAATACACAGCTGTTTTATATTGTCTCGTCAACAAGACACCAAACTCTATCCAAGGTGTACAACAGGCTGGTAAATCGACAATGGTGGTAAGGCACTGATGTCAGTATTTGCTTATAAAGCTCCTTTAACACAGCTACACAACAACACTGCATGCACCATCATGAGTCAGACAGGTGTGCCACACGTGCACGGTTTAAAACTGTACGCAATCATTTGCCATGGTGAGTTAAATGTAAATAAACAACAAACTATTATCCTTCACTGCACAGCTACATTAACAATCTG
Source organism: Lissotriton helveticus (assembly GCF_964261635.1). Classification (NCBI taxonomy): domain Eukaryota; kingdom Metazoa; phylum Chordata; class Amphibia; order Caudata; family Salamandridae; genus Lissotriton; species Lissotriton helveticus. The sequence continues at coordinate 684,501,500 of NC_136057.1, read as the reverse complement.
AACGAAAAAAGGGAAACTACCAGTAGTAAACCTCGGCATGCTTCATGTCCTTCGTATATAGCCTATAACCACAACAAAGAAACAGGCAGGCTGGACCAACGAAGAGTCAGATACAGCTGTAACAAAACTTTGAAATGTCATCAATGTGGGAGAGACAGACTAAGAAAGACTTATCTGCATTTAGCCGGTTGTGGTCTAATAGATTTTAAACAATCACGGACAAAGCCAATCGATCGCACTCTTAGGACATATTGGCTTTGCCAATTGTGATATATCTATATATATATATATATCTATATCTATATAGATATAGATATATATATATATATATATATATATATATATTCCAACCTGTCCCTCAGTGCACTTCCTGTGCAGACACGAACGGGGACACCAAATAACGCCACAGCCAGACTAGATTCACAGGTGAATTGCTTTTATTTGTGCATACAGGGCGCGAAGCCTAGTCAAACGCGTTTCGGGTACCGGCTGTGCCCTTGCTCACTGACAGTTTTACTTGATTACTCCACTGATATAAATACACCTGGATACGAAATTATACACGCCAAACATCCATTTCAGTAGTCAACATAGTTGAAGGACTAATCACATCGAAGACTGCACAGGTTATGGGAAACAGATCCGCCATTTTAAAACGGTGCAATATAAATAGACCCAATGTTGTCATAGTGACTATGTAACTTCACACGTGTCCTTCAAAACAAGAAACCATTAACAAATGTATTAAAGTGCATATTATTCATATAACATATTATGAAAATTTGAACACAGTATGCAACAAATGATTTGTGTGTTGTCCAGATAATAGAGGAAAATCATGAAAGAATATATAAAACAAAGTAATGTGGTATGATTTCTAATGGCATGTTGAGCTAGGTTGGATGGATTAGATCCCTAAAATATATGAACTCACCAGTTCGTTCTGTGCAAATACGCTATGGTACTATCTCAATTGTAACCATATAGCAAAGTATAACGTGTGAATATCACGGCATAATGCCCGTTATATCTTTTAAAGTGCAAACGTGTTGATTTCATCTTTACAAATGTAAACATTAGACATGTGCAAATACGACCATATATACTATGCACCAAATAAATGAAGCTCAAAGCGAACATATATATAAAGGGACCTTCAAATGAAATTAAACATGCAAATATATACAAAACCACAGGTACATTGAAATATCCCTATAGACATCTGAACAAAGGCTAATTACTAATGGTAACATGATATAGTAATACTCAAATGCTGGATAAGCCCGTGAAGTGTAAACATACAATACATTGAGGGTCGCGTAACTTGAAAGTTAGAATGCTGTATTCGTTGTGTATATATTTGTCAATATCTGTAGTGGAGAACGAGGTTATACTAGAGGCTTTACAAAAAAGAGGACATTCCTTGCCATATACTATGACAAGAAATAAAAGTGCATAAAGTGATTTTGTGAATGAAATTTCATTGAGATTAAAAGACCTACATACAAAAATACGTAACGTAGGTCGTATAAAGGTTACATAAGATTCTCAAAATGCCCTCCGAAGGCCGGAATAAATTTACAAATAGTAAGTTATAATAGGCTGTAACATGTCAACGCACTGCTGAATATGGTCCCCAAGCCTGGAGTCCATATGGCCCTAATGGCTGGATTAGAGAAAATTGCGGAGATCTTCCCCCATGTTGAGGCCCCCTGGAGTCTTGCTATTAAGTTTCATAATATATTTGGACTCAAGTTGGCGAAGTTTTTTGTCTGTATCACCTCCCCTTTTGCTCTGCTCAATTGCGTCAATGACAAAGTATTGGAGATTGGTTAGATCTTTGTTATGAGTAGTCGCAAAATGTCTAGCCACGGGGTATGTTATATCCGTGTTGACAATTGCTCTTATGTGCTGCAAAATGCGGACGTGGGCTGGATGTTTTGTGCTGCCCACGTACATTAGATTGCAAGAGCATTGCAGTACATAAACTGCGTTTTCTGTGCGACATGTAAAATGAGCTCTGAGGGGGACTGAGGTGTTGTCAAACGGGGTGGTATAAGATGTAGTGTTCACCCCAAAAGTGCATGCCCTGCATGAACTGCATTTGAAGAAACCGTGTTTGGGGGGACAACCAGTTTTTTCCTTTTTTGGTTTTTGGGCTGCTGGTGACCAACTCATTGTGCATTGAAAATGCGCGCCTGAAGGTGATAGTGGGGGCTTTGGGCATGATCTCTTTTAGCACCAAATCAGACATAATAATGGGCCATTCGCGTTTGACTATTTGACTTATTTGTTTTTCCTGTCTACTGAAACCAGTGATGAGTCTAATCTGGTTATTGTCTGTATCATCAAGTTCAGTGACATTGTCTTTTCTGTTGGGATTGAGGAGGTTCAAGCGGTTCAGAGTGTTCGCCTTTTTCATGGCGATGTCTAACAAGTGAGGTGAATAACCCCTGGTTATGAGTCAAGATTTGGCTTCTTCTTGCTGGAGATCTCTGAGCAATGGTGAACTGCACGTACGATGAATTCGCAAAAATTCACCGTAGGGTACGCTGGCTATAGTGTGTTTCGGATGAAAGCTCCTAGCATGGAGGATTGTGTTTCCTGATGTGATCTTTCTGTAAATACTGGTGGTTATCTGGTTGTTAACAATTGCCACGTGTACATCAAGGAAATCTGCCTCAATTCTACTCAGGTTAGCTGTAAATCTTAGATTAAGTTGATTGTCATTGATATTACTGACAAAGTTCTCCGCTTCTTGTGTTGTTCCCTTCCATATGATGAAAACATCATCAATATACCTCCAATATTTGAGTATATGTTCAGAACAGGATGTCGCAAAAAGGACCCTGAGGACATGTTCCTCCCACCAGCCTACGTGGAGCCCCGCGTAGCTGGGGGAGAAACATGCCCCCATTGCCACTCCTCTAAGTTGTTTATACAAGTTGTTATTAAACAGAAAGATGTTGTTATTTAGACATTTCTCAATCATTTTGAGTAGCATGCAATTGTGCTTATACATTTCTATGGGTCTCTTACTTAGATAAAACTTCACTGCTCTGAGTCCATCAATGTGCTCAATGCTCGTGTAGAGCGTTGCAATGTCCATAGTAATGAATAACAGATTGTCCGACCATTCACATTGGTTCAACAAAAACAAAAAATCAGAAGTATCCTTAAGGTACGCAGGCAATGCAGTCACAAACTCCTGGAGATAGTGGTCAATGTATTTAGAAGTGTTCTCGAATATGCCATTAATGGAGGATACAATGGGTCATCCCGGCGTGGGTAAAGTTTTCTTGTGGACCTTGGGGATGAAATAGATATTTGGAATAGTGGGATGTTCCTTACACAAAAACTTGAATTCATCCTTTGTGATGAGGCCCTCACGTCTCCATTGATTGAGTTCATTTTTATATTGACCATGGATGTTGTTCACAGCCTTCATGTCTACCCTAGTATAACAGTCCCTGTCATCGAGATGCCCGTGTGCTTCCGCCATATATTCCGCTTTGCCCCATAGAACTATGTTCCCTCCTTTGTCGGATTGGTTTACGACAACAGCACTGTTTTGTTTCAGTTTCTGCATGAGATTGTTGTAATCCTCGTTCTTGGATCTCCGGGGTTGATGTTTTCGAGCGGTTTTGATATGTAACAGCTTTATTTCCTCTGTTAAGCGGTCAGCATAGATGTCAATGGCATCTCGCGGCATATTGGGGATGAAGATAGAAGATACTTTGAAAGGACTGTTTGATTCTTGGCCAATTTCAATGTCCTCCTCATTGGCCACTTCCGGAGTGCGGATTCATTCTCGGCTCCTTGCAGTGATCTCATGGTGCGCATGAGTGGGATATCTTTAACTAAAAGACCACTGCGGTCTGTCGCTTTGGTGGTATTGATTTTCTTTTTGGCATCCATGTTCATTTTGATAGAGTCATATTTTTTTAATTTGATTTTTCTGATGAACTTAAAGATATCCACACGTGTGTTGCAATAATTAAAATTACTCTCTGGGCAGTATGAGAGACCTAAGGAGAGCAATTGTTTTTCAGCCATGTTCAACTCGATATCAGTGAGATTCACAATGGTATTTTCTTCTACTGTTTTTTGTTGTTCTTCCAAAAAGTTTTTTCTGCTGCTGCCCTCCTTTTGGTTTTTGCACATTTCCTGCGTTGCCTTCTCCTGGCGTTCTTTGTTTGCTTTGTTGTTGGTTCTGGTTCCTTGGGCGTAAAGTGGATTTGCATTGGGCCCGAATGAATTCTAGTTCTTCGGCCAAAGTGAGTTGCCCCATATCCCCTTGCTTTGCACCTGGGTCACTTTCGTCGGAGTCATCGCTGCTATATATCCAAGTTTGCCCCAGCAATGAGCCGCACTCAAATTCAAGTAAATAGCGGAATGCTTTATTTGGGTATGAATGTCCTCCGTCTGCCAATGCATTCCGACAGCCTTTTCACCACCTTGCCGGACGCGTTTCGAATCACATTTCGTCAGAGGCTTAGTCGGTTGCAAAATGGTGCGTGCCTCCGATTCTTTTGTATCACAGTTTGAGATCCCGCCTCCAAATGGGCTGGCCAATTGACAGTGGGGCATGCTGGGAACTGTAGTCACCGGAGAAATGAAACCTTCATTGGTTGCACTAATTCTTGTCCTGCAAACGTTTCAAGTCCTCAAATGTACCTCGCGAGACAGAGTCCATTCTCAATCCCTTACTTGAAATCCACAGTAGGTATGGTAAATACCACACCGGGTGGCCCCCCTAGATTCACGGGATGGTGAGAGCTTGGTGGCGGGACAGCTGCCTTTACATCACGCTCCAAGTTTGCCCCCAGCAATGAGCCGCACTCAAATTCAAGTAAATAGCTGAATGCTTTATTTGGGTATGAATGTCCTCCGTCTGCCGATGCATTCAGACAGTCTTTTCACCACCTTGCCTGACGTGTTTCGAATCACTCTTCTTCAGAGACTTATTCGGTTGCAAAAAGGTGAGTGCCTCCGGTTCTTAAGTATCCCAGTTTGAAATCCCGCCCCCAAATGGGCTGGCCAATTGACACAGTGGGACAAGACAAGAATTAGTGCAACCACTGAAGGTTTTATTTCTCAGGTGACTACAGTTCCCAGCACATGATCAAGCTCGAGTGATGCGAACGAAACGCGTCATGGAGGACATTATGCCTGGTTATCTGGTGGCGATTTTGTTTCAATAAACCTTCACTGCTTCACCAGTATATTTGGTCCTGATCATCTGCTGATTTGAACTGAGCGAGCTGAGGTCCGTGTCTGTTTTGGCGAGACTGCAAAACCAGGATCTGAAGTCACAGTCACAGTCACAGTCACACACACAGTCACAGTCACAGTCACACACACAGTCACAGTCACACACACAGTCACACACACAGTCACAGTCACACACACAGTCACACACACAGTCACACACACACAGTCACAGTCACAGTCACAGTCACAGTCACAGTCAGTCACAGTCACACACACACACACACACACACACACACACACACACACACACACACACACACACACACACATATTTTGTATTGTACATGATTCTCAAAACTAAAAGGCTGAGCTACTGAGTTTTCCAAGGCTTGTATGGTACATGTAAGCTGAGTCGCATTAAGATGTCTGGGTGAGTTCTTGTTGCAGAATGGTGTTCATAGTGGGGCACGCCAGAGCGCTCAGGAGCCGAGGCTGAAGGCAGTATGAGTCAGTGGGCTATAACATTGCTAAGATTACACACACATTCCCTTCAGTGTGCATAATGCAATGATAACACATGTACCATTTGTGTATGAAGGTAGGATCCTTCTTGCATGGTTACCCCCACTTTTTACCTGGTATCAATGTTTTTTTTTTACCTAGTCCGCTGGGATCCCAGAAACTGTGCCCTCTCCCCAAATTTGGTTCTAGTAAGTACTTTGGTACCTCCAAAATTGGCTACTGGGGTACCCTTATAAGTCCCTAGTACATGGTACGAAGGTATCCAGGGCATTAGGTACACTAGGGGTCTCCCATGAGCTGGAGCATTTATTGTGATACCCCCGGGAGTCCACTTAAACTGCGACTACAGTCCTGCAATTGGAGCCTGTGGGAGTTGGTGCTTGCCACTCTCACAAAAGATATACGTTTCCTTATTTCTTAGGTCACTGCACTTAAAACTTATAAGTCATCCCTATGGCAGGCTCTTCAGTCCTGAGTGCAGGGTGATTGGTTATAAGTGTGAGGGTGCCCCTGCATGAGCAGGACATCCCTACAAACCCCAGAGTCGATTCTCCAGGCTTGTAAGTGCAGACAACCATTTTAAGACATACAATGGACATCAGTCACTACGAGATGTTTAACTATACATTTGCTTCACCAAACCTAGCCATGTTTGGTATCAAACATTTTGGATTCATATCACAACACTGATTCCAGTGTTGAAAGTATGATCCCATGTACTGACCCCACCCCCTGTACTCCCGGTAACAGGCTTTCATGGTCTGCAAGCAAGCTAGGGCTGCTGCCGACCACAGGCCCAATTCGGCCCTCCTGCTGCTGAGCCAAGCTGGGGGAGGGAAAGGTAGAACAATATGTTTCCTGTCACAGGGAGGTGTGACCCCCTCCCAGACAGGATTTAGTGTATTTGGTTGGGGAGGGGGCGCTTGCCAGCACCACCAGACTGCTTTGAAGGGCTTATTTTGTACCCACCTTGCACACTACAGTTTGAACCAGTTGAGGAACCCTTGGTTCCCACTCTGGCGTGAAACTGGATAAAGGACATGGGAGTATCCTCCCCTCTGTAGAGCTCCTCCTCTGGGGGAAACCCTCCCAGAGTCGTCCCAACTCTTTCTAAAGCGTACTTAAGGTCTCCCCAGTGGGTGGGCTCTCCGATTCGCCGTGGGACCAGACTCAACACTGAAACGTCGTCACTCTTCAATCGTCTAAACACTTGGACTTCGAGTGGAAGTGAGACTGCACCTAGGAAGACCCCTACTGCTCTTGGTCTTGTTGTTTTTTTAACTCTTCTACGTAGTCTGTGTCTGTGCTTTATCCAGGTTCTCCAAAAGGCCTGTGGGCATCAAGGACACCCAAAGACATCTCCCTTGGAGTGAAAGAGTCACTCCCCTTCATTTGCAGGCACAGCAACGAAGTTGACCAGTCTGCTGCTCCTGATGTCCCATGGACATCCCGAGGCTCAGCAACAAAGGTGGGGGTTTTGTTGCTCCCTAGTGGCCTGACCATCTTTCCTGCAATTTGGAGGACAATATCCCTTGTCGGGGCTGCTGGGACTGGACCCCTGTGCACAGTATCAGCTTGCCGTTGCCAAGACTTGTTGGCTCTGTACTCGAGAGATCTGCACCAGAAGCTTGTGGCGCGAGTCCAAGTAGCCCACCTGTCCTGTGAAGGTTCCCCAGTGCTTTTGAGCAGGAGTCCACCGTGGGCTGACCCCTGCCGGGCTCTATCTCAACGCCAACAGCCTCAACCTGAAAAACTCACCATGACACGACCTGCTCGGTAAGTTGTTTTCCGATGCCTAAGGCCACTCCTGCACCTGAAGCCCCTGGGCCTTGGGAATCCTGGCTGATGGTGTCCTTATGTTCTCTTGCATTACTGCTTACCTGGGCAGCTGTGGGTTTTCTTCGTTCGGCCTTCTGGCCTGAGCCTACAGTCTTTCTTCAACCTCAATCTCCACCATTGAATTGCATTGGGTGCTCAACACTGTGTTGGAACTCTGCACAAGGCCGCCCCTGTGCTACTAAGAGTGATAGTTTGGTGCTGCCTTATGCCCCACACTTGTTCAACCCTGAATCTGACCTCTGCACCCGGCTGCACCTGTGCCGCTGGTGGTGCAGTTTTGGTGCCAATCTGAACCTTGGCTGGTGGTGACCTGAAATCCGAAGCCTATAACTGTAAGCGTGTACTTACCTGAAAAAACGCATTCTGGTTTTTCTACACAGGTCACCATTGCAAAGCTTTACAATTGCACTATGTATCCACTTTTTAAAGTATTTTGTATTTTTCCTAAAAAAGGTACTTACCTGTTTGCAAACATCTTGGTCTTAAAAGACATCTTGAAAGAAGCCGTTTTTTCTAAAACTGGTGTGCATCTCCTTTTTGAGTTGTGTGTCATTTATTAATTACTGTGTGCGTAACTCACAAGTTACTACATGTGTAAAAATATATCTGTAAGAGACATTAGTTACTGATAGATTCCTTACCTTAGAATATTCCAGGCATCAGACTGGATCCGGAACGTCAGTAGGTGGCGTCGTATGCGCCAAGATGACATCACAGAGACTACTTAGGCGCCACCCATGCGCGCGGACGTCAGTTCTGTACACGGATTTCCGAGCCGAAACGCAGAGCCATGCAAGAAACTGACCATTGGTGCATAAAACTAGGGCCCTGAAATGGATGACCTTAACCCTCGTAATCAGTCAGCAGAATAAGGAGGATGGGTGGGGCGGTAAGGAATCTATCACTAACTAATGTCTCTTACAGATATATCGTTGCACAAGTAGTAACTTGTGCATCTGAAAGAGACACGTTAGTGATAGATTCCTTACCTTAGAATAGATACCCCAGCAATACCAACTCAGGTGGTAGGTCTGTGTTACACCAAAAAGTCACTGAGCGGGGGGCCGTGGCTAGACGAGCCAGCATGGCGGACGTGTTTTAGCTGTGCTCCGTCCAGCCCGATAATCATCCTGCAATTATCCTGACTCCCTCTATACATCTGCAGCCCCGGGGGTGACATTGATGTACCAGTAGCCTGCCGCACCGTTCCGCCGGTGTTTTTTGATGCCTGGAAGGTTCAGGGGCGGTGCTGAGGTTCCCCCGCGTGGTGCGGCCTGGCAGTGAGCAGTGGAGCCGGGGCATTGAGTTTGGCGATTCCGGTGGTCGCACTGGGCAGGCAGATCGGAGACTGACCCTCCGCTCTGTAGGTCCCCGTTGTAGCGGGCCCAGCGGAAGGAGGTCGGGGGGCATATCGGCTTCCGGGGGTCTCCAGCGATACTACCGGAGTGGAGCGACCCGAGGCAGACACAGTGGTGGGTCCCTCTGCCCGGGAGAGATCGGACGGCAGGAGGGGCGACGGGGGCCCGTAGTAGCAGGCTCAGCCGACCGGCGTATTTCTCTGCACCGAGGCTTCTCCGGATTTCTCTCTGCGTCCCTGCAGTCCTTCGGGGGGGACGGCGGGACACTTGCTGCCGGATACGACGACCCATCAGACACTTGGCTGGCTGGCGAGACAGAGTGTCGGAGTTGAGTCCCCTGCGAGGTGAGGCCTAGTGCGGAGCAGGGGAGCTGGAGAGTGGATTTTGGTGCACCCCATGAAAGTGGAGGGCTGACGCCTCCGGGACCAGTGTTCGCCCTGTGAGTACCCGAGGCGGTGGACTTGAAGACCAGAGGTCCGGGGCATATCGGGCCCCTTGGGGGTCCTGTGGCATGGCCGGAGGAAAGAGGCCCAGGGCAGGCACAGGGCCTAATCACGCGGCCTGGGGGAGATAAGACGACTAAGGCGGAGATCGGGACCAGGGGCTGCGGGCTTGGATAGCCGAAACATCCTCCCGGGATGTGGCTGCAGGGGATTTGGACAGTCAGCGGCTCCGGAGAGAAAGGCCCCCTCCTCTGGCGCTGTTACCTCCCCGCAGATCGGCGGCGGGGTCGCGCCACGTGGGGAAGACTGCACGACTCCTACTTGCTGGGCCTGGCGCCGCCCGCTGCGATGGGCTTTGGAGGTTGAGTTGCGGAGCCCGGTGGATCTGGCTGCATTGGAGATAGCGACCTCTCTGGTTGGCTGGGCCGGTGAGGTGCCCACGGAGTCAGGTGGCTTCGGGACAGTGACCGGGGCCTAGTGGTGGCCGCGAGGCGGCCCTGTGGGTGGCGTTGGCCTAGAGAAAGCCCTGGAGCGACGGGGTCGGGCCACGCAGGTGAGGAGGGGGCGGTGGGGCTCGTGCGGTGTCCCGTGGCCCCATTCCGGCGCCGGTGTCATCCTAGCAGAGTGTCAGGCGAGTGAGGTGTGCCTGGCAGGGATATCGGAAGAGCTGGCAGACAACAGGTGGATTGCAGGCCCTTGATCGAGGGTGCCTTCCAGTGGAGAGCGGTCAGCGTTGCACTGGTGAGATCTGGTGGGACAGCATACCGGACTTGAGTCGCGTCAGTGCGGGGCCTGCTGCAGGTGGACAGGACGAGGGACAAGGGCAATAGTGGAGCCACAAAACATGGGCCCATTGATAAATTTACTTGTCCTGGCGGCGGGGCTGCAGCAGCGGGGGGGCAGCAGGAGCCCAGACCGGATAGTGCGGCATTGATGGCGGCGATCACTCAGTCCAGGGGCATGTTGGACACCAAGATTGGCGCAGTGGGCTCGGATGTCATGCTACTGCCTCAAGACCTACGGAACGCCGTGACCCGCATTACGGAGGCTGAGACGCGGATCTCTGGGGCGGAGGACGACGTCGCGGCCCTGAAGCGTCAGGTGGCCAGTATGGCCAGTACCCAGAAGGGCCTGGTGCTGCGGGCTGAGGATGCGGGGGGGGGCGGGCACGGCGGAACAATCTGCGCTTTGTCGGCTTTCCGAAGGGCTGCGAGAAAGGCAATATGGAGAGCTTCTTGACCCAGTGGCTGGAAAGCTGGCTCCCCCCTGACGCTATGTCCTGGTGTTTCGTGCTAGAGCGGGCCCACAGAGCTCTTATTCAGACACCTCCGGTTGGGGCCCGTCCGCGGCCTGTGATCGCAAAACTTTTGAATTACTATGACCGCGATGCCATACTGAAACAGACCAGAGTCAAGGAACCCTTGCTGTATGAGAACCAGAGCATCTTGATTTTCCCGGACTACACACGCCTAGTGCAGCAGCAGTGCCAGTCGTTCATGGCCGCTAAAGCCCGTCTCAGGGATCTCAAGCTTCCTTATGCCTTGCTGTTCCCGGCCCGCCTGCGAGTGGTGTTCCAATCACGCACCCACTTCTTTGATACTCCGGAGGAAGACTTCAAGTGGACTGATCAGACAGTAAAGGTGAGGGCGCACACGCCGCCGGGGCTGGACTCAAACTCCTCGGTGGGCGAGGCACAGTCGAAATCCTCCAGGGGATCACACCAGCGGGGAAACTGGCGATCCCGGCAGCGCTCTGTATCCGGTGAGGCCTCTGTCCGTGGGGCCCCGGATACTGGGCAACAAATAGCAGACCTTTGACTCTTGTTTCCTACTGTTAAATGATGTCTGGTTGTTCCTCATAGGGGGCCGATCTCTATGTCTGCTATCTCTGGATGGAGGGAGTTATACTATGGGCTGATTTCCCTTCAGTCTGGTACTTGTGGTGGTGGGCCTGGGAGTTATGGGCTGTAGAGTGGGGATCCATTGGCATGGGTGACTTTGGGCCCCGTGTTGGGGGTAGGGAGCCAACCTTGCCGCGACAGGTACTTCAACGGTTTTGAGGTATGGGGTGGGGGGGGGGGGTGGCGGGTCAGTTGTTTGGGGGGGGGGGTTGTTCTGGTTGGGCAGGAGTGTCGTACTACCACGAGGGGTTCCCTACATTTGTTCTGTGCACGCCCGCATGGCCTGATGCTCGTGCGGTGACCCTGGCCGTTTCTTGATGGTGACCCATGCAGATAAGGTCTCAGGGTCCCACGGTACCCTTCGGATCCTCAGCTGGAATGTGCGAGGAGTGTTAGATAAAATCAAGAGGGGAGCGGTGTTGCGCAAGGTGAAGAGAGCTGGGGCCGACATACTTTTGCTACAAGAAACCCACCTACTAGGTACTAAGGCCCTGTGCTTGCAACGCTATGGCTTTCAACAGGTCTTCAATGCGGGATTTGCGAGGGGCTCCAGGGGAGTGGCCATACTAGTGCATCGTAGAATTCCCTACATCCATTCAAAACAATGGGCCGACACACAGGGGTGAAATCTGTTCATTAGGGGCATGGTTGGGGAGGACCCTCTAGTACTGGGCTGCGTCTACGCTCCGCCCCCCCATGCAGTGGTCGCTGGTCGAGAAACTGTTTGTGATCTGGGCGGACATCCTGGACGCACTGTTGGCAGTGGGGGGAAGACTGGAATGATGTTCTAGACCTTACCAAGGATATGTACAGGCCAGGGGGAGGCCCGAATGCAGGCCATTACACAAGACTGAGGGACATGGTGGTGGGGTTGGATTGGGTGGACACATGGTGGCACCTACACAGGGATAAACAGGAGTACACATTTCTCTCTGCCGTCCGCAAATCCTTTTCTAGGTTGGATTATATTTTTGTCCCTAGGGAAGTGGCGGGAAGAGTGGAGTCAGCGGCGATCCTCCCGCGCGGCCTCTCGGATCATTCGCCTATTTCCATTGCTCTTCAGATTGGAAGGGGAAGACAGCATTTCATTGGCGTCTTTCAGTGTGGCACTTGCAACAGGAAGACTATGGGAGGCATATGAGTGAGGCAATAGCTGATTATTTGGTCAAGAATGTGGGCTCCGTCTCTAGTGCCGACGCTATGGGAGGCACTGAAGCCCATGCTACGGGGGGTAGATATCGCTTGGTGTGTGGCAGCTCGAAAGCAGCGTCGGGCGGAACTAGTGCGCGCTGAGGCGGAGATTGAGGAGCTGGAGCGCCGGAGTCGGGGGGGGTGGGTCAGCTCCTCCTGGCGCAACAGTCATACGCGGCCCTCCTACTGGATGAGGCACGACAAATGTGGCTTACAACGCACAGCAGAATATGTCAGTGGGGGGATAAGTCTGGCAAAATGCTGCATTGGCTCGGTCAAGGGGCCTTCCATGCGCAGACTTTACCGGGGATACTCGATGGAACGGGTCCCCACTTACGGATCCGGGGGAGTTGGCGGAGAGCTTCGCTGCGTACTAGGCAGACTTATATGCCCCAAAGGAGTGCCTACCGGAATATATGGCGGACAAGTTTATAGTTGACTTGCCCCCCTAAGGCTGTGTCAGACGAGGTGCGGGATCGATTGGAGCTTCCCCTGACAGATGAGGAATTGGGCACAGCCCCGGGCGAGCTCAACTCGGGGAAAGCCCCCGGTCCGAATGGATTCCCCTGTGAGTTCTTCAAGAAATATCATCTACAGCTAGCCTCTCATTATCGGGCGGCGCTGGAGGTGGCCAGGGATCAGGGCATACTCCCCCCGGACTAGAGACATGCAGAGGTAGTAGTATTTCACAAGCCGGGCTGACCACCGGAAAATCATGCCTCCTATCGCCAGATTTCACTCTTGAATGTTGAAGCCAAAGTCTTGGCCAAGGCGTTGGCCAACCGGCTCCTCCGTCATATTGCAACGCTTGTACACCTGGATCAGGCCGGCTTTATGCCCCAAAAGGCGACTAGACACAATATTCGACGGGCGCATGTGGCGGTGGAGGCGGTCCGATGCACAGGGAAAGGGCTGCGCTTCTTCTCGCTGACATAGACAGGGCGTTTGACTCGCTGAGCTGGGTCTATCTGTTCGCGCTACTGCCGTGGCTCAACCTTGGGCCTCCCTTCTTGTCCTATCTGCGTCTTCTCTACACTGATTTGACAGCTTCGGTTCGAGTGGCGGGAGCGATTTCATCCACCTTTCCCATTCGGCACGGCACCCGGCAGGGATGCCCCCTCTCGATTTGCCTTGGCTATGGAGTCGCTGGCGGCGTGGGTACGCATAGATGCGCAGTTGAGCGGGTTTGAGTGGGCGCAGGGTCCGTCCAATAGGATTGCATTGTATGCAGACGATGTCCTTTTCTTACGGATCTCAATAGGTCGGGCCACGTCTCCTAAGGATAATGCAGATCTTTGGCGAGTCATCGGGGCTCTACATGAACCCTCCCAAGTCCACGTTATGGGTGCTGGGGGAGCAGACACGGGTGGGTGATTGGGCAACCTCTCTTCAGGTAGCAGTGGGGGTCTCAAGTATCTGGGGTGTTTTCTGACGGAGGTCCCGGCCGTATCATGGGAGCGGAACCTGGCGCCGGTGTGGGAGCGGGTTCGGGCAGATCTCAAAACCTGGTCACGTATGGCGCGTGGTGGCACTCCTCCGTCTGTGATATCACCTGCAAAATCACCCGTATCCAATAACACCCGGATGGTTCCAGCAGGTGAACTCCGTCCTAGGGCAATTTTTGTGGGGGGGTGTATCGGTGCGTGTGGCATTAAGCACATGCTTCCTCTCCACTTATTGTGGAGGGTTAGCGACGGCGGACATCCTTTCCTACTACTAGGCCTCCCACCTTCTGGTCCTGAACGAGTGGTGGTATGGTGACAGGGGGGATCCGGCATACACCATGGAACGCTATCTTATGGGATACCATACACTACACACCATTCTCTACACGGCGTCGGTACGGAGTGCGTTACCAGCGGCCACTCAGCTGGTGTTTCGCATCTGGCGGCAGGCTTTGCGCCGGATGGGATGGTGGAATACCCTGACTGGAGAAACCCCCTTGTGGAACAATGGGCGGTTACCCAGCCTTGCGACGTTGCAGGGCTTTAGGGGATGGGACAACATAGGCATCTTGACCCTGGGCGATGTACTGAGGGGTACGACTCTTAAGTCCTTCCAGGAACTTCGTGAGGAATTTGATATGCCTCGTTCCAAGTCCTTTCAATACCTCCAGTTTTGGCATGCACTGTCCCCCAGCCTGGAGGGCTTAGAGTCCCTGCCTGAGTTTAGCCCGTTGGGAGCGAGAGTATTCATGGGGGACTTGGAGACAAAGAAAATATCCCGCATTTACCAGTCATTGGTCACACACTGTTCCCCTACACTGCAGAAGCTCCGGGAGCTATGGGAGGAGGATGTTGGTGAGCTGGAGGAGGGGGACTGGAGAGAAGCTCTGGCCGCCCCCAGGGGTGCAGCCATAGCAATGCGTCGCCATCTCATCCAATTTAAATACTTACAATGAGTATACTTTACCAGGGTTCGGCTTTGGCGGGCAGGACTGATTGCCTCACCGGACTGCCTCCGCTGTAACAGGGAGGACGGGACGTTTTTACATACAGTTTGGAGTTGTGGATCCCTGGCTCGGTTCTGGAGGGGGGTCCTGGCCTGCTTATCTGAAGTATTGGGATGGGTGCTCCCCCGTACGCCACAGTTTGCCCTGCTGCATGTTATGGAAGGGGTGGGGAGCAACCTCTACAAAAGGCACCTGATGTTCCTTGCCCTTACATTGGCCAAAAGAAACATTGCTAAAGGGTAAAAAGATTCACAGGCCCCGTCGGTGGCCGTCTGGAAGAAGGGGTTTGATTTTTGTATGGGGTTGGAGAAGTCTATCTTCGTGGCCAGGGGGTGCCCGTGAAAACATTATAAAATCTGGAAGCGCTGGGCAGACTATAGGGGTCTGTGGCTTGAACCCCCTGTGGAGCAGGTGGATCTTCCTGGGGAAGGATGATGTGTGCGGGTGGTACTGGGGAGAGGGGCATAGGGGTTTGGGAGATGGGTGTGCATATACAGCTATTATGTGTTTCCTGTGTACTCACTGTTGTGTGTGGGTAGAACCTGGTGGATTTTGTGCGACTCTGGGGGGAGGGAGTTGGGGGGGCTGGGGTTGTGGGGAGAGGGAGGGGGAGGGTTTAAGTATTGCTTGCAAAGTAAAAAGTCGATTGCCTTTTAGATGCTGTAATGTTTTTCACCTGCAGAGGTCCCTGGAGTACAGGGCCCTGCATCGTATGTGCAGCCTGACAATAAAATCAGTTTAAAATAAAAATTAAAAATAAATCACTGAGCACGGAAGGGCCAAAGAAGCCGTCCCTCCGGACTTGAATGTCAAGGCAGTAGTGCTTGGTAAACGTGTACAGCGAGGCCCACGTAGCTGCCTGACAAATGTCCTTCAAGGGAACACCGCGTCCCAAGGCAGTAGTGGCTGCAGTTGCCCTGGTGGAATGGGCAAGCAGCCCTACAGGAAGCTCCTTCTTGGCCAAGGATTAACACGCTTTGATGCACAGAACAACCCACTGGGAGATGGTCCGCTTGTGCACAGCCCGACCTTTTTTGGCACCCACATAGCCAACAAAAAACTGATCATCCACTCCCTGCAGATAGAATGCTACCGCACGTTTAGGGTCCAGATGGTGGAGCCACTCCTCTTCCCTGGAAGGATGCAGAGGCGGAAAGAAGGTGGGCAAAGTGATGGCCTGCCCGATGTGAAAGGGCGTGACAACCTTTGGCAAGAAAGAAGGACGGGTACTTAAACCACCTTGTCCGGATGAACAGAAAGGAAAGGAGGTCTGGAAGAAAGAGCCTGGGGCTCACTCACTCTTCTGGCAGAGGTGATAGCTACCAGGAAAGCCATTTTCAAGGTGAGAAGACGTAAACAACAGTTATGAAGGGGCTCAAAAGGAGCACACATCAGAAAAGTCAAGACAAGATTCAAATCCCACTGTGGCATTATGAAGTGCACAGGTGGGAATGCATGCGTAATGCCTTCAAGGAAAAGATTAACAACTTGGGACTTAAAAAAGAGAAGGCTGATCTGGAAGCCGTAGAAAGGCGGAGATGGCCGAAAGATAACCCTTGATAGTGCCCAGAACAGAGCCCTGCTGGGCCAAGGAGAGAAGGAACAAAAGAACCTCAGAAAGAGGGGCAGAAAGGGGATCCACAGCCTTTGCTGTGCACCATGCCACAAATCTGTTCCACCTGCGGGCGTATACCGTTTTGGTGGAGGGACGCCTGGCTGCCAGAATGACATCACAGACTTCGGGAGGAAGATCGAAAGGTGTCAACTGTCACCGCTCAATCTCCATGCATGGAGGTGGAGGATGGACAGGTTTGGGTGGAGGACCGTCCCCTGCTGCTGCAACAGAAGATCCTCCCGAAGAGGCAGACGGATCGGGGGATCGACGCTCAAACTGAGTAGCTTGGGATACCATACTCTTCGGGCCCAGTCCGGAGCCACAAGAATTACTTGTACCCGGTCACGCCTGATCTTCTTCAGCACTACGAGCAGAAGTGGTATAGGCGGAAAGGCGTACAATAGACCGCAGCTCCACTCACGACGAAAAGCGTCTCCGAGCAAGCGCCACCTTGGAAATTCCAATGCGCAGAACTGATTACATTGCGCGTTCTCTTCGGTGGCGAATAAATCTAACCAAGGCTCTCCCCACTGCAGAAAGAGACCTTGCGCCACGTCCGAGTTCAGACGCCATTCGTGATCTACCATGCACCGGCGACTGAGTTGGTCCGCCCTGGCGTTGAGAGAACCTGCCAGGTGTTGAACCACCAAGGTAATGCCTTTATGTTCCAGCCATGTGCAGAGGCACAGAGCCTCCTGACTCCATCTCACCCTGTTTGTTGCAATACCACATGGCGGTGGTGTTGTCCGTGAACACCTGCACTACACTTCCTCGGACAGGGAAAGGAATGCCTTCAGTGCAAGCCGGATCGCCAGCAGCTCCAGAAGGTTGATATGGAGCCTGGACTCCGCCGGAGACCAGAGGCCTCTGATCTCCACCTCTCCCATGTGGCCTCTGCATCCCAGGAGGGACCCATCTGTCACCACTATGTGCTCAGGTTGGGGAAGGGAGAAGGATCTGCCACTGACCCAATCGCAATTCATGAGCCACCACTGCAACTGTCGTGCAGCGCCCTCCGAGGACTGGACCTGATCAGACAGGTTGTCCTGATGCTGTGCCCACTGGAACTTCAGGTCCCACTGCAGAGCCTGCTTTTGCCATCTGGCATGTGTCACCAGCAGGATGCAGGAGGCCATCAGGCCCATAAGCCAGAGGGTCATCCTGACTGAAACCCGGGCTGGAGGCTGAAAGAGCGGAATCATAGCCTGAATATCCCAGACTCACTGCTCGGGAGGATAAACCAGAAACAGTGTCGAATCCAGAACCGCTCCGATGAAGGGGAGCTTCTGAGAGGGACTCAGGTGCGACTTCGGCACATTGATGGAGAACCCCAGCAACTGCACTCCAGACTATAGTCTGGAGGTGGGTGACCCCTGCCTGGGGTGAGCCCGCCTTCAACAACCAGTCGTCGAGGTAGGGGAAGACTGACACCCCCCAACCTGCGCCGATGAGCTGTGACCACCGCCAACACCTTTGTGAGCACCCGAGGAGCACTAGTAAGGGCTGAAAGGGAGCACAGCAAACTGAAAATGCTCCTGGCCTACCATGAACCGCAGGTAGCGCCGGTGGGCCGACAGGACGGGATGTGAAAATAAGCGTCCTGCAAGTACAACGCTACCATCCAGTCTCCAGGACAGCCAGGACGTGAGCCAGAGTCAGCATTTTGAACTTCTCCTTCCGGAAGAAGCGATTGAAGTCCCGGAGGTCAAAGATGGGGTGCAGGCCCCCCTTATCCTTCTTGGGGACCAGAAAGTAGTGGGAATAACAACCACTCCCACATCCTGACCGGGAACGCGCTCAATGGCCCTCTTGGCCAGAAGGGTCGAGACTTCCTGGTGGAGAAGAGCCAAATGATCCCCCGGAATTTGGTGGTACCAAGGTGGCACGGCCGGAGGGGAGGACAGAAAGGGGAGTGCGTAACCTTGGCTGATTATCTGCAGCACCCACTTGTCTGATGTAATTTCGAGCCGGTGGTGGAGGTGGTGACGGATCCTACCACCTACCGGCATGGGGTGCTCCCTGAAGCTCGACTTAGGAAGGCTCAGAGGCAGAAGCAGCAGGTGTGGAAGTGGACTGACCCGCGCACTGGTTCCCAGACTTGCTCCTGCCGAATCCACAGCTGTGGCCGCGCTGAGGCTGGTTCGGCACAGGTTTGCTGGAAGAGCGTGCCTGGTTGCCCCTGCCTTGACCACGGAAGGAACGAAACCCAGGCGTGGCAGGGTTCTTTGTGGAATGACCCAAAGACTTGGCGGTGGCACGAGAGTCTTTAAAGTGCTCCAGGGCATTTTCTGCCTTCTTGCCAAAGAGGCGGGAGCCATCAAAGGGCATGTCCATGAGCGAGCTCTGGACATCGGGCGAGAGCCCAGT
This sequence comes from Lissotriton helveticus, assembly GCF_964261635.1. Classification (NCBI taxonomy): domain Eukaryota; kingdom Metazoa; phylum Chordata; class Amphibia; order Caudata; family Salamandridae; genus Lissotriton; species Lissotriton helveticus. The sequence goes on along the minus strand of NC_136057.1, from coordinate 684,482,599 downwards.
GGGACGCAACCAGGGGTGGCGCCGCAACGCCAGTCGTAGAAATTGCTCTGCCCAGCGAATGCGGGGTGTCTAAACCACACCTGATGGCAAACTTCGTCGCATCCTTACCCTCCGCAATTGCTTGGGAAAGGACAGCCTGGACCTCCTCAGAACACTGAGGCAAGACCTGAGCTACCGAATCCCACACTGCGTGGGAGTAACGGCCCAAGAAGCAGGAGGTGTTAACCGATCGCAACCCCAAGCTAGCTGAAGAAAACAACCTCTTGCCAAATTGATCTAGCCTTTTAGAGTCCCTATCCGGCCAAGCCGTGGGAAAGGCACTCTGCGACGTCGAGGCCTGAATGACCAGGCTCTCAGGCATGGAATGAGTGGTCAAGAAGGCAGAATCACCAGGCGCCGGGTGATGACGCCTAGCGACGTTTTTATCCACCGGCGCCCACGTGGCGTGACGCAACCAAATACCCAGGAGGACTTCGCGGAGGGCCTCTTTGAAAGGAAGCAGCGGATCCGACGACGTAGACGCTACTGGAGCACCTCCGTAAGGAGGTTGGTTTTAAGGGCCACCGTAGGGAGGTCGAAATTGAGAGCCTCCGCAGCACGACGCAGCACCACAGTGTAGGAAGCATCCTCCTCCATAGTAGGTGGAGGAGAGGCAAACCCCGGGTCAGAAGACACATCAAGTTTGCCCGCATCTTCGAGGTCATCCACCAAATCCTGCTCAGAGTCACACTGCCGGGCAAGGGGGTTCTCGGAGCCATCCCAGTCCTCGTCCAGCTTCGGTGTAGATGGAGCCGGTCGCGGTGGCAGGGCCGGAGCCAAAGGGGGGACAAGCGGCGTCGGAACCGGCACCGTAAATGGCGCCGGCCGGTGGCCGAGCCGTGTCCCAATTCGCATCCCAGGCCGGAATGAAATGGTCCGGGAACCGGGGCAGGTGTGGGAGAAACGGCACCCAGTGCGGCGCCTGTGGTGGAGCCAAGGGCGGCGCCTATGGCAGAGCCAAGGGCGACGCCGGAGCCGGTGCACCTAGTGGCACCGGGGCCGGAGGCGCAGAATCCTGTGGCCCCAGTGGCGGAGCTGCCGGGCCAATAGGATTTGGACATGGGACCGCGGGGCCCAAAGGCGCGCCGGCGGGAGCCCGGGGCCTGAAAAGGCGGTCCATGGCAGCAAGAAACTCCTTCATCTGTTTAGGAGTCGCCGACGGACCCGGGTATAGCGGGTAGGCCACGGGACTCCCCGGCTCCAGAGCAACCGCAGGGGCGGAGCCCCTGTCCCTCTCGTCCGCTTCCGGGGAGCGACAGGGGGACGCTAGAGTGTGAACCCGCTTCTTCGACTTCTTTTTATGGCATCACTTACCGGAATCTGAAGGCGAAGACTTGGAGCCCGAGAAGCGACAGCTCCAGTCCCGCGAGCGGTCCCGTGAACGGCCCCTAGACCCGGAACGGTGGTTAGAGGAGTGCCGGGCCTCCAGCAACTTCCGTCGCTGCTCCCGCAAGGCCTTCGGGGCCATGGCTCGACAATCCCGGGAGTGGTGATCAGTCTCCAGGCAGTAGAGGCACACATCGTGGGGGTCTGCCACCGACAGTTACGGCGGCACGACTCACAAGACTTAAATCCGGGGATCCCTACGTGCACCAGGAGACAAGAAAAGGAGACACAAAGTCTCAAAAAAGTAGTCAAAAAATTACTGAGGTACGTGCTCAATCCGAATCTGCGCTTTCAGCACGGAAAAAGAAAGAACTGACGTCAGCGCGCATAGGTGGCGCCTAAGTAGTCTCGGTGACATCATCTCGACGCATGCGACGCCAGCGACGGACTGAGCCACACAACGCCACCTACTGACGCAGGAGTACTGCTGAGCAAAACTTTACGGATCCAATCTGACGCCTGTGGATATTCTAAGGTAAGGAATCTATCACTAACGTGTCTCTTTCAGATAAATGTCTTACACTACTCTGTGTTAGGCCTAAGGCCGCTCGCCCACACTACCACAAATAGAGCACTTTGGGTTTATATTGAGCCTGGTTCACTTCTGGGGAAATCTCTGGACTCTGTGCACGATATAACCACTTAGTAGTATACCATATAGAGTGCCAGAGTCCTACAACCTGCAATTGTGAGAATGCTTTACGTGGTTACTGCTGAATGATTTCAGTAGGTCAACATTCTCCATTAGTAAGGCATTGGCAGCTGCTTCTCAGAGGGGTATGATTAAGCAGCAATACCATTTTTTATATCATGACACCAAGGCAGCATATCAGTAGATTCATACAAGATACGTTTTTACCCTGAAAATACTTTTTTTATTGGGGTTACTGTACATCTGTTAGTGAATAGCAACACGATCAATGAATACTGGAAACAAGAATTTAATGAAATAAATTGTTTGGCACCACTCTGCTCCCTAGCCGTGTTGTTGGCTAGATAAAGACATTAACAATCTGAAATGTCATTTGTGGATTACAGCATTGGGCTGTGAATAATTTAAATGATTCTCAAGTTGACACTGTTGTGCTAATACAGATGATTTTTTTCCTAATAGTGATGGATATGAAGATTTGCTAAAAAAAATTGAATGACGATTTTTGTATAGAGTTTTGTACTACCTGGTATGAAATTCAGCCCCTCTCCAAGTGAATCTGGAACAGACAGAGTGCTTTGTAGTTGAGTGTTCAGAGAAAAAGATTACTTCTTCAGCATCTGTCAACAGGTTTTCTAGAGTGGTAGAGGAGCAGGCTTCAATCCACACTTTGTACCTGCTACTTGAGGACGAAGAGACACGCTCCACTCTAGAGAAACACTGCAAACCTTGCCAATACTGCCTTTTATAAACTCTGTGTCTGTGATGTACGCTCTATGAATACATGGTGAAAATGCCTTACAAAGGGTCAGATACAGGCAGAAATTTCTGTAACAAAAGGCATGTCACACAGTTACAAAGTCACGTAGTGACAAACACACACAGTTAATTGTGATCAGCAAGGGATTTCATAGGACAAAGAAATAAACAAATGCTACATAATAAGCATAAAACGGACTACAGCAGATATCCTTTCTTTAAGCAACAAAATTTAAGACTCTTTTCTCAGTATACGCAGGTATATCAGAAAGCTTAAATGTCATACTCTATATATTATAGAGTATTTTGAATAACATTGCCTCCCCATTTTTCGTAAAGTTATTCCTTCTAAAAATTATCCTTCAAAATGTAAATGAATGTATAGTCACAAAGCGCCTCACCTTAGACTAATTTATATTAGTCAATTTGTTTCTACATGACGGCAAAGAATTTTGCTTGAGACTTACATGATGAACTCATTAGGCTGGCAAACTGTTGTTGCAACTCCTCCAAGAACAATCCAAGGATTTAATACGGTCTGCCCACCCGTAACAGATGTTCCAGCCTCTTCTGCTGCATCTTTAAATCCCTGGATAATAAGTGGCATTACCTTGTCCCGCTCCTACAGAAGAAAGATGTAATAAAAAAATGGTAATGTCATATCTACATTTCAATTAAATTGATAGGAAATATAGTAGAATGCACCCTGGTGATATAACGTTTGCAGACTACAATATAGCATAGTATCAGTATTTATATGGAGATCATTACCCCTGTCAAGGAGCTGAAGTGATTTGAGGACAGGTAGCAAACTACTCCACTGTATTATCACAACATTAGCTGCATGACATGTTTAAGGAATTCGTTTTTTATTATTGTTCACTTTCTTATGTATTTGGTTACTTAAACTTCATGGATTATTATGGAATTTCTATTGTGCCATTTGAGATTTTATATATATAATGAGCAATAAAAATTAATTGTCAAACAATACAGAATAGGCAGCTATGATGAATATGTGATTGAAATGTACACTAATGCCCAATGTAGTAAACACAAAGAAATATGCACTGTCACTTTAACACTGCTACTAAAAAGAGAAAAAAAGTTGGTACAAAAGTAGTCAGGTGACTGACTCACGTGTCATGTGATCAAGGCACTCCGGTGCCGAAACGCGTAATGGCCGACAGGAAAGCAACTAAATAAAAGATTATACTATGCACTGAATTGGGTCTGTGCTCCATGTTCTTTTGGGAAAGGAATTTGCAAGAGGCCAGCTGGCAGTGGAGTTTTTGGGACATTGAAACCGTTTTTTTTCTTCTCCGGTTTTACACGGACCCCCTTTCAAGATTAAGAGCGGACCTTCGCAACAAAGAAGAAATCTTCTGGAAACGGACAACAAACGCTGCTTAAATTCAGGAGGATTACTGATGCAAAGAGCCCCCAATAGCGCAAGAAGTGCAGGAATCTTACAGAGTAAGTGGGACAACAGAACCTGAGTCAGAGGACCTGGGGAAGCTGTCGGGAGCTGAAGGTAGGATTGTATGCGCTGCGTCTAAGATTGGGTGAAAGGAGTGCTAAAGCTTAGTTGCGCGACCTGTGTAAAGCATAAAAAACACACTCTGGTTCCGGTAACAGCTAAGCAGAATACACCCTTATATTGAAGTTGCAACCATGTCTGCTGACACGTTAAGAGATCGCGAGGCAGCTGCGTTAGAGATGTTTGATGACATGACATCACCGCCAACAAACTACAAAGCCCAGAATGCACCAAGCGGAGCAAAAAATAGCACGCTCAGGGATAAATTTCGCACCTTGGAGAAATTAAGTAAGAACGAGCAAAGTAAATGGTGGGAGGGCAGGTCCCTTCAACGCTATTTAGATGTAAATCGTGTACCGAGGGGGATGCGCATATTAATTGCGCCAAGCTTTGAGACGCCCGACCCCATCATGTTAAAAGAATGGGCAGAAACAAATTTGGAGTCATCCAGAAAATAATGACAATGTTGGTGAAATATGCGGAAACAGACCGACAAAAATTGCAGACACAGATTGATTAATTAAATGAGGACATCAAGGCAATGGGAAAGTGTGAAGAGGAAAGCAAATTAAGGAAAGAAATGATATCCCGCCTAAAAAAAGAGGAGGATAAAATAAGAGAACGGAAGACCTACAAATACCACCGAGATAGGGCAGATTATGAATGTGGCCGAATCTTTACTTTCGCTAAAAAATATAAGAGTATGAAGATTTCCAAATTCAGTGGAGTGTCCAAAAACGCAAATAAGGGCAATCAAAGAAACAAACCAGGTGAATCACCAGCCTCAGATCTAAGTTCGGCAATAGAAAGTGAAACGGAAGATACAAGAGATGGAAGAGTTCCAACTGCAATATCACTAGTTGAAGAACTGGATTTTTTAGAGGGGAACAAAAACAATCCCTATGCCCAAAACGACAAATAATAAAACAACCAGTAAAAACAATACCCTCAAACGCCGACAAAGGCGAAGGAAGGGCAAGGAAAAGGAGAAACCACCAGGCGATATCAAACGCGACGGTGGAATCGGAAATAAACGGACAAGAAATGGTGCAACAGTCAGAAAGTACTACCATCACAGTAACAAATCTGTCAAATGAAAGCTTGAATACAGCCGAATTACAACTACTATCACTGGGTCTATCTTTTGCACCAGAGAGCTCCTTTGACTATGCCGCCACAAGAATGGATATCTACAGAGGCATAAGGAAACTAAAACTAAAAAAGTATCACCTGCTACGAGGCAATGCTGAACAAGGGGAATATGCTACACCGATAGGCTTATCACCATCGGTGGAAGCAACAACATGCTACAACTTCAATACCCAAGATAGGACACTACTAAAGGACTTGGAAACCCTTGCCACTATAGAACCACTGGATACAAGGGAAATCAATGAAAGCAATATAAGCAATGTGGCAGGCAATACAAAATTCAAACCTCAGTCCACCTTTGTCCCAATAATGCCAAGAGATGGGATAGATGTCTATCATGAACAACTAATCAAAGAACTGAAACAGCTAAACTATAGAACAAACAAATCAGAAAAGAGAAAGAAAAATAAACAAGAAATCAAATATCAACAACTGATGAGCAAATTATCCAGCAACAAAGAAATTGTAATATGCAATGCGGACAAAGGGGGTAATTTGGTAATCTGGAGTAAATCGGATTACATAATCGAAGCCCAAAAACAGCTCACAGACAAGGAGCGCTATTGTCGTTGTGATCAGATTGTATTAAAAACTACATTTGAAAAGTTTTATACAAAATTGCTGGCCTGGAAAGAAGTGGGACTTTTAAGTAAAGAGGAATATTTGTTTTTAAAGAACAATACACCAACTACACATGTACTTTATTTTATACCCAAACTACATAAAAATCCAGAGAAACCTCCAGGTCGCCCTATCATCTCGGCAATGAACAGTTTAACAGAACATGCCTCCCAGTATATAGATCATTTTTTGCAGGACTTTGTACAAGACTTGCACACTTTTCGAAGAAAAGAAGAGAGGCCATGCGGGGAGTGAGGACAGGTAACCGTTTATTTCAGGAGTCCGGTTAATGGCGAATGCATTTCGGCTTGAGAGCCTTCTTCAGCGCCTTCCTCCTAAACGAATCAGTCCCAAATGAGTTCCTCCTGTGAATAAGTGTCAGTAGGTACTGAGTTCCCTCCCCCTAATGTACTTTATTTTATACCCAAACTACATAAAAATCCAGAGAAACCTCCAGGTCGCCCTATCATCTCGGCAATGAACAGTTTAACAGAACATGCCTCCCAGTATATAGATCATTTTTTGCAGGACTTTGCCCAGAAACTGCCCTCATACCTGAAAGACATCAGTGACTTTTTGGCTAAAATAGATAATTTTGAGTGGCACAAAGACTATCTACTAATTACGATGAACATAACATCTTTATACACAAGTATCAGCCATAAAGATGGAATGAGGGCAACAGAATACTATCTTGGACAGAGACCTCACATACATAAACAACATAGTAAAATGATTTTAGATATGACTGATTTCTGTTTACATAATAACATTTTTCTTTTCCAGCATACATTATACCAACAAATACGTGGTGTTGCTATGGGGGCCAGTTTCTCCCCCAGTTACGCCCGTCTCCATATGGGGTGGTGGGAGGAGCTGGTCCTCCATAGAAAATTTGGGAACACCTTGAATCAACATGTCAAATGCTGGTGGCGGTATATTGATGATTTGTTTTTAATTTGGGATGAATCAGAAGCAAATGTTTTTATTCAAGAACTAAACCAGAATGACATTAACTTACAGTTTACCTCAGAAATTAGTGCACACCAGGCTATCTTTCTGGATGTGGAAATATATATATATCTAGATATATATATATATATATATATATATATATATATATATATATATATATGAAGACGACTATTTCCTCCCAATTCGAAGAAAATTGCACAGACTACTCACGATGCTTCAATGATTTTATTAACACGAAGTCAGCAGCTCCCTACCGACGCGTTTCGCCACTTAAGGCTTGGTCACGGTAAATGTGATCAGTTACAAGCTTCTATTTACATCTTAAATCATTAACACAAAGAAAGGACTTTTCGTGTTGGTTTACACAGACTAACTTATAGTCGCCATCTTGGAGTGTGTCTTAATGTCGTTTTTGCCACCAAAATATACACAAATTAAATTTGCAGCAGTTTAACAGTTTATACATATTTGCATTGCGTTTGCTTTATATCGCCCAAGTGGGCAAATCAATTTAATTGATACACTGATAAATTTATCAATAATTCCTAACACTTGGAATTTTATAACGCCTATTTGGGAATTTATAACAAAGTATACACACTATTAATAGTTGTGTTTCCACAAATCATACAGTCCAAAAGTTTATCGCCTGATCTGGCATAAATCATGCCCCAGTGGGCTCGTGTACCAAATCGCAATGCCTGAACTGATTCACTCCACAATTTACAAAAAGTCTTGCCCCAGTGGGCTGATCATGAGTGGCTCTCCTTGTCTCCAAAATAATGTTACGTTTGTCCTCCAGATCTTATTGCACGTTCCTGCATGAAAAAGATGTAATCATTTAAAATTATGTATTCAACATATGTACATTTTAAAAACTAGAGAGAGATATCAGGACCTTATTGCATTTTCATAGGTGGACTGCCATTTCTTCACTACAATTCATACCATTTGGGTGTAAGGTCTCAAAGTCAATGATATATTTAGACTCGAGAATTCTCAGCTGTCGCAGCCTATCACCTCCCCTTACATTTTCTTTGACTGCATCAAGTACCACAAATTTCAACAAATTATCATTTTGGTTGTGGTGTGTCTTGTAATGTCGGGCAACCGGGTAAAGTTCGTTGTTATTTCTAATTGCCCGTTTGTGTTCTAATATCCTAATTTTTGCCCTGTGTTTGGTGCTTCCGATGTAAAATTTCCCACAGGGACAAATTAAACAATACACACAATACTCGGTGTTACAGGCAAAGTTACCCATGATGGAAAAAGGCCTGGAGCTGTTGGGCATCTGGATTTTCTTACAGTTCGCACTTCCTTTACAAGCCTTGCACTTCATACAACACTCAAATCCTGCTTTATTCCTGGCTGCGGTTTTCTTTTTTGACGAAACCATATTTATACTTAGCTCGTCTTTCAGTGATCTTCCCTTGCGAAAAGTAATCTGGGGGTTCTCTGTTATGTGTTTGCTTAAGAATTTATCGGTAGTTAGAATTGGCCAGTTTTTTGTCAATATCTTCCTCACCTGATATGCTTGCCCAGAGTAGGTGGTAATGAACCTTACTGTCCCCTCCTCCTCACTCAAATTTCTTTGTTTGGGTACAAGTAATTCCGTTCTTGCCATGCTATCAACTCTGACTATTGCTTGATTGATGGTTTTTGCAGGGTAACCTCTCTCCTTAAACCGGTCTATCATCACTTGTTTTTCTTTCTCAAAGTTGAAGCTATCACTACTATTGCGTTTGGCTCTTAACAGCTCTCCAAAAGGTATACTTTGGATGAGACTGTAAGGATGAGCACTAGTCGCAAACAGCAAGCTGTTCCCCGCTGTATCTTTTCTGTGCAGGCTCGTGGACAGTTTGTTATTTCTGACCTCCACTATGGTGTCAAGAAAGATGACCTTCTCACTGCTTATGTGAGAAGTTAGTTTGATGTTCATCTCGTTGTCATTTAGACTGGCAATATATCTCCTGGCACTCACTTCATCTCCCCTCCAGATACAAAAGATATCATCTATAAAGCGAATCCAGAGTATCACTCTTTCCCCCTGGTCGCCTTGGCTACTGGACACCTGCTCCTCCCACCAGCCCATGAATAAATTCGCGTAGCTGGGGGCGAAGCAGGTGCCCATCGCCGTGCCCTGTATCTGCCTGTACAGTTGATCGTTTAAATAAAAAAAGTTGTTAGATAGACAAAATTGTGTCATTTTGATTAACATATCACTGTGTGGCTGGGCAGTAATTGATCTCGCTCTAAGGAAGTGTCTGACTGCCTGGATGCCAGTTTCATGTTTAATTGATGTGTATAAACTGGTCACATCCATAGTTATTATTAAATAGTCAGATTCCCAGGTTAGGTCATGAATTAGGTTTAAGAAGTGCATGGTATCTCTGAGGTAAGCAGGTAGGGACATTACAAAAGGTCTCAGGAAGTAATCTATATATTTAGATGTTACCTCCAATTGTGACCCCATGGATGACACAATAGGTCTCCCTGGTGGACATAGTGGGTTCTTGTGTAATTTTGGCAGTAGATATAAGACCGGTGTTTTCGGGTGTTTGCATTTCAGTCCTAGATATTCTCCCTTTTCCAAAATTCCCTGTTCATACCAGTTCAATAGCATGCCATCATATGTCACTTGAGAGTCATAATTCCTCCATAGAAGCTTTACAATAACATTGTGTGTCATCAAGTTGTGATCGACCTTCTCTCAGATATTCAGTCTTGCCCCACACCACAACATCCGATTCGATTGTAATCCGCAATTCGGATAAGGGAGGAAATGTTGTGGTGTGGGGCAAGACTGAATATCTGAGAGAAGGTCGATCACAACTTGATGACACACAATGTTATTGTAAAGCTTCTATGGAGGAATTATATGACTCTCAAGTGACATATGATGGCATGCTATTGAACTGGTATGAACAGGGAATTTTGGAAAAGGGAGAATATCTAGGACTGAAATGCAAACACCCGAAAACACCGGTCTTATATCTACTGCCAAAATTACACAAGAACCCACTATGTCCACCAGGGAGACCTATTGTGTCATCCATGGGGTCACAATTGGAGGTAACATCTAAATATATAGATTACTTCCTGAGACCTTTTGTAATGTCCCTACCTGCTTACCTCAGAGATACCATGCACTTCTTAAACCTAATTCATGACCTAACCTGGGAATCTGACTATTTATTAATAACTATGGATGTGACCAGTTTATACACATCAATTAAACATGAAACTGGCATCCAGGCAGTCAGACACTTCCTTAGAGCGAGATTAATTACTGCCCAGCCACACAGTGATATGTTAATCAAAATGACACAATTTTGTCTATCTAACAACTTTTTTTATTAAAACGATCAACTGTACAGGCAGATACAGGGCACGGCGATGGGCACCTGCTTCGCCCCCAGCTACGCGAATTTATTCATGGGCTGGTGGGAGGAGCAGGTGTCCAGTAGCCAAGGCGACCAGGGGGAAAGAGTGATACTCTGGATTCGCTTTATAGATGATATCTTTTGTATCTGGAGGGGAGATGAAGTGAGTGCCAGGAGATATATTGCCAGTCTAAATGACAACGAGATGAACATCAAACTAACTTCTCACATAAGCAGTGAGAAGGTCATCTTTCTTGACACCATAGTGGAGGTCAGAAATAACAAACTGTCCACGAGCCTGCACAGAAAAGATACAGCGGGGAACAGCTTGCTGTTTGCGACTAGTGCTCATCCTTACAGTCTCATCCAAAGTATACCTTTTGGAGAGCTGTTAAGAGCCAAACGCAATAGTAGTGATAGCTTCAACTTTGAGAAAGAAAAACAAGTGATGATAGACCGGTTTAAGGAGAGAGGTTACCCTGCAAAAACCATCAATCAAGCAATAGTCAGAGTTGATAGCATGGCAAGAACGGAATTACTTGTACCCAAACAAAGAAATTTGAGTGAGGAGGAGGGGACAGTAAGGTTCATTACCACCTACTCTGGGCAAGCATATCAGGTGAGGAAGATATTGACAAAACACTGGCCAATTCTAACTACCGATAAATTCTTAAGCAAACACATAACAGAGAACCCCCAGATTACTTTTCGCAAGGGAAGATCACTGAAAGACGAGCTAAGTATAAATATGGTTTCGTCAAAAAAGAAAACCACAGCCAGGAATAAAGCAGGATTTGAGTGTTGTATGAAGTGCAAGGCTTGTAAAGGAAGTGCGAACTGTAAGAAAATCCAGATGCCCAACAGCTCCAGGCCTTTTTCCATCATGGGTAACTTTGACTGTAACACCGAGTATTGTGTGTATTGTTTAATTTGTCCCTGTGGGAAATTTTACATCGGAAGCACCAAACACAGGGCAAAAATTAGGATATTAGAACACAAACGGGCAATTAGAAATAACAACGAACTTTACCCGGTTGCCCGACATTACAAGACACAACACAACCAAAATGATAATTTGTTGAAATTTGTGGTACTTGATGCAGTCAAAGAAAATGTAAGGGGAGGTGATAGGCTGCGACAGCTGAGAATTCTCGAGTCTAAATATATCATTGACTTTGAGACCTTACACCCAAATGGTATGAATTGTAGTGAAGAAATGGCAGTCCACCTATGAAAATGCAATAAGGTCCTGATATCTCTCTCTAGTTTTTAAAATGTACATATGTTGAATACATAATTTTAAATGATTACATCTTTTTCATGCAGGAACGTGCAATAAGATCTGGAGGACAAACGTAACATTATTTTGGAGACAAGGAGAGCCACTCATGATCAGCCCACTGGGGCAAGACTTTTTGTAAATTGTGGAGTGAATCAGTTCAGGCATTGCGATTTGGTACACGAGCCCACTGGGGCATGATTTATGCCAGATCAGGCGATAAACTTTTGGACTGTATGATTTGTGGAAACACAACTATTAATAGTGTGTATACTTTGTTATAAATGCCCAAATAGGCATTATAAAATTCCAAGTGTTAGGAATTATTGATAAATTTATCAGTGTATCAATTAAATTGATTTGCCCACTTGGGCGATATAAAGCAAACGCAATGCAAATATGTATAAACTGTTAAACTGCTGCAAATTTAATTTGTGTATATTTTGGTGGCAAAAACGACATTAAGACACACTCCAAGATGGCGACTATAAGTTAGTCTGTGTAAACCAACACGAAAAGTCCTTTCTTTGTGTTAATGATTTAAGATGTAAATAGAAGCTTGTAACTGATCACATTTACCGTGACCAAGCCTTAAGTGGCGAAACGCGTCGGTAGGGAGCTGCTGACTTCGTGTTAATAAAATCATTGAAGCATCGTGAGTAGTCTGTGCAATTTTCTTCGAATTGGGAGGAAATAGTCGTCTTCATAAATAGGGTGGCCGGCACCCGCACAGACTCGCCGTAATCAGAGACTGGGAACAGCCGGGAATGGTTGTCGTACATATATATATATATATATATATATATATATATATGAAATCCACTATTGCTGGTAGAAGGGGTCAGCTGTCACGGGCGGACCTGCATGAAGCTACCAGCCAGCCACATTAAATTCTTCAGAAAAACTCCACCAATTATGGAAAGATGCAGGACACTCGTAGTTCAGTGGTATAAGATTTATTCTGCAGATGAAAAAGTAACGACGCGTTTCGCCAATACGGCTTGATCACGCTCGTCTGCAAGTAAACACAGCCATTTTTTTATACATCCAACACCCTAGTGCATAGTTACCAACTTGGAAAATAAGCAGCCATTTTGGAATGGTAAAATGTTGATGGAAAACATATGCTAACCCATCCGGTTCGCACTTCCTGACATTGATATATTTCAAAAACATGTAACTTGAATTATGTACATATTAAATACAAAAATATATTAGTTGCTGTCAAAAGAGTTACGTATGATCAAATCACATAATTTGAACTCCCACAATGTTATCGACATATCAGAATCTAATAAATGCATAATTATATCATCATTACACATGTACTCCCAGATATATTCCTCGGGAGAAAATAACTAACCAGCGTGAGTGATAGTATTTCATTCGCTGCTCAATAATCTTCCGCGCCATTGGTTAGACGTTGTCCTAGCTACACGCTGTCAACAGTCGTAATGATCGACTATGTGAGAAAAAGTGCATATAACGCTGCCCCAGTGGGCCGTAAACCTCCCAAGTGTTCAAAGTCACGTGAAATCATATAAACCCCAGTGGGTAATGCATTTGAAAAATAATATTGCATTAATAGATTCTTCCAATAGAGTCCAATATCTTCTGCTAGCCCAAGTTGTGTGAAATCTAAAAACAATACAAAGATTGTGTTAAAATCAAGAAGACTACGGATACATTCTTACAATAGATTAACTCTAATCTCAATGTGCACATATATTCATTCATATAAATGTACGGCCAGTTCTTCACTCATATTAAATCCTTTAGGAGTAAGACACTCGAAATCCACAATATATTTTGATTCTAGTTTCCTAAGTGACAACTCACGATTGCCTCCTCGGATCCCCAAATCAACATTGTCAATAACCACTAACTGCACCAATTTCTCATCCTGCATGTGTTCTGAGAAGAAATGTCGCGCTATAGGGTATTGTCTGTTGTTGTTACGTATTGCGCGAAGGTGCTCCAGTACTCTCTTTTTGGCCTCATGTTTGGTACTTCCCACATACCATTTATTGCATGGGCAAATGAGCACGTATACACTATAGGGTGTGTTGCATGTTAGATGTTTGCGTATTGTGAAGGTCTTACTAGTAGTGGGCACAAGAAGAGTCTGGCAATCATGACTAAATTTACATGCTTTACAGCGTCTGCAGCATTTAAAGCCAACATCCTGATTAGTTGTACTTGCTGATGTAACATAATTCCTACTTAGTTCATCTCTTAATGATCTGCCTTTCCGGAAGGTTATTTGTGGGTTGTCACTCAAATATTTCTTGAGATGTATGTCAGTATGCAAAACATGCCAATGTTTCTCAAATATTTTACGCACCTCACGTGCTTGACCTGAAAAAGTAGTGATAAATCTTACTTGGTTTACATCATCCGATGTAACTCTCGGAATTAATAATTCGTCTCTGGTTTTCAATGCTACTCTTTCCTTGGCAGTGTTGATCATATTAGGACTATACCCCCTATTCTGGAATCTCAGACACATTTTCTTCTCTTCATCACGAAACGCACCCTCGGTACTGCAATTCCGTTTGGCGCGGAGTAACTCGCCATACGGAATACTGTAAACCAAGCTGCGGGGATGGCAACTGTTCGCATTTAAGATGCTGTTACCAGCAGTTTTTTTGCGAAACAGCTTGGTGACCAGCTGTTTGTTCTCAACCTCAACAAGAACATCGAGAAACTCAAGCTTTACATCACTGATATGTTCAGTAAATGTAAGATTCAAATTGTTGACATTTAGTTTCTGTATAAAAAGCTTCACAGATGTCTCATCACCGTTCCAAATAAAGAAAATGTCATCTATGTACCGCAGCCACAGGGCCACGTTGTCAAAGTCTGCCATCTCACTGACAACCTGCTCCTCCCACCAGCCCATGAATAAATTCGCATAGCTGGGGGCGAAGCAGGTTCCCATGGCTGTGCCCTGTGACTGACGGTACAAGATGTTGTCAAAGAAAAAAAAATTGTTTCTAAGACAAAAGTCAATCATAGATATGATCATTTTCGAGTGTTGCAAGTACGTACTTGCAACACTCGAAAATGATCATATCTATGATTGACTTTTGTCTTAGAAACAATTTTTTTTTCTTTGACAACATCTTGTACCGTCAGTCACAGGGCACAGCCATGGGAACCTGCTTCGCCCCCAGCTATGCGAATTTATTCATGGGCTGGTGGGAGGAGCAGGTTGTCAGTGAGATGGCAGACTTTGACAACGTGGCCCTGTGGCTGCGGTACATAGATGACATTTTCTTTATTTGGAACGGTGATGAGACATCTGTGAAGCTTTTTATACAGAAACTAAATGTCAACAATTTGAATCTTACATTTACTGAACATATCAGTGATGTAAAGCTTGAGTTTCTCGATGTTCTTGTTGAGGTTGAGAACAAACAGCTGGTCACCAAGCTGTTTCGCAAAAAAACTGCTGGTAACAGCATCTTAAATGCGAACAGTTGCCATCCCCGCAGCTTGGTTTACAGTATTCCGTATGGCGAGTTACTCCGCGCCAAACGGAATTGCAGTACCGAGGGTGCGTTTCGTGATGAAGAGAAGAAAATGTGTCTGAGATTCCAGAATAGGGGGTATAGTCCTAATATGATCAACACTGCCAAGGAAAGAGTAGCATTGAAAACCAGAGACGAATTATTAATTCCGAGAGTTACATCGGATGATGTAAACCAAGTAAGATTTATCACTACTTTTTCAGGTCAAGCACGTGAGGTGCGTAAAATATTTGAGAAACATTGGCATGTTTTGCATACTGACATACATCTCAAGAAATATTTGAGTGACAACCCACAAATAACCTTCCGGAAAGGCAGATCATTAAGAGATGAACTAAGTAGGAATTATGTTACATCAGCAAGTACAACTAATCAGGATGTTGGCTTTAAATGCTGCAGACGCTGTAAAGCATGTAAATTTAGTCATGATTGCCAGACTCTTCTTGTGCCCACTACTAGTAAGACCTTCACAATACGCAAACATCTAACATGCAACACACCCTATAGTGTATACGTGCTCATTTGCCCATGCAATAAATGGTATGTGGGAAGTACCAAACATGAGGCCAAAAAGAGAGTACTGGAGCACCTTCGCGCAATACGTAACAACAACAGACAATACCCTATAGCGCGACATTTCTTCTCAGAACACATGCAGGATGAGAAATTGGTGCAGTTAGTGGTTATTGACAATGTTGATTTGGGGATCCGAGGAGGCAATCGTGAGTTGTCACTTAGGAAACTAGAATCAAAATATATTGTGGATTTCGAGTGTCTTACTCCTAAAGGATTTAATATGAGTGAAGAACTGGCCGTACATTTATATGAATGAATATATGTGCACATTGAGATTAGAGTTAATCTATTGTAAGAATGTATCCGTAGTCTTCTTGATTTTAACACAATCTTTGTATTGTTTTTAGATTTCACACAACTTGGGCTAGCAGAAGATATTGGACTCTATTGGAAGAATCTATTAATGCAATATTATTTTTCAAATGCATTACCCACTGGGGTTTATATGATTTCACGTGACTTTGAACACTTGGGAGGTTTACGGCCCACTGGGGCAGCGTTATATGCACTTTTTCTCACATAGTCGATCATTACGACTGTTGACAGCGTGTAGCTAGGACAACGTCTAACCAATGGCGCGGAAGATTATTGAGCAGCGAATGAAATACTATCACTCACGCTGGTTAGTTATTTTCTCCCGAGGAATATATCTGGGAGTACATGTGTAATGATGATATAATTATGCATTTATTAGATTCTGATATGTCGATAACATTGTGGGAGTTCAAATTATGTGATTTGATCATACGTAACTCTTTTGACAGCAACTAATATATTTTTGTATTTAATATGTACATAATTCAAGTTACATGTTTTTGAAATATATCAATGTCAGGAAGTGCGAACCGGATGGGTTAGCATATGTTTTCCATCAACATTTTACCATTCCAAAATGGCTGCTTATTTTCCAAGTTGGTAACTATGCACTAGGGTGTTGGATGTATAAAAAAATGGCTGTGTTTACTTGCAGACGAGCGTGATCAAGCCGTATTGGCGAAACGCGTCGTTACTTTTTCATCTGCAGAATAAATCTTATACCACTGAACTACGAGTGTCCTGCATCTTTCCATAATTGGTGGAGTTTTTCTGAAGAATATATATATATATATATATATATATATATATATATATATATTTTTCCACAATTATCCAAGTTAGACGCGCACTCAGAGGTAAAGTGGTACACAGTGTCGCTTTATTGCTGTAACGCGTTTCGGAAGCCTCAACTCCCTTGCTCACACAGTTGAGGCTTCCGAAACGCGTTACAGCAATAAAGCGACACTGTGTACCACTTTACCTCTGAGTGCGTGTCTAACTTGGATAATTGTGGAAAAGTGATTGACTGGCGGGGCTCTGCCAGCCGTAAACGCGCCACCAGACTGTGGGAGGTTCCGCCGTGAAAGAGCCGTGGAAAGTAATATATATATATATATATATATATATATATATATATATATATATATATATATATATATATATATATATATATATATATATATATATATATATATATATATATATATATATATATATATATCCTACTGGCGGTCGCCAGTAGGTATATATAGTTAGGATTTTTTCTCTATGGGATTTTTGAAAATTCTATGTCGAATAACTTTGGCGTTTGAGGACGGAATTGGCTGAAATTTTCAGGAAAATGGCACATTTTGTTTCTGAGCAGCCCCTGAAAATTTGGGGGGTTTTCGTCAAGGGGGGGCCGAGAAAAAAGCGGGGTCCCAAAACGCGTTTTTCCCATGCAATTTTCCATAGGGCGGTTGGCCTCACTTTTAGCTCGAACGGCTGAATGGATTTCCACGAAACTTGGCAAAATTGTAGGGACTGGTAGCCCGATGTGCCTTTGCTAGGTCTCAATATATGTGTTCCAGTGGATTTTGAGAAATTAACGTTCAAAAAAATATATATATCTGTAAGCGCGCTCCGGGCAGCGCCCCGGTTCGCGTACCTGACGCGTAACGTTACTTCGCGAAGCGAAGCTGATTGGCTCTCTGGTGTCTGTCAACATTCTAAACAGTCCGGAGCGGCCGCCATCTTGTCTCTCGGTAGGATCGAGAGACAAGATGCGGTGAAAAACGAAGGGGGAAATGAAGGAAAGGGGGCAAGGTAGACCCCTCCTGACCCCCTAGGATTGATGAGGGGGATATTAAAGTGCCCCGCGGGGCAAAAAACAATTTTTTGCGATTTTTCGCCATAGAGGCGCGTCCCGGTACGCGAACCGGGCAGCTAACTGGCAGCGTAATGGGAGTCCGCCATCTTGTGTTTTTGGAGCCTCCGGTTCGCGTACCGGGTAGCGTCCCGGTAAGCGTAACAAGAGAAACAGTAAAAAAAAAAAATTAATGGAATAGATTATCAAGAAAACTTTGAAAAATTGTAGGGACTGTTTGTTTGATGTGCCTTTGCAAGGCCTCAAGATATGTGCACGTGTGGATTTTGTCTAATTAAGGTTAAAAAAAAAATATATATCTGTAAGCGTGCTCCGGCGCGCTTACGTTACCGGTTTTGTTTGCGCTGCAGAGCCGATACGTCAGTTATGCGACGCGTCATGAGGCGCCTCACGTGGCTACGTGATACGTCACGTAATAAAGAATATATTTTACAGATATAGATATTAGCTTTTAAAAAACCATTGAAATTCACTGAAAAAACCATAGGTTATAGACCATATATAGTTAGGAATTAGCATTTACAAAACCTTGAAAATTCACTGAAAAAACCATAGGTTATAGACCATATATAGTTAGGAATTAGCATTTACAAAACCTTATTTTACTCACACAAAACCATTGAAATTCCATATATAGTTAGTTGCACTAACTATATATCGCGCACCCGCAATCCACTGCTGATGATGTCACATATTACATCATTCATGACATGGTCAGTGACATCACTGATGACATCTCAAATGACATCACTGATGACATCACTGATGACATCTCAAATGACATCACTGATGACATCACTGATAACAACATCCAGTGACTGTATGTTTCTGTAAAGTTAAAATATGTCTTACATATTGAAGAATGAGTGGATTTATAAGTGTCTGGATGAAGGATTTAGTAGGTGCATGACTGACTGTATGAGTGAGTGATTAAATGTGTCTCACTGAGTGCATGGGTTAGTGACTAAACTGTCTTAATTTGTGCATCATTATATCTTTTGTTCTGTAAACTGCTGCATGTGTTGATCAGTAGCTATATGAGTAACTATATGGGTTATTGATTGGTTGCCCATGTATTTGTATGGGAGACTGAGTGTGTGTGTGTGGGTGTCTGGGAGGTGTATGACTGTGCATAGATGTGTGAGCAGTTGATTCACTAGATGTATGGGTTCAAAAGTGCATGTGGAAACAGCTGTATGGGCGGTTGACTGTGTGCATGAGTGTATTGGTGAGTGAATGGATATCTCAGTGCTACATGTCAAAGTAAGTACATATGTAAAACACAGTACATGTGAGAGTTGACATATATAAATAACTGTGCATAAGAGCCAGTGAATGTGTGAGTGGCTGTATGGGTCATTGTGAACTTGTATCCGGGATTGTATAAGAGAGTAAATATGTGTTAGTATGTGTTTGAATAAGTAAGGTGTGTCTAACTGTATAGTTGAGAAAATGGAGGTGTGATTGATTCTTTGCATGACTGACTAGGTGTGTGTGTAACTTCATGGATGAGTGACAGTCTGTGAGTGTCTGTTTACACTGAGTGTATCTAAGGTTATATTAGAGTCTGAAGAAGTTCATCGTATTATCACATGAATGATGTCATCAGTGATGTGATCAGTAATGTCAAATGAGATGTCATCAGTGATGTCATCAGTGATGTCATCTGAGATGTCATCAGTGATGTCATCAGTGATGTCATTTGAGATGTCATCAGTGATGTCACTGACCATGTCATGAATGATGTAATATGTGACATCATCAGAAGTGGATTGCGGGTGCGCGATATATAGTTAGTGCAACTAACTATATATGGAATTTCAATGGTTTTGTGTGAGTAAAATAAGGTTTTGTAAATGCGAATTCCTAACTATATATGGTCTATAACCTATGGTTTTTTCAGTGAATATATATATATATATATATATATATATATAGATATATATATATATATATATATATATATATATACATATATATTGCGGTAGGATTGAAACTAAAATGCACAGAAAACCTACTGCAGTCAATTCAGTACTACACGCTAGCAGCCATCATCCAAAACACCTGGTACAGAGCATCCCCTATAGGGAAATGCTACGTATAAAACGTATTTGTAGTACTAAAAATGAACTGAAGAAATCTCAACTGGAAAGTAAACTAAGGTTTTTAGAACAGGGTTACACGGCAAAATGTATAGATGCTGCAATACGGAAGAGTAACTCGGTAGACAGAAGTATGCTTTTATGTTATGTTATGTTATGTTATGTTAAGGTGAGCTTATAAAGCGCTCTGTCACCGTGGGTTTCCTGGCGCTGATCTAGTGCTGGGGGCGGGCAGGGAGGGGTTAGCCAGATTGTGGGAAGAGCCATGTTTTCAAAGATCTGCGAAATTGGAAAAGCGAGTTGGAAAATTTAAGTGAGGATGGGAGAGAATTCCAGAATTTAGGGGCCAAATGTGTGAATCTCCGACCTCCGATTCTGCAGAGCTTGAAAGAAGGGACAACCAGGAGGCGAAGATAAGAAGATCTGAGGTTGCGTGAGGGACAATAGGGACTGATAAGAGATTTCAAGAAGGCAGGGCAAGGACCAGTTAGAGATTTGAAGGTAAGGCAGCCGATCTTAAAGGCTACCCTCGAAATGACAGGGAGCCAATGTAAGTTGGTAAGAAGAGGTTTAGCAGATTGCCATTTCGGGATCCCGAAGGCCAGACTCCCCTTACCGGAAATAGAATCACGTGTTGGGAAGGATAGTGCTGCAAAGCAGATCAAAAAATTAGACCTACCCACCAGTGAGTTCAGAATGATAGTTGGGTATAGCAAACAAAATAAGGAAATCAGCCATATAATCCAGAGAAACTTGTCATTGGTTAAGAATGACCAGGTTTTGGGCGATAACCTACCATGCAGACCCTCAATTACAAATAGAAGGGCACCTAACATGAGAGATAGACTGGTGGTAAATAACTCAATTGAACAGCCAAAAATTAACTGGCTTAACCAAATAAAAGGACTCTATAGATGTAAAATCTGTAAAGCCTGTCAAAATGGAGTAAATACCACCAGTTTTAGAACTGCTTTCGGTAAAGAGGATAAAAAGATTAACAAAGCCCTGTCATTCAAAACCGGTTATGTAGTGTATATTCTGGAGTGCCCCTGTGAGCTTAGGTACGTGGGAAGCACCAAGCTGAAGAGAATTTTACAACACATAAGAACAATCAAAAACCGAGACTCAACTTACCCTGTTGCCCGCCATTTTAACGAGTTCCATCAAGGAGACCCAAAACTTCTGAAATACTATCTAATAGACAGTATACCTTCCAATAAAAGAGGAGGAAATAGGAAAGACAAACTCCGTAAAATGGAAACCAGGTATATTTTAGAATTGGATTCCAGACACCCCAATGGTTTGAATATCACGGAAGACCTATATACCTGTGTATAAGAGGGAATATGGGTCTACCCCACGTTATCAATTACTGTAAGGCAATTTAATTCCTAAAATGAAAATAATTACCAAGGGATGGGCTAAGTAAAGAAAAGAGAAATTATTTTGAATACCTTTAGAAAAGACCTCACAATCAAATCAATGGACTAATAACCAAGATAAAAGTTTTTATCTTGGAGGTTCAAATTTTAAATATGTTCTTTTAAAAACACTGATGAAAACTCACTTTTAGCATTTTTCTTTCACTATAACACAAATATATTACTGTCGATAGAAGCTTCTTTCGACAGATGTGGATCACTACAACAAACGGGAGGCGATTAAAAAACACTAAAACAACATGGCTGGGGAACATATGTGACCCCAAAAATACAATACAGACCATAGGTCTACATTGACTATATACAACCATAGTCAAATTAGACAGGGGTTCTAACATGATTCGAATGTACTGCGTTTTTTGCACAAAGTTTTAAATGTTCTTATATATATATATATATATATATATATATTACCTACTGGCGGTCGCCAGTAGGTATATATAGTTAGGATTTTTTCTCTATGGGATTTTTGAAAATTCTATGTCTAATAACTTTGGCGTTTGTGGACGGAATTGGCTGAAATTTTCAGGAAAATGGAACATTTTGTTTCTGAGCAGCCCCTGAAAATTTGGGGGGGGGTTCGTCAAGGGGGGGCCGAGAAAAAAGGGGGGTCCCAAAACGTGTTTTTAACATTGAGTTTTCCATAGGGCGGTTGGCCTCACTTTTAGCCCGAACGGCTGAATGGATTTGCACGAAACTTGGCAAAATTGTAGGGACTGGTAGCCCGATGTGCCTTTGCTAGGTCTCAATATATGTGCTCCAGTGGATTTTGAGAAATTAACGTTCAAAAAAAGATATATATCTGTAACAGCGGACCGGGCAGCGCTCCAGTTCGCGTACTTTTCGCGCAACGGAGCTTTGCGAAGCTGATTGGTTCTCCGGCGTCTGTCAACATTCCAAACAGTCCGTAGCGGCCGCCATCTTGTCTCTCGGTAGGATTGAGAGACAAGAGGAGGCCAAAGCGAAGGGGGAAATGACCATAAGGGGGCATAGTAGATCCTTCCTGACCTCTTAGGTTTGATGTACCATTTTGTCAAGTTTGGTGTAATTCCGTTCAGCCATTCAGGCTGTAGACGTATGTAAATGTCCTATGGAAAATTGCATGGGGAAAACACATTTGAAAGTGTTGAAATTTAGAACCAATTAAAATGTTACTTTGGTTTTGTATTTGTGTGTGATGAAAGTTAATTGGTTATGTATATATGTCAAATGAGAGGAAACCACAGCCATTTTGTGATACTACTGTCTGAGGTACATTTGTGAGGAATTTTTGGTGGTGAATTTCTGGTGTTTGATTTACACAGTACTAACACTTCTCCTACTTTTAAAAAGGTGAGTTGTTAATTTGTAAGGGGAACTATGTTGTACACTTGAAGATAATTTGAAAAATGTTTACTGTTATTTATTTGCAGTCCTTCTGTTATACTAAATACTTGATAAAGTTAGTTTTATATTATGTATTACTAAAAACGATAAATGAAAGTGATTATTTTTTTCTGCAATTTACAGCAAGCAATTTCAAAATAAAATGGCTCACAATGAAGAGACCGTGGCAATTTCTTTTGAATTGTCCACTACATTGATTGAAATTGAGAGCACCAATAATGAAATATTGTCACAAGGAGGACATGACTTGTATGATTCCATTAGATTGATTGAAATGGACAGCACCAAGAATGAAATATTGTCACAAGGAGATGACTTGAATGATTCCACTACATTGATTGAAATTGAGAGCACCAATAATGAAATATTGTCACAAGGAGGAGATGACTTGTATGATTCCATTAGATTGATTGAAATGGACAGCACCAATAATGAAATATTGTCACAAGGAGGAGATGACTTGAATGATTCCACTACATTGATTGAAATTGAGAGCACCAATAATGAAATATTGTCACGAGGAGATGACTTGAATGATTCCACTACATTGATTGAAATTGACAGCACCAATAATGAAATATTGTCACAAGGAGGAGATGACTTGAATGATTTTTTTGATCAATCTCTTGATGGTGAATTTATCGAGTGTTTGGAGACCATAGAGTTACAAGAATCATCATTGGAGACTTTTAATGAGGACATTGCTGATGAGGACATGTTACTAGTTCTTTCAAATTTAGAAAATTCTGAAGAATAAATTTATATTTAGAAATCAAAAATTGTTTGAGACATTATTCATTTTTATTTTTAATTTATGAGGTTGTAGCGAAGTGATTGTAGTATAAAATGAGACTTATAGTATAGAGTGCAACATTTTTATGTTGCATGGTAAGTTTACTCATATTTACTTCCCTTCTGCCACTATATTATCTCCAATGTGTATTTGACATCTCTTCTTCATCTCCGGCCTCCTTTCTCTCACTGTGTGTCTCCGATGCATCTTATCGCTGCTATTTTGTGTAATTACAGAAGAGAGTAAAATAAAATAGTTCGGAACGTGAAAAGGGGGCAAAGTAGAGTACTCCTCACCCCCTAGGCCTTTTTAGGCGGTCCCAAAAGGATCAGTTTCTGCTTTCCTGAGAGATTATGGTATGAGTTCCATATACCACAATAACTTGCATTACAACATGCAAGATATCTATCTCCTATTACCAACTTTTGGAGATATTCGCGCTAAGCGCGAATATCTCCAAAAAGTAACACCTGCCCTGAGCAGTCCTTAGCCATGTTATCCAATGGGAGGTGGATAACATGGCTAAGAGCATTAGCTCGGTAATGCATGAATATCGCTGAGTTTTTAGCGATATTCATGCATTGCGGCCGTTTATTATCGCATTTGCGATAAACCTTGATAATAGCAAGGTTTATCTTCGATAATTTCTGACGATGCTTAGTGGTAAAAAATTGGTTGGTAAGCATCGTTAGCGATAAATATCGCTTAACTTTGGTAATATGCCCCAACGTCTGTTAACGTTCGATTCGAAGGAAATGAGGAAGTGTTGAAAAACATTGTCTGCGCCATCTTGCCTTTTTTGAAATGCCACACTTTTGTCGTGCACGGCAGCCATTTTAGATGTCTTGACCAGACCCACTCTCTGCACGCTGTCGATTCGTAGCATGGCTCCTCACCCACGCAAGCATCTTCCCTAGGCACTGGCCACCACCGCTCTCTGTCTTATGCATGGGCAATAAACCTCCCCCCATCTGCGCTGCTCTTCCCTGAGAATCACACTCTGTGCCCGCCCGACACCTCCCTTTCGCCCTATTCACTACCGCACCCTCTGACACTCCTCTTTCTCTGTGTCCGATTGTCCAGGCTATCAGCTAGCCCTGCAGATGTAGTTTATGGCCCCAGCTGTAAAGAATCACCCCTCTTCAAAGGAGTTATAGTAGATCAAGGCCCACACCCGATGAGATCCGTCACACCACACGTGTTCCTACTATCTGAAAACCATCCTGTATTGTGATTGGGGAGGGGACCGAGCCTGAAGCGGAAGATTCCAGGAATGACTCTTTGTACATCAAAGTTTTTACAATTATGTGTCACATTAAAAATATATAGCACTCCAACAAAGTAGTAGGAATATAAAACTTTAATAACATATAAATATATACAAGAAAACAAAAACAGTAAAAACATTTAAACAACGAAGAGACCGTGGCAATTTCTTTTGAATTATCCAATAGATTTATTGAAATTGACAGCACCAATAATGAAATATTCTTGTCAGTAGCGGTCTGTTGTGCGAATAGTTCCAAGGCAGCAGAACGCGCTGAAATCTAGATGGCACGAAAGTGATGTCTAGTAAGTTGCCGCCCAGCAAAAAACGGCGTGGGGCGCCGCGGGGGTGAGTGAGTCCAGTAGGCACCACAGCTATTCTTACCGGCATTGCAGAATTACTGCTGGGGACAATGCCTGTGCTGTAGCAGGGTCACAGCAGAAACAAAAAGGATTCTGTTGAAGATGTTGTTGGTTTTCAATTTGAAAACAGTTCTGGTGTCAACTGCTATGCTAATGTAGTGGTTAATGTTTTGTTTTCTCTAGAAAATGTAAAAGAGGGGGAGGCAGTCCAAAGTTCCGTTAAAAGGGCAAAGGAAAGGATCGGTGGTTTGAACTATCAGTCAAAAAGGGGAGGGGGTGCAATAATTTTTCCTACCGGGTCACACTGTGCTTTCACCGGAAGTGAGGTCTGCAGGATTCTAGTAATTCAAAGTGAGGCTGGCGCCAGCATGGGAGCGCCGACGTCCCGCGGATACAGTTTCGTCACTCCACGGGCGATCATGGCAGTCATTCCCCATCGGGGGTCGGAGACTCCCGCGGCTCCTCTAGAATCTTCAAGGTCGTGGAGGACTACGGTGGTGGAGTCAACCAGTGACCGGGCCATTTCTTTATGCTGGGCCCGCTCTTGCCAGGTCGACCGCCATTTTGAGAGTTCGGCAGCTACCGGCGATCGAGGGGTCACATGAGCGGACGGGCTCCACCCTGCCGGGCGAGACGTTGCAGCATGGCCACAGTGGAAGAACCCTTTTCCGGGCGCCTGGAGCGCTGAGGGTGCAGCTGGGAAGCCTCCACCTGGGGAGGCGGGAGAGGCCTGTTCGCACCGTCTCTCCCTCCCAGTGCACCCCACGGCGTCTCGCTTGAGATTTGTTATGGCCGGACCAGGCGATGAGGACGAGGGGGGGGGGGTCGGAGGCATGTGCAAGACATCCCCCCCCAGTGTTGTCGCAGCCATTATAAAAGAAAGAAGTGTCCCGTCCGTCTTCGGGCCGGGCTTCCGGTGGATGTCGGCCGGACGCCCCTGGCTCTGGCCCCATGAACGGGTTTCTTGGTTTATCGGCTGCAGCCGGATCCCGTCGGCCTCGGCCCCCCGACCGTTGGTGGCCGGACCGGAAGAGCATGTGGCGGGACTACCTGCAACTCTCAAGGGCCACCGCGGCCGGACTGGGAGAGAGAGGGGAGGGTCGAGGAGACATTCCCCCCCCCTGCAACTGTTCAGCGTTGTAAAGGCAATCCCCTGGCCGGGTCCCGCTGGCCTCGGCCTCTCCTCCGGCTACACCCTACGTTAGGATCTCCTGGCTGAGGCGTGGCAGCAGGACCTGCCTTATATGGGCTGCTCCCGGCTGGGCGTAGCCGGAACCCTGCCCCACCTTGGAAGTTTCCAGAGTGGGGGCGGATGTTCTACTGACTTGCATTTTCCCTAGTCTATCGATTTTTTTGGCGTGGCAGGCGGTGGGACAGCGAGGGGTGATTTGGTTTCTCTTACTGTTTTTCTGGTCTCTCACCACTGGCATATTTTAACGTTTTCTTGTTTCTAGGACATTAATAGGTTTTATCATTACGTTATGTTATCGTTTCTTTGTTCGTTGTTTAAAAAAAGTTCATGTTCATCAGTGGCCTACTGATTTTCGTTTTCCTATTTTTTTCTTTCCAGGTTGTTTCATGGTAAAGTTTCTGTTAACAGGATACAGTGATCACTTCGTTATTATTGCATATGTCCTTTTCACTAGGGGTGCTCTCTGGTCGGGCCAGATGACGTATCTCTAGTAAATGGTCCGGGTGAAAAAGGTGCATCAATCAGTGGGGAGTAGATAGGCATGACAGATTACAACGGGGGAGAAAGGTCCGCATTACGTACCCTTCCACTACTTGCAAAGATTTTCCTACGTTTATTTGCAAACAGGGAATACCTCCAAAAAGAACTAATTCCCAAACAGTCAATGTTCGGACAATCAATCAATCAATGAGGAATGAAATAGGTACGACGTGTTAAAGGCTTGCGTTACCTACCCTTCACTATCTGCAAAGGGAGAGAGAATATTCCTATTCTTCCTCGTTTGCAGGTAGAGAAGATCCTTAAGAGAATTAACTTCGAACAATTCAATGCTCGATTGAAACAATCAACAAGGGGTACTGTGAACACAAATGAACGCCGCTTATGTACATACGCATTGCTATTTTCAACAGGTTGTTCCTAATGTTTCTATTTTAGCGAGGTCAAAAAGAGATCCCATTAGTGGCCTACTGATTTTGCTCGATTCCTTTTGTTTTTTTACACGATTTTTCGCTATCTGCAAAGACTAAACAGAGTATTGCGACTCTGTGCTTGTTTGTAAATAGAGAATGAACCAAAGAGAACAATCAATCAAATGGAGAGAGAAGCAGGCACGACGGATTACAAAGGGGGCAAAGGGCTGCGTTAACTACCCTTCACTATCTGCAAAGAGAGAGTACTCCTAATAGAAATGAGGGGTGGGGGGCAGCATTCAAAGCAGATCAGTGTGCATAAACACGAAAATGTTTTTACTTACCACGTACTTGACATTCGACAGCTTATGATATTTGCTATTAAAAAACCATTGAAATTCACTGAAAAAACCATAGGTTATAGACCATATATAGTTAGGAATTAGCATTTACAAAACCTTGAAAATTCACTGAAAAAACCATAGGTTATACACCATATATAGTTAGGAATTAGCATTTAAAAAACCTTATTTTACTCACACAAAACCATTGAAATTCCATATATAGTTAGTTGCACTAACTATATATCGCGCACCCGCAATCCACTGCTGATCATGTCACATATTACATCATTCATGACATGGTCAGTGACATCACTGATGACATCACTGATGACATCTCAAATGACATCACTGATGAGATCACTGATGAGATCACTGATGACATCATCCAGTGACTGTGTGTTTCTGTAAAGTTTAAATATGTTTTACATATTGAAGAATGAGTAGATGTATAAGTGTCTGGACGAAGGATTTAGTAGGTGCATGACTGAATGTATGAGTGAGTGATTAAATGTGTCTCACTGAGTGCATGGATTAGTGACTAAACTGTCTTAATTTGTGCATCATTATGTCTGTTGTTCTGTAAACTGCTGCATGTGTTGATCAGTAGCTATATGATTAACTATATGGGTTATTGATTGATTGTCCAAGTATTTGTATAGGAGACTGAGTGTGTGTGTGGCTGGCTGGGAGGTGTGTGACTCTGTGCAGATCAATGTGTACTTGTATCAATGATTGTATAAGAAAGTAAGTATGTGTTAGTATATGTTTGAAAATGTAAGGTGCTCTATGTTTAACTGTATAGACAAGAAAATGGAAGTGTGATTGATTCTTTACAGGACTGACTAGGTGTGTGAGTAACTCCATGGATGAGTGGCAGAGTGTAAGTGTCTGTATAGGTGTATGAGTGCATATGATAGTGTTGTAAAGATGAGTGATTGTATGTATGAATGATTGTATGGGTGAATGAGTGAATGTGTGTGTAGACGTAGGAATCAGTGAGTACGTATGTAGTAACTAGTATTGGTGTGTCAATGGTTTCAAAAATTATACTCTGTATTTAACACTGGGTGAAACAGAGGTTATATTAAAACGTGAGGAGATGCATTGTATTGTCACTTGAATGATATCATCAGTGATGTGGTCATTGATGTCAAATGAGATGTCATCAGTGATCTCATCAGTGATGTCATTTGAGATGTCATCAGTGATGTCATCAGTGATGTCACTGACCATGTCATGAATGATGTAATATGTGACATGATCAGCAGTGGATTGCGGGTGCGCGATATATAGTTAGTGCAACTAACTATATATGGAATTTCAATGGTTTTGTGTGAGTAAAATAAGGTTTTTTAAATGCTAATTCCTAACTATATATGGTGTATAACCTATGGTTTTTTCAGTGAATATATATATATATATATATATATATATATATATATATATATATATATATATATAATGTATTTGGATCTATTTATAGGAATATATTTATAAATTTCATATTTATTCTATTTATATATTTTGTTTAGTATGTATGCAGTATACTTGAATTTGCATTATTTTGCACAATTAATCAAAGTTTGCACATGTACATAGGCCAACAAGAATATTTGTAATGGAATGTATAACACTGTGTGACTACTCATACAGATATGGTATTTATACCGCAATTTTGAATTGCCCTAATGAGCAATAAAAATGAATTGTCAGTCAAACATTACAGAATAGGCAGCTATGATGAATATGTGATTGAAATGTACGCTAATGCCCAATGTAGTAAACACAAAGAAATATGCACTGTCACTTTAACACAGCTACTAAAAAGAGAAAAAAAGTTGGTACAAAAGGTACTCCGGTGCCGAAACGCGTAATGGCCGACAGGAAAGCAACTAAATAAAGGATTATACTATGCACTGAATTAGGTCTGTGCTCCATGTTATCTCGGGAAAGGAATTTGCAAGAGGCCGGCTGGCAGTGGAGTTTTTGGGAATATATATATATACACTATTAAGAGATCATCAATGTATCTCAGCCATTTCGCTATTTTGTTTACATGATGATCATTGCATGCTTTTGGATATGATTGATCTATGTCTCACCCAAAACATCTTTCTGTTCGGTGAAGAAATTTATCAGCAAGTGAAAGGATGCGCAATGGGCTTCTCTTTCAGCCCAGCCTACGCATGTCTCACCATGGGGTGGTGGGAACAACAAGTGGCGTGGCATCCGGACAATGATCATCATGTAAACAAAATAGCGAAATGGCTGAGATACATTGATGATCTCTTAATAGTGTGGGATGGATCAGCACAGGAATTTGAAACCTATTTTAAAATCTTGAACTCGACAGATACAAATCTAAGATTTACATACAATATAAGTCGGGACAAGGTAACATTCCTAGATACTGTAATCTACATACAGAACAACAAAGTAGAGACCACGCTATACAGAAAAGAAACATCCACGAATGCAACACTCCACGCGGAAAGTTTTCACAAGGTCTCGGTGAAGGATAACATACCGTATGGTGAATTTTTGAGACTACGCCGCATCTGTTCTCAAGAAAAAGAATGGACAACCAACAGTTGCGACAGGGCAAAAAGATTCCAACAACGCGGATACAAACCAGGAGTCATTGCAAAATGCTGGGCGAGAGCAAATGATAAGAAAAGAGAAGAGATCCTCCAACCAAAATCAAAAAAGCAAGAAGAAACGCAACCTGAAAAACAACAGGTGAGACTCATAATGGATCACTCAAGGGAAGCAAAACAGATTATGAACATCTTGAGAAAGAATTGGAAAATTCTACACTTAGATGAGAGTGTTGGCAAAATAATGGGAAAACATCCTGAAATAACGTTTAGACGGGCGACCAGCCTAAGAGACAAATTGGTGCATAGTCACCACCAAAATCTGGACCAAAAGAAAAAAGGCATTCAGTGGATGAAAAGCAAAGGCTTTATAAAATGTCAACAGTGTAAAGTATGCCAGATTGCCATAAACAAAAAAGAAGTAACTTTACCCAACAAGAAATCTTGGACAATCAAACAACTAATAAACTGCAAAACGGAATATGTTGTATACGTGATAGAATGCACTTGTGCCTTGAAATACATCGGCAGCACTAAGAAAGAATTGAAATTGAGAATCTTGGAACACGTAAGAGCGACGGTAAATAAAGATAGAGGGAATGCCGTCGCTAAACATATGAAGATTGCACATAATGGGGGCTGGAAACTTCTGAAATTTTACGCCCTTGAAACAATTGTGCCGCATGAGAGAGGAGGGGACAGAGAGCGTAAACTAAGATGCAGGGAATCACGTCAAATTTGGAATTTTCGGACTTTACATCCTGATGGTCTTAGCCAGAGTGAAGAACTTTATGTACATTTGTAAATATGATGAAAAAGAAAAATGAAAAAAGAACAATGCACGAAATTGGTGGAACAGTCATATAGGGAATATGAGAAATCTAAATACAATATAAAATTCAAAACTTTTTTCTTCTGTATTGTCATAGTACAAAAAATGATTATGGGTCACAGTTGTACACACATAAATAGAGATACATAGACATCCAATCCTCTTGTATAAAATGAATACAGTTTAAGGGGTGCGAATTGATGGGTCCCAAGTGCTCAAGCCCACTAGAGGGCACTATCTGCGACTAACATTCACTAAATAGAATGTGCCCACTGGAGGGCTTTCATCCCATAGTTACTCAGGCTTATTAATGATAACCGGAGACTCGCCCACTGGAGGGCTTTCATCCCATAGTTACTCAGGCTTATTAATGATAACCGGAGACTCGCCGTGATGGGTAATGAACAATAATGGCTTGTGATCATTATAAAACGATATAGTTTGCAGTCACAAGGGAGCATGTTGAGGACCCCATAACACCATTATGGTTATTGAAATATTGTGGATACAACATATACACAAAAACTGTTAAAATGTATTATGCTTGAGATAATATTATATGTGTACAAAAGAATGGTGAAATTTAAAAACTACAAGTCCCATAACTCTTAGCGAATTTGACAGGAAGTCATAATGCAATCACGTGACTTTGGTAACCACTCCTTAAAGGAAGTTAGTGGGAAATGTAAATATCTACCGTGAACAAGCCGGCAGTGGGCGGCGAAACGTGTTGGTATTTTTTATGCTGAGAACTATGGATCAATAAACATATTGGAAACGGAGTTCCTACAAGTGCGTTTTCATTCCTGAAGAGGAGGTGTGGATAATATATATATATATGTGTGTGTGATACAAAAACTAGCAAGCACATTGAGTTAAATTGGATGCTCACCAGGCATAAGGAAGTATACTCAGTCATGCTGTTTGTCAATACAATTGTATATAATTTGCAATTAGATATATACTGACATTACTGAATTGCCATTCAGTTAGAATTATATGGTTTTTCTAGGCTGTCAAGTCTTCGTGTACACTATCATGCAGCATATTGTGACGAGATTAAAGGTTCACAGTCAAGCACCTTCAGTGACTTTTAAAGGGAGACTGAATAATATTGATAGAATCTACTAACTAAAATACAAATTATTTAGACTAGCAGTTAAAATCAGCAATGATTAATGTAAAATTCAAAGCTAAATGACATGCATTTAAAAATTGCAAACTCCTTTGTAGCTAGGCCTTTTCCTCCCCTGTGCTAAGCCTTTTTTTAGCTATTTGGGGTAGTTCGCACTTAGGCCTGTGTAACGTTTTGTCCACTTAAGGTATCCGCATCAAATTTGCGTCCTTTCCTTTCAACATCTTGAGGATTCTAAAGGTCCCCCGGATTTGTGGATTCCCCTGGAGGGGACCACGATAGTGGCCAAAATAAAGCAAATTTTTGTTTTTTTGGGAAAACGTGGGGGGAAAGTGCAGCAGAAGAAAGCATCTGTTTTTTCCCCACAAACGATTTTAACAAAGTGTTTGTAATGCTAAAATCACCATCTTTTCAGCTTTCATGAAAAGGCAGCCTTTTGTCAGATAACTAAAATGTTCTATTTTGTGTTTTCAACCTTCTTCCAGTTAGTGGTAGAAATGGGTGTGAAAGCAATAATGGATCCCAGAAAACTGTACATTTCTGAAAATTAGACAAACCTGAATTCAACAAAGGGTCATTGTGTAGATCCTTCAAGATTTTTCTATACGAAATAACAATTGAAATAAAATAAATAATGAAATCGAGTTGGAAAAAACTGCCATTTGTGCCAACATTTACACAGGTAACTTCTTCTAAGTATGGCAGATTTTTTAAAGCGATATACCATTACGTCCGATGGACCCTTCTGTTTGCGGGGATATATAAGACTTGCAGGTTTACCAAGAACCCGAGGTACCCAGAGCCAATAACAGAGCTGCATCTTGCAATGTTTTTTCATTGTGTACTGAGTATATAGCAATTCATTTGGTAAAATATAAAGAGTGAAAAATAGGTACCAGGGAAACATTTATATTTCCAAAATAGGAATATAGAGTTTAGAAGCTGTGGTTATTTGCACATCTCCGAAATTGTGGGTACTCATACAAGCATGTGAATTAGAGGACATTTTTAAAAATTACTACTTTTTTTACACACGGTCTTACATTTGGAAGATAGAAATGTAAAGAAAGTCAATCGGTAATAACACTTGTTCTACTATTCTGAGTTCCCATAAGTCTTCCGATAAAAATTATACCTCACTTGTGTTGGTATGCCTAGTGCCTGCGACAGGAAACGAGTACATCACATTTTTCCAGTGAAAACTGACCCTTTTTTTGCATTGTGCCTAGCTGTGAATTTTGGACCCAAGCTCAGCCGGCAACTTGGGCACAAAAAGAAGTTTGGAACTTTTTCAAATCTTTTGATCCAGAGCTTCTAGAAGACTGACAGCGAAAAGTAGCTAACCTGAAGTTCATAGCGTTGGATCAAATGTCAGGTTTGTACCATGTGGAGAAGAGGTTTTCTTCTGAAACAAGGCAAATTCCCTTTTCAGATTAGGACTTGGAAACGTTTTCAAATTACCCTACTTCCAGGTCATAGAGGGGTCACTTTATTTCGTGTATCTGGTGCGCACTACATCACAGTTGGTATTAAATTGTGCCTAGGTTCGGGTACTTCACCACCATTGGCTACCATGGACACTATGCGCATTTTGGCGCTATTTTCACTTAATCCTTTAAAAAAATCATATCCATCGTTCTCCTAATTGGATCTTTTGTTGTTTTGGCATCCTATTGCTTCTTAAATTTTTTTCTATTTTTCAGATTGGGACTTAGAATCTTTATTACATTTTACTATTGCCAGATCCTAGCCGGGCCAATCTACTTGTACTTGACATGGCTCCTTTCGCACTTGGCCTCAAATCTGGTCTAGGTTCCAGTCTACCACAACCCTTTACCACAGTTGAAGTTTGTGATTCTAGTCGCTATTTTCTTTAAAATCTTTAAACTAAATTCATATCTGCGGTACTCACTATTGGATTTTTGATATTTTGGTGTCACTGTGTTCATTACATTTACTGTATTATAAATTGATGTGGGATTTTTTTGTTTTGTTTTCAACTTTTGAATTGTTTTGGTAATTCTAAATTATTTACAAAATGTCTTCAAGTTAAGCCTGTATGCTCTGTCCCATAGCTACCAGAGGCTGAGCTCAGGTTTAAATTATTGAAACTTTTGACAAGTTAGTGCCTTTAGAACTTGTGGCAGACCGCCCTCCACCAGATTCAATGTTACACTTTCTCCTAGACGTTATATAGCGTTATTTGAGTTAGTTGGTTTTACACATTACAGCTAGAATCCTCTAAAAAAAAAATCGTTCTAGCCTTCCTAGCTCAGCTGAATTAGGCCGCAGGTGTGCTCTCTATATATTTAAGCTCGCCATGTGCCCAACAGTCTATTTTGGAGTGTGATCCTTGTTTTTAATATGTGGTATTTTGTTGAGATTTACAATAGAGTTTAAAGGATTCTGGATATTGCTATGTATTGTTTCCTTTATCAACAAAACGTGCCAATTCATAAATAGACCCTGAGCTCTGAAACTCCTTCTGCAAAATAGGTACTGTACAAATAGTCGGAAACATAACGTAATGCTCATAGACTTCAGCCAGACTTGACATTTAAAATGGCAAGAATGTTTGCCATTCAAATACCCACTGACGAACAAAATATTTACAGTAGAAACAAATACATATAATTGTTCAAACATAAGCAGACGTTATCACAAAACAAAGAAAACAACAGCTTGTTATAAGTCCAGTACGGAAGCAATCAAAAACCAACAAGCTTTAAGGAATAGCCTTTAATCTTACCCGATCTGTGAGCTTATTACTAATTCCAAGAAGCATCAGCATATTATCACACTCTGTAACTCCCATGGCATAAAGGTCACTTAGCACGTTTGCACAAGCTATACGCCCCTGAGAATAAACACAGGAGTAAATATAAATGTAATGGATAACACGTTTTCATAGCCAAAATTATATTTCAGAACTGAACAACAAAAGGGCAATGAATAGTCTGCAACCTTTTTACAAATAAGAGCACCAGAGAGAACTGACAGCAATATAACTTGCAATGGTCCTAATGAAGTACACAAATACTTCTTAATGATTAGAAAGGTAGTAGGCTATTCGGTCTAAGATCAATACAATTTCAGGAAAAGCAATAGCATCATTCACAGTGATGCATTGTCAAAAACGTAAAGAAAAGCAGCATTAAGATTGTAGAAGACAGGACTTTGTGTACTGTTTGCATTCTAAAGTTAATCTTATGACCCCAACAAAATCCCAAATTACACACAACAGGAGGTTAATAGACCAGAACAATGGAACGACATTATTTACTTAAAGACACACACACACACACCAATGGACAGGCCATCTCCATAATTTTCTACTTTAGGTAAGATAACTTCGCCAATAAAAAGCACTGCAATGTATGCCCTATGAGACCTTCAATGTGTAAGGCATCTCTTCTTGCAATGAATACTGCATGTGTAATTTTAATCAATACCATGTCCTGACCAATTAGAGGCAGGGATACTTATTGAATGAATTTCTTATGGATATGTGATGTGTTACTACAGAAAGTATATATTAATTAGACCAACTGAAGGACTATGCATCTCTTGGTGTGATCCCCCATGTTATGCTCAATGGATTTCCTGGCACTTCACACTGGGAAACTGCTAACCATTTTCAATTGGGGGCGGAGCTAGCCGGCAACCGAGATGGCCGTCTGAGTCCAGAGCTCCTCCGCCCTGAACCACGATCCTTGAATAATCCTGCACATTTGGAACTGTACCTGCGCTCTTTTGATCCCTGAGGGTAGCACCATCATCGCGGCCCCACTGACGGCGGAAAGACCGACCTCTCTGACCAGAGGACGAATATCCAAGACCCGGTGTGGCGCTGAGGGGCGGGCCTAAGAGACCGCGGCCTCGATTGCGGTCCCGGCCGACCCGGAGGCGGCGCTCCCCGGTGCTGAGAACTACGCGACCACGCGCTGGGAGGCGGGCCACGTTCCACACAACCCACGGCGCGCAGAGGGGTGCGCTCATCGCGAGGGGGGGATCTCCCCGCTTCCCCCGCCTCAGACTCGCACTCGCCAGTTCCTTGAGTCGGAACAGGAGGGCGGAACATCTACGGCCTGCGAGGTGTGGGAGCGCTTTGGTGCGACTGGCCCCGGCGGGGCGGACCGCGCTGCCGCAAGGCTGCTGGGCTGCTGTCTGGAGATCCGTGATCGCGGCGGCGCCTGCTCCTGCCTCGATTTTACTTGCGGTGGCTGGGCGACCTACCTGGCGAGGACAGGTGCCGTTCCCCCACTACGGCCACCTCCCCGTGGCCTGCACCGGTGAGTCTCCTCTGGTGGGGCTACTTCGAGGGAACTGGTGCACCTGTGCCCCGAGACATCTGCGGGCGGCCTTCTCTGGAGACAGGCTGGGCCCTCTTCACGATCCGAGCCCCACAGACCGGATATAACGGGTGGTGTCTGGCGCTCTATAGACTTTGAGTGTCTTTGCCTGGTGCCCCAGGAGCTGAGACTGGCCGCTTGCCTCGCTGGCGCCACCGCTTGAGGTACGACAGACAGACCGCGTTGGGTTGGCGGTCGCCCCAGATTATTCTTCCGCACTGCCTCCCCCTCATACTGCGGCCATTACGCCTTTCTTGGCCTAGAAGCGACGGGTTCAGCGTGCTTCTTGCCCGTGGTCCCGCGCCGGGGGCCCGTTGCACCTCCTCTCTGCGCCATGGGGCGCTCTGATCGGTCACAACCGAAACTCTCCTTTGCGAGACAGAACCCTAAGACGGCGGATGGCGCTGGAAGTGGCGGCGCGACTGGTGGGGACCTGCCGGAGGAGGCGCAGCAACAGGACCTTAAGGAAATACTCCTGGCCATGGAGAAGAATCTTCAGGGAGGCATGACGGCTATCGGTACTAAACTGGACGCCCTGACTTACCGCATAGATCGCATGGCGGAACGATTGGATAAACATGCGGAACGACTGGATATGTCCGAACGCCGAATTACTGAGGTGGAGGAGGCGCACACCACGTTGGAGACTGACAATAGACAGATTGGCAGGGCTATGCAGACGCTCCTGGATAAAACAGAGGATTTAGAAGCCCGGTCTCGCCGCTGTAACCTGCGCATCACGGGCCTTCCGGAAAGCCCCTCTACGGGCAACATGGAGTTGTTTATGGAGGCCCTTTTAAAGAAATTGCTGGGGGAAGATGTATTCTCCCATATGTTCGTGGTGGAAAGGGCGCATCGATCCTTGGGCCCACGCCCCAAGCCGGGTGCGCCACCGCGACCCATTATAGCCAAACCTTTAAACTATCGAGATCGAGATGTTGCGCTTAAGCTGGCTAGAGAGAAGCAGCCATTGCAGTATGAGGGATCCACTTTATCCATCTACCCTGACTTCACGGCTCGTGTACAGGAGGCCCGGAAACAGTTTGCCCCTATGAAACGTCAACTGCGAGAGATGGGCACGGATTATGCGATGCTGTATCCGGCGCTGCTGCGAGTCATTAGACAGGGGAAGCCCCAGAATTTTACTGACCCTAAGGTGCTTCAAAAGGCCCTGAAAGACTGGCAATGTGAAAAACGCCAACCACGACAAGATGGTGCGGCGCTGAATGAGGGCTCTATGGAAGACCAGGACTGAATGGGACATTTTCTGAGATAGTTGCTGCCCGACTGGGTCCCCTCAGGTTTAATTAATGTTTTCTATACTCTTTACTGACGGGGGTTCTGACTGTCCAGAGAGGACTTGCTGCCCTGGAGGCGGTTGGCCCACTTGCTTGCTTCTCAGGTACTGCCAGCCTTTATTTCCTCGGAACTTGAGTTAACTTGCACTCCGATTTCTTGTGTGGTTGCATCCAGTGGAGAACTGTATATACTTGGGGCTGCCATTGTATTTGTTGATCTATTATTGCCAATTTGATATATTCTACCTTATGCCTTTGTTTGCTGCCTGGCTATGGCCACACTATTGCCCCCTTTGGGCGGGGCGATTCTTTCTGATGTACTACCTCTTGGCTACTTCTATTTTTTGTTCCCAAATGTGCTTGTTGTGGCAATGACGCCACGTTTGTTTTTATCAGGGTTCTGGGGTGGAGGGGGGACGGGGGAGGGCAATTATTGCACTGTTGCTGGATCTCCAAGGTACAAGCTAGATCGGCTACCTCTGCCCTCGTGTGATTACCACTGTTCCTATGGTCGTTGGGGGGGGTGGAGGCCGGGGTGGTTGCTTTGTGGGTGGCAAGGGGGTTTGCGACTGTTGTGGTGCTGAGGTTTGCTAGGGGAGGGGAGAAATGCGTGTTGGGGTGGATGGATGAGTGCGGCCTAGTTAAGGAAGGGCAAGCGTGGGTGGTGGGTTGGGAAGGTTTGGTTTTCGAGACTTTTTTGTTGTCTTGCGGTGCGAGACAGATGTTTCTTGAGGCATGTGATCTGGTGGGGAGGAACGACAGCGGCAGGTACCTACTCTTCCAGGTTACTGCACTGCATGAAATCAACACGAATTTCCTTTCTTTTCCATGGCGGGGGACGTGACAGATGGGGTGGAGGCTCCTGACACAATGCGACTCCTTACATGGAATGTGAGGGGCCTGAATGATCATCGCAAGGTCCGTAGGGTTCTTCAATATTTGGCGAAGCACAGGGTAGACATTGCAATTTTGCAGGAAACGCACTTAGCACCACACAGTCCCATCCTTGCATACAGAGGGCTCTGTGATAATATCCATGCTGCTGGTTTTACTTCCCATGCTCGAGGGGTTCTCACTTGGTTCAATCCTAGATCCTCCCTTTCTTGGACACCGGTGGCCGCTGATAGTGAGGGTCGATACACGATCACGATCTGCTCTGGTAAAGGTCTTGAGATGTGCATAGTGAACACATATGGCCCCAATTATGATCTCCCTAGCTTTTATACTTCACTGGCCCAGAGGGTCTCTGCGTTTGAGGACAGGGTTGTCCTTTGGGGAGGGGATTTTAGCCTCACTCTACAACCGGCGCTGGACAGATCGGTGGGTCCACCCCAGACGCCCTCGGCCTCTGCCCGTACACTAGATGCACATTTGACTCACCTTGACCTGGTTGATGGCTGGCGCCATAGATACCCGATGCAGGGAGGGTTTACACACTACTCGGCCCCCCACAATATCCATACGAGGATTGATTATTGGTTTGCGTCCTCGGCCTATCTGCAGAGTGTGCGATCCTGAAAGGTGCTTCCGCGGACCTATTCGGACCACTCGCCCATATTACTCACCTCCACAGTGCCAGCGCGACGGAATCTGCCTTTTTCTTGGCGATTCCCCCCCTCATTTAAAAAAAAAAAAGAAAATAAATAAATAAAATTAAAAAAAAAACATTTTCAATTGATGTATTCTGATCTTTCAACAGGCTGAGTAAAGCATAGCAACAAAGCGCAAAAGATGCACCATGGTTTAAAATACAAATCTTACACGTGGGCTGCGGTGCAAACTGGTGTCAACCACCTAATTGACTTAGTAGGAAGGCTGCAGGCCTTCTTCTGCAACCTGCATGACTGTAGCTCACTTGCAGATGTACCGGAAAAAAGTAAATCCACCATCCACATGTTGAAAAGCCTACATGCTACTTTCACTAAGGCACCATTAAAGAATGCACAATGAAGCACATAGCAAAGATGGCTTTATAAACAGTTAATTTCTACCTGAGCTACGTCAGCTCTGGAACGGAGCGTGCGAAGATGTCAAATACATTTCCTACTGTGACTATAACTAAACTTCCGTGGTTCAGAGCTGAGCTAGTTTAAAGGTGAAAAACCGCTTTTGGGTCCTTTTGAAGAACAAATGGGCCTAACGCGATGGAGGACTATGACAGCAAGTTGGGGAGAGAGAGGTCAGTCTTAAAGTTCTATCTATATTCTAAACCAAGAGAATGGATTCGACCTAGATCTGTGACTGGGGGGGGGGGGGGGGGGGTGTTTGAAACATTTCAGCGCTCCGTTCATTATCTCCGTGTGTTTGTTTTGTAAAGGATTTAACCAGTTAATTAGCTAAACTTTCTGCCATCTGATCACATGAAATGTCAGGCAAAATGTATCTTATGCCCTCTACCACTACCTACCTGCCTGACAACCAGAATCAGAGAGGAAAGAATTACTTTTTAACGTGAAACGGGAGAACAAGCTGGTAATGCGGCACAAAATGGAAGGAATGCTAGCTAACTTCAATGTCAAGTAAAGGAAATCTGTGTTTTGATGTAAACGTCTATATTATGTGCAGGCTCTTCTGCAAGCCGCGCTGGGCTGTGTACCGACGCCGTAATAACTCCAGGCACGGAACTGAGGACGAACCCGCAGGCGTGTTTCAAATCAGAGTGCCTTCTACCTCCTTGGTGCCCGAAGGTGCACCAAGGGGAGGTATGGACCGAAAAAGGATAAAAATATGCCTGCATATGGGTCATAGTCACCCCGCTCCAGGATAAGCAGGGACGTTCGGGATAGACTCCTGTGCTACATCCTCGGTAAGGAACGGGAGGAATCAGCAACCATATCAGGATGTTGTGAGACCGAAGTCCTCCATGACCTCGAACCCTTCTGATGGGATTTTCACAATTTGCGAGAGCAACGCCCACAGGAACGGCACCTTGTACAGTGCCGTGCAGGAACCTCAGAGCTGGAAGGAAACCGATGTTGCCTGGACTCAAGATCAGGACAGTCACGACCGCAGCGACTTCATTCGCCTTTCCCGCAAGGCCCTAGACTTCAGCCTCTTTGAGGGGTTGCACTCATCGGAGTCGTGGTGCTCTTCTAGGCACCATATGCAGATGAGATGAGGATCAGTAGACAACATCTGTCAAGTACAGGTCTTGCATGACTTAAAACCCAAATGCATAGGCACACTGTTCTCTGGCGCAAGAAGGCATTGAAGTAGGTCAAACGCAAGAGGCCTGAGGAACCGCTTCCTCGGATCCACGCTGCAGTGCAGAAAAGATGAAACGGACGTCTGCGCACCGGAGGGGACTTCTATGGCTCCAATGACGTCATATCCAGAGACAACGTCCTCACGGAGCCATGCAACGCCATCCCCTGGCGCTCAGAAGTACTGCTGAAAAATGTCTGGATACAGACTGGCGCGTGGGGAGAATTCAAAAGTTAAGTAATCTGCCGCTTGATGTCTGTATCAGATATACTTTGTTAACCCCACTGATGAATTTTTGTATCTGGATCTCTCCCAGTTCTCCATTTCTCATTTGCAACATATAAAAGAGGCAGTTGGACAACTGTTACAGCTGCACAAATTTGACCATATCGGTCATACTTAATTAGTGCCGGTGGTTGCAGTCTTTTTTGGGGACTGGGATATATTTTCCAAATCGGACTTTCACCCAGAGCAAGAAGTACGGCATGAAGAACCACCAGGGTTGTTCGTGCAAGTTAAAAGCGGAAATAAAATGACACTGCTTATATAGTTTCCATTTCTTGCAAGGGCTCAAATTAGGAAAAGTGATAAGCCAAGCATAAAAATAATTCAATTCACAGGCATTTTTTAGAAAGGGTAGCATCTGGATAATCTCATTAGCACAAAGAGATAAGTGAGCACTTCTTTCTGATTCCATAACGGAGTGTCCTAGCTTTCAAAATGCACTCAATTAAAAAAATTTCATAAACAAAAGTCATACTGTGTGTGACATTCAATAATGTAAAAGCTTTAATCAGTGACAACGAAAATGCATATACATTTTTTTTGTAAAATTAATGCAAAACAGTGTGTATGCTCATAAACTACAGGGAAATAAACATTTGCAGACCAGAACTAAAGTTCTTAAATCTTTCACATTACTCATGCAAAGGAAACTCGACTCACCATCATATAAGGATCATCTACAATTGGGTATATATAATCTGTGGTCTGGACCAAGGAAAGGCCACCATGACGTAAAGGAATAACACATGTGTCCATCCCAATTCCTGTTGCAACAAGAATCATCAATTAAAACAACCCATCTGGAATTTTTGCAAATATTTTTAAGTGTACATGATTGGTATTGCTTAAAATTCAATTATCAATCAGAACAAGCGCTGTCAGTTTTGCATAAATCCACTCAGAAAATAAGCCAAAGCTGACGCTACAACAGTGCATTCAAGCAAAGCTCATAAGATTTTAACTTTATAAGACTTCCTCAGGCGGGCACCACAGAAGACCATTTCTGCTTATAAAAATAAACACATTCAAGTGGAAGGGTCTTCCAGCGAAAATAGGAACCACTGACAACCACCGGGAATGACTATGATATTTGGGACGGGTGCATGCAGTTGTAGTCATTTTTTAACCCACCCCCTTTCTGTTTTAAGGATTTTTAGGATGTGGGAGGGTAAGTATTGGTTCACTTAAATTTGTGGGTGTTTCAGGGTGAGCAAGGTCCGGAGAAAGGGTTAGAACACACTTTCCATTTCGGGTTGCTTAAGTCAGGTGCATAGAAACACAAACCTTAGGCACTCATGAAAAGGAAAATGCTACTTACCCAGTATACATCGCGTCCTTTAAGTCAATTCAAAAGGATTATTTCTTTATTTGAATCAAAATCAGAATACCACAGCCAATGATGAGAAGCATTGAAAAGAATCCACTGAATAAACTGGAGAACAGTGAATAAAAAAAAGGAAGGAATCATTCTTATAACAGTGAACATGCTAGCCACAACACTTTTGAAAAAGTGCATTATGCCAGTGGTATTGGAGGTGCTGGAAAGTGTGTGCATAGAGTATACAAAACAGGTAGGATACTAGGTCTGCAAATGTTTTTGAATCTCTGAAGCACAGCGGGATGTTTTAAGTCAAATATTTCTGCCACTGAGTTCAAAGGAGCCCATTTTGTGACAGAATGGCAACTAGTTTATTCAGTTTCTCAAAAAACGTTTTTATCAGTATCTATTGGAGCCCATGGAAAGTTTTCAAACACACTTCGCGGATGGGGATAAAAGGGTATTCCATTACATTTCACTGTCTCCAA
The DNA here is from genome assembly GCF_964261635.1 of Lissotriton helveticus. Lineage (NCBI taxonomy): Eukaryota > Metazoa > Chordata > Amphibia > Caudata > Salamandridae > Lissotriton > Lissotriton helveticus. Next base: position 684,439,214 of record NC_136057.1, on the reverse strand, counting down.
TTGTGTTTACAAATATGTCTGGACAAGGGCCATTTAACAACAACTTTCATTAGTTAACATAAAGTAGGAGCCATTGTTCAGAAGTGTGTGCTGGGTTGGGATGAATGAAACAGTTGCACACTTTGTTTAAAGTCAAGGAATCGCACAGGAGGGAGTGGGGCCTCGAGTGTTTGAGCAGCCAGTTGTGCTTATGAATATCCAGAGTTAGGCAAGAGAATTCAAACAGTAACTCCCACACATGGTTGAGGAAAGAACTATGGGTTTTTTCATACCACCCCCAAGGCTTGAATTTTTGGTGTTCATGACAGCGTAAAATTGTAGTAGTCATCAAGTGGTCAGCTGATTTTCTGCTACAGAAAATAGACCTATACTTAAATGGGAATAGTGGCTTCTTTTTTTAGCCACTCTCTTTTGAATTTATGTCAAATTTGAGGTTCAAAACAGTGCACTGAGAAGCTGGCATGGTACTTTTCCAGACCATAATGTCTGTAATGTCCAATTCTGCTGTGCAGTCACTCGCAAATGAACCGGTCTGTGTTGAAGAAGACTTAAATTCTTCTCTTTCAGAAGATCAAGGGCTGGGGGCGTGGCTTGAGCCGCCACAAGAGACCGTCTGGTTAGCGGAACGGCTTATCCAGCTTCTTTACTCCATGGTTTGAAGGATATTGGAGCGCCGGCGCGGGGGCACAGGTAGCTGTTCTTTTTTCCATTTTTTCTGAAGCCATTTGCCTGTTTTCCCCTGCGTCGCGCGTCCCTCACGGGCGTCCATTCCGGTCGCCATCCAAGCTGCGGCGAGAGACGCTGGCTGTTCCCAGCGTTGTATGGCAGTTATTTCCCTGGTCTTTTTTTTTTTTTTTACTTATTGCCATGCCATGTCTTAAGTATTTATATGTGACTCAATTGTGAACAATTGGCGATATTGGATGAACATGCAACGATCTTTTCATTGTGGATCACCAACAGTTTGTTTCTATTAGTCTTTCTGGTATTGTAGGGCGCTGGAGTGGAAAAGGATCATTAAACAATATTCACAGCACCTCTCTTATGAGTTTATAAAAATAGTAGGATTCTCCTGTTAACGAACTGGATTTATCTTGGATGTTGTGCTGGCATTGTTAGTTTTGAATCAGGTGTCTGCTCAGGTTATGCTAAACTACGGCCAGTTGTTTAAACTAAGACTGATACAAAATGACTAGGAGACTTCTACTATAAATTCACGGCGGCTTGATCCTTTGGAAAAACTTGTTTGATAAAGGCTTGGATTGAGCCGCCACATGATAGCTGCAGTTTTGTGTTGTTACACTCTTTGCCAGAGATTGTTTCTACACCATATCGGCTTGTTTAGAGTCTTGACTACATGTCCTAAATATTGCTGGAACTCTGGTGCTGGGGCGCAGCGCCTTTTCTTCAGTGTCTTCCTGCCTTTTAACACAGGGTGGTTAATTTTCTGGGTTTTTTGAGGACTCGGTTCTGTAAGCATTCATAACTGAGGTCTGGTTCCACTTAACTTTTGCTCGCTACTTACACCTGTGGTTTGAGGTAACGCAGTGTCACTCTCTCTTGTTACATTTATGGACCCCTCCTCCCCATCTAACCAAAAGGGTGTTTCTGCAGGTATGTCTTCCCTTCGTAAGGACTCTCCCACTGCTGCTTCTCAGCATCCTAAGAAGGATCCTAACTCACCTACAAAATCTCCTCTACCTATCACGCTAGACTTATGAAACATTGTATCCTTGACACCAATGCTACCATTCAGCGGCTTGATGAAAAAAGGTCCAATCTTGAATCCAGGGTATCGGAGCAGAGGATCAGTGACGCTCAAGATGTTTCCGTTTCCTCAAAGATTGAAGCTATGTCTAAGGAAATTACTCTTCTCAAACAGCAGACGGAGGACTAGGAAAACAGTAACCAACATAACAACCTTAGGATTTATGGTATTCCTGAAGGGGAGGGGGACCCGGACAGGCTTATCTTTCTCAAACTTCATATACCTAAAATAGTTGGCCTCAAAGAAAATATTCCGCTTAACCTAAAACAAGCTCATTGTATTGGTCCCAGGCCTGGCGGACGTCCCTCTGCAGCGTCAGTCAGTCGTCCCAGAGGAATTATTGTTCTATTTCTGGAATACACTGAAATGTTAATGGTTTTGTCTGCAGCCAAACAGAGAAAGCAGATGTTGTGGTCTGGCCAAAAAGTCTTTTTCTCAGGAAGTATCTCGTGCCACCTCTGCTTGACGTAAAGAGTTCCTCTCCTTTCGTCCTGCTCTTCATTCCATGAATGTATTGGTAATAAGGTTCTTTAAGAGCCTTTCAGGATTTTATGAATAATGAAAAACTGAAGGAAGCACAGTAGAGATAACAACATTTCTTTAAGAAATGCTTGTGATTATTTAAAGGCGGTGCCTGACAGTTTTCCCACTGTGTGTAGTTGTAGATCGGTCAGGGACAACCAGTTCTGTGTATTTAATGGTGCCCAAAATGATGGTAGTAGTACATTTCTTTACGATTATCAACAATTAAATGAGGATCCACGTTATCAGGGGTTTTGTAGGCCTGAACACTCAATATCATATGTTTAAACGTTTTAGTGACCCATTCATCTGAAAAGGAGCCAGGTATTATTGCATCATCTATTGCAATCTTTCAAACGTAGGACATCTGCAACAGTTCAATGCACGCCATAGGATATGCAGTAATTTTCACAGCAAGGTGATCTAGTCCTACATGTGAAAAAAATGCGGCTGTAGTTCTCAGATTTATCAGGAATGTAAAGTTCATTTAACAAAAGTAAAACAATAATCCGCATGATGAGACATTAGAAAGAACACTACAGTAGCAATCCAAAACTAGGGCTGTAAGTGGTAGTAATTACCATAACAAACTATACTGTGTACAAAATCAATGGTGTTGGTTGACTAAGGATTGTATTGGCAAATAATCTATTTCTAGGTCTGAATCATTTTAATTAATAGTTATTTCTTGTAAAGGCGTCGTTTCAATTGGTGTCGGTTCATATAAACCATAACTGCAGTTGAGATTTGGAACTGCTGAACTTGTAGCATAAGGTACCTCTGTGGAAGTTGGAATTTGATGTAAAGCTGGAGGCACAGCAGGCTGTAAGGACCCCAAATTGAGGGTTAAATTATCAGCAATAGTGTAATTTTCTTTTGGTAGCTCCGTCAAAGTAGGCAGAGGTTGGGAAGCTCTACTCAGAAGGCTTGTTGGTGTCAGAGGTGGTCTGCTGAACATATTCGGACACATAATGCTTTTTAAATTGATCGATGGACACCTTTCTGTTTTGCTTAAACTGAAAGGCAAAGGAGGTAAAAATCACAGTTCTAGTCTCTTTTACCCCTAGAATTGCTGGTTTGTAGGATGGCCCAAATACATATTTAACTTTAATCCTTTCTTGAACTTGTTCTTTGACTGGTCTACTTTGTGGATCCACCCATTAGCACCTTTAAAGACTTCTCTTCACTTTTGGAGTCAGAAGGCTCTACGAGCGGTAGGGATGTGAGTAATGCAGACATACTCCCAGAGCCGAAACAGCACCCCTGAATGCCTTTGAGACAAATGCAGGAAGGTATACACTGTACCCATGGCTACTAGGTGCATTTCTTTAATAGCAGACTCCTAGTAATCAAGAGCATGAATCAATCGACCATCACTAGAGGAGGATCACATGTTTCTGCCAATTATCAACCTTCCAATGAGGTGACAGTTGGATTCAACTGGACACAGTTGTCCTCTTTGCTCAAGCATGTGAAAAACAAGGAAATATATCCTGTTTAAATGTTACTGAACTTATGCCCATCTCCAAATGATTGGTTGTAAGGGTATAGTGTAGAGACAGGTTTCCTGCATGTGGCACAGAGTTGCCTACGACTATGACAATACTAGCAAAATATTGAGGTATTGCTGGAGAGTATCATGCATAATCATGCTCCTACTAAACTATTACTTATAGGGGCTGAGTCTTATATACTCCTTCCTGTCCCCAATAAGATCAAGCGATTTATTGGCACAGCAATGCTCAGTTCCAGCCCAGTTCAGTGAGATCATTAAATGATGATTCAAAGGCCTACATGATTCCCTTTCAGACACTAAATCTCTCCATGCATCATCCTGCATTTCTATTTGACAGCAATTTCTGCCTAAGGAACTGTCAAACTGAAAAATAATTTCACTATCTGTGCTAAGCGTAAAACTATGTTAAAAGCTCACTTGACTGGAAAAGGGCGTCAGTTCTTGTGTTTGTGTGAATGGTCACAATGGCATAAAACAACTGTTGAACTACTGTGATCACACTATGTAATTTGCATACTGAAATGTTTCCGATCTGCTCATTTTTGTGCAGTTTCACTGGCAAAGTATAATTCGCAGTAAGGCATTATTGTCGATTAATCCATTTTAGGGTTACTTGAATTGAAATATAGGGTTGGAGTGCCCCTGTTTGTGTCATCAATATAACTGGTGGGAAGAGTAATCTGCAGTACTACCAGGTCTTTCACTGGAGCCAACAGTTCATGCTTCCTCCCGCTGTACTACCCCCTCACATATATCCTTTGGAATGCAAATCTGCCTCTCCTGGAACAACCCTAATAAAACATATAACTCATCAGATAATGCCTCCAACTACAAGCTATCATCTGTGTCACTTGGGTGATCTAATTAAGATCCATTCATTAGGAAATATATTTCTGACCATGTCAAGTGAACAGCATCCTTGGTATAAAGTGCTATCTACTGCCACTACACTTATGGCCTCATTTAGGTTTTGAGGAAGCAGGAGTTCTGCCCCAGACCAGAGGAACATCCATCCCACATCATACCAACGATTCCTATATTTCATTTAGAATCGCAGTAACCACCAGGTCTAAGACAACTCTGCCATCAGATATGCTTCAACAAGCAGCCTATTTGTCACACAGATGCCCTTATCTTTAAGGCAGGACTTCTTCCACTGATTTTTCATGTCAGGTACTACCATGCAAGGACCCGAGGTCCCGAGCAGGAAAATACCAAAATATCCCTGATGCACTGATAGAAAACTGCCTGCACATCTAACTCTGTGCAGCAGAAAGAACCTGGTCAGCCTTTTCCCCACTCACTTAAAGGGTTACTTTCTGCTGAAACAAAGACTACAAAGAAGGATGCAACATTATGGCAACTCACTCAGCATCCAGTTTTGACTAAATCAATGATTTCTCGGATACTGTACCGCTGGGCCTTTTGTTAAGGTCTGCAGATTGTGTTGGGACCATGCAGTTGGCCTTTGCTAACAATGTTCATAGATACAACTAATCCGCCAGGGTTTAGGCACAATAGAACAGGGTTTAAACCTAAACCTATTATTGGGTAAATACACTCCAGCTATGCAGGGGAAGCTATTCATGGCATTTGTGGATCTCAGCTCCACGTTTGATTGTGCTAGACACGACAAACTCTGGAGTATCCTTGAGGAAATGGGAGTGGAAATACCGCTCAAACCTCATGAGGCAGCTATGCAATGGTGCCTGTGCTAAGGTCAGTTATGGAAATATTGGAGAGTGCACTACTAGATTCCCAATAAGAAAAGGGGTGAGAAAAGGTTGTGTCCTTGCCCCTTTCTTTTTATATATTAACTGCCTCAGCCAAGTTTTAGTTATTCAATGACAGGATCTCCCACTCATTGATAAACACCCAATTCCTGCGCTATTGTACACAGACGACACGGTCTTAATGTCGTGTACCCAATTAGGGCTACAAAGAGTAGTGATTAGCTTTGCCACATACGTGCAAAATCTGGGTTTGCAACTTAACACTTTAAAAACAATTATAATGAAATGTGGAACAAATAGTGCGAAGTGCCGCAACATTTTTATTAATAATGCCAAGGTTGACTGCACTAACATATTTCCATACCTGGGTAGTCACTTTGATTGTAGAGGGACCAGGTCACATGCGTTGTGTTGGCCAGGAAAATGTTGTTTTCTAAAGCCACTGCCGCCCTAGCTCATTTCGCTAGTAAATTGGGCAGAAGGCCAGTTATGGAACTAATGCAAACCTACAAAGCTAAGTGTGTCACTACTGCCATGTACGGTGCAGGCATCTGGGGCTATGCTGACTCTCAGCCCCTGCAACTAGTTGAGAATGCCTTTTTCAGATATTTATTGGCAGTCCCCAACAACATGGCCTTGAGATCCCATGAATATCTGATCTAATTAAGATTCAACAGATTTTATTATGGCATAGAATATAGGCAGAAACACACCCTAAATCGGGATATTATAACTGACTGTTTAAAGTTTTACAGGAGGTCATGCATTCCTAGGCTAAACTTTATCAAAAAAATGTATGCCATATATCAGGCATCCTAAATATTTTACCAACTCGAATAGTATTATATTAATCCCAAGAAAAACACTGAAAGCTGAATGACTCTTAAAAGAAATTTGTCACGCCCATAGTTCTGGAAAATTAACTGTTATTGTCATGTTATGACATTCAGCCATATCTTTGTAAATAAAAGGGGGTTATGACAGGATGTTGCGGACTCTTTTTCGCCTGGGGATTTTTCATAGACTTACTAGTTTCCCTGTCAAGAATGACTAGTCTAAAACCCTGGGCACGTGCCCATGTGACGATTCCTCTAAACAGTCTACAATACACACGCTGCTATTTTGTAAATTGTATTCTGTTTCCAGAAAAAGATGGATCGTTCCCACTTTAAAGATTCTGGGCTGAGACTATGTCGCCCAGCATTTTTAACGTTACTACACTATGAAAGGTTTACTGGCCCTTTAGCAACATATCTGAAATGTGCGATCAAATCTTGGAAAGCAATGTGGAATATGAACCTGGCTTTTAATACATGATTTTATATCATTTTAAACTATGTAATATCAATATGCTTCGTCATTTAGAATCATATGTGAAAAATTGTGCATTTATGATTTTAATGTTAAATCGAATGAAGCTTATTTTGATTGATTGATATAACTAATCACTATCTTGATAGCACCAACCATTACAATATTATTAGAAGTTGTGTCCGTAGTCAGGAAGGAGCTAGAGACTTCTAGTTTTCTTTGTCTATCGTCATTGCATTCAGAGTATCTTATCTGTAACTTATCTTATGTGTATTAAAGGGAATTGCGACAGAGTCCAGTAACTTCCGACTACCCTTGGATTCCAGAAACTAGATCTCACACTTTCAATTGCTTTTGGGTATCCAAAAGCATTTCATCAGAGCGTCAAAGGTTAAATAAAGCATTTTATTTCCATCAACTTCCAACAGGCATTCACAGATAGCGGTTTTGCTACTCACCAAAAACATAGGAGGGGTTCATTAATCAAGAAAAAAATCAGGAAAGCTAATGTAATTAAAGCAATTCTCAAATCCCACCGAGGGACTGGTAAATAGAACAATAAGACCTTTGGTGCCTGAGTAATACAGTGTAAGAACAATCAATTATCATTTTGAGTAGGAGGTCTCATTACAGAACAACTAGCTCTCTGCTCGAGACAACTAGTACATTGAAAGATTTTCGCTTCTGCTCTTTCTGGGCAGACTGGTTAGCTAACATCTTGTCTCTGACCACCTGCACACTCATCACGAAGGTCAATGAGGATCAAATAGAAAATGGCACTGAAAATGAAGAAATTGGAGCAAGATTTATCAGAAGTGAGTACCCCAAGAAACAGTCTCGGAAATGTAAGAGTTTTTGCTACAGGTGTGGTTCTAAAAACACATGCAGCCATCAGAGTGTCTTGCTCAGCTTACTCTAAATCATGCAACAAATGGGAACTGGGAATTGTGCTGCACCTAGTTACAGCCATTATGTTAGTGCCGACAGCTAGCAACAACACTGATAACGTTAATATATATTATCTCTGACATTTTAAAACAAGTGCGTATGTGGAGGGCTATTTTTTAAATACTTTTTATGGATTTCGCAAAATAACAAAACACAGCAGCAGTCAGACAGTACATTAGGACAATCAAACTATTAGAATACTAGGTATCTACATTGTGCATCGCTCTCATCACGGGCGGGCTGTGCCCTATGATCCCCTCTCTCCTCCTCCCCCTTGTCTAGGCTGCTTTGCGTTCAAACCTTTACAGATCTGCGTCAAAAAACCATGGTCCTTCAGTACAGGGTTTGAGTTGAATTCCCTTGTATAGGGCCCATCCCCTCTTACCATCATTCTGAGGGCAGCCCGAGCCATATATATGGATCGCCTTAGACTAAGGCAATGGTCCAACCCTCTCTTCCATCCTTCTAGTAAAGGTGTCTTTGTATTTTTCCAGGCTTTACTAATATCACATTTGGCTATAAACAATCCCAGCCACAAGAGTGCTCTTTTAGATGTGGTGGTCTTTGAGCACAAAAATGACTTAAAATCAGAAGCACATATGCCTAAGGGAACATTCCTTTTCTAGTGGCCTAAGGTACATGTTGAAACCTCACTGACAACTCGTGGTGAGTGCCAATGAACCCGTGCAATCACTAAAATGGGTCACCCCAATTGCAACCTCAGGTCTCTAATCAACAATATCCTTGTGGATGGTCACCTGCTGCCCAAGATCCAAAAGATGTTGAGACAGCTTGGTGGAGCAAGGTATTTTTCATCGAAAGACCAGAGGAAGCCTACCATCACGTGGCATCAGCAGAGGAATCCAATGGACCAATTACGTTCAATACTCCGTTTGAACTCTTACTTCACCGTAACATGTTATTGGGATTTCATTCTGCAGCCTTATTTTTTCAAAAGCCAATAGTCAATCTATCTGATGTCTGACCACATCAGATGCTCTCTCAATGCTAATATACCATCTATGCTGGTGCTGCTGGACTTGTCCGCAGCATTTGATACTGTGTCTCATCATAGGTTACACAGTAGGCTGCATGAGTTTGGTATTCACGAACAGCACTAAAGTGGCTTTCTGATTTCCTCTCCAACAGGACTCAACCTGTTATTGTGGGCTTCTATAAGTCTCATACCAGGATGCTGGAAAGTGGGGTTCCTCGGGGCTCATGTCTCAGCCTTACGCTTTTTTACATTTATGTTGCCCACTTGTCACGGCTTTAACATAATGTCGTACGTGGAAGACACGCAGGTATTAATCTCCCTTGACAAAAATGTGGTCTAAATGAAAGACTTAGTGGCCCCCAGGACTTGGCATAGCTCCTTCACCAACACTGGTAGTTAAAAAATTAGGAGTCCGGCTGGATCAATCTCTTACCATGAAAGAGCAGGTTTTGTCCATTGTAGGCTCATGTTTCCATATGATGCGTTTGCTGAGAAGAGCCTTTGCTTTATTAGCACTTGCAGCAAGGAAAGCTTTGGTCCACGCTTTGGTCATCAGCCATGTGGATTATGGTAATGCGTTCTTGGCCTCAGCAAATGAAACGCTGCTATTTAAACAGGTGGTACAGAACACCTACCCTTGTCTCATTTGTAATCTCCCTCTGGAGCCACATCTTCCCCTCTTTTGCATGCATTACACTGGGTTCTGGTAAGGAACAGATTTATCTTTAAGGTCTGCTGTCAAACCCACAAAGCTCTGTTTGGGTATCTATTTTTAAAGCCTACTCACTATTCCCCTTCAAGACTTTTAAGATCTTGCAACAAAGCTCTGCTTACTGGGTCAGACAGCCCCGTTCAGGATGCAGGTCGTTTTTTTTCCTAGACCAGTTTTATTGGAATAAGCTGCCTCTTCAAATCCGAACCTGCATGGATCATTTCCACTGCAGGACATTGCCCAAGGCTAGTCTCCTCTAACGGTGTTATTTCTTGCATGTTATTCTTGTATTTAAGCAGAGATACCCCTCCCGGGTGATTCGGGAGGGTTATAAATTAAAATAACACAACCTAACATCAGAATGATAATCTGATAGGTGCCAAACCAAGGCAGAAGCACAATGGTATTCTAGACAAAGTTGTGTACATTTTATGCAATTTGGGTATGATAGTCAAAAAGGTAAAATAAAAGTGATCCTTGCACTTCAGAGGGAAAGAAGACCAAATCAGACCAACTGAAGTTCACCAATGGATGTTCTTCACCTGCAAAAGGAGAATCAGATGAAATTGTTGTTAGAGCTTTGTTAATATTATTCCGAGTTGTGTTTTACCCTTCTAAGAGAACTATTCAAATAACTTATGCACGAGCACAACATTTACTTGGGGGAAAGCCAAGGAAAAGTAATTCTATATTTTGCCGCTCATCAGTAGATATAAGTGCTAAACCAACTGCAGCAGTTTTTAGTTAGATTACTGGATGTAGAGATTACACTAAAGCCTTTGTTGCCAAAAGCTTTAGGATCACGTAAGGAATGCATAATTCCAATACATCACTATCCAAAGAGAAGCCCTTGCTTGTGCATGAGCAGTAAAAACTAAGACATTTCTTTGGAAAACTGATTGGGTGATTTGCACCGATTACAAATCTTTGGATTTCTTTCTAGGGTGCATGACATGGGGGAAAGTCTGAGATGCATACCATCACTCTCCACAATACAGGAATTTCTTTTTGAAATTCAAAATATTTTGGGAGGATGAAATTCCAGGCATTTTCTTTGAGTCATCAACAAAAAGAATTCATAGAAGAGGATATCAGGTGTATGTGGTTGAGAACACAAAGGATGATGAGTGGAAGATGGCCAGTTCACATTACCCTTTGGGTGATTTTGCATGGACTAAAAATTATGCCTCAGACGGAATGCAGTAAGGCGCAAGTGAGTATCGTTAGATTAATCATAAAGGTAAAACCAACTAGGACTGACATGGACAATTCCATCTGAATAGATGGGCTTGGTGCAGCGCGTCAGGCTTCTGACAACCATTAGGTAGTTAGAAAGACCCCCCCCCCCCCCTTTGCAACAGCTAGGTTACTTTATAAGAGTTCTGAGAAACATACTGTTGATTTTGTGTGTGTATTTCCAAGATGGTTGGTGGTAAGTAGTGTAGCAGGGTTTCTGTTCTCCCACAGAACTGTGCACAGAGGATTGGAACCTCAGCGAATTAGGGTGACCCAAAACTCACCTTAGTACCCAACAAACCCCTTACCGAGCTAGCTACAGTGTCTCATTGGTCATAACAAACTCCCAATGTTTAGACAAACCAGAACATGAGCTTACAATACCTCAGGTTACGTGGAACACATGAGCACTCTTTCGTTATACAATCATTTCAAACCAGAACATGGAGTCAAGAAGAACACGTGAACATTTGAAATATTTATTTACTAATGCCGTCTTCTCAGGCGCAGTATCTTAGATAATACAAGGAAACATATTATCAAAAGCAAAGCTATCAGCATAGTTACTAGTCCATAAAAAGCGAATGGTGACAGCATGTTAACATGCTGTAATGAATAAGAGTTAACAACACTTATTTCTCACCCTCCCTAACACACATAGTATATTAATAGCTAAGAAGGTCTCTTTGGGTTGAATTAGGGCGGGCCCATACCTCAGGATCCTAGAATGAAGAGATCACATCAGCATACAACAGCTCTCTCTGCATGCGAACAGCATCAAGTGTGTTATGTGTGCCTCAAGCAAAGCAATATAAAACCCTCCTTAAAGCCAAAGTTGGCAGAAGCTGCACTTATGTTATGTCTATGAAGGCGCGAAGATCAGACCTCATAACAATTCAGTATCTTGTTGTTCCTGAAGCTTCAGCACTCTCTGTACAGACATAGTTCATTGAGCAAAGCTGATATCAGAGTAATAACATATTATTCTCATGTAAATCACAACGAACTACTAGGTTGAAAGCTAAATCAACAATTAAGTGTCGTGTGCAGAAGTAGCAAAAGGAAAAATGGCGTTTAAACATGTAATGTGCCTATCCTAACTTAACGCATTATAAAGATATATAGTAGCTATATGACACCCCCCATGATCCGAGGACGGATAAGATGAGATAAGATAAGGGCAACTTCATGAAAGCAGAGTTCAACAACCATGAACAACCTTATAAGTATAAAAAACTGCAGGAACCAAATCAAAATTTAAAAAAGTCACAAGCACTCAAGCCAATAGGACTGGGAGGTGAAAAAATGCAAAAGAAAAATGAGGCATCATCATAAACCAGGAAGGCTTTTCAAGGCAGGACCGAATATGCAAAATATGCAGCTACAGCCTCCAACAAGAAATCACCGTCTTCATCCGAAAACAGTTCAGCCATCCAATTCAAAAGAGGAAAAGAGCAAACGTGTTCTCCCAACACTGGAGCCTCTATTACCATCAGAGGACAACTCGGAGGGTTTTCAAGAAAGCTCATTGCCAAGAAATCCTGCGCTGCTGTAAGAACGTTCCAAGGACCCATTAGTCCATGCATCGCTGCTAAGGCCATAATCCTGTCGCCAGTGCAAACCAACTCATGAATAACGATGGGACCCATCAGCTGATTAAAGTCGACTTCAGGCGAAACCGGTCCGCAGAGACACAAATCAATGGCCCAATCGAAGTCACAGCTTAGGCAGTGAAATACAGGCTGGGCACAGGTGAAGTAGGAAAATCGAAACGATAATCCATATGCCGTGCTTAAAATCGCAAGCGGCAGCGTGCCATAATATTCAAGCATTCGATCACGAAACAGCGCTAGGAGGGGCTGGGCGGCTCCTTCCACACGTGGGGCATCCATATTTAAGGAAGCAAACAACCACCAGAACGGCTGCCGCTATTGCCAGGATAACCGGGAATCCACCAAACAAACTCGAAATATGGAATGGAAGAAAGCAGGGATGACTCCAAAGCTTTTTTCAAATGAAGTTACAAGACCACTGCTAACAGATTTAAAAAAATGCGCCAGCCCATTTGTGGAGGACGCGTTAAAGATAGAATGTACCATTTCGCTGAAATGCAACGGTAAATCAGTATTTAAAAGGGCCTGAACCTCAGTCCGGGTGTTAGCTATGTGAAGAACGAAAGTCTCCCTAGCCGAACTCAAGGCCACTTCTTTCTGGGACAATAGCGCCCTTATTCTGCTCATGCCGCTGAATTCTGCTCTCAAGGTTGGGATGCGTGGCCAAATGGAAACCTCCCCATTCTCATGTGTGGGTGGGTACAGGACATTCCTGCAGCAAACGACACGTTCACTTACAGTTACCACATAAGCTACACCTTTAATTAACCCGCAACAATCTTCATTATTTAAAAGTAAATAACTTCCGTTCCCTAGTAAAGTAAAAGTCGGGGAGATTGCAGGAACTGGAGTCCCTTTTAAAACACAGGCCAAGTTCGGCCGGTCTTGGTTACAGGAACCGTGCAATTGTATATGCCTACACATTAGCGAATGATCTGGTGTTTCTGTACACTCCTCCCCATTTAGATAAACTTCCTGGCCGTCTTTCAAACATCTATAAGTGAAAGGAAGGGACCAGACTTCATGGAGAAATGCACTACCTAAGGGCTCATAGCGACCTATGGCAACATATCGCATACAATTAGTAAATGTATACAGAGCAAAAGGCAAAGTTATTAAACCGTGGATAAGCCACGTTGCATCGTTGGCCTCTGCCACAGAGAAAGGCAAGGACTCCAATTTCTCAATATGTAACATAGAAAATGAAGCATCTCGCATGGAAAGCAAGCGCTGCTTGTCAGTCAAATTAAAGGGAGCAAAGAGAGAAGAAACATTCATGTAGGTCCATGGCACCTTGCCAGCCTTCAACGTTTGAAGGGTCCATGAAAATTGCATGACAGAACGTAATTGATTCTGACCATGGTACAACACAGACACGTCATCATGCACAATATCCACGACAGAAGACACAATATTATCCAAAGTGTAAATGCGGGAAGAAAGCATGTTAATACAATTATCTACCACAGCAAGCACCTTTTCTAAATTTGCCTGATCTATAGCTCTAAGGCGTGTCGCAGCCTCAATCTGTGATGTCTTCCAGATTTCATTGTAAACAGCATAAATCCATCGTTTTGATCTACCACTAGCCGGGCCCTTTATGAAATCATTTAAATCTATATCATTATTCAGCTTTGCAAGATGTAATTTAAGTGCTGACAATGTTGAATGTTTCAGCCAATTCTGACACAATTTGCCCCCAGAGTAAGTTGTGACAGAATGCCCAGTTTCAAAACGTGGATCAGGTCTGACCTGTGTAAAGCCATCAGATAAACCCAGAAAACGGTGCTGGCATAAATCTGCACTTCTGTGCCACACTAGCCAACCTTTAGGATCCATACTGGATATGTTAAATGATGAATTCAGTAATAGGGTTTGTATTGTAAGTCCCTTATCGAAAACTGAGTATAATTACTCCAGCCAGAATATTCTTCTAACTCTGGGATGGTTGGAGAATTTAATTTTTTAGATGTAGCCAAACCAAAGCAAGTTGTCTGTGAAATAGAAGAGTTCAAAAACAACATCTGATTCGGGATGAGACCAGCACGGTGCAAAGCCGCAGTGCCTTGTACCTGCCAGCTTTTAGTACCCCAAACTGATTTTAGGTCAATAGTATCCTTCCACAATTCATAGCCGCCAACAGCCAGCTGATCAAGAAAGGACTTCGAATACAATAATTTGGTATCGGTAAGTCTAACCTTGGACATAGGCTTCTGTGTCATTTTAAAATAAAAGGACTCAGGATTAGACTGATTGAAGTCAGTAAAATAAGTGTACTTTTTCAAAAAAGTACTCGAACTGCCTTGTTTAGGAGCTGGGCAATGCTCCCATTGTGTAAAATTTACAGTATTCCTTCTGGAAGCTGTTTTATGTAAGAAGTGATTGCCAAAATGTTGAAAGCAAAACAAATCACCATAATTAGCAGATTCTAAGTACAAATCTTCCGCATCAAAGGCAGCATAGTATTTCAAATCAGATAACAAAGACTCTACGACCTGAACATCCCAATCATCAGAACGTATGTTTTGTTTCACCACATCCCCCATGTTAACTCTAAGCACATTGGGGACATTAACAACCTCGGTAGGGCCATGAATTTGAAACCTAACGGCATCCCACACTATCCCATCAAGGACAGGCCAAGCAGTGATGTTAACAAATGTCAAGTCTCTTTTCAATCTGTGTGCAGAATGCGATGAGGAAAGGGGGGCCAAAGTTCCATTTAGATGTCGAATGCAAGTTCTTTCTTCGACATAGTGTCCATTCATAAGACGGAAAAAATAAAAAACACAAACCCAATTGACATAAAAAGGTAAATTGAAAAAAGCACCAGCCAAATATATGTCCAAGGCGGAATTAAAAAATGTTTTTTAAACAAGCTGGCATAAACTGCAAAACGTGAGGGTTTCTTCGAGGCAATGGAAACAGAGTCAAATGAAAATCTGGATTCTGTGGCCAAACGGGCTTGCAGGTCAGGCATGGACAAGTCAGTGGGGTAAGTATAGTCTATTTCAGCAAGGTCTGTACCGGGCAAAGTACTTAATAAAGGACTGGAAATAGCAGGCAACTCGATAGCCACTTCAGTTTCATGATTAGAAGCAGTGGTCAAAACTGATTTTCTCACAATGGAAGGACAGGAAACAGCCGGTGTCATGCTAAGAAGAATCGGCCACTCTGTGTATCTTGACATTGTCAATTGAGATAAACCTGTTTCCTTACGACCTGGAAGTGGTGGTAAAATGACTGTTCTTGTGCCCTTCACTCCAAGGACTGGACCCGGAGCTCGATAGGAAGGACCAAATTCTTTCTTGTTGTCGATCTTCTCTCGAACCAGTTCTCCAACTTGGGGTAGCCAGCCGACTACCGGGATCTGCAACGCAACATCCGACGTGGAGGGCAAATGTTCCTTTGCAAGACTGTGTCTGGTCTTTTGTAGATTCTGTAAAACAGTACAATGTTCATCTACGTCAAAGGTCGTGGCGCGAGCCACGCAGTCTAGACCGTCAAGGTCAGGGACGAACATCTTGATGCCAAAGAGCATTTCGTATGGGGTCCGCCCACCCAGAGACCTTCTAGGGAGATTATTAAGAGCACGCTGCACGCCATAGAGGTGGGCTAGCCAGTTTCTGCCAGTGCCTATAACTCGAGCTGTCAAAGATTGCTTTAAATCACGGTTCATTCGCTCCACTACACTGTTACCCTCAGGTCTGTAGGGAGACAAAAACTTGACTTGGACCCCCATCGAATTCATGGCATCCTTATACGCCTTAGAGGCGAAAGCCGGACCCTGATCCGAATGGAAGGTACCACAGGCAAAAATCCCTACAAAGATGCGCAAATCTCTAATGACAGTCCGTGAATCAGCGCTGCGATGGGGCCAGACTCACACAAAGCGTGTGCATGAATCAACTGCAACTAAGATATGCTTATACGCAGTATCAGATGAAAAAGGACCGCAGTGATCTAAATAAACACAACCTAGTGGTTTATTAGCAATGTACAACTGAGACTGTGGCGGACGCGCAGCAGTCGAAGGTTTAATCTGCTGACATATGTCACAAAGAAGGACATAATCACACGTCTGTTTGTACAGTCCCCGCCACCAGAAACGTTGTTGTAATTGAGTTACAGCGGCTGAGACGCCCGCATGCGCAGACGCCACAACTTCATGAGCGGCTGTAATCAAGTTTGCCCTGCGATCCGAGTTGGGAATCAAACGTTCACCAACATCAGGAATTTTCACAAAAGGAACCTTTTCGGGACTTAAGTGGTATGTGTACTTCGAAGGGAACCCCGAAGGATGTTTACCTCCCTTCTCAGTGGCAGCAACAGCCGCCAAGATGTCACTATCAATCTTACTTTTGGACCGTGTAACTGCTGCAACTAAGTACGTAGACACCGCTAATTTCGCTGCTTCATCAGCAATCGAGTTACCGACAGCGTGGACTCCCACACGCTGGTGGCCAAGAGTATGAATTACAAAAACGAGCGGCAACGTAGCCTTAAGCTCCGCCACTCGAACCCAGATCATCTTATGTTTTATTGTGCTACCCTTGGAATCACGAAAGTCATTCTGAATCCAAAAGAACAAGTTTTTATTGTAAGACTGGACACAGTAGAAAGAATCACTTACAATAAGAGTAGTAACACCAGGATCTGCGTACTCCAACGCTAGTAAGAGAGCACGAAGCTCTGCCAATTGTGCGGTGCAATCTCCCAGTGGCAACGTGTGCACTTCCCTGGATATGAATTCATCGTTCAACATAGCACCTACCACAATGGCGCATGCGGAAACGTAGGCATGTTTAGAGCCATGCGCAACCTGCGCCGAACCATCAGTGTAAATGATGCAATGGAAGTCCTCCAAAGGTCGCATAGCTAGAGGAGCAGGATGAACAAACTCATACTACAAGTACTCTTGCGACCGCAACGAGGCGTAAAAAATAAACGTGACATCCGTGGACGTCAAGGACGCAGCCCACTGAATCCACCGAGGGTGCAAAGCTTTTAAATTTGGTACACTGGCTTTCGTGACTGCCTCCAAATGAGGACAGGGTGTTACAACCAACATGCGTTTCCCCTGTGACAGAGCTCGTTCCTTAAGAATTGCCATCTGCACAGCTGTTAAAACCTTTTCCACAGTGGGAAACCGCATCTCAGCCGAAGTGTACAAGTGTGACTTGTAAGCAATAGGAACTGTGTCTCCTTCATTAAAAGTGAGGTACGTGAAACCCACCGTCCCTGGAATTATTCTTATCACCAGGTTGGTATGGTTGTCACGAGTCAGTAAGAACTTAGAAGCGAGCAGATCAGCCTGCAAGGATTGCAAAATGGCTGAATGCTCAGGCAGCCGGCATGATTTTGAAAAATTTGGTTGTATCAAAGCATACAAAGGCTTGATACGCTGGGCATATTCCGGAATGGTTGTCCTCACAAAATTTAAAAAGCCCAGCAAAGACTGTAATTTTTTCAGTGTAGTTGGAGCGCGCAACTGTGCGCATTTCTCCAAGAAGTGAGGAGCCAAACCTCTACCTTCATTGTTGAGCTCATAGCCCAAAAACAACACTGTGTGCTCAGCAATGTGCCATTTTGCAAAGTTAAATTTGTAACCCATGTCTGCAAAGTTACAAATAACAGAATTTACACGACACAGATGCTCCCAAATATAGTCGTCTGTGAGATATATGTCATCCACATACGAACAAGCATCTGGGTCGAGTGCCTCCAGAATAGAGACAATGCGTGCGGTAAATATACCAGGACTATTCTTATAGCCCATTGGGAGATGCCGGAATTGTTTTTGGACCCCAGCGCATGTAAAACTGGTCCATTGGGAGCTAAAGCTGTCCAATCTGTGGGCATAGAAACCGTTGGATATGTCAAGCGTTGTCTTAAAACGCTTACGCACGAGACTATCCACAAGGGCAGAGCCGTGAGTATTCTGTACTGCACAGTTACGGCAATGCGAGTTCAAATGCCGGTAATCCAATACCAAACGATATGATCCGTCAGGCTTGGTCACAGTAAAAACAGGATTATTCATCGGTGACACACACGTTTCAATAACTCCCTGATATTCTAATTGTTCAAGGATGTCCGCGACGGAAGCTTTGGCTTCACGCCGAATGGGATATTGAGGTTGAGGCTGCGGCTGAGACCGCAACGGAATTTCGTGGCAAGGGGACAATCTGTCCCAACCACATTGGTTACGGTACAGAGCCGGTGCGAGAGCCCGAGCCCACTCTTCTGCAAAATGCTGCGCATGCTCTTTCGAGACAGTGTTCGCGAAACTGGGGAGGATTACCTCCTCCCCTCGCGGCGCCGCGAGCACAAAATGTGGGGGCCAGTCAGCCTCCGAAAGCAAAATATCATACGTAGAAGACAGATTTTCCCAAAACACCCCTTTTACGGTACGCTGTATGTCACCTTCAATTAACAGGACAATTTCATAAAGTCGTTCAGGGGGAGCAAGTCTCGTATCTGCTGTTTCTATTACAACGTAGACATCAGTCGCTGTCACCCTCAGTAGTGGACGCAGCGCCTCTCTCACTATGGTAATCTCCGCCGCGCTGTCCAGCAAGGTCAGAGCCCACGTCAGATTCCGAAGCCGCGTTCTCACTATCTGTGGCATATCGATGCGCTGTTAAGGCCGCGACTTTCTTATTTGCAAACTGTGGTCTTTTAGGCGTAGAATCCTCCTGCTTCGCCGCGCCGTCTGTCTGGCGGGACTGGCCACGTCCCTGTTGGCCACCACGTCCCCTACCGCCTCCTCCTCCACCGGTTTTCGGGGCCGATGAGTCCTGAAAGGAACGAGGAGAGCGTTGATCAGAAACCTGAAAATCGATCAGGCGATTTAATCATCGCGCGATCGCGCAAATCATAAACTTTTTCAGTCGGCGCAGGAACTTGTGTTGCAGGATAAGAATCCTGAGTCTGCTTTTGTTGCTTCCCCTGTGTCTGTTTTTTAGGCCAATTTTGTTTTTGGGACTTGGGCTGGACATCTGCCGCAGCAGACTGTCCTTGTGGTTGTTTTTTCTCCTTGACAGGAAAATATTTCAGACCTCTACTTGTGCGGCCAATCGTCTTATAGGCGGCCACAACTATCTTCGCTAACTGTCGGGGTTTATCGGCATCTGGCAGAGCAGCCAAAGCATTCGACACCTGAAAGTTCACCGCATCTCCTTTAATATTGGAGAGTATGAGATCACTTACTATCTCAAACGAACCACACAGGTGCATACCCAATTCAACCGCTGCCTCCGGTCCGTGATCATCCTGAACACGTTTAACGATCTCAGGCAGTGCGGTCATAGACGGGGTGCCGAAACACCTCGTATAAACGGCCGCAAAAGTTTTTCCCCAGCTTTCACAGTCAACGAGCTCAGGAGTTAAATCCTTAGGTAAAGTGATCGTCAACATTCTATGTTTATCAGCAGGAGTAGAATTCGGAAACACAGCCTCCAGTTGGTCAAACTTCTCGGCAAGCCAGAAAGGGAAGTCATCGTTATCAACGGGACGCTGACCAAAAACCGAATTTACCATAACCGTATTTAGGCGTAAACCGCCACGTTCCGTTTGAACGGCCGCACCCCCGGGGGGACCACCCGGGAGATGACGACCTATGTATTGCACTAATGCACGAATCACAGCAATCGAGACAACGTGTAGTCTGCGAATATCAGCAAGGGGACAAGCGCCGTGATTCGGGTGCGGGGTGAATCCACCCAAAGCAGGCCAATTTGTACCTGGAATGGAAAGTGGACCTAACCTCACAGCTGACAAAGAGTGGGGGAGGGCGCCATCAAACCAAACGCGATGCTGCCAATGATCAATAGGTATTTCCAGTGCCCTGTACGGTGTATATTCAGCCGGTACAGGGGAGGGTGTGTAGTGGAGGAACACTTGAGAATTCGCGTCCACCTCCGGAAATGTGACCCACGAGTAAAATAGCTCGAAAGGGTACGCCGGATCTGCACACACCACCAAAATCACAGCCATGCCTTCCAATGGGACTTGGTAAGTTTGTAAATGGTTGCGCACCGCAATGCGACTATGCTGCGCAATGGCCACAGCCATGATTTCGCCGGAAGCACAGAAAAACAAAGTCAACTTTGTAGCACAACTGGGTAGTAATTCAAAGAAACCGTTTTAGATAGAATCAAGCTTGAAAAGACCTATTTTCAAAAAATAGGTAGGTTTCACCGACACCACCGTTTTCCGGACACGATAGTGAAAGGGTTAAGGTTTGAACGATATACTACTCGAGTGTCATGATATAAGACCATCAACGTACGGGCGCCATGTAGCAGGGTTTCTGTTCTCCCACAGAACTGTGCACAGAGGATTGAAACCTCAGCGAATTAGGGTGACCCAAAACTCACCTTAGTACCCAACAAACCCCTTACCGAGCTAGCTACAGTGTCTCATTGGTCATAACAAACTCCCAATGTTTAGACAAACCAGAACATGAGCTTACAATACCTCAGGTATACGTGGAACACATGAGCACTCTTTCGTTATACAATCATTTCAAACCAGAACATGGAGTCAAGAAGAACACGTGAACATTTGAAATATTTATTTACTAATGCCGTCTTCTCAGGCGCAGTATCTTAGATAATACAAGGAAACATATCAAAAGCAAAGCTATCAGCATAGTTACTAGTCCATAAAAAGCGAATGGTGACAGCATGTTAACATGCTGTAATGAATAAGAGTTAACAACACTTATTTCTCACCCTCCCTAACACACATATTATATTAATAGCTAAGAAGGTCTCTTTGGGTTGAATTAGGGCGGGCCCATACCTCAGGATCCTAGAATGAAGAGATCACATCAGCATACAACAGCTCTCTGCATGCGAACAGCATCAAGTGTGTTATGTGTGCCTCAAGCAAAAGCAATATAAAACCCGCCTTAAAGCCAAAGTTGGCAGAAGCTGCACTTATGTTATGTCTATGAAGGCGCGAAGATCAGACCTCATAACAATTCAGTATCTTGTTGTTCCTGAAGCTTCAGCACTCTCTGTACAGACATAGTTTATTGAGCAAAGCTGATATCAGAGTAATAACATATTATTCTCATGTAAATCACAACGAACTACTAGGTTGAAAGCTAAATCAACAATTAAGTGTCGTGTGCAGAAGTAGCAAAAGGAAAAATGGCGTTTAAACATGTAATGTGCCTATGCTAACTTAACGCATTATAAAGATATATAGTAGCTATATGACAGTAGAACTTGATTTTATTGGTTGATTATCATTCGAAATAGGTGCATTAGCAATGTTCGCATACTTCTGACATATAAATGTTCAATTGAATGCAGTCTCAACACCATTATTTCAGATATGTGATATTTTCCTATGCTTTAGTTTCAGTTGATGTGAAAGCGTAACAGTGCTTCATTGTTTCTCAGAGAAACATGTGATAGTGCGCAAGAATGTCATGTTCCTCTTTACCTTGGGTTTCTCACATCTTATCCAAAATGAATATAGATTGTATTTGTGCTACAGAAGTTGCATTGTATTCCTCAGCGCTCTCACTGTCCAGCCAAAACTAGTCCTGATCGAATTTCCCACCATGTGGTTTCTACATGTGTATAAGTATCTCCCTCAAATGTCGAAGGTCAGCTAACTCCGGCAAACCCTCCTAGAGACTGTGTGGACCTGGGCCCACATGAATGTATAATAAAATACTTGGTAATGCTTGTTCGTATGACTACCTGGTCTCTGTGTATATGTGGACAAGAATGGTGTTTACCATAGGAAGATAAGCAAAGAGAATTTTCCTTTCCACAAATGGCACCCAAACAGGGACCTTTTTGAGGATGACCCACCAGACAAGTCAGGAGAACACCTGAGGCGGAGGAGTATCGACCCGAGATGGATGGTACTCAGGGGGCCCTGCAAAATAATTTGGTTTCTTGCAGCTGCCATCCCAAGCTTCGACCTGAGGCTCCTCAAGAAGAGGTCATCCCGACAGTAGTGCTGAAAGGGTCGTTTTGGAAAAGACTGCTAGGTCCCACAGCAGGTGGTCAGATGGAAACTTCAGAGAAGACAATTGGGTGAGATTGTTCCGACTTAAGCAGTTGTTTTGTCTGATAAATGATTTGCTAAGTCCACGGGCGATGAATTTGATCTCTGGTCAATTGGTTCTTTGTTTTGAGGTACAAGTCGACTTGATCGGTTTTGTAATCTGACATGCCAGGCGCCAGTAAGCTGTTGATGTGTACGTCTCGGTGTTGTGGGTGCTTTCAAAGTGGCAACTCCCGTTTAGCTCAAAGACAACTGGTTCCTGAAGAAGGGAGTCTGGCATGGGATATGAGGAGACACAAATGGTGGAATGCGGTTTCTTTCAACTCCCTATGGCACCAAAGCACCAAGAAGAATAGTGATTTACAGTGACCAAACAATGGTACCTTTGATTTGCAGAAAATAAATTATCTGTGGCAGTGTTTGTTTGAAAGAAAAGCCAGACAGGCAATGTTTGAGATGTTACGCCTCTGGGAGAAGGGGGCTACATGCAGAGATACAAGGCAACAGAAACAGTTGGAAAAGGAACACAAGAAAAGTATAGTTCAAAAGTCCCAGCAATATGCCTCAGACAAAATAGAACAGGAAATGCAGTGTTTAAATAGGGAACATCGCATGTATGTGGAAAAAACCTATGTGGCCAGACACACCAAAACTCGAAAGGATGAGGTAGTGGACTTTCTATTGGAGGGTCGTCCACTGCCCCATCACTTTATACTCCCTCAGCCCCACCACTATCTGTCACCCCTCATGTATCAACCTCAGCACAGCATCCTATTCCCCACGCCCAGATAGATCAGACACCACAGGAAACACCTTTAGCATCTACTAGTGTGCCCCAAGTTCGTGATTGTTCACAGTCTCGACAGTTGGAGTTGCGTTCAGCTATGACTTACTCTGAGAGATGGAAAATAAAATAAATGGTTGAGACCTGGATCACTAATGCCATCTATCAGTTGGGCCATACATTAGAAATAATCTTGCAATTGTCTTTGAATGGACAGAATCAGGTCCTTATATATATAGCAGCCAAATTAGAAACAGACTGGCAGGAGTCAACCACAACATTTTGTCCCCAGGCAGTTAAGGGCATTTGGAGAGAAGCTTCCGCTTCTTTGGTGGGCCAATCAGATGTCCACACGACCCTTCAACAATGTTTGTATTATAGGGATACTGTTACATCCTGCTTTTCTTTCTTCTCTGTCCTTCTTTAGTGTTTGTTATAACTTGCTCAGCATACATCTATGATGTCACATAGAATGCTGGTTGTGTATGCTTGAGATGAGAGTCAGTTACATCTGAGGCTGAGCAGCAGTCCAGCTGCTCCTGGTGGGATTATAATTGAATTTACTTAATACTTTATTATCATCTTGATCTAATACAAATCTTCAATAAATCAGATCTATTTCTATCAACTGGATTCAAGGTTCATCTTTTAAATGTTACAATGGCGACGAGGTACAGAACTTATGCATTAAGGAAAAGACTGAATTACTACAACTAAAGAATTTAAGGAATCTGCAACGGAGAAACTATTTGAAGCACAAGAAGAAAAGGTAAATTAAGAAAATCACCCTGGTTAATCCCACCAGTGTCCCTTATGATCTGGACAGCCTGTTTCCCCAGGGTGTTGGAATTTTACTGCATGATTTACGCTACATTGGCCTAAAATTTAATGTTTGAAGAGTGAACTTTTACATTTTTGGCTTCGGTTTTTGAGAGTGAAAATTTTGCTTGGCACCGTTGGATTATGGAAACCTGCTTACAAATGTGTCATTGAACCTGTTTCAAACATGACTTGGATGTGTGTCATGTTTGAGGAGAAACACGCACCTACCATCACCTGTGTGGGAGTGAATGTACATCATTTAATTATTATTCGACATTCCAGCAGTGTGAGTAGAAGAAAAGAAGCCCCTGCGGAAGAAACACTGACATTTATAAACAGAGCACATTAATCAGTTTAATGATAACAGCTGTGCTCGGTCTCTAAAAAAAAAAAAAAAAAAAAAAAAAAGGGGAATAAGTGAAAACTATGGATATACGGAACAAAGATTAGTTGCCTGCTTTCACGGAGTTGAACGCGTCAATTATCTCACAGTTTGTTACCATTTTTAACCTTTCTATCTGACCTCTGAAGAAATCGGATTCATTGAAAGCTGCGTGCAGGAAAAAGACATTTATTTCAATTTTGTTTTCAGTTGTTGACAATTTAACAACAGCAGCGCACACTTGATATAATCGGACTTTCTGTGTTTAAGTCAAGATTTAATGTGAGCCTCTTCCCAATTTTGTCATTTAATTTGTTTTTACTGCGCAAGAGTTGACAGTTTAACTCTCATAGATACCCTTAAGTTTACCTGCTGTCTTCCACGCGAAGAGCTTTCTGACGTCAGTGATCTGCTGCTTCATTTCTCTAATGTTTTTGCAAGCACAGGCGTACTGTGAGTCACCCGGGGCTATGTTAGATGCGTGCCTCCATTTTGAGTTACACACAAAATGTACTGAAGATTAGTCGGTGAGTTCGTTTTGGAAATCACCTTGGAAACTGACATGCCGAGTCACTACCAGTCTTGTGGTATATGTGCTGTGTTTTGAACACAAATGCAGCGTAATGAAGAGTAATTTTGCCAGCAATTTCTTGTGTTCTGCAACAGGTGACATTTTATGAATTATTAATTTTCTTCATCTCAGAACCCGGGTGAGAGATCGCTCACCGGAGTTTGTTTATTCATCTGATTACTTAAAGGAAATTAACAATTTATTGTATTTCATTTTCTGAGGGAGGTGGTATGCGTTTTAGAAGGAGTGCACATTTTATGTTGGAAATTTTACGCTATTGGTAATTCACACATGTTTGTTGCATGTGTGCTATAGTGCAAACATTTTCAAGTGTATAAAAGTGTGTTGGCTTTCTTTAAGGTAGTGAGCCATTTATATACTCAATTAACATTGAAGTGCTCAGTTGTTTTGAATTTTGCTTATATATTGATGATAATACTACAGTGAGTTAGTATCTTTAATGGAGGGAGCCATTCTTATGCTCAACTTAGGTTGAGGTGCCCCGTTGTTTTTAATTCAATTTTCTGGTATGTAATTTCTTTTATGAAATCAGCCATAGTGCTTTCTTGTGCAGAACCACCATTTAGGTGCTCAATTTCCATTGAGGTGTTCAAATTTATTATTTCTTACTTTTAATGAACCACATTACTCAGTACCCTAAAATTTTAGAGGGGTTCATATATGTTAATGAGAGGAGTCATGCATTTTCTTTTATTGTTGTGAACCATAAATGTGCTCAAATTATTTTGAGGTGTTCTTTTCAGAGAATTAGTTGTCCTAGTGTTAGATTTATTGGATGTGTATTATGCGGAGCCACATTTTGAGCTCAATTTTGAGGTGCTCCATTTTTTCAAGTTAGTTTTAAGAGCAGTGCTGTGTTCTATTTTGCGGAAGATGTTCATTTATACAAGGAGTTATGCAGTGTTATACGAGGAATTATACTGCTTCTAGATTTTATGTATAAGGTTTGCATCAGAGGATGAGCCGTTTTTCAGAAATTTCATTGTGTTAAAAGCGTTAGTGCTGTGCTGAACCACTATATTTAGTGCTCTTATATTTTAGAGGCGTTTGTTAAGTTTAAAGGAGCCGTTGGTGGCTCGATTTACAAATGTATTTATTTATCTAACCCATCCATTTTCATTCTTGTGGATGTTATTACGTATCAAATCCATATTTTCCATTCTAGTGGATTTTATTAAGTTATGCATCAAATCCATATTTTCCATTCTAGTGGATTTTGTTGTGGATGTTGTTATGCATCAAATCCATATTTTTCCATTCTAGTGGATTTTGTTATATTATGTATCAAATCCATATTTTTCCATTCTAGTGGATTTTGTTATGTTAAGGGTGACTGTACTTCTTTCACCAATTGATGTTTTAACCTTTTTCTATTTACTTTATTTATAATATTTACTGTGTAGGTGTGGTATTTCTATCTTCTCTACACTATTCATTCTTTCATTCTTGTGGATTTTGTGTTGCTGTGCATGATTGTATTTTCTTCCATGCTTTCACTATTTTAACTTCCTCCTTTGTATCTTTTCAATAATATTTGTTGTGTAGACATTGTATGTTCTTTCATCTACTTTTCTACTTTCTTTGTTTCTTATCTGTTTTTATTTCTATTAAAGGGGGAGATATGTTACATCCTGCTTTTCTTTCTTCTCTGTCCTTCTTAAGTGTTTGTTATAACTTGCTCAGCATACATCTATGATTTCACATAGAATGCTGGTTGTGTATGCTTGAGATGAGAGCCAGTTACATCTGAGGCTGAGCAGCAGTCCAGCTGCTCCTGGTGGGATTATAATTGAATTTACTTAATACTTTATTATCATCTTGATCTAATACAAATCTTCAATAAATCAGATCTATTTCTATCAACTGGATTCAAGGTTCATCTTTTAAATGTTACAGATACATTGCTGGCTCCGCAGAAAATGGATATTGCAGCATGGTTCACCTAAATAAAACCTATTTGAAAGCTGTCGGCCTACCGTTCAGAGAGTAAACAGATGCCAATGCGGGAAATATTCCTCATCATTCCTCCCCCTGATCTTGCTCATTCTGGCATTGCTGTGGAATCCAAGCCGCAATTTATTCATACCCCATGGAAAAGGGATGAAGCCCTCGCTATTAAGAGAAACACACAGGATGATGGACGGAATGTTGCGCAATGGCAAAACATTCACCCCCAGTCACAGATCTGGGTTTAATCCATGGTTATTTTGCTCACCAAGCCATCCCAGTTCAGACATGGCCATATGCAAATCAGTCTTGACCCTGTGCCTCATGGGAACAGTCCAGCCCGAATTGCCAAGCCATGTCTTCCCTGGACCGTAATCAAGTATCCTAGGATCGGTTTCTGGCTATCAGCCGTCTTCAGCCAGGAGAGCTTGAATCCAGTGGCTTAGTGAGCACGGGACAGACACTTGAAAAATGCTTTGTGTGCTGCTTCGGTATTAGGTAACCCGGATTACCGGAAGCTGTTTAATCTTTGTGTGCATGTAAAAGACGATTGCTTGGCACAGGAACAAAACGGAAGGAATAGGCCTTGTGCCTACTTCTCTTCCAATTTGGACCCTGTAGCTAAAGCTTTGCCAAGTTGTTGGTGTGGTGTGGCTTAGGCAGCAGTGTGAAGGATTTGTGTTATGAAAAGATCTCACAGTGATGATACTCCATGCCATGGATATAATATTGAATAAAACACAGACACAGCACCTCACCAGTGCATGTCTAACTGGATAAGAATTGATTCTGTTTAGCCCAAACCTTACCCTGAAGCGTTGGAATGTTTTTAATCCGGCCATGTTACTACCCCTCCCTTCGGGTGTTCAGAGAGTAGGCCAGGAGTGTCTTTTCACTACCAAGAAGGAAATGAAGGAACAGGTACATTTGACGGACACTCCCATATCTGACCCCCAAGGAGTGCTGTGCGTAGATGGTTCTGGCTTCAAACTCTCGGATGGCTGCATACTAAATAACTAGACTTAAGATAGTTGTGAAAATACATAGAATATCCTAAATTCTGTGCAAGCCGCGGAACTCGTAGCGCTAACTAGAGCCTGAAAATTGAGTAAGGATCTGACTGTGAACATTTACACAGACAGCCAGTATGCATTTGGGGTGGCCCACAACTTCAGGAAACTCTGGGCAGAGAGGGTTTTTAACATCTCATGGCACACACATCCAACATGGAGTCTTTATCTTGAGACTATTAGACGCATTGACACTACCAAAGAAATTAGCAAGTATGAAGTTTAGTGCACACAAAAAGGTCATGGATAACATAGGGAGGGGTAATGCATTTGCGGATGAGACAGCTAAAGAGACTGCACAGTCAAACACATGCCAAATGTATATAGCAGGATCTGCCAGATGGGTACCAGAGGTGGGAATGTTTAACAACACTATACAATGTGTGAAGGATATACAGGCAGAAGCCTCCCGGGAGGAGAAAATAATGTGGAAGTCACATGGGTGGGTGGATGAAGAAGGATGTTGAGTGAATTTGTTGGAGGAATAAAGGTGGATGTTACCGAATTGTTATGTGAATGCAGTGATGACCATGGTGCATGGGTCGGCCCTCATAAGTGCAAGGGGCATAGCGAGGGTACTGGAAGATGTATGGTATAACACTAACATAGCAAAAACTGCAACGGCTTTAGTATAAGGATGTATGATGTGTGCTTTGTACAATCCAGGAAAGGTCACACCTACCATGTCAGGACAAATTGCACACCCAGACGTATCAAAGTCCACTCAGATGGATTTTATAGAAATAGAGAGATGTAACAACTTGAGGTATGTCCTAGTTGTAGTGTGTATGTTTGGTAAATGGATAGAAACCTAATACTTCAGTAAGGATTGACAAAGTGTTGTTGAAGGGGTACTTTCCTTGTTATGGAATTCCAAGGGTCTTTTGGAGTGACAAGAGACCTCGTTTTGTTGGACAGGGAATGGAAAAGGTGTGTTCAGGACTACAGACAAGACAGAAGAGGCTCCCAATCACACGCAATCAGCGGGATTGATGGAGCGTTATAATGGGACTCTGAAAGTCACACTAGGGTAAGATATGTGCCTGTACTAGTCTTAAATGGCCAGACGCCTTGCCAACAGCTCTGTTATCCATTAGGACCATCGCGCATAGTACCATGGGCCTATCACCTTATGAAGTTGTGGTGGGCTGACCAGCTAATGTATTGGGTGTACCTCGACCAAAGAAGTTTTTTGATATTGAATATCTTTTGCTTGTGGACTATTGTGAACACCTGACTAAAGATTTGCATTTACTTCATCAACAGATCAAGGCCAGCCTGCCTCCTCGACCCGACGGACCAGGTCACATCATCAAGGTAGGTAGTTGGATCTTGACACGTAATTTTCAGAGGAAAAACTGCCTGGAGCCCGGTGGAAGGGTCCAGTGCAGGTGCTGCTCACCACTCAGACTGCGGTGAAGGATGCTGGGAGAACGAACTGGATAATGCATTACCAAAGGTAAGTAACGTGTTCATTTTTACACTTCTGCTGCAGACTCCTCACCTTTGAATTAGATACCCAAGCCACACCCTTCCGGCGGTGGGTTGCTGACCAATACTTCACACTAGGGCGTCCTGCAGGACAGAACGAGCAAAATGCCTTTCCCTGCGGACCTGACTGTACAAGAAGTAGTGCTTGGCAAACGTATGCAAAGATGCCCACGTTGCTGCTAGACAGATGTCTAGGACTGGGACATTTAAGTCAAGGCCATAGTCGCCGCCTTTCCCCTGGTGGAATGGGCTGCTTCTTAGCCAGGGCATAGCAGATCTTAATGCAGAGAACGACCCAGTGAGAAATGGTCATTTTCTGCACTGCCCGCCCCTTCTTAGCTCCAACGTACCCCACAAAGTTGGTCGTTCACCCGTAACTCTTGTGCTTTCAAGGTAGAACGACAATGCTCTTTTTGGGTACAGGCAATAGAGACACTCCTCTTCCTTTGAGAGATGCAGGGGAGCAAAGAAGGTGGGCAGCGTGATAAGAGTGACCCAGATGGAATGGGGTTACCATCTTTGGGAAGAATGAAGCACGGGTGCGAAGCACCACTTTATCTGGAAAGGACATCATGTAGGGAGGCGTACAAGATAGTACCTGCGCCTCATTCACCCACTGTGCAGATGTTATTGCCACTAGAAAGGCTGTCTTGATGGTAAGCAGCCAGAGTGGACAATTGTGCAGAGGCTCAAAAGGAGCATATATAAGAAAAATGAGGACCGAATTTAGGTCCCATTGCAGCATAACAAAGGGCTTGGGCGGAAACAAGTGAGCCAGCACCTTCAAGAACCTATTTACATAATTCGAGACCTAAAGAGAGAGGATTGGTCTGGCACCCGCAAAAAAGCGGATAAAGCAGAAAGATAACCCCTGAGAGTAGCCAATGCAGAGCCCTGCTGGGTAAGGGTCAGAATAAAAAGAAAAACAATAGACAGAGAAGCAGAAAGAGGGTCAATAGACCTTTCTGCACAGAACACACATTTCTGCCAACGGCTGGCGTATACCGTTTTAGTGGAGACGCATGCCTGGCAAAATAATATTGCATACTTCGGGAGGCAGGTCAAAAGCAATCAACTGCCCCCGCTCACTCTCCATGCATGGAGGCGAAGAGTTGACAGGTTTGGGTGGAGGACACTCCCCTGCGGCTGCGACAGAAGATCCTCCCGAAGGAGCAGCCTGATCGGAGGATCGATGCTCATTGCCAGAAGTTCTGGATACCAGACTCTCCTTGCTCAGTCCTGAGCAACAAGAATGACTTGGGCCCGGTCGTTCCTGATCTTCTTCCGAGCCCTGTGCAGGAGTGGTGTGGGCGGAAAGGAGTACAGCAGGCCTGAGCTCCACTCGCAACAAATGGCATCGCTGAGCGATAGCTGCCTTGGAAACTCCAGTGCGCAGTATTGCTGACACAGAGTTACCTTTGGGAACAGATCTAACAAAGGCTCTCCCCAGCGCAGAAAGAGACTTCAACAAATTAATGTGGAGCCCCGATTCCGCCTGAGCCCAGCGTCTCCTGATCTCTACCTCTCCCAGATGGCCGCCCCATCCCAGATGTAATGAAAATGTCACAACTGTAAGTTTTGGTTGGGAAAGGGAGAGGGGTCTGCTGTTGACCCAATCACGGATCACCACTCACCACTGCAGATCTCTTGTAGACCCTTCCAAGATCTGGACCTTGTCGATGAGATTTCCCTGATGCTGCGCCCAATGGAACTTCAGGTCCCACTGCAGAGCCCGCATACGCCACCTGGCATGCTATACCAAAAGGACACAGGAGGCCATGAGATACAACCACCTCAGAGTCAGTCTCACTGAAATCCAGGATAGAGGCTGAAACATCGGAATCATAACCTGAATATCCTGGACTCGCTTGTCGGTAGGATAGGCCTGAAACTGCACTGTCTCCAGAACAGCTCAGATGAAAGGGAGCATCTGAGAAGAAGTCAGGTGTGACTTTGGCATGTTTATAGAGAACCCCTTTGAATGCAGAAAGTTTGTCGTAGTCTGATGGTAGGAGACGACAGCATGGGGCATGGATGCCTTCAACAGCCAGTCGTCGAGGTATGGGGAAGACTGACACCCCTAACCTGTGCAGATGAGCTGCAACCACCGCCATCACCTTGGTGAACACCAGAGGGGCGCTGATAAGGCCGAAGGGGAGCACAGTAAATTGAAAGTGCTTGTGGCCTACCGTGAACCGCAGGTAACACCTGCGGGTCGGCAGGATGGGGATGTGAAAATACGCATCCTGCAGGTCCAACGCTACCATCCAGTCTTCTTGGTGTAGGGCAGACAAGACCTGAGCTAAAGTTAGCATTTTTAACTTCTCCTTCGTGATGAAGAGACTGAAGGTCCGTAGATCTAGAATGGGTTGCAACCCTTTGTTATTTTTCGGAATCAGAAAGTAGCGGGAATAACGGTCATTGCCTACTTCTGAACCCGGGACCCTCTCTATAGTTCCCTTGGCCAGGAGAGCTGCAACTTCCTATTGGAGCAATTTTAAATGATCCTCCACAAGCCGTTCTTGATTTGGAAGATTGGAAGAAAAAGAAAGGAAAGGTGGAGAATATCCCTCCTGAATGATCTGCAAGACCCACTTGTCCAAGGTCATGGACTTCCAGTGGGGGAGATGATGATGGATTCTCCCACCAACTGGACTGGCGTAGACTTACAGAGTCAGATTTGGAGTGCTTGTAGGCTGTGGCTGCCAAGGGCAGGGTGGCAGACGACTTCTGGCTTCCGTTCCTAGGTCGGAATGAGCCGAGTCTACGTCCAGGTACCACTTGGGAAGTCTGCGCAGGACAGTGGCTGAGCTAGGGTTGACGTGGCTGGAACCCCCTTGTTCCCATGAAAGGGGAAAAAGCTAGACTGGTCACTAAGTGTAGAAGAGAGGCCATAGGATGTGGCCATAGCTCGAGTCCTTGAACCGCTCTAGGGCCAAGTAGGACTTGTCCCCCAAAAGACGGGTTCCATCAAACTGCGTGTCCATCAAGTTTGTCTGGACATCACCCAAGAAGCTAGACGTTCTAATCCAGGAGTGATGCTGCAAGCCCTTTGTCGATGAAATCGCTCTGCCCAGCGAATAAGTCGTGTCAAGGCCACACACCTTATGTGAATTTTGCTGCATCTCTCCCGTCCTTAACCAACAGAGCACAGCCCAGGCATCTTCCGGGACTTGTGGCAGCACTTTCGCAACCATCTCCCAAAGGGAGTGGGAGAAACAGCCCAATAAGCATGTGGTATTCGCAGAGTGCAGTGCGAAGTTGGAGGAAGAAAACATCTTCTTCCAACTTCTTGGATTCCCTATCCGGAGGGGGAGGGGAGGAAAAGAGCCCTCGGAGGTAGAAGCCTGCACCACCAAGCTTTCAGGGGTGCGGCGTTGGCTGAGAAACTGTGGGTCACCTGGAGCCGGGCGATGGCGGCGTGCAATTGTCCTATGCACAGGAGCCACAGTGCTAGGCTTGGACCACGTACCTAGAAGAACATGAGTAAGTGGCTCATTGAAGGCCAAAAAGGGTTCAGACGTGGAAGACCCAGTCTGAAGCACTTCAGTCAGGAGATCAGTCCTGACCTGCACCGAGTGCAACTCCTGTCCAAGGACCTCGGCTGCCTTTTTCACTAACATAGCGATACAAAAGGGGATGATGGACGGAGCGTTTGAGCAAATCAAACACTCACCCCCAGTCAACTGATCTGGGTTAAATCCATCACCATTCTTTAGCCCACTCAGCCACCCCATTTCAGACATGACTATATGCAAATCAGTCTGACCCTGTGCCTCATGGGAACAGTCCATCCCGAACTGCCAAGCCATGTCTTCCATGGACCGGAAACAAGCATCCTGGGACCGGTTTCGGATTCATAATCCTCATCAGCCAGGCTATCTTGAATCCAGTGGCCAAGTGAGCAAGGGACTCACGTCTGAGCATACCCTGCCACACTTAGGGCGAACAAAGCGATACAAAAGGGGATGATGGACGGAGCGTTTGAGCAAATCAAACACTCATCCCCAGTCAACTGATCTGGGTTAAATCCATCACCATTCTTTAGCCCATCCTTGGATGCTTGATTCCGGTCTGGGAAAGACAGGGCTTGGCAGTTCGGACTGGACTTTTCCCATGAGGCAAAGGGTCAGAGCTGATTTGCATATAGCCAGTGTCTAACCCAGGGTGGTGTGGAGTGAAAAAAACGATGGATTTAGGCCCAGATCCTTGTACTGGGGTGAATGTATGACATTGTTCTACATTCTGTCCATCAACTGTGTTTTTTGTAATTTTCACCCAGAGTGGGCTGGGTATGCTCAGACGTGAGTCCCAGGCTCTCCACACCACTGGAGTCAAGCTATCCAGGCTGAATGAAGGCTGATAGCCAGAAACCGGTCCTTGGATGCTTGATTCCGGTCTGGGAAAGACAGGGCTTGGCAGTTCGGACTGGACTTTTCCCATGAGGCAAAGGGTCAGAGCTGATTTGCATATAGCCAGTGTCTAACCCAGGGTGGTGTGGAGTGAAAAAAACGATGGATTTAGGCCCAGATCCTTGTACTGGGGTGAATGTATGACATTGTTCTACATTCTGTCCATCAACTGTGTTTTTTGTAATTTTCACCCGAGTGGGCTGGGTATGCTCAGACGTGAGTCCCAGGCTCTCCACACCACTGGAGTCAAGCTATCCAGGCTGAATGAAGGCTGATAGCCAGAAACCGGTCCTTGGATGCTTGATTCCGGTCTGGGAAAGACAGGGCTTGGCAGTTCGGACTGGACTTTTCCCATGAGGCAAAGGGTCAGAGCTGATTTGCATATAGCCAGTGTCTAACCCAGGGTGGTGTGGAGTGAAAAAAACGATGGATTTAGGCCCAGATCCTTGTACTGGGGTGAATGTATGACATTGTTCTACATTCTGTCCATCAACTGTGTTTTTTGTAATTTTCACCCCGAGTGGGCTGGGTATGCTCAGACGTGAGTCCCAGGCTCTCCACACCACTGGAGTCAAGCTATCCAGGCTGAATGAAGGCTGATAGCCAGAAACCGGTCCTTGGATGCTTGATTCCGGTCTGGGAAAGACAGGGCTTGGCAGTTCGGACTGGACTTTTCCCATGAGGCAAAGGGTCAGAGCTGATTTGCATATAGCCAGTGTCTAACCCAGGGTGGTGTGGAGTGAAAAAAACGATGGATTTAGGCCCAGATCCTTGTACTGGGGTGAATGTATGACATTGTTCTACATTCTGTCCATCAACTGTGTTTTTTGTAATTTTCACCCCGAGTGGGCTGGGTATGCTCAGACGTGAGTCCCAGGCTCTCCACACCACTGGAGTCAAGCTATCCAGGCTGAATGAAGGCTGATAGCTAGAAACCGGTCCTTGGATGCTTGATTCCGGTCTGGGAAAGACAGGGCTTGGCAGTTCGGACTGGACTTTTCCCATGAGGCAAAGGGTCAGAGCTGATTTGCATATAGCCAGTGTCTAACCCAGGGTGGTGTGGAGTGAAAAAAACGATGGATTTAGGCCCAGATCCTTGTACTGGGGTGAATGTATGACATTGTTCTACATTCTGTCCATCAACTGTGTTTTTTGTATTTTTCACTAACATGGCATAAGATGCCGTCTCCTCCATAGCCACAGTCGGCGGAGAGAGCATGCCAGCATCTGGGGAAGTGTCCAGAGCACTGGCCTCCCCAAGTTCCCCATACTAGTCCATCTGCTCTTCAGAAACATCCTGGTGTTCCAAAGGGCTCACAGACCCCTCATAATCCTCTTCAGTGCATAAAACATCATCAAACTGTTCAGGCGACAACATAGAGCCCCTAGGTTCAGTCAACGTCGGAATCGGCATAGAGCAATACCGTTTTTACTCTGTGTCATCGGGGATAAGGATGGGGCTGGCACAGCGGGTGGGCACCAGCAGCCCTGGTAGCTTCACTACAAAGCTGCTCCAAGACATGTAGCAAGTGAAGGATAAGGTAGAAGATTCAGAGAATAGATCCAGGCAATTAAATCTGAGACTCAATGGGGTCTGGGGATCTTTGGGCTATAATCAAGTCTTGTCCGAGGATATAACTAAAATGCTGCCCAAATATGTCTAACTAGATTCACGTACAGATCTTTCCATTGCAAGGGCCCACTGAGTCCCCTATGTAACCCCTAGGGTTACTGCCAGACCTCTGACTTTTGTGGTCTGTTTTCAGAATTTCAGAGTACGGGGGGAGATGTGCAAAAGTGCCATACAGCTGAAAACTATGAAAGTGGTGGATGATTTCTCATTTAAAATGACATTAGGTTCTTGATTTATCATGCGGAAACAAACATCTATCCTCAATGGCAAAGCCCACAAGCATTGGGAGTACTCTAAACACGTTCTAACTTACACTGCTAAGTGTAGGGAAAGATTAACAAAATCGGTTGTTGTTCCACAGCCTTTAGAAAATATTACATTTTGCCACCGAGTTCTGTTTAGCAAAGATAAAGTACATTTCAGTTGATTCTGTGGAAATATTGTTAGAGCTTTGACTAAAGAATCTCCTCAAGATCAATACTATCTTCAATACTTACAAGATACTCCCAAAAAGAACGCCCTCCACGAAGATGGACATTTTCATGTGATTTTTGCATTGCTGGCATTTGGTCTTAAATTATTTCAATGCTAGACCTCCAGGAATACTTGTTAGCCCAAAATTAAGGCGTATGATGTCTCATCTTATCTTTATGGTGTGATGAAAGGAGGTTGCAGTACATACAGTCTACTATATGATGGTTTCACACACAAATTGGGTTACAATGCAATATAATCTCAGAAATGTCCTCAACTGGGGTGTGGCAAGGACTATAGCTTTGAGTTTTGGAGCAAAATGCCAGCTACTTACCCAGCCTTGGCATGACAGCCCCAAGAAACTGTTCATCTTCCTGAAAGTGATTTTCTTGCAATGATTCCAGCAGCTTTTGCAAAATTTCTTGGGGAACCTTACATCCATTTCCCTTAAGCTCAGTAAAACGGGTCAATCGAAAGCCCTTGTCCAGTTCATAACTTTCAGGGTTAAAGGATTCCCGGACAGACATGGCTTGTAAAGTTTCACCACGTTTGATTTATGGAGAAAATTGATTTTCTCCCTCCTCAATCTGGTAAAAAACACAAATAAATTTTGTGAACATAACATGCAGAATACCGTGTGCACAAATACGAGTTTAAAAAAGATGATCTGTAATTTTCTAATAATTAGGAATCACACATTAACAACCAAATTATGTACAAAATGTAAACTTTGCTACACAAGAGATCTGAAAACAAACTAAGACACTAGAGTTAACGAGGTAGGTTGTTTATAGATTGAAGAAGTAAACATGACAAATGTTTTAATCAATTTCACTCAAGTGCAGTCAGCTAATGTGTAAATTGGAGGTGCAGGTCTTAAATATAATTTTAGAAAGATGTTGGGCTTGTTAAGCAGAACACATCTATTTAACATGTTTACATTTTTACCATATCAATGTTATGAGTGACATTTTGCCTTCATAAAATCTGTATCCTTCATCAATATATAGATATATGGTAGATGTAGATTCTAAAAAAAGACTGAGTTGGTCAAAACCAGCATATTCTCTGAAAAAGGTAGTGAGAGAAACGCAATGAAAGAACACATTTATACATGGCAACGCATTTGTTTTGGAAAATGTGACACAGGAACACAGATCTCCAAAGCCTACACATCATATTCAAGGATCGACCAATTCTGAAGCGTTAAAGCAAAGAGATATCAGTTTTTCAGACAGAAGTGAAGCTTTACTCTAGAAATAAGAACAAATGGATCTTTTTGCAAAACGAAAAGTCACAATTAGTCATAACCACATAAAAAAAGAATTAAATCATTAGTCCCTTTACAAATAAGGTTCTACTTTACTTAAAGACAACAAATAACTTAATAATTCTATGAGGTGTGTTCATATTGCTGCAGCACTCTTCGTGATTTACTCCTATAAAAGATAAATGAAACAAGTCAATTTCCACTTCAAAAAGAAAACAAGTCAAGACTGTTCGGCAGCCACAAAAACATTGTTCCCCCTTAGATACAGTCTTCATTTCATGGCAGTTGCTATCTGTAGAGGAGGGTGGTGCAAAGTGAATGCTACTTATAGATGTGATGGTAGTTTATGATAAATAGCAACTTTCAGGCTAATTTGACTGGCAGATATCAGTCGACCAGATCCAGTTACAACAGTGCCTTATAAGGTACCAGCAACAGCCCGACCATAAAATGGCAATGTCATTTTAAGTTATTGTACATGATCTGACTTGTATTTTTGGGGTCAAAGAAGGTAAGTGTGTGCTGTCTCTTTACAGAAAGCATGGCCAAAAGAATATGCACTCAAACATCGCAAAACTCTTACTGATTGCCACCAGAAGACTGTTTCCGTCACAAGTTTAAAATAACCTACTACAGGGGACAGACTCCATGCATGGTTCACAAAACCGTATTCAAGCAAAAAGAGTCATTGAGACAGTTATTTTAGTTTTTACAGGCAATTGAAGTGGCTACTTGCTGGGTTTCCAGACCCTTGTGGGACCTAGCTCAAGCCATTTGTTAGTGATTCGATCAAATGGTTGGCTGGAAGGTATTTCCAGAAATCTCCATTTCTGGCTTCGTCCGTTTGTGAATGTCGTGCTTCTGAGTTTTTTGTTTTTCTTTTATTTGTTGAGTGACATGGGCTACTGGAGTGTAGGATCACCATTATTTATAAGCAAGAACTTGACACTGGGATAGGAAGGATAGGCCATAGCTGAAGGCCAACACAAGATTAAGCTCTTTCCAGATCTGTGAAGCTTACCACTTGAACAGTAATACTCGGACAGAGTAGTAGCCATTTTAAGCACAGAAATGTGATACCAATGTGTGCCTTTTTGCCAGACACAACACTTCAATTTTAAAGTTGATCTTGTTGTTAGTTGCTTATCAATCAATAAATAGGAGAGGGGGGGACTAGGAGCTAATAAAAGTTCAGTGTCCGTGCTCCTGGGGTTGAAATAAATGCAAAGACAGCAGTCACGGTTGCTGTTCCTGGAGAGGAAGGAAAGAAGGAGTATTTAAGAGTTGAGCAGACTGTGAGGGACAGTCAAAAAGACTGTTTTATGTTGCCCTCACACATCCTGAAGGATTTCCTGCTTCATCATAGGGCAGTTGCTCCTCGTCTGGCCAGTGCTGCAATGCCCTACGTGTTCCCCGAAAGGTCACTCTAGCAGAGATCTTTTGTTTATGTCATTTGATGAGTGCAAGGGATGTCTTGGTGGGGTGGTGTAAAGTATTGGTGTGGAGCAAACTAAAACAGATTAGTCAAGTCAATTTATTTATTGCACAGTTACTTAAAACCATTTGCAATATATCACACTTTAAAATACAAAAGATACCTCTATTCTTTCTATAGCAAAACATAAAACAATATAAAAGTTAACAAGTTAATTAAGTCTAAAAGGTCTTACCACCGCGGTGTCACTTCTCTATTACTGATCGAGAATCTTTTTGTGAAATTGTCTGATTCGTCAGCTTTCTCAAGTCTAGTGCGAACTTCCTGCATATATCTCCCTATTCTGGCCAGGTCCGTAGTTAATGTGCAAGCGAATATGGCTGTAACTGCCTCGTTTGAACACCTTTACGTAACCATATAGGTTTTAGTAGCTTCCGCCGGGATTGTAAGAGGCCAATACAACAGCACATCAAATGTGGCAATGATTCTGTTTCAGAATCGCATAATCTACATTGAGTTTTATTTTCCAAGGTTTTCCGGCCCGCATTTAGCTCTTTTATTGGGAGCGATACCAGTCTAGCCCACTGAATGTTTTTTAGGGCCTTTCTCCCAAGTGCTTGATCAAGATAGGGCTGAAATTTATGTTCATTGTAGGTTGCTATCACCCCAGATTGATATCTTCCTTTTTCCAGATTTATTAACTCACTTTCTCTTGACAGTTGATAGCAATGTTTATTTATTGCCTTTTTAACAATTGGATAAGATAAGCCTTCCTGGCTCCAGTTTTGTATTACCAGGCCCAAACCTTCTACAGCTTCCTGCAGATACGCCTGCCATGGGTTGGGTGAACCATCATAAATGGGTTTTAGCCTGCTCTTCAAGCTCCCTTCCGGCGCTCTAAGTACAGAAAAATAATATTTTGTATGCGCTTCTAGGCATTCTTTGCTCTGGTGCACCAAGCCAAATTCTAGGCAAATCCCGCTGTTGCGTATGTATTTCGGTAGTTTGAAAACACGTTTATATGCACGGCACTGTGCTTTATCCATCATTGTGCTCATTTTGTCAGGAAAGGCCTGGTGGGCGTATCCCGCCACTGCCCTTATTTGTGCTTGTAATACCTTTCTAATTAGAGTGTTAGTGGAGCTCTTCATTTTCTCTTGTAGTTTGCACCAGGCGTATATTGTTGATTCCACTTTGGATTCCATTTTATGAAAGTGCATATTAGCTTTTCCTGCATCGCTCAACCAACACCCAAGGTAGTTGTAGAACTTTAAGACCATTACTGCCTCCTTTCCACATGCCATTTTAGTAATGTTTTTCTTTTGCAATTCCCAAAGATCACAACTTTGGTCTTTTCTGCGTTTATCTTTAATTCATTATTCAGATTGTATTCGTTTAGAGCATTAAAGGCCTTTTGTAAACCTGTTTTCGTGTGGTCCATCAGCACAAGGTCATCCGCGTATTGTAGGATTTGAATTTTGCTGCCCCCAATTTTTGGGATTGTTAGATTTGCGCTTTGTATCGTCTTGCCCAGGTCTGCAGTATATAAATTAAAAAGGGTTGGGGCTAGTACGCAACCCTGTTTTAAGACCTGATTTGTAAAGCACTTTTTTGTTGTGATGTTTACCAGTTTGACTCTGATCCAAGTATTGCAATATAGAGATATAATAGCATTAAGGAGGTCAGAAGGAATTTGTCAGTTACGCAATTTGGACTAAAGCTTGTCACGTGGTACTCCATCGAACGCTGCTGAATAGTCTATGAAACAAGCATAGACTGGTTTCTTTTCGCTGCGATTGGCTTGCTGACCCAAATAGGATATTGGCGTAATGTTGTCAATAGTCGAACAGCCTTTGCGAAACCCTGTTTGATAGAAAGGTAGAATATCATTTTCTTCGACCTATCTGGTTAATTCTGTCAGCAGGGTATTTGCATAGGCTTTCCCTTAGATATCCAGCAGGGCTATTAATCTATAGTTTTTTGGCTCTGTGTTGTCCCCCTTCTTGAATATGGGTTGTAGGATTGACCCGCGCCACGAGTCTGGCACCTTGCCGTGTAGTCGGCATTCGGTAAATAGGCCGGATAGGACTTTCCCCCAATAATTTATGTCTTCCTTGAACATCGCAGCCGGAGACCGTTGGGTCCTGGTGCCCCGTCTTTCCTTATCTTTTTTATCACTTTTTCCACCGCCCTTACGTCCTGCTCTTTAAGCATGGCTATGTTTGTGGAGTTTATGGATTCTGCATTGTTGTTAGTGAACTCTGTGTGCATTCTGGCGCTTCCACGTTTAGTACTTTCTTCCTTGTCCACGAATGTTCATCAGAATGCACTCAGCAGGTCTATACTCCCCCTTTCACATCCCCTGCCAGACCACTCAAGTGGGGAGTTCCTCAGGGCTCTTCCCTGAGCCTGCTCCTCTTTAATGTCTATTTCACCCCGCTGGCTGAAATGATTGCTCAGGCTAGAGTTAAAACCACTTCCTATGCGGACGATATCCAGCTCCTTTTCACCTTCGAAGAGCCCACTGCCAAGGCATTCGATCTAATGAAAACCTGCCTCAGGAACATATCAAGATGGATGGACTCAAATTCCCCCAAGCTTAATGCGGGGAAAACAGAGGTGCTGTTTTTTAATACACCATCCCCACTGTCATCCAATCTGTGGTGGCCGGACGACTTGAGTCAAGCCCTGTACCAAAAGACTCAGTACGGAACCTAGGGGTTTGCTGGGATAACCAGCTT
The DNA here is from genome assembly GCF_964261635.1 of Lissotriton helveticus. NCBI lineage: Eukaryota > Metazoa > Chordata > Amphibia > Caudata > Salamandridae > Lissotriton > Lissotriton helveticus. The sequence continues at coordinate 684,397,770 of NC_136057.1, read as the reverse complement.
ACCTTTGATGCCCAGGTGCAAACTGTAGCAGGATCCTGTTTTGCAAAGATCAGAACAATAAAAAGACTCATTACTTATCTGCCCACTGACTGTCGAAAAACAGTGGTTCACGCCTTGATAACCTCCCATCTCGATTATGCCAATGCACTGTATGTGACCAACAAAACAAAAATGCCAGTACTGATATGCATAATTTCAAAAAACTAATAACCACCAGAATCCTGAACAATGAATCAAAAATGGGGATTACTAATTAATAGTATTTTATTCAAAATATTTGCAGCATTTATTTCAGCTTTTGATACTTAGTACACAAAATATTTACAACAGCACACGTGGAACATGAAGGTATTAATCAAACATTCAACCATTCATTCAAGATGCAGGCATATCACAGACAACAAAAACATACATGCATACTTGGAGAAAAAAGGGATTTGCAAGTAAAACAATGAAACAAATACCATAGTCTACAGATATTTTCAAGACTATTTAAACTGACTGTTTTATGCATACATTCCTATATTTATACAGGGTCTATTTGGACTCGTTGGGGTTAATATTGTATGGTAATGTACAACAAATAAGCTCTGGGTTCAGCAAAATTTGATGCCCAGAAGCTTCGGTAGACTGATGGAATGGGGCCTACGCGTTTCGAATCCCACTGGAGTCGTAGGGGATTCTCTTCAGGGCCTTAAGAGTTCCTGTACTCAGTAGAAGGACGTATGTCCTTATGGTAACTATCCCAGTGCGCTAAAGCAAACGAGACTGCCCCTGCCTTCTTTTTCTTGCGTTTGGGGGCTTCTGTGAAGACTGACTGGGTAAGCGGATGAAACGGCGAAGAACACGGTCTAGCATTGAACCGTGTGCGTTTAAATACGTGGAGCCAAATGGTTAGAAACTAGTAAGCCGTAGTCTAGTCGGAATCACTGATGGATACCGCGATTATGGGGCACTGGAATTCGTGTTTTCGAGATAGGCGTCAAAGGGGGCTTCTTTTTAGTGATTTACATAATTAAGTTTATACATCCCATGCTCCATTTTCAGAAAAAGCCGGTATGTGTAGCCTTTCGGCAAGAGTCTCGGGCGGTATTTAGCCGAGGTGTCCGCACGTCTGAATGGCGTCTCAGTCTGCACTAATCGTTCGCGCATGTGTAAGGAACACTGTATGTAGGCATTACGGCCGGTCTGTGTAACAGACTTCAGACGGTCCAGAATGCGGCGGCTCGTTTGGTGGAGGGTATTCCTCCCAGACATCATATTACCCCGCATCTCCGTAAATTGCAATGGCTGCCCATAAATAAAAAACGTCAATTTAAAGCCATGACATTGGCATAAAGGGCTACGCAGGGCATAGGCCCGGCTCATCTTAAAACCTGCTGACGTCCCAATCACAACGCCAGATCACTGCGCTCAAATTCCCAGCTTCTCCTAGTCACTCCTAGGTTTAAGAGAACCCAAAAGGGAGGGAAAACTTTTGGAGTTTGCGCCTCTCAGCAATGGAATAAGCTCCCTTTATCCCTCCGAGCCGGTCAATCTGAATCTCTATTCCGCAAGGCCCTCAAAACCCATCTTTTTGATCTATAATCTGTTTCATGTGCCCATTGCTTCCAGATTCATTCGCGCCGGGACGCCCCGTTGGGGCAACTGCGCGCTTTACAAAATACACAAATAAAATAAAACAAATAAATAAAATGTTGCGTCTACGTGCCTCACCCATGCATCTGTGTGAACGGAATTACCCTGGACTACTCTATTGTTATCCAGCTTTGCTATATATTGCCAGAGTTGTCGTTGTTTATAGGGGTTTGTTAGATCATGGATTTTAATCCACTCTTCTTCAAGCCTGTTTTGCTTGATTGTCCAGAGCAGTTGTTTCTGTTCTTTGTGTAGTTTGTTGTGCTTGTCCTGTGTGTTTTTCGAGCCAGCGATCTTATATGCTCTTTTTGCCCTTCTTAAATTGCCAGTTATGTCTGCCAATTGATTATTGTTGTCTGTGGGTTGTGAGGGCTTCTTCCCCTTAGAATTGGGCTCAGCTGTCTTCAGGCCTATTTTAGGATAGTTTGTCCACTTTGTCCAATTTTCCCTATTGGGCCCTGCGCCTATGTTGTTCTTGTTTTTCTTTCCAATATTACAGAGCCGTCACCTGATGCGTGTTCCATTTTATTCGCCTCACCGGGGCGTGTTCTTTGGCGCCTATAGATTGAAAGACCGTTATTGTTCTTTCCCGTTCTTTGATAGTGGCATTAAGTTCAACCAGGAGTAATGCATGGTCGCTTGTGTCATCCGTTTTTATTTCGAAATCTTCAATTTTGGGGGCTAGCTGGTCGCATAGGAAAATATAATCAATTATGGAGCTGTTCTTAAATGTGGTTCTCCTTTAGTTGTTATGGTCCGGCTTTTTTTTTTTTAAAGTGCTCAGCTGAGGTTAATTTGTATTCTAGTAAAAAGTTATTGAAAATTCTCTCAGCGCCGGTTAGGTGATTCCTTTCGGACTGTTTTATTCCTAAATGGTGCCAATTAAAGTCACCCACCAGCAGTTTCGCCAGTATATGGATAGGATTTCCTGCAACGTTGTAATCACATATTGTGTAACCCTTAATTTCCATTGGGCTGGTATTTAAATATACATTGATTAAAAGAAAAGAGGCGATGTTTTCCTTGACACTTTTTCCTTCTATTAGCAGTGCTTGTAGCATATTCTAATTGGTGTTAATATTCCTGACACTAAATTGTTTTGCGTCTTTGACATAGGCCGAGATTCCACCTGATGGTCTTCCATAATGATTATGTTTGGTGGCGAGTTGGTAGAAGCCCGCGTACCCTTCCAAGTGTACCGGTTCGGTTGCCCAGGTTTCTTGTAGGCATACAATATCGCACTCTATCAATTTATTTTTTGCTGTCACTTGTCTAAGGGTTTTTTGTAAGCCAGCCACATTCCAGGAGACAAGTTTGAGACTTTGGTATGTTTTTTGACCTTGTTTACTAGTGTTTCCCTCTTTTGGCGAGTTTGTTCTGGATATGGAATTACGGTCCCCTGAAAAGTCCGCCTTGTACTTTAGCGTCAGGTATGACGAGTGTCATTGTAATTCCTATCCCTCCATGGAGATTTTTTGAGGTACTTCTTCTTTAATTATTCTTTGTACGGTCGCTTCCCCCTGGGTGCTTACAATGATGCTTAGGTTACTAAAATTATGTTAGATTGTTTGTTCAAAAAGTCTTTCAGTATGCTACACGTGTTTTGCTTTACTTTCTTTAGATCAGTTGATGATTCCAGTAAGATTTGCGGGTATTTCTCTTGCTCTGGTGTCATAACTGCTATACCCCAATTTTTGAAAGTTTCTGTTTCCAAGAGCACGGCTTCTGCAATATAATGGTATATCCAGGTCACTACCTTATTTTCCTGGTTGAGGTTTTGACCCTTGATTCGAAGTGAACACTCTCCATATCTGCGCTTGTTATGCTAGACAATAATGGAATAGGTTGTAGGAGTCTTAATAGGTTACCTCTATTTATGTCTGCCCTTTGATTTATACGATGGTTGAAAGACGCTTAGTCGTGCATCTCTTCTATCAGCCAAGTGAGAATTATTGGAAGTTACGTTGTGCAGGAGTTTAATTGCCTCGGATTAGTCTCCCTCAAAGGCTTAAGTATAACCCCATGTAGTTCGGTCTTTCCTTACCCCATTTTACTTTTGGGGATTTGCTGCCTCCGCTTGCTCGAGTTTCTTCTGAGTTTCTCTACGGGACCGATGTTCTGGTTGCTTCTGCTCTTCTCTGGGGGCTGATTCAGGTGAACTGTTCACTGTCGCCTGCTCATCTCCTGATTGTTTATTTACTTTTATCTGTTTGAGAAAAATTGAGTATGGTTTTATATTTGGTTTCTGATCCTCTTTCTGTTTTAATGTTATTTCTGGTGTGTTTGTCTCAAATGTTGGCTGTTCCCAACTTCTTCAGTTGTGTTGTTTTCTCTGCTTTTTTTTGTTTTTTTAGTTTTTTGTTCATGCTTCTGGTCATGGTTGATTGTGTTAAAGGTCCCTGTTTTTCCACCAGATTTAATACTTCTATAGTGTCTGTCGATTGATTGGCCAGGGCTGAGTCAGAAACTACGCCTAATTTATTCGGTTCCTCTTCTCTGTTGGTATTCTGAGGCCGTGCCGGAATATTGTTAGGCGTGTTACCATTAATTGCCCTGATCTTTAAATCCTCAATAAGGGTAGTCAGGACTTCTGGAATTGTCGCCACTTTATTTATTGTTGGGCAACAGGCACATTCGGTATTTAATGTAGTTGCGTAGGCCTGTGCTCGTGTGATTAAAGAGTTGAGATCAGCCAGTTTTTGGTCAATTCCTGAAATTGCCTTTGCAATGAGATTTAGCAGGTCAACTTGCACATCCATCTTGTTAGAATGATAGTTTAATGCCTCCAAAGTGAGTTGTGATGTTTTGAAGAAGATATCCCATACTGTCCCCGAGTCAGTTGGTGACGCTATTTTAGTTGTTAGTGCTGGCGCCAAAGTACCAAAGCTTTGGTTCAAATTTGCTCCATTGGGCGATTTTATTATTGGCGATAATTTTACAGATTGTGCGGATTCCTCTAGTGAATTGGTGTTCTGGTCTGCTTCCTCATTATATGCTTGCTTTGGTGTTTGATTGAGGATTTTTACCTCAACCTCTATTGGTTGTTGAGCCTTATTGCTCATACAATGATCATGTGCTTTTCGCCCAAGTATTCCATCCGGATCCTCATAAGGACCTTCTGTCACATGCGGAGATTGTTCTCTACATGTAATAAGCTCCAGATCTGTTATGGATCCCCATGCCTCATCTGGAAGTTCCATTGACTCTTTATGTAGCGTGTGCTCGGTTGGGCCCATAGCATTTCTTATGTCATATAAGTTGTCCAAGGCCGTTATACCATGTTCTCCTTTTGTGTCCCTTATTTGTGTATCCCTAGTATTCTTATTTATTGGAGTTATTGGTGGTGGTAGTTGGTTATCGCCCTCTTGTTTGGTAAGCATTATCCCTGCTGGGTCTTTTAAGAATTCCGTCTTACTTAGTCCATTATTCGAAAGATTGGCGATATTAGTGTTTGTGCCTCCCCCTGCGTTTTTGCTTTGTTGTTGTTCGCCGGTAATCCTTGCGCCTTTCTTTTTCTTTTTGTTGCAAGGCAAGGCGCTCCGTCTCTTCCAGACCTCATGTTTTATTAAGTTGTGATATGTTGTGTAGTTTTGTATTGTACGCTGCACAACGCTTCAACCCAGGCTAGAGGCCCGGAGGACAAACCAGGGCTGTAGTGCTCTGAGGACCAAGAGATACAATCCATGCCCTAGCTCCAGCTGGTCCGCTAGGCTGCTTGGCCTACCACACGGCCGCTGTAGCTCCCTCGGCTGGTTTGGTCTAGGCAGGGTGACAGGAGGCTAGAGCCAAGGTGCGGTTGATGATTCAAGCGCTTTTGCCAATTGCGGTGACCTTACTCGCTCTGCTCTGCTCAATAGTTCTGCATAAGCTACGGCGATAACAATTCGAAAGGACAAAAGATGCTAACGTTGATATATCTTTTCAACAAATGAGGCCACTGTGCATGAGTGTCTCCATTTTAAAGTGCCCAAAGCATAAAGCTGTTGCAAAAACTCAAGTAATTTAAACTGTTTATACGTTTTGGTTATTATGCGCTTATTGTGCGCCAAGTGCATCACGGCGCTAGCTGTAATCATGCCTTATCAATTCAAATGAGAACAGATTCAGTAATCAGTCTCAGCCTTCGCGAAGACAGTTCTGCTTTACCCCTTCTCACCGTTACCTTCAGTCGTCAGGTCCGGGCTTGGTGATAACCACAATGCCGTCAGATGTCACACCACCTAAACTCCGCTGGCGGATCACTGGGTTTGCGCTGCTTTTTCTCGCTATGGCGGAGATGAAGGTTCTCCTGTGCTGGCTCACCTTGCACCTTTGTCAAATGAGCATGTACAGCAGCAGCTGCTTTACTCCTGATGCTTTATTTCCAACGATGATGAAGACAGGGGTAGGGCTCTGCTCTGCTGTTCCTACTGCTCCTGCTCAGCCTTCTCTCTGCTTCCCCTCAGCCTTCTTCAGCCTTCCCTGGGCACGGAATAGGCTGAACGCACGTCGTCCTGGCCTGACGCCCTGAAAAACGGATAGCAAATGGCAGCTGGTCCCGCACGGAGTCCCGTGCGGGGAAGGGCCGGGCTACCTGGGTTCAAAAAATTAGACCGACCACAGAGGGCGGCAGGAGCAACATCTCGGCGTCCTCGCTCCCCCGCACCTCGCCTCTTGATCTCAGTCTCGATCTCCACAACCTCCTGGCAAACACGAAAACACCATCTGGATCAGGGGTCCTGAATCAGAATAGTGCGAAAGCACATTAATTTCCACGTTAATTTTCAGGTTGTTGTTAGGTTGCTTCCAAAGCCGATCTATCCCAGACAACAATTAGTGGGAGTACTGCAGTGAACCCATTTCGTCCTCACCTGCCTCAAAACTGCTCCTGTGGTGCTCCTGGGTGCTCCCGCAGTGCTGCCCACACTGCTATCTACCATCAGCCGTGGCAGGCTGTGGTAGTCTGTGGTTGTGGCTGGGTTTTCAGAGGTGCCCTGGACGCACAAAGGGTGGGGCGCCAGCCGATACAACACCAACTTGACCCTCCGCTGTGCATAGAGCAGCACCTCGCCTAAGGCAGAGCCACCAATCACGGGGTGCGAGAAAGCAGTTGTGGCAGTTTTCGGCGTCCTTCCTCGCGACGAAGCACACTGCAACCCTCCAAGCCGGGATCCGAGAGCCCCAAACCACGGAGGTGCGAGACAGTCTCGGCAGTCCTTCGGCGTCCTTCCTCACGTCAGAGCTCACTGCAATCGGCTGTCTGCAGAAAACGAATTAGGGAATATCGCTTAAACCTTTAATATATGGATTCCTGTCAGGTTAAAAAACCTTATAGGTTAGCGCTACTAGAGGAGTTATAATGCGCCCTCATAGTCTGGTTTGTTACCCTTGTAAGGGTCAAACTTTGCGTTTGTAGAGTGGTGGAGGTCTTGTTGGTCCCCAAGGACCCTCATCAGCGAAAGGGACTTCATCCCCCAACCAGGAGCGCATCAGGAGGCAAATTTGCAGAGTATTGGAAAAAGGGGATGGGGTCTTCGGTGAGTTGCTGTTTTATTTTTATTTTTTAGGAAGGGTGGCTGCATCGTCCCCCATCCCTGGATCATTTTGCACCCTGGGGAGCTTTCTCAAGGCGGAGCACACAGTTTGCTATGGCATGGGGGGAGCAGTGCTCCCACTATGCCATAGCAAACTGCAATGACCCAGGGGTGGGCATCCAGGGACATTTCTGGAGCCAGCCCTGTGGGGGTGACAGGCAACCAAGGGATCCTGCAGGGGGAGGTGGCGCAGGCTCCCTCCTTTGATCACATTTGCCTCGTAAAAGTGGTGATTGCCGAGGGAGAGGGGGGGGCCACAACAGATCCCCTTAGTGATTGCATTAGTGCCCCGGGGAGGTGGCATCCCCGGAGCAGTGGAGGAGGTCCAACAGCCTCCCCCGCATTACTCAATATAATAGAACAGTGTACCCCAGGGAGATGGTGGTCTCATTTTGCTGTCTCCATGCCCCTTCCCTAGCGTAATTGTGAGTTTTGTGTCATCCGCATAGGAGCATACACCAAGACCCCATTTTGTTCCAATTCGTGCCAAAGGTGATACGTAGGCATTGAACAGCGTGGGGCTGAGGGATGCTCCCTGCGGGACCCCACATTTCAGTTGTGTAGGCTTGGATAAGAAGGCTCCTAGTTGTACTGTTTGTGTTCTGTTATGTAAAAAAGAGCTGAGCAATTCAAGGGCTTTCCCGTTTATCCCTTTTTCTTGTAGGTTTTCTAGTAGGAGGTGGTGGGAGACCGTGTTGAACGCTGCCGACAGGTCCAATAGGATCAGGGCCACAGCTTTGCCCTGGTCCAGGGAATTTCCAATGCTGTCCGTGACAGCCAGCAGTGTAGCTTCTGTGCTGTTGGTGGCTCTGAACCCTGTTTGGGTTGGGTCCAATAGGTTGTTGTCCTCTAGATATTTCGACAGCTGTCTGTTAATCAGTTTCTCCAGTACTTTAGAGAGATAGGGACGTTGGGAAATAGGTCTGTAGTTGACTGGGTTTGTTACAATCGAGCCTGCTTTTTTAAGGAATGGGGTGACTATGGCTATTAGAGAGGGAGCCCTGGCGTAGACGGCCCTGAAAGGTACTATCCAGAACCGTAAGCGGACACAAAACGTGGTCACTACAGGAGACAGGAGACAGCCGACAGCTGTCGTGGCTGCATGAGCTGAGAGGAGACCTCCCGACAGACAACAACAACTGTGGCCGTGGAGGTCCTGCCCGACCTGGTGGATCAGGACCACGGCAGAGGTGGACAAGCATACCAGTACCGCAGCCAAAGCCAGGTGGCAGGTGAAAGCTACAAAATAAGTTGCAGCGGAACAGAGAATGCCACAGTGGAAACCCAGTAGCGGACTGCCTGGGGTCAATGTCCAGGAGTGCAGTCGACTGCAGGATACAGTGAGGGGCCTGGTGGCATCCACACTGAAGAAAGTCATTATAGTGGGGAGAGCGGTGTGGTTGGATTAACGACAGCCACTACTCCCTGCTTACCGACTGGGCCCGGGCCGCGGCGACACACACGCAGTGAGTGATACAGACAGTGAAGCACTGTAAGAAAATTGAGGCCTGCGATCGCTACCGCTCAATGTTACATGCGCTGCAAAAGCATCACCTTGAGCTACTGTGGCAGTGACTAACGCTCATTATAAAAAAAACTTACTAGAACTGAACTATTAGTCACATTACCTCTATATTAGCCCCAGAACACTGTGGTATATAACAACTACGCATCTCTGAAACAGAAACTCCTGAGTGAATAGGGTGGCATGGCCACGAGGGAACGAGTACTGGAACTGCACCCATATACAGAGAACGCAGAGGGAGAGCACAGTAAACCGTAACCTACTCCACATCTGTGAGACTGAGACCTTTAAGTTGCCTCAAACTCACATCTCACTGCAGGGGAGACATTGCTGGACCAACATACTTGCTATAGTGCAACTTTAAGAAAGAAAGAATTTGTTTCATACCATCACTCCTGGTATTAGTGCACTGCAAACACAGGGAAGGCAGATAAAACACAATCAAAGCTGCAATTTGAACAACGCAAGCTCCTGGGGCTGCAAAGTGAAGATCAGGAGATGCCGGGTGCAGACTCGTCTTCTCAAGAGGCGGAACTTGTGTCAAATCCTCACAGCAATGCAGGCTACTCTAACTGCTATTGATGGGAATTTAGATGTTCCGACATATCGGGTCGACAATGTCAGAAAGGATAGATAAGCAAACAGAGCGCCTCGACATGGTAGAGCGCAGGGTATCCGACACAGAAGACTCCCAACATTCAAATGAATATCAGAAAAAGATGGAGAAAGCATTTGCATCGCTTCAGGCCAAAGCTGAAAAAGATGTGCGCTCCCGGTGCAACAACCTCAGAATAACTGGAATTGCAGAAACCACTAACAGAGGCAACATGGAGCGGTTCATAGAAAAGCGATTCATATATTTGTTAGGGAGAGAAGCCTCCCCCAAATATTTATAGTTGAGTGAGCACACAGATTTTTTGCACCACAGGGCAAGGCCCCAGCCTATCATAGAGAGGATCCTCAACTATAGTGACCGAGATGCAGCGTTGCGCCATTCCAGGGAACTGCAGACTCTCAGATATGAGGGTGCGGAGATCTCAATCTACATGGACTTTAAGGTACAGGTCCAGGAGGCACGGAAGGAATTTCTACCAGTGAAAATAAAGCTTCAAGAACTGAGCATTACCACAGCGAGGAATAATCTTTTGGATTTCAGTAGCTTCCATCCAAGGGCTGTGCCAGAGAACCTCCCGTATGGCCAATTTCTGCTGCTAAGGCGGAATTGTAGCCAACTTGGGGATTTCAGACAACAGGCCACTGACCTTAAAACTAAGTTCAAGGAGCGTGGCTAGCCAGACATGATACTGACCAAGGGCTACAAAAGAGCAAGAAACCAACCTAGGGAGGTCCTCTTGCAAGAAACCCCAATGTTACCTTTAACATGTGTTACCACGTTCAGTTCAGCATCTAACGCTATGAAGAAAATAATCAACAAACACTGGCACTTCATTAATAGCAACAACAGGAGATGGGAAAAAACATTATTCTCCTTCAAAAAAGGCCGAAGCCTCAGGGACATATTGGTGAACACACGTCCAAGGAAAACGGTAGCAAGGGATTTTCAATCAGTTACTGATGCTTGGGGCCTACCTAAGGTAAAAGGCCACTATCCATGCTCCAACTGTAGTATCTGTCATTTAACTTCTCAACCAAAACGCGTGATATTGAAACAAATAAAGTATGGACACAGAAAGCCCATGCGAACTGCAACTCATCTAACGTGATGTACTTAATAACTTGCCCATGTGGGTTGAGGTACGTTGGTATGACCCCCCGCAAAGTAAAATTGCTCATCTGTGAACACCGAAGCAATGTGAGATGTGGCAGGGTGACAACCAAACCGAGTAAACATTTTCTCCAACACAACCACACCACTAATGATATGAGGTGGACTGTGATAGAACAGGTCAATAGCAAGAAAAACACCCAGAAAACCCTATATGAAAAAGAACAAAGGTGGGTCTACAGCCTTGGGACAAATATACAAGGCCTAAATGAAAATATCCCGTGGGCAACTGTCTTGCAAAACTGACAAGTTTTGATTATAACAACAGGCTCATACCCCTTGGGCTAGACTAACAGGAATTATGACTGCCATACACTAACCTTGCCTTGGCCTCATGATTGAGATTTATGACAACTCAATATCTCTTTTTGTTAATCTCCTTTTTTTGTTAATCTTGGACGATTGGACTCTTCTAACCTCCACATTATGCCTATGGTTTGATATCTGTGACTATACAGCCCTTTCTGTTAGGGCATTTCTCAATTGCAGAATACGGATTAGTCCTTTTGATCCACTCTTTCGGTGTACCATAAGACACCCAGGAACGATGGTTGACTGTACTATTCTGGGTATTTGGTGCTTTGCCCACCCTCAACCCACACACCCCGCCCTTTTTTTACTGCTTACTCTTTACTTTTTATCATTTATTCTTTAACCTTTCTTGGTTTCTGAAAATGTCCTAGGACGTGTTGTTTTGGGTATTTTAAGTATTTGTATGCCCCCATTGTTATATGTAGCGGTATCGCCCAATTAAATGATTTCGAACCTCTCCGGCAACCTTTTGTTGTCACCTTTCAGTTTTAGTTGTTTTTACCAACGCCTACTGACTGCTTCTTCGGCTTAGCGTCATTGCACAACGCCCGTGACTCACATTTTACATGTTTGTCCCCCTTTACCTTTGGTTGGTTGCCATAACACCAAGCACCTTCCCTGATTGGTCTAAGTAGACGTGCCCTTCCAGACGTGCTGAGCTACGTCTAGGCGTGTGATGTTTTCTATGCCTACAGGCCTCTGACATCTTACTGGCCAATCCTGTGACGACGTTCTCGAAGCTTGGGGTCTCTGGGTGGGTGCTTTGTAACCACCACACCCACTGCGAGCGTTACGCACGTTTCCGCATTGGATGCCTTTACCTTTTCTGAGATTTTTAAACACAGCTCGCCCTGCAGCGGACACACTTACGGGTCCGGTCAGAGCGGTTACGTCCAGGTTCCGAACGGGTGTCTGGCCGAAAGGGCGTGAGTTGAGCACTGAATACCCAGCAGATAAGTACCCTTTTGGGGATTTAGATTTATTTCGGCTTGTATCCCTTTTGTTTTGTTTTTTAGGGTGTGCCAAGTCACCATCACCCACCTCCAGAGACCTATGGTGCACTTAGTATTAGCACCTTCTGTAAGAAACTTTTTACGAACTATTGTTTGCATATTATTGACCAAAATCGCACCAGCCTGTGTTTTTGAATCGGTTCATTCATTTTTTACCACGCAATAGTCAGTAATTTTAATGAGTATTTTATAACGGGTATTGATTAACGCTCTTGAGCCCACGTTTTGGATTCTACTTTGTTAGCACTCACGTCACTTGGCTTGACGAGGGACTGCCATCCTTAGATTGAATATGGGATCCTTGCTAGTCGCATAGGAGCACGAGTACACCAGTTCTGACACTCGTGGATTTATAATGGTTACCAGAGCACCCCGTAGAGCACTTGAGCATTTTTCTTCAAAGTGGACATTTATTTAAGGCATATTCAAATAACCTTTTCGGTTTTTCTTTCTCTTTGCCCTTTTTATGTTTGTCTAACTGTTTAGAATAAACTTGGTTTCTCTCCATAATTGAAGGAATCTCTCTAGTGTTTTGAACTTTTTTACACTAGTAGCCCCAGGTTAGGGTGGGCCTTAGCACGCCCATACTGCCAGGGTTCTTCTCACATCACACTGGTCCCGATGAAAGCCTGACAAACTGTTCAATTAAAGGTAGAAACATGTTGACCAACACCTTTGAGATAAAAATAGACTTTTAATTTGGTCCTTTATCCCCCACCTTTTTTATCCATGTTCAATTGGAAAATCAAATAAAACACTTTTTTGACCTAATTGGACATTTTTAAATTCACTTAGATCACCCTTCACCAATCACTGAACCAGCTCCGCAGTAATCTGGTGTTGCAGCACACAAGGGTGGCATTCAGCGACTCCTGGTGGGGCCCGATGATGAAGCATGTCACCAACTAGGTTGGTGAGTGAGGGCCTTCATAAAAACCAAAAGTGGTTTCATTCACGAGTCATTGTTACAGTGAATGCAGATACATGCTTGCTCTTCTCGATACACTCCTTTGTTGTTGTTTGGCATTATACTTTTATGTTAATACTATTTACTACAAGATTTATAAAATCTCTTTAAACAAACCTAGATTAAAAATTGAAAGCCAAGTCTTTCCAATTAACAGACATTAACGTATGCTTTTTCTACAAATCTAACAAAAAGACTGCTTAACAGATAAAGATTACTGATCAATCAATCAATCAATCAGTGGATTTGTAAAGCGCACTACTTACCCGCTAGGGTCTCAAGACGCTTATGGGGGTTTGGGGGAAAGGCGCTGCTGCTAGTGGTCGAAGAGCCAGGTCTTGAGCAGTCTCCTGAAGGCCGGAAGGTCTGCGGTCTGTCAAAGGTGGAGGGGGAGGGCGTTCCAAGTCTTGGCGGCGCGGTGGGAGAATGATCTGCCCCCGGAAGTGGTTCTGTGGATGCGCGGGACGGAGGCTAGGGACGGGTCGGCGGAGCGGAGTTTCCTATTGGGTACGTAGAAGGAGAGTCTATTGTTGAGATAGGCTGGGCCGGTCTTGTGGAGTGCCTTGTGTGCGTGGATCATGAGTTTGAAAGTGATTCTTTTGTCGACGGGGAGCCAGTGCAGGTCTCTCAGGTGTGGGGTGCTGTGGTCTCGGCGTGGGGCGTCTAGGACCAGGCGTGCGGAGGCGTTCTGGATTTTTTGGAGTCTGCTGATGAGTATGGACGGGCTCCGGCGTAGAGGGCGTTTCCGTAGTCGAGTCGACTGCTGACGAGGGCGTGGGTGGCGGTCTTTCGTGTGTCCGCCGGGGTCCATCTGTAGATCTTGCGGAGCATACGGAGGGTGCAGAAGCAGGAGGAGGAGACTGCGTTGACTTGGTTGGTCATGATGAGCTTTGAGTCGAGGATGACTCCTAGGTTGCGTGCGTGGTTGGTAGGTGCCGGGGGGGGGGGGGGTTTCCCAGTGATGCTGGCCACCAGGAATCGACCCACGCTGAGGGGTTGGGCCCAGGGATGAGGATCTCCGTCTTGTCAGTGTTCAGCTTCACCCGGCTTGCCTCCATCCAATTGGCGACGGCCTTCATACCCTGGTGAAGGTTGGATTTGGCGGTGAGGGGGTCCTTGGTGAGGGAGAAGTTCAGCTGGGTGTTGTCGGCGTAGGAGATTATGTTGAGATCGTGAAGTCTGGTGATGCGAGCGAGTGGAGCCATGTAGATGTTGAACAGCGTCGGGATGAGGGATGATCCCTGTGGGACACCGCTGACGGTTTTGGTGGTTCCGGATTGGAACGGGGAGAGGGATTCTCTGGGTTCTGTCGGAGAGGAAGGAGGTGGTCCAATCCAGGGCCTTGTCTCGGATCCCTGCGTCGTAGAGGCGTGTGCGTAGTGTGTGGTGGCAGACTGTGTCGAAGGCGGCGGAGAGGTCCAGGAGGATGAGGGCCACTGTCTCGCCATTGTCGAGTTGGATTCTGATGTCGTCTGTGGCGTCGATGAGGGCTGTCTCGGTGCTGTGGTTGCTGCGGAAGCCTGACTGGGAGGGGTCCAGGATGCTGTTGTCTTCTAGGTAGAGGGTGAGCTGGGTGTTGACGATCTTTGAGGACTTTCGCTGGGAACGGAAGCAGGGAGATGGGCTGGAAGTTCTTAAGGTCGCTTGGGTCTGGCCTTGGGTTTCTTCAGTAGGGCGTTGATCTCGGCGTGCTTCCAGCTCTCAGGGAAGGTCGCGGTCTCGAAGGAGAGGTTGATGACGTTACGCAGGTGGGGTGCAATGAGGCTGTCAGCTTTGTTGATGATGTGGTGGGGAAGAGGATCAGACGGGGAGCCGAAGTGGATGGTGCTCATGGTCTTGATTATGTCTTCGGTGCTCACGATGGTCCATGTGGTAAGGAGGTCGTGGTCGGTGGGGTTCGGAGTGTTTGTCATGGCGGGGTCCGTGGGGTTCAGCCGGGGGTTGAAGCGATTGTGGATGTCGGTGATCTTGCGGTGGAAGGAGGCAGCGAAGGTGTCGCACAGGGCTTACGACGGCAGGATGTCGTTGGTGCAGGAGCTAGGATTGGAGAGTTCTTTCACGATGTTGAAGAGCTCTTTGTTGTTGTGGGCGTTGTTGTCGAGGCGGTCTTTGAACGAGGCTCTTTTGGTGGTCCTGATGAGGTGGTGATGGTTCGAATGGCGTATTTGTGGGCTGCGTGGTTGCCGTGGGTTCTGTCGTTGAGCCAGATGTTTTCAAGTTTCCGACAGGTGCGCTTGGAGGTCAGGAGCTCCGGGGTGAACCAGCTGGCTCCCTGGCTGGTGTCTCTGTTGGTGGGTTGTCTCACTGAGGCTAAGGTGTTGGCGCAGTCTTCCATCCAGAGTCTGAGGGCGTGGGCCCCATCCTCGGGGTCGATGGGGCTGGTCGGTGGGCTGAGTGCGAGGTGTGTTTCTAGTAGTTCCTTGGTGACTTTGCCCCAGCGTCGGCAGGGGATCTGTAGGGTGCGGTGATGTGTGACGGGTTTCTGGAAGGTGAAGTGGACACAGTGGTGGTCGGTCCAGGTGAGCTTGGAAGCGTGGCTGAAGGCAACGTGGGGGCTGGAGGAGAAGATGGCATCGAGCGTGTGGTCAGCGATGTGGGTCGGGAAGGTGATGATCTGTTTCAGTCGAGGGTGGTGAGGTTGTCGACCAGGGTGGAGGAGTTGCTGTCGTTGTTGTTTTCCAGATGGTAGTTCAGGTCGCCAAGCAGGATGTAGTCGTGGAGGTCAGTGCATGTTGATGAAGTCGGTGATGGAGTTGCAGAATTGGGGACGTGGGCCGGGTGGTCTGTAGACGAGGGTGCCTCTGAGGGTGGTCTTGGGGTCAGTGTGGATCTTGAAGTGCATGTGTTGAGGGTGTCGTCGGTGTTTGTGGAGACCTTGACGGTGTTCTTGTGGATGATGGCAATTCCTCCTCCGACTCCGTTGGTCCGGTCTCTGCGGGAGATCTTGTATCCGTCGGGGATGGCGACTGCGATATCTGGGGCGGAGGCTTCGTTCATTCAGGTCTCGGTCAGGAAGGCGACGTCTGGTGATGTGGTGATGAGTAGGTCCCAGAGCTCGACGGCGTGCTTGCGTGCAGAGCGGGTGTTGAGCAGGATGCATCGCAGTTGGTTGGGTCCCGTTGCTGTGGGAGCATCGGCGTCTTTGATGCAGGAGAAGTTGCAGTTCCGGCAGGAGAAGGGGCAGTGAGTGCGTTTGGGGGTGGCCTTGTAGCAGTTGATGATCCGTCCGTGGTTGAGAGCGATGAGGGTTTTGGCGTCGTAGCGGTAGTGGGCGTCCTGGGTGATGTGGAGGCCAGGGGATCTGGCGCTGTCCGGGCGCTAATGGGCTTGCCTTAGGCGTGCCTTCAGTGCGCCAGCGATTCAGAAAAGGGGGTGGTGGCAGACTGCACCAAGCCAATTCAAGCAAGCCGGGCCGACGACGCCTGAAATGGCAGAAACCGGTCCCCGGAAGCTTGTTTCCTTCCCAGTATAAGAATTGGCTTGGTAGTTTGGTTTGCCCTGTTCCCATCATGCACTGGGACAGGAACAGACTAATTTGCATATAGCCAAGTTCTGAGCTGGGATGGTGCAGTGAGCTAAAAAACGGTGATGGATCAAGCCCTGATCTTTGGACTGGGTAAGAGTGGTCTGCTTAATTCAGGCACTCTGTTCATCACCACCCCCTTTTCTGAATCATTTTGTCCACCATATGCGTGGAAGGGTATACTCAGATGTGAGTCCCTTGCTCATTGCACTATCAGGATTCAAGCAAGCCGGGCCGACGGCGCCTGAAATGGCAGAAACCGGTCCCCGGAAGCTTGTTTCCTTCCCAGTATAAGAATTGGCTTGGTAGTTTGGTTTGCCCTGTTCCCATCATGCACTGGGACAGGAACAGACTAATTTGCATATAGCCAAGTTCTGAGCTGGGATGGTGCAGTGAGCTAAAAAACGGTGATGGATCAAGCCCTGATCTTTGGACTGGGTAAGAGTGGTCTGCTTAATTCAGGCACTCTGTTCATCACCACCCCCTTTTCTGAATCCTTCAGTGCGCCAGCGGCACGGCAGCACAGCGGCCGCCATTTAAGGGGAGGTGGGGAGGGAGGATCAGCTGGGAGGCGGGTTGGCAAGGCAGCAAATGGGCACGGGGGGCGGGGCGGCAAGGGAGGCAGCGGCGGGAAAACGCACACAGCAGCGGGGGAAAAAAGTTAGGTAAACGGGCAGGGGGCACAAGTACACAGCAACGGGGGTACAGAATCAAGAAAGGGCTGGGGGCGCAGGGGTCCCTGGCACGCAGGCAGCAGCGGCGGAGGACAGCAAACAAAGTTGCAGGGGCACCAGGAGCACGAGACAGCAGAGCAAGGCGGCAGCAGGAGGATGGCACTGGTGGCGCTGCAGCGGAGGGGGAGCGACCTACCTACCTGATCTGAAATTGAATTTTGGCGTTTTTAGTCAATTCATGTGCCAGGAGGATTTAACATGGTTTTTGCTATGTTCATGATACGTACCAAATTATATCTCCGTTGGTGACAGCCGATCCTGACGGTCCAAGCATTACACTGCAGCCGCGCTACGTAGCGTACATCGCCGACAGCCTTTAATCAGCCACACGCAATGCACCGATGCAGGGTTTCATTATGATTCGGGCTTCTTACGTCCGCTCGAGCCGCCACCCTTCATTTCTTGTTGTTCAGTGCCTCGATTTTGTAGGATTATGCACAATAATTCAGGCGTTTCAGAGGAGCTCGCTTAAATGGCGGCCATCACTCTCAGTGGCTAGCTGCGCCCCCCCCAAACTAGACCAAGTTTTACGATTCGATTAAGCTTTATTCGATTTTTGTAGGATTCAAAATCATAAAAGCAACATCAACATACAAAAATGATAATACATAATGTACATAAATACAACATTACAATTGTGGAAGACTGGCTGTGGTTACAAAAGTTTTTAAGAACACGTTAAACCGCATGAGGACCCCTTCCCAACAGCAGGATATATATTATACTTTGGATAAAAGTCATGTAAGTCCCAGACGGATATGGGGCCGTCTCTATTTTGGGGCGGGTAAGATCGTAGAAGGGGGACGATGTTCTTGTTTTTAAATTTCACTAGGACCAGATCCCCACTAATGTCTTTGGTTAGCGACCCTAGCCAGCCCACCCTTCTAACACTTAGAATACCACCGTCATGATTGGGCGCGAGTGGTCTGTTTTTGGAAAGCCAGAATAAGACCTTATTTAAAAGTTCCTGTCGGCTTTCAAATTTCCCATGGCAGGGTGCCGGTATACCTGATAGAACAAGAACAAAGGAGCGGCTTCAGGAGGCAAGTGTATAGATGCTGCTCTACTTGTTACTCTATTTAGATCCGCTCTGGCAGCAGTGTGATTATTAGACCCAAATTTAGGGGCAACTTTGGTAATAACAGATTTTTTAGAAAGCTGTGGTGAAGTTTGGGCATGTTTGCTAGGGTTAATAGGCAATGGAACTTTTGAGGCAAAAAATAAGTCAGGACCGTTGGCTATAACCTTCTTAGGGGTAGAAGGGTTTACATCTTTTGTTATGGAGATAGCCTGCAGGGCTCTACACCCAATGGATGGATCATTATTAAGTGATGGGGGTTGGCCTGAATGATTCTCTCGATACCCGTAATTCTATCGCCAAGGGCATTAATTTTGTGAACCAGAGGTGATACGATAGAATTAAACAATAACTCTATCTGGGACAGTAAGAGTACTTGGTCTACGTAAGTTCCACTCTCTACCATGGTTAGGGGGGGATTGGTGACTGGTGATGAAAGACCAGCACATGGTGTGTTTAGATGGTTCCCACTTTCCATAGTCTCATCTTGCTTCCTTTTATTATTTGGGCCCTGAGACAAGGCAACACCATGGGTATTTTCTAATAAGTCACATGGTTTCCCAAATGGGGTAGAAATGCTAGAACTTTTTACGGGGGAAGGGGATGCCACTAGGACATATTTAGTGCCGCATAAAGAATTCATGTCCTCCCAAAAGGACAAGTTTTGCGAGTTAACAGAGTTGAATGGGGGTAATTGACTGGTGTCTGACGATTGTTGCGACTCGATCACGTCTTCACCGAAAGTGGACAGTGTTTGTTTGGTCACAGTAAAGTTCAGGGTCCCCTGGCCTGGATCACATATTAAAGGTAATTTATTTTTGGACCCCTTACGTGACATAGTCTTACAGGAAAGAGAAACACTGACCAGGAAGTGTTATGGGTATAAGTCAAACGATGTGCTTCCTCTGGTTGCAGAGCCAAGGGGGGTGGCCCGTCCCGGCCTCCTCGGTCCGTAGAGGGCCCGCCCTTTGTCCGGGCTTCGTCCCGGGCTATGTCCCGCGCGCGTCCCGCGTTTCGGGATTAGGCGCGAGATTATATGCACTGCGGGCGGGGGGCGGGAACGCCGAGGGAAGAGGCAGCAGGTGTGGAGCAGAGAGCCTGCTGGTCCTCGCAGTCCCTCGGCGTATGCAGCACTCCAAATCCTTGTCCCAAAGCACACCCCACACAGAGACACGAGCGCTATCCCAGCGCAGGAAATCCCACGTCGTCCTTCCCTGTGGCCTTCCCTGTGGCCTAATCTCCGTGAGCGGCACCCGCGGAGCGGGGGCCGCGATAGGTGTTTAAATGTTCAGGCGGGGGCGGGAACGCCGAGGGAAGAGGCAGCAGGTGTGGAGCAGAGAGCCTGCTGGTCCTCGCAGTCCCTCGGCGTATGCAGCACTCCAAATCCTTGTCCCAAAGCACACCCCACACAGAGACACGAGCGCTATCCCAGCGCAGGAAATCCCACGTCGTCCTTCCCTGTGGCCTTCCCTGTGGCCAAATCTCCGTGAGCGGCACCCGCGGAGCGGGGGCCGCAATAGGTGTTTAAATGTTCAGGCGGGGGCGGGAACGCCGAGGGAAGAGGCAGCAGGTGTGGAGCAGAGAGCCTGCTGGTCCTCGCAGTCCCTCGGCGTATGCAGCACTCCAAATCCTTGTCCCAAAGCACACCCCACACAGAGACACGAGCGCTATCCCAGCGCAGGAAATCCCACGTCGTCCTTCCCTGTGGCCTTCCCTGTGGCCAAATCTCCGTGAGCGGCACCCAAGTTTCTAAAGTTATTGGGGGTAGGGGAGTTGGGTCACCAAAAGGAACAGTCTCCAACACAAATGGGGTGCTTGAGTGGGAGGGGGTGTTACAGGATGGGGTTGGAAAACGTAGCCAATGGCGATAACCAAAATAGTAAGACTGACTCACTACTTTTTTGAGAATTTTACTAGATTGCACTACGGCGCACACCCTTAGACCACTGACGCTGCTCACATGGAACGTCAGGTGATTACATAACCCACGTAAGACTAGACAGATACTAGCCTACCTTGGAGTGGAGGTAGCTTGACTTCAGGAAACACACCTCAGACAGGTGCCAGATGGTCATCTATACCCATAGCATCCTCCTATTTGACATACGCACGCGGAATCCTGCTGTTGCTTAAAAAGGGCACCCCATTCACAATCTTTCATACAATCACAGACACATAGGGCAGGTATTTTATAGTTGAAGGACACTTCAGCAGGGCTGTACCGGTATTAGTAAATGTCTATGGACCAAACACCGATGATCTGGCATTTTATGTACAGATATGGGCGCAACAACACGAGCTGACACCAACTGAGATACTGGGGAGAGGAGACTTTAATACTTTCATTGACCCAACAGTGGACAGATCGACGAGCACTGCTAGATATGGCAAACAGGCAACCAAGGATAGACTTTTTCCGGGGTTCCATTCAAACTCGACACCATGTCACGACGAGCTTATCAGGGTATCGCCTTTCACTTCCCCTGCTGACTAGAAGATTACACGAACTAGGGACTTTATCCATTAGTGAGTCCATCATTGGGACAACCTCATCTTTACTGCTTTTCAAAAGGGACTCCACAAATACTTGGACTTTTTCAAGGCTCAGGAAAATGAGGTTCCAAGCGGACAAAAACTGTGTCGGCTGTTTTGGATTGAACAAATACTCTTCAAAACTCTACTTCCGAAGTAAAAACATTAAGGATAAACTCAACACCTTTTGATTGGATTTGATCATTGCCTCTGAATTTTATCAAGAATCGACTGTATGTCATTGACTGGACAGTGTGTGCTGGAGTACACTCTTTTTCTTTAGATACAGCCCTGCACTTTGGAAACAAGGTGCGGCTAATTAGCACCCAAGGTGGCTTGGTGCACAGCATGACAGCACCACCGTATGCTTGAACATTGAATACTGTATATTTTCATTATATATCGACGACTTGAAATATTTGCCATCTGAAATGTATTTATTGCGTGATTGATAAAAATCTTTGTAATTAAGCTGAAAATACTAAAGAAAGCACCTTTAAAAAAACCGCACAAAACTCATTTCATTACAATGAGGTTAGTTTAAGACCGTTTAAAAATGTAACAATGTGTTTATACTTTTATGTTAGTACTATTTACTACAAGATTTATAAAATCTCTTTAAACAAACATAGATTAAAAATTGAAAGCCATGAGTTTCCAATTAACGGACATTAACTTATGCTTTTTAGGTCGAGCCTAAGCTATCCCGTTAGGGATGCTTGGTGAGATTAAAGTAAGGGCTTTCAAAAGTGTAACCAAAGTACGGATCGAGTACTGTGCATGTGAGCACAACCAAGCGCATTGTGCACAGCTTCCATTTGCCACCAGACACTTTGTGCACGCTCCCTCGCCAATGTCCCTCCCACCCTTCCTTTGCTCTCCGCTTTTCTTTTAACTTTCGGCATCCCTGCTGGCATTTCCCCCTCCCTTCTCACCCAGTCCTTCTTGTCACCACGGTGTGCACTCACCCCTTCTTTCTCCCCTTTCGGCCGCTTTGATGTTCTCGTCTCAGTGAGCCGTGCGTGGGCATTGTGAGCAGCAGCAGCAGGATAGCTCTGCAATGATGTGCTGCCTGAGGGAGAAGAGGGAAATATACATGTGCATCTGGGCCCATTCAATCTCCCGGCCTCTTTACTGAGGCTGCCAAGGAAGCAATATGAATGAATGTATTTTTTATATTTGTATTTAGTCATTTGAAAAGTGTCCACGCGATTTGCATCCTCAGTTTCTTGAAGAGTAACAACTTTCTAGTATGTAAAAATCATCGCAGCATACAATATTAAAAGCAAAAATGTAAGTATTATTTTTGGCCCATGATCTGTGACTGCGTTATCTTGCTGACGAGACTGCCAACCCTGCAGTCTCTTGCACCACTTCTTAGCCTCCATATGTCCAGGTCTTCTCGAGGAATCTCGTCCTACAAGCACACCAACTGCGAAACGTACTAAACATTAGGTTCGACGGTCCCACTTGTGAACTAGTACTTCGAAAACCAGTCAAAGGAGCTGCTCGTCCCCACAAGTGCAAAGACTGATAGCCGGCGCAGGTCCACCCAAGTGCACACAATATAGCCAGTCAAGGCTCCGAGTGCCACTGCCTTACCCACTACAAATTAACATGGAAGCCAAGCCATTCCAAACGAACGCATACAAAAGCAGTATTTTCTTTCTGCCGCTCACCAGTCAGACTGCAGGAGTACAGACCAGCCCCCTCCACCAAAGGCAACCCGATAGGTACACATCTCATTAAGCGCCCGCAATCACCTGGCGGCGCCCCTTTGATGTCCTCAGTGAGCCGCGCGGTGTAAACATCAAGCCTTTCCATGAGCCCTCACAGAGCCCAGGTCTGCCCGCGCATGCCTTTGAAATGTCTCTAAAGGACAGACAGGCTGCCTACTGGGGTGAGCTAACCCTTTCAATGCCTCTTTGATAAGCCCAGTCACTGCATCCTGCAAGGGCTCCTCAAGACCCCCTGACATTTACGCCACTAATTAGTGCTCATTTAAAGGCAGCTACACAGACTGTTTGGCTTCTGGGTCTGGCTGCTCACTTCCTCTGCTCTTTCCCACATTGCTTTCAACCCCGAATTAAACCCAGCAAATGAAGCTTTCAACATCGCCAAGCAGACCCTGCCCACAAACATGGCTTCTTCTGATCTTTTTTTAATCACACACGTGTGCCCACTCCTTATGTACCCTTCCCAGAAGCAGTTCTTTTGTGCTATTTTTATCTGAGTATTGTGAGCAGCAGCAGCAGGACATGCTCTGCAATGATGTGCTGCCTGAGGGAGAAGAGGGGAATATACGTGTGTATCTGGGCCCATTCAATCTCTGGCCTCTTTACTGAGGCTACCAAGGAAGCAATATGAATGAATGTTTGCCCATCCAATTTTAGACCTTAGATCCTTTCCTGGGATAGACTAAGGGGCTGGTTAAGGTCAGTTGTATATTGTTGATCAGACAGGACAACAAGAAAAGTCCGCTTTTCTTGGTCTGATGACATTTCATCGAGCCTTCCAACAGTAGTGTAATTGAATAGCTGCCAAAAAATTCTCACTCTACCTGTAAGTCATTCATGAGCTGGTAAGCACTAAATGCCAGAGAGACCGACATGGTGATGGTTGGGTCTAAAAATAAATTTATTTGCAACGCTGGGAAAAACAGGTCTACTGAGCATTAGCAGGCAGTTGAATTATGGAAGTCGACTTTGACCAAAGGCTCGTTCTATAATGAACCTGACAGTTTTGACTCTCAGAGCGGAATCACCACTTTGCATGGTCTCGTTTTCTCTTACCTCAGCTCATTCAAAGGTGGAGAGGTTCTGCACAGATTCCCAGGTCTGGCCCATCCGCCACCACCAGGTAAGGGGCTGATATGGATTAGGAGGGGCGGGTTATTACGACACAAACGTGAGGGATATCCATCCGGCCTATTGCAAGTCTGAAATTATGCAATCCCTTGTAATTAGACGAATGAGACGCCCGTCACAAATTGTAAATCAGGCCCCTAATCACCAATGACGTAATTTCAGGCACAGATGACCAGCTACAAGAGATTGGGTAGGTCTACTGATTTAATTAGAAGTAGAACAGAACACTGAACAGGTTAGAACGAAAAGCTAAAAACAATCACCAACCCCGAAAATGTTTAACTTCGTGGCCCATATTTCACAGAGGAATAGGACAATTTACTCAGAAAGCCCACCCATCTTCTTATAGTGTTCAACTCGGTCAACTTGAATCCTTCCCCATAATAAATTTCAAATGTATTACAGTATTAACAGATATGTACTCTAAGAACTTCCATTTTCTTTTCGTTATATTATATTAAACCTAGTAACTCCACTATGCATTCTAGGTGGTTTACAAGGCTGTATATTTCTCCATCTATCTATTGCCCTCACTCTATCCATCTATCCCCCTCACTCTATCCATATATCAATCTATTGCCCTCACTCTATCCATCTATTGCCCTCACTCTATCCATCCATCTATTGCCCTCACTCTATCCATCCATCTATCGCCCTCACTCTATCTATAGCACACAAGCATATAACTATCTTGGAGTATGGCTTAGCGAAACCGGCCGGCCACATGTTCATCGATTCAAGCTCACGCAGAAAGCCAAAATGGTAACCTATGCCATCTGCAAACTAAACGCAACCTTGGAAAGCCCGACCACCATGGCCATCCAACGGGTTTTGAAAGCAAAATTATTACCTTCCGTCAATTATGGCATACAGGCGTTCCCAGGTAAACTGTGGCAAGACCTCGAAAAGATCAACTGCGCAGCCTATAAAAAGCTATTTTGTCTACCATCTTGCACAAGGAATACTCTAATTCGCCTAGAATTTAATCTCACCCGGCAATCCTTGGAAGAATTGGCAAGCATGGCAAAACATTACTACTTAGAGCACCAGAGAATTCGATGAAGCAAGTAATAAATAAAATATTCACAAAGTCAGGCAACCCGTGGTCAGCCAGCCTAACTCTAGCCAAAGAGCATCTGGAGTTAGCAATAGAAAACTGGGACCCTAACATAATAAAATATACAAACATCAAAGCAGTTATGAAAAAGCAAGTAAGAACTTGCTCACGAAAACTGGACATTGAAGCATTGACGGTCAGAGGCTTCCACGAGTCTCAAAGCTTTCCGCACATGCTAAATAGCCCGAAACCACATCTGGTACAGTTGTTGGGCAGGCAAGCCCTTCAAAGGATTCTGGCTGCTAGATTACAGGTGCTCCTCTTAAAACAGCTGTACCCTTCTGTTAAAGTTGGCCCAGAGATCGCAGAATGTCACCTCTGTCATTACAAGCGTGAAACTTTATCTCACATTTTATTATGCTGTCCTGCCCTGCTGTCAGTTCGTAGAATCCATCTAAGGCCCATTCTTCTCCAAATAGGAGTACGGATGGTAAAAGAGGCAGTTCTTCAATTATACCTGTTGGACACTGTGAAGCACATGGCTAACTTCGCCAAATTCATCTACCATGCGCGAATAGCATTAATGGACAAGATAACCACGGTTTAAACTGACTTTTAACGGCGGTATCTTCTATGCAGCACATGCTTCCCAAATATACATCATTTTACCTACATTTTAAATATCTTTTTACATTGATTGCTCTTTTTCACACCAATTGCTCTCTTTTGTATTGATTTTATCATTTATATTTTCAACTAGTAAAATTCTAGTTTTAGAATACAGAGTCTTAGCTTTTAAGGGAATATGAAATTGTGCTAGCTACGTCTTTTATTGTACAGACTGCTAAGATTTTAATTAATTAAGCAATAAAGATTACTACCACTCTATCTATACATCTATTGCCATCACTCTATCCATCCATCTATAGACCTCACTCTATCCATCCATCTATAGACCTCACTCTATCCATCCATCCATCTATCGCCCTCACTCTATCCATCTATCCATCTATTGCCCTCACTCTATCCATCTATCCATCTATTGCCCTCACTCTATCCACCTATCCATCTATCGCCCTCACTCTATCCACCTATCCATCTATCGCCCTCACTCTATCCATCCATCTATCCATCCATCGCCCTCACTCCATCCATCCATCCATCCATCGCCCTCACTCTATCCATCCATCCATCCATCCATCGCCCTCACTCTATCCATCCATCCATCCATCGCCCTCACTCTATCCATCCATCCATCCATCGTCCTCACTCTATCCATCTATCGCCCTCACTCTATCCATCCATCTATCCATCTATTGCCCTCACTCTATCCATCCATCTATCCATCTATTGCCCTCACTCTATCCATCCATCTATCCATCTATTGCCCTCACTCTATCTATCCATCTATCTATCGCCCTCACTCTATCTATCCATCTATCTATCGCCCTCACTCTATCTTTCGCCCTCACTCTATCTATCCATCTATCTATCTATCCGCCCGCACTCTATCCGCCCGCACTCTATCCGCCCGCACTCTATCCGCCCGCACTCTATCCGCCCGCACTCTATCCGCCCGCACTCTATCCGCCCGCACTCTATCCGCCCGCACTCTATCCGCCCGCACTCTATCCGCCCGCACTCTATCCGCCCGCACTCTATCCGCCCGCACTCTATCCGCCCGCACTCTATCCATCTATCTCCCTCACTCTACCTATCCATCTATCCGTCCGCACTCTATCCGCCCGCACTCTATCCGCCCGCACTCTATCCGTCTCTCTCCCTCACTCACTCTATCCATCTCTCTCCCTCACTCCCTCACTCACTCTATCCATCTATCTCCCTCACTCACTCTATCCATCTATCTCCCTCACTCTATCCATCTATCGCCCTCACTCACTCTATCCATCTATCGCCCTCAATCCATCCATCCATCTATCGCCCTCACTCCATCCATCCATCTATCGCCCTCACTCCATCCATCCATCTATCGCCCTCACTCCATCCATCCATCTATCGCCCTCACTCCATCCATCCATCTATCGCCCTCACTCCATCCATCCATCTATCGCCCTCACTCCATCCATCCATCTATCGCCCTCACTCCATCCATCCATCTATCGCCCTCACTCCATCCATCCATCTATCGCCCTCACTCCATCCATCCATCTATCGCCCTCACTCCATCCATCCATCTATCGCCCTCACTCCATCCATCCATCTATCGCCCTCACTCCATCCATCCATCTATCGCCCTCACTCCATCCATCCATCTATCGCCCTCACTCCATCCATCCATCTATCGCCCTCACTCCATCCATCCATCTATCGCCCTCACTCCATCCATCCATCTATCGCCCTCACTCCATCCATCCATCTATCGCCCTCACTCCATCCATCCATCTATCGCCCTCACTCCATCCATCCATCTATCGCCCTCACTCCATCCATCCATCTATCGCCCTCACTCCATCCATCCATCTATCGCCCTCACTCCATCCATCCATCTATCGCCCTCACTCCATCCATCCATCTATCGCCCTCACTCCATCCATCCATCTATCGCCCTCACTCCATCCATCCATCTATCGCCCTCACTCCATCCATCCATCTATCGCCCTCACTCCATCCATCCATCTATCGCCCTCACTCCATCCATCTATCGCCCTCACTCCATCCATCTATCGCCCTCACTCCATCCATCTATCGCCCTCACTCCATCCATCTATCGCCCTCACTCCATCCATCTATCGCCCTCACTCCATCCATCTATCGCCCTCACTCCATCCATCTATCGCCCTCACTCCATCCATCTATCGCCCTCACTCCATCCATCTATCGCCCTCACTTCATCCATCTATCGCCCTCACTCCATCCATCTATCGCCCTCACTCCATCCATCTATCGCCCTCACTCCATCCATCTATCGCCCTCACTCCATCCATCTATCGCCCTCACTCCATCCATCTATCGCCCTCACTCCATCCATCTATCGCCCTCACTCCATCCATCTATCGCCCTCACTCCATCCATCTATCGCCCTCACTCCATCCATCTATCGCCCTCACTCCATCCATCCGCCCTCACTCCATCCATCCGCCCTCACTCCATCCATCCGCCCTCACTCCATCCATCCGCCCTCACTCCATCCATCCGCCCTCACTCCATCCATCCGCCCTCACTCCATCCATCCGCCCTCACTTTATCGCCCTCACTCTATCGCTCTCTATCTATCCCTCAATCACCCTCTATCTATCCATCTATCTCCCTCACTCACTCCATCTATCCATCTATCGCCCTCACTCTGTGACTCCCTGCATCCTAGGTCTTCGGACAGGGCACCTACTGAAAAGGTAGCCCAGTATGTCGTGAGCCGCATCCGCCAGCCGTTAGAGACCACAGCTCGCAACTGTCTTAGGGTGGGGTGCCCTCGCCCCTCTTTAGATGGAAAGGTAGCTGCCACCCCTGACACTGCCCCGGGCATGGCGACATTCCTCCAAAAGTTCGTCTAGGACCCTAAGAAGGGTATTGACAGGTCTTGGCGTGCCTGCCAAGAGAAGCTTTTAGACGCTTTAGGCCTGATCACCAAAATATTTGACATGGCGGAAGCAGCCAAGTCATCAGGAACCCTAATCGCCCCAGAAACTCTCTCTTCCTGGGCCCAACGGGACGTGGTATTCCTCGGGAATGCCAACTGTGCTATTTCGACAGAGCGGCGCAGGTCCCTGCTGATTAAAATAGATCCCAAGCTTGGGGACCTGGCAGATTCAGAGGCAGGCTTGATCGCTCAGGGCGGCCACTTCGGAGAGCCCTTTATCAAAGAGCTCGGGAGGTTTATAAACACTTTTACAGCCTCAGACCAGGCACATCAAGCTGGTGTTTCCGCCTCAGGTTTTATTCGGGCCGGTTGAGGCAGGGGCTGCTTGTCCGGCCGCCCTAATCAGCACAGAGGCCACGGCTCCACTCAAGGGCCGTATCGGGATCAGGCCAGATTTGGCAACTTCTATCTGACAAGAGGACGTTGAGGCAAGAACAGAGGCAGCAGAGGTGGTGGCACCTTCAACTCTTCCAGTGAGTGTTTTCCCTTCTTCCGTTCTAAAAGTGGGGGGCCATCCCGAATGTTTTATCCAGGACTGAACTTCTATCACGAGGGACGCCTGGGTTCTGCAACCCGTTGAAGGGTTCCACGTAGTTTCTCGGCGAACCTTCACAACCGGTCCCGCCACATCCCCTCTCCTTTTCGTTGGCAGACGCCGCTTTGGTAGACAAAGAGGTCCAGTCCCTTTAGGACAAGGGGGCGATCGTAGAGACCCTACCTCATCCCAGAGGTTTCATCAGCAACCTCTTTCTGGTGGACAAACCGGACTCCAGCCAAAGGCATGTTACCAACTTACGCGAGTTCAACAAGTGGCTAGTTTACCACCTCTTCAAGATGGAGGGGATCCATCTTTTTCGCGATCTTCTCCAGCCCGGTGACTGGATGGGCCGATAGTACCATCAAGCACAACCGTCCTACCTGGAGAAGAAATCGTTGGAGTGTGCGACGGGGTCTCAATCCCGTGGCAGCAGATGTGACCTCCATTCTGAATATTTTGGCTGCTCTAGCGGAGGAAGGCTTGCCCTACAGAACCATTAATACCTTCCGCTCCGCCATCTCAGTGGGTCATACCATGGTGGACGGTTCTCCTGCGGGCGAGCACCCCTTAGTTTGTCGTCTCCTTCGAGGCATCCGCTTCTCCCTTCGCCCCCGAGGCTCGTTATTCTCGGCTCTGGGATGTTAATCAGGTTTTGAATTTATTTTTATCCTGGCAACCAAACAAATTCCTTTCTAGGGTAGAGTTGTCGGCGAAGTTGGCCATGCTCCTGTGCCTTATTTCCTGCAGGCGGGTTTCAGACGGTAGGCCTTTGGATGGTTCCAGCATAATGTTCTCCCCCAAGGGGGTTACATTCACGATCACGAGACGGACTAAGAGTGGGACAAAGTCTATCTCTTACACGGCCTTTCTGGATTCTCCGAAACTGTGTGTTGTATCTTGCCCTTAAGGTTTACAAGGAAATGTCAGAGGAGTTTCGTCCTCCGGGAGATCGACAATTACTTATTGTGCTCAAGAAGCCCCATATGGCGGATTCTTCTCCCACTATTGCCCAGTGGGTAGGGGGCTGATACAGGAGGCTGAAATTGATCTTAGAGCCTTTTGACGCTCATTCTACCAGAGGGGCAACGTACTCTCTAAAGCCTTTAATAATACATTTTTCTTTATTCGGTATTTCATAATAGAAATCCATAAAAGCAATATATTCCATGTTATTACAGAGTTAAAAAAACAATCAGTTATACAATAAAACCAAAGAAGAATGGTTAAAACTAAATCGCTTCACATTTCATTAAGTTCATTGTTCAATGTTTTGGGCATATTCCTCACAAGTTTTTTCTATGCTTTAAAAATACATTTCATAAAATTTACAACATGGTAACAGGTAGATTCAGACTCTAAGAACTGAAGACGCAACATAGCAGGACGGCACTGTCTAAAGCCCCACGATTTTAGCAGTGATAACAGCCACAGTTTGCGATGAGCGTGGTAAAACTTGCAAAACAGTACAGTATGTATAGTAGTCTGGACTGATTTATCATCGCAGGAACATAGACCTAAAATTGGCTCCCAAGTGTTCCTCATGGGAAAGGCTACCAACCGATGAAAAAGATTTAATCTAAATCTGGTTAGTAGAAATCGATCCAAAATACCAATTTCAAGCGTTCGATAAGGCTGGATTGTGACGGTAGTCTGAACCATTATTGCATGGTGGACGGAGGCTTTCCCTATTTCACTAACAAGCCTTAGTCATCTAAATGGCTCATGGCCATTGCTTTCAGATCCTTCTTAGATATCTCACTGATCTTAGCTGGTGTAATATAATATCTCTCTAGGCCCAGGTCAGTGAGAAAATTTCTAATGTAGACGAGCCATCTAATTTTTACCGAGTGATCTAGTGCCATTGAATCTGCCACAATCCCTTTGGTTAACATGTTTTTATCAGAGGTCCATATACGCCGCCACAGTAGCAATGGTTGGATTTTTGCCAGGTCCTCTATATATGGTATACCTAGATCAGTATGGCATGCGTATGTGGAAATTTGTCTAGGTGCTGCAAGGAGGAATCTTAAAAATGAGTTTTCTGCCACCTGTAGAGCACTAACGTCCACATGCCCCCAGACGCCAGCACCATACAGTGCTGTTGACTGACATTTAGCATTGTAGATTTTCAGTAGTTCCACAGGCGACTGTTTGCCCAGTTTTTGTGAAAAAGACATTAGGGCAGCTATTGCCCTCTTAAAACAGTGATTTTTAGCTTCAACTGCCGCTTTCCAGTTCAGTTTTTCATCTACTGTAATACCTAGATAAGGATACTGAGCCGTCACTTCAAGTTTTTGCTTGTTAAGGAATATATCCTTGGGCCATTTTCTCCCTTTGCCTGCCACCATTACAAAGGTCTTCTTAATATTAATGTGGAGGTCAAGACTGCCCATGAAATCCGCATACCTGATCAGCGCCTTCTGTAGTTCACACGGAGTACGTGCCAGAATGACGGCGTCGTCTGCATAGAGCAGAGCGGGAATCAGGCGTTGTTTTGCTTGCGGGAGGTCCTGGGCCCCCCTTAAAAGCTCATCCTCCAAGCTGTTTGTATACAAGGAGAATAAAAAGAGGGCCAGGACACATCCTTGCCTAACTCCACGCTCTACTCTAAAAGGTGCAGACAACTCGCCCCTCAAGCCGAAGCGTACTCTCGGGGACGCCTTGGAATATAATTCCCTCAAAAAATCTAAAAGTGGGGGATCCACTCCCATTTGTGACAATACTGACCAGAGCTTTGAATGAGACACGCAATCAAAAGCTTAGGACAGGACCACATACACCATGTAGATCTTGTCCTGTTTTGCGTGAATATATTTACCCAAGATCATGGATAAATGTAGGACCTGTTCTACTGTGCCGAAACCTTCCCGGAAGCTGAATTGTAAATCGGACAGGGCACCCCTTTCCTCCACCCACTGCTGGAGTCGCTCAAGGATGATCCTGCCAGCTACCTTGCCCAGCGAGTCCAGCAGTGAGATAGGGCGATAACAAGTAGGCTCCTGACGGTTTCCCCTTTAAAAAATTGGGACCATGATGGACTTGGTCCAAGACTTCAGCAGCCCCTCTTTTATGGCTGCCGTACATACCCTAGTAAGTATGGGGGCCCAGTGGTCCACATTATATTTAAAGATGTCCACCGGGACTCAGTCGGGCCCCGGAGCTTTTCCATTTTTGCTTAGTTTTAGGGCCAGAAGGACCTCAGAGATGTCAAATTCTATGGAAATAGGGTATACGGCGGTTTGGTGGATTACATCTTCGCTTCCTATGTGTGGTTCTTTCTGAAAAAACTTTGAGAGATGGGATACCCAGGCTCCTTCTATGGCCACTTCGATTTTAGGAAGATTATCGTCAGCTAGGAATGGGGACTTTACTATTCTCCAAAAGGGCTCACTATTTTTATCTAGGGCACTTTTATGTAATTTGTCCCACAGAGCTTGTTTTAGTTCGGCCTTTCTCTGGTTCCGCACAGACAGGTATTCTTTTCTAAGTCTTGCAATTAAGTGTGGATCTCTAGCATCGTTGTTCAGGGCCACTTTTAGCTTAGAGTGTGCCAAGGTACAGCCATGGTTGAACCAGCCTTTCTTATTTAATATTTCTGCGTTTGGCTTTACTGACAGGAGGCCGTTGATGGTGGCTAGAATTATGGAAAAATTTCTTAGAACTTCCTCCTCTGTGACTGTTAAATCCAGGCATTTTATAAAGTGGGGATAGGCTGATTTGATCAGCTCTTCAGTAATTGGCCCAGGATTTATCTTCCCCCATTTTAAAGTGTACCCATTTAGCTGGGCCATGTGTAATTTATTCTGGCTCAAAGCTTTTGCTATCGTTAGTGCAAGAGATTGGCCGAGTGGTCACTTATTATATTTGGCAGAACCTCGAAGTGCTTCGCCCTGTTTGACAGACCATCCGATAGAAGGATATAGTCGACTGTTGATTGGTAACCTCTCCCCACATATGTTGGCTCTAACTGCTTGGTATTAGGGTTTGAGTTATTGACTAATAGGAGGTCCAAGTCTGATAATAGATCGTTCATAGCTATACCCAATTTGGTATGACAGAAATGGGTAAGGGGGATATCCTGCTCGTTTGCCAACCCACCACAATTTTTTCCGACATGTGGGAGGGATGTAGATTAAAATCCCCCCCATAAGAAGAATACAGCACCTTTGCCTCCTTTAGCCGGTCTAAGATTTGAGAGTTTCTCATTAAGGTTTAATACCACCCTCAGGAATTCTCCTTCGTCCAAGTTGTTATAGAAATTAATAAGCAGGACAGTCTCGTTTTTGGCTAGGGAAAGGGAGAGAGTTTGAAAATGTATATCTAGTTCAACTGTAGTTATTTTTAGTTGCTGAATAGTGTTTGCTATATAGATGTTTAATCCACCCTTAGGCCTACCCATGGTCCCTACCAATGCTGGAGAAAAATACGTCCTAAATCCCAGGAGATGGAGTTCCGTTGATGACCATGTCTCCTGGAGGCAGATAATTTGTTGTCTACCTAGGAAACTCATGGCAGTCCCGTCTTCGATCTTAGGGCGAAGGCCAGCGATATTCCAGGAAACAACGCCTAAGTCCTGGGGGTCCTTATTGGAAACATCAACTATTTGTGGTTTAGGGTTGAGCTCTGGCTCTGCTGACTTGGGCCTAGGGTGGTCTTCTGCCAGTGGTAGTCAATCAACTGACTCAAGACCACTATATCTATTCATCATTGGAATACCGCTCCAGCCCTCCCAACACGGTAGCTCTCTATAGAAATCCCTCTGATGTTGTCCTCCCCACTCTTCCCTTTCTCTACCCCTATGTCGAGGACCCACTGTGTGCCAAGATTCATCGCAATGGTAACCAGAAAGAAAGGCGTTTTGTTCCTATACCGCTAGTTAGACTTGGGTGTTCCCATGAACAGATATGGTCAACCACTCTGGGATCTTCAAATGTAATAAGGACGCAGTCTCCCTGTATTGTTTTCCTGCCATGCCCTACCCAGGGGGCTCTTCTTACCATCAAAATCTTGCTTGAGCAATGGGGCAGAAGAGGCCGATTCATACTGAGCCAGTGTTGGGCCTTGTCCTTTAAT
The DNA here is from genome assembly GCF_964261635.1 of Lissotriton helveticus. Classification (NCBI taxonomy): domain Eukaryota; kingdom Metazoa; phylum Chordata; class Amphibia; order Caudata; family Salamandridae; genus Lissotriton; species Lissotriton helveticus. Next base: position 684,363,956 of record NC_136057.1, on the reverse strand, counting down.
GACCAAATTGGTTCAGAGTTTTGATCCGTCAGTTCTGGTACACCTGTCATTACGACTACGAAGGGACTAGCTTCTGGTGGCAGATTGACAGGAAATCTTCCGTCAGAATGTCCTCTGTCCCACCCTCTGTTCAATTGTGTTGCTGGTGTTTTTAAACCAGTGTTATGTTCCAAATTAGTAATGTTCCAAATTAGTATTAATGATGGTATTTGGGGTATTGCTTGATGGTTTCTCTGTTATTTTACTTTTAGCCACTATAGTTTGAATTGGTTTAGCTACTGCTCCTGGGGGAATAGATTTTTTGTTTTGGGCAGTGGAAGTAGAGGAAGTAGAGGAAGGCTGCTTACCTCCCCCAATCTTTTGTACCCCCTGATTTGGCTTAGCTTTTATAGAGGTTGTCAGATCGGCTAATACTTTTTCTATTTGGAACAGTCTAACTTCAAGTGGTGTTAATAATTGCTTAAATAGGTCTCCAATTTTTTTTAGCAGTTGGGTGTTAGAATTATCACCTGCCTCCATTATTTGTGGTGGATCAGTTGTAGTTTCTAGCCTGATGGGGGCCAGGGTATCATGTGGTGTTTGATGGATGATCACCCTGTGGACAGCCTGATCTTCCACTGACGGGGTACAAGGACGCTTCTCTCCTGTCTTATTAGGAGCTTTCTTGGCATTTTTTGATTAGATGGGCCTACGGGTTTTTTTTCCCTTATTGCTCCCGCTCTCCTCCCTCTTGACTGCCTTATCTCTTCTGGTGTGGTTTGGATCACTAGATCTGGGGTCTTTTCTAGGTCCAGAGTTAGTTGTGATTCAGAAAGCTGTGAGGCCGATAGATCGACTGTGTTTGGTAAACTATACCTATGACCGCAGCCTTCACTCCGTCCAGGATCCCCAAGCTGATCCGGCGTTCTTGCATCTGCCAGGTGACCTATGGAAGATCTTTTTGCATTAGCTAAATCTTGGGACACTCTGCGTTCGATGAGCGAAATACTCTGATCTATAAACGAGTTAGCCCTGGTGATAAAGCTATCTATGGGACCTGTAAGTTGCCCTTCCTTAGCAGCGGTTTTGCTTCTGCTTCCTCGTGTAGACATAATAAGAATTTAAGAAGTACTAGAGTTATAATAAAACAATAAATAGATAATTATAAATACCCCTAGTATTGGTTTAAGACAAAAAGAGAGTACATACAGTTTGGAAGCTGGTCATGGGTAGTGGAAATTTTTAGAGGGGGGGCCCGGCCCGGCCTTTAACGGTCTCCAACGGTCTCCAACGGTCTCCAACGGTCTCCAACGGTCTCCAACGGTCTCCAACGGGCTACAACGGGCCCGCCCTTGGCCCGGGCTTAGCCCCGAGCTGAGTCCCGCGCGCGCGTTACGATGACTCCTTTTGAGGGAGGAGACAGGAAGGGGCGGGAAGAGGACCAGCTGCGGCCGATCAGCGCCGCTGGGCAGGCTGGTCCTCGCAGTCCCGCCTCTGTCCGTGTGTGGGGCAGGAGTTCCAACAAAGTCCTCAGGGTCCCAGGGAGACAGGAAAAGTCAAGTTGCAAAGCAGGCGAGCGGCTCCCGCGGAGCGGGGGCCGCGAGAAGTGGCGAAGTGGCCAGACAACCAGGTAATGCGGTGATGTTCGTGTCAGCAGCAGCCCTCCAACCAGAGACCAAGGGCACCCACCGGATACACTCACTGCTGGATCTTTTGAGCAGGAGGGGGCGGGAAGAGGACCAGCTGCGGACGATCAGCGCCGCTGGGCAGGCTGGTCCTTACAGTCCCGCCTCTGTCCGTGCATGGGGCAGGAGTTCCAACAAAGTCCTCAGGGTCCCAGGGAGACAGGAAAAGCCAAATTGCAAAGCAGGCGAGCGGCTCCCGCGGAGCGGGGGCCGCGAGAAGTGGCGAAGTGGCCAGACGACCAGGTAATGCGGTGATGTCCATGTCAGCAGCAGCCCTCCACCAGAGACCAAGGGCACCCTAAAGCTCCTAAGCTCCTAAAGCGTTTACCCTGGGAGCTTGTCTGAAAGACATTCTGAACGCAACAGACTGGTCTATTTCAAGCCAGTTATTGACATGGCTCATTTGATGGTAAGCAAGCTTTAAACAAGCATAATCCTCGACTCTGGTACGGACAAAGAATGAAAAATGTCCTTGCCATCATAACGGAAAATTTCAATTCTATTAAGGACTCGGAGGCGAGGCTTATCCCACCCAGGGTACTAGGTTCTCTTTTTGACCTGCCCACCCGCGTACCGCGTTAAGTAAAGTGATTTGTTTGTTCTCTTTCCCTGTTGAGATTCTATTGCGAATGTTCCGTGACCTTTTCCCCTACAGGGCTAAACCTTAGCCATTGCTGTCGCTTACAATATCTCCTTGCTTCCACAGGCGAGTCTGGCAAACAGGATCCTTGATGCGTTGGCTGGCTGACATTGAGCGACAAAAGAGGGGGAATAGACAACGTTAGAGGACTACCAGCACCTAGGAGCTCCGTGATTGGTGCAGAGGGAAGGGGACACCATCTATGGGGACACTATTGTTTTGTCTGTGTTATTACAAATGTTTCATGGGAATAGTAGTTGGTTTACTTGACTTTGAAGGGCTGCTATTCAATAAAGTGGAGAAAGAATAGCATAATCCTCGCCTCAGAGTTCTTAATTGAATTGAAACTTTCTGTTACTATAGCTAGGAAAATGTTCATTATCTTCCACATGTCGCCATAGAAACAGACATATACCTGACTCCATTAGCTGCTCTCATACCACAAAAAGAGACTGGGTATGCCACGATCCGTGATAAATCCAGCACAAAGCATTATAGTAGCATGCGAACACTAGGGAGCCGTGCCCATAAGCTCCCAGTATATGCTCCTGCCCTCCCACTGTTGCATCTTCTGGAACGATCAGTAACACAAGAGCAAAAGGCACTGTGAATACTGGGCGACTGGGCCTCCACACAATGGGTGGCACGTTCCATAATGGTCAATTTGTAGGACCTTTGAATTTACTGCCAGATGGGGCTCACACACCACTAAGACTATGATCAGCTGTCAAGAACTTATATCCCGCATTTCCTCAGGAACCCCCCACAAACAATGCGCGGCAATAACTACTGACAGTGCCTAAACAACAGCGCCTTATAACTAAATTATACAATGCGGCTCAGCACAAACAATACAGACATGCAGAACAAGCGCTAGCGAGATGGAACACTATGCTAGACACACCTTTATCCAAAGACTATTGGGGTTTCTGTTGCACACTCACGTAAATGCTCACACCTAACTGCAATCTACGTATTATTCATAATTTTCTGCAACAAATCCATTACACACCGTCACAACGACATAAGTGCGGCTTACGGGGAGATGACAAGTGTGTGCGCTGCGGAGCCATACAGAAAGATTTTATACATGTCGCATGGGCCTGCCCCCCGGTAAGTAGGTATTTGGAGGAGATGACAAATAAACTGGGAACTATACAATCGGAACCAATTGCTAAAACCCCATAGATTAGTTTACTGTGTCGGATTAAAACACAAAAATCACCTGACCGAAAAACAAATGCCTATAGCCCATTTACTAGCAAAACAATGCATTGCTATGAAATGGGGTAGCAAACGAGCATCAAACACAAAGTGGTGTATAACATATGATAAATTGTACAGTTGGAAACATACGCAGAGGAGCTACCAGCGGCTTTGGGCCTAAGAGACTTCTGGAGTCCACATGTACAATCTGAAATTCTCAGGTATTCTCACCACGATCTGTGGAGGCTTGCCCCCCCAGCCAACAGTGGGCACTGCACACGTGCTGATATGAATGGTCATATGCCTATATGCCCCTCTTGTGGTTTTTTCCCCCAACCCTCCCCCCCCCCACGTTTAGCCACTGACGCTCCTGCCACGAACATTCGGGCGGGATTGATTAATGCCAGATCTGCAGTTAGGCATGCCGCCGAAATCTTTGATCTATTGGTGGATGATAAATTGGAGGTGCTGTTCCTTACGGAGACATGGCTGACCAGCACCTCCGCACCTAGTGTAGAGCTCGCGGTCCCTAGAGGGTTTAAGATCGCTAGAGTGGACCGTCCCCTGGGTAGAGGCGGTGGACTAGCGGTTGTGTTTAAGGAAGAGTGGAGCTTCGCTTCTGAGCCGCCGGTTTCGGACATAGGGGGTGAGGTTCTCCACTTTTCAATCACAACTTCTCCCCACTTCACCCTAGGAGGCTCTCTTATATACAGGCCTCCGGGTCTGGCTACTCGCTTTTTGGACTCCCTGGAAGAGTATCTGGTCCCACGGGCCCTGGGTTTTCCTAGATTCCTACTGGTCGGGGACCTGAATATTCATATGGATGTCCCTGATTCACCCGACGCCCATAGGCTCGGTGAAATCTTGGAGCTTGCCCAACTCAAGCAGTGGGTGTCTGCCCCGACGCACAGGGGAGGCCATCTGCTTGACCTGGTGTGTTCCAACTTCCCAATTCAGGCTGTGGCTGTTGAGGAAACGACCTGGTCAGACCATGATTTGGTCAGATTCAATTGGGAGACTGTGGAACCCTGTTCCCCACCTTTTATTCGTCACTCCCAAAAGATTAATATACCCGCATTCAGATTGGCTCTGGATAACACTCGCCCTACATCAGAACTGCCTCTGGACGAGGCGGTTTGCGAATTTAATGAGTGGCTACAGCAGGCGGCTACCGCCTCCACTAGGCAAACCACGCTTACGAGATCTAGACGCACCCCCTCCCAACCTTGGTTTTCCCCAGAACTAAGGGAACTAAAACTGGGATGTAAAAAGCTTGAACGAGCGTGGAGACGGGACTATAGCCCTGAGGCTAAATCCACTCTACGGCTGGCTCAAAAAGAATACTATATTGCCATTAAGGGTGCGAAGGGAAAATATTATGCTGGGCGCATTGCCAAGGCTGACAACAGTAGCAAAGAGATCTTTGCCATTGTAAAAAGCTTTGTGGCACCGGTCGCTGAGGCCGTTTCTCATCCATCTTCGTTGCAATGGTGTGAGGATCTGTCTTCCTTTTTTACCAATAAAATAAAGAGGATTCAGCAAGACCTTGCAGCTGCCCTCCCCACCGATCACTCAACAGAGGGACCCTTTCCCTCTTTTTGCCCTAGCCCGGAACAGCGGTTCACGATCTTTGAGCAAATTTCGGAGGATATTACTCTCCCGTTAATCCAGTCCCTGAAATCTGGTTCCCCTGCTGACCCGTGCCCTGCCCGGGTACTTTCGGAGGTGGCGGATCTGGTCTGTTTTGAGATCACGCAGATTGTGAACCTCTCCCTGAGGACGGGCGTGGTTCCTACTACTTGGAAACAGGCTAAGCTTCTGCCTCTCCTAAAGAAACCTAGTCTAGACTGGTCGGTCCCCGGGAACTACCGACCAATCTCCCTTCTACCGGCTCTCACAAAGATCTGTGAGAAGGTGGCATTTCAACAACTAAAGAGATTCGTCGAAACTTCCAATGCCCTCCACCCGGCCCAGTCGGGCTTCAGGGCTGCTTACAGCACCGAGACAGCCCTTCTGGAGATGAGCGAGGCCATCCGGGACTGCCTAGACGGAGGCGGCAGAGCGGTCCTTATCCTCTTGGACCTCTCTGCCGCGTTCGATACCGTCCCCCATGAGCTTCTTCTCGGCCGGCTGGCGGATATAGGCATTGGCGGGGTTGTGTTAGACTGGCTGTCCTCCTTCTTGTCTGACAGGACCCAGCAGGTCTGGCTGCCCCCTTACGCTTCCAAGTCCGAGCCTCTGCTTACAGGTGTCCCGCAAGGTTCCACCCTTAGCCCCTTATTGTTCAACGCCTACATTACACCTTTGGTTTATCTAGCTGAGCAGTTCGGGGCTAAGATCATAGGGTATGCAGACGATACCCAACTGCTGTTCACCTGGCCAGATGACAACCTCGATACCTCTACAGTTCATCTTTGTTTGTCCGCTGTATTTCGCTGGCTGACGAGGGCCCAGCTGAAGTGCAACGAGGACAAATCTGAGGTTCTCTTTTATGGCTCTTTTCCCCCCTCGTTCATGAGCACACTATGGCCGCCTGACATTCCAGGCCCTAAAGAGATGGGGAGACCTGCCAAGAATTTGGGCATCTGGTTCGGAGAGGACTTGAGATTTGAACACCATATCAAAACACTTACCGGCACCTGTTTTGCGACCTTAAAAATGCTTCGCAAATTCTTTCCCCTGCTTCCTAGAGAGGCAAGGGAGTCTGTTGCGCGAGCGCTTATACTGTCCAGGCTGGACTATGCCAATGCCCTGTTCAGCGGAATCCCTTCTTATCTGGTAAAACGCCTGCAAGTCATCCAGAACGCGGCAGTCCGCCTTTTATTCAACATTCCTAGATGGATGAGTGTCCGCGCGGAGATGCGCTCACTACACTGGCTTCCGGTTGCACAGCGCATCCGGTTTAAGTCGCTAGTTTTGGCGTTTCGTGCTATCCACCAACAAGGCCCCCAGTACCTGAGGAAAAGGTTTGTTAGTTACATTCCCACACGTACTCTGAGATCTTCCACTCTGTTTCAATTATCCCTTCCCCGTTTCAAGCGTGCCAGGCTTGGCGGCCAGTCGATTGCGGTGGTCGTGGCGCGCGCCTGGAATGCTCTTCCTCTTCCATTACGCTCCACACCTAATGTAGCCGTCTTCAAAAAACACCTAAAAACTCATCTGTTTAACAGTGCTACTTGAGAGTCCTTTTTCTGAAAGCACGTGGTTTCGCTGTTCTTTCCCCCGCGCCAGGATACTCCTCAGTAGCAGAGCGCGCTATAAAATGGTTTAATAATAATAATAATAATAATGTACAATACCTACAAACAGAGCGTGATATACAGTCAGCGGTGAAAATGGATAAGGACAATTACGAAACTGACAATAAAAATGTAATGAAAACATAGATGTCATAATACTCTGTAATGTGCTGCAAAGATGGATTGAGCAGGCGTGCAAATCTCCAAGGTTACAGTGCTGAAAATATATAGTTGTACTGCATGCCTTACTATCATTAAAACTATAAATAAATGTCTTACCATAGATCAGAGGTGAAGCGAGGTCTAAGGGATCACAGACACAGACCACCATTATACCTTGCACTTGTAAGCACCAATGAGCTAGAAATGCACAACACACGACAGAGATAACAAATTCTCTCTACTGAATTGTGAGTGGTTCCCAAAGAAATAACTATTTGAAATCCATCAAAAGAGCCGCCTATATGAAGACTAACTTCAAGAAAGGGACTTGGTAGGGTCTTGTAAGTTTTGGAAGGTTCAGCAAACACAAAACTATTTTGCTGCAGATAGCCATCATCTGGTGCTACTTTAGCATGTCACGTCAGATTGGATTCTGTAGAGTCCTCCTCCGGGCCAAACAATAGCTTATTCAGATGTGTCCAGTGCACGAGCGTGACATGCCCATGATGTGATACAAAAGGGGGTGGTGATGGACGGAGCATCTGAACCAATCAAACACTAACACCCAATCAACAGATCTGGGTTTAATCCATCACCGTTCTTTAGCCCACTCTGCCACCCCAGTTCAGACATGGCCATATGCAAATCGGTCTGACCTTGTGCCTCAAGGGACCAGTCCAGCCCGAACTGCCAAGCCATGCCTTCCCTGGACCGGAAACAAGCTTCCTAGGACCGGTTTCTGGCACTTCAGCCGTCTTCAGCCAGGCTTGCTTGAATCCAGTGGCAAAGTGAGCAAGGGACTCACGTCTGAGCATACCCTGCCAACTTATGGCGAACAAAGCGGTACAAAAGGGGGTGGTGATGGACGGAGCATCTGAACCAATCAAACACTCATACCATGATGTGATACAGCCAGACCAATAGTGTCAGAATAGACTCTCTGGAAACACTAAAGCTGCATGTGTTGGAATGCAAAGTCATCGGAGGCACCATGATTTCTTCCATCATCTTTTTGAAGAAGTACATATTTCTAAGCTACAGGTCATATATGTTCCCCGAACACAGCAGCCAGAATGAAGAGGAAGACATTTGCATAAATCAATTCCTTACATTTAGATACATGTTTCCCAGCAACACTGTGGGCAATAACCGCTGCTGTGTTTTTCAGGGGCTCAGTGAGCTTCTTTGGCAGAAGTGCTGAGGGAAGAGAATACCGGGTTAGCAGGCAGCAGAGAGATACAGAAAATGGATGCTGGTGTTAGGCCCGTGACTCCTGAGGCCAAGAGATAGCTGAGTAGAGTAAAAGGACACAGAAGTGCTCCTTTGCTCTGTAGCCGAGCGAGATTGAGATGCCACTTCCAATACTCATACACATCCTCTGCAAATATTCCATATATACTCCGAGGTACAGGTCCGGTTTAATGGAATTCAAGAAACTGATTTAATTGTTTTTGTATAGTAGCAAATGGAGCTCAGGGAATGCTCCAGAGATTTCAAGGTAAGAATCAGCTGACATACTGACTACAACGTAAAAGGATATTGTGGTGGCTGGATTGTCAACTGAGGTTCATGCCAGAATCCTGCCAAAACAGATGAGTAATCGGAGACTTCCTGAACTTTAGCAAGCGTTCTTTAATGAAAAAGAGATAAAGGAATAGAGTTCCAGAGGAAGTAGCCATAAGTATAAAATATATAATTTTACCCGATTCCCATCCCATTCGTTGACAGGTGGTTTAGAAGGAAGGATGCAAAAACTAGAGCGACCCAGCACAGTCATGGTCCAAGTTAATGGAGCACATTAAGTCCCACAGCAAATCTTAAACTCCCATGACAGCGAGTCCTTTTATATTGCTAGACCGTTTGCTAGGTCAGAAGTCCAACATCCGCAAAAACATTTTTCAGAGAAAAAACAAAGTTTTTTTACAACTCTAAACTTAGCAGCGAAGAAAACAGTCGAACCAACAGTAGTCAACCATAGAAAGGCAAAAGCACAGAAGGGGGCAAAAGAGAGAAAAATACTTCACTACCAGTCAGGACATGGCACGGGAAGCATGCCTTTATTTATATATAAAAAAAGAAAAGAAAAAAGATTGTGCCAATACAATCCCTGATATGGAGCACTTTAAAAGGGAACTCGGAGAAATAAAAACAATTATAGGAGCAGTTTAGCATCTGTATCCATGGTGCGAACCCATCTCAAGACAAAGACTGACTTTGAAGAGGAAACCGGAAGCAATGCTGCTCTCCAAGCTTGTACATTATCTGAGGTGTTTAAGTAGGATTATTCAGCTACTACCACCTGCCATCATGAAATGAAAAAGATCAATGTCAGATTGAGCATGTAAGTGTTGCCTGCCAGCATTAATAACTGCTGTGTTAACTGTACCTCCAGTTCAAAATCCTCCACGATGGTGAAGTTCACATAGTGCAATAAGGTGACAGCTACACATGTAAAGTCATAAAAAGATACAATAATTTGGGTTTGATCCGAATTAAGGAGAGTGTATAAGAGCAGGAATGTTAAAGGACAGCCACTATTAATCGGAGGTTTACTGACGTTTACATAGACTTTTCATTTGGCAATTCCTTATTAAATGATTTTAGAATAACCAGTAAGCCTTACGCATTTTTTCTATTAAGTATATTTTCGAGCTTTTACAAAAAGAAGAAAAATTCTTCCAGGCATTTTCACAACTGGCTTAAATGGTCGGAATGTCTCTCTGCGACTTACTGTAAATATATGGGTTTGACTGGCTCTATGGTGCATTACTGTGTAAGTGGTACACTTCTAAACTGTAATGTGAAATATTTCAAGCCTGAAACTTTTCACAAAGGCTTTCAGATTCAAACTAACAGATTCTCAGAAGGGGAGTGTCCTTTTGCCGATATCCATCTGGAGAGCTCATTACTCACTTTGATAATGATGATGGTTGGTTGACATACAGGGCTGAGTGGCAGTGGTGATGGGCTCCTCACTCAGCACGGGGACTCTCTAGAGCAACTGAATACTTTTCGGATGTATGTGCATGTGTGGGTGAACTACCAAATGGATGAAAAAAAGGAAGCATGCTCAACAACTTTGAACCTAGGAGGCCCAAGGGATTTAATGGGCCTAAGCTTACAGCTGGAGGCAGTCCACCACTGTCCATTAAAATGAGATCCTTCTATACCTCTCGTCCTTGTCATTTGACCAGCAGGCTATAAAACTGTCTGCCATCTGTTTCGGCATCCTCAGAGTCATCAGAAAGATCCTCCCTCTACTCCCCTTCGAAGCTAGAAAGATCGTGGTTCTGGGTCTGATCCAATCACGTTTAGACTGCGGGAGCGCTCTATACCTGGGAGCCCCTGATTTCACTCTGCGCAAGCTACAGGTGATACAAAACTGCGCCGCTCGGACTCATTTACAAATCCCCCGCAGGTCCTCAGTAAAGTCCGAACTAAGGAGATTGCACTGGCTCCCCGTCAGGGATAGAGTCAATTTTAAATCACTCTGTATTGCACAACAGGCCTTTTGGTCTTCAGGCCCAGTTATCAACTTTCCTCTCATTACACATTATCATCCGGCCAGACAGCTGCGCTCAACCGATGCCAACCTGGCTATCGTTCCAAAAATAAAGACATCAAGATCGGGAGGCCGCTCTTTTTCTTATAACGTGGCCAAGCTGTGGAATGCTCTCCCCCAGCTTATAAGGTCCAACCCCGATCTTAATTATTTCCGCAAACAGCTGAAAACGCTTTTGTTCACCAATCAGTAGTTGGGTAGATCACCTTCTCCCCAGCAATCCAAACCTCAGTTGGTAATTCATAGCGCTTGGACGCCTCAGGGCAGCTATGTGGCTCTATAAAATTCAATTCATTCATTCATTCATTCTTAGTGCAAAACGTATGCCACTCCATCAAATCTCTATTAAACCTGAGGGAAATTAAATAGACCACTATTATATACCCTCAGCAAACACATTTTCTGCACCATAGCAAAGTTTTAAACATAAAGTAAGGTGCAAACTGAAACCACAGGTCTATCTGTCGCATAAATGACAGCAGTAAACCTTTACTTTTAGACAACAGTTTCTAGAGTAGAGAATACGTTTCTCATCCACAGCCATATGGCTCACTTGGCCTAAAGAGCGGGACTGGTGTAGAAAAGTTACAAACAAGACTTCAGTTAAGCTAACATTTTCATTTACAGGCGACTGGGTGTTTTTCTGCTTTATTAGCAGAAGATCAGAGCTACGCATTTACACGCAATGTATTTCTCCATTTAAAATAGCGTAAAAAAGACACAAGTATAAACATCAATTTAATAAACTTGTCCAGCTTTACCATCTTCCGTCTGGATCACTGCATTTGGATTACACTTCACAGAACCATCCGCTGAAGTTTAAAAGACTAACTTCACGATAGCAGTTTTAGCTCTACCAACGACAAACTGAGCAGCAAAAGTTCAAATAAATGTTCACTGTTTTAGAAAATATCCAGGAGTTTAGGAAAAAAAAAAAACTGATTTTAACCTTGAAAATAAGTTGTTTTATAAAAATATAAATGTATCAAAATAATAGAACAACTGTAGTAGAACAGTTTTTTGGGTGAGATGCCAAAAGTTCTGAGCAGGCATACAGGTACTAACTAATAAAAACAACTCCCTTAAGAGTTCTCCATAGTACCTTATACATTCTGCAACTTCACATAACACAACGTATCATTCAACTCAGGAAAAAAAGAAGCATATAAAAACGAGACCCATACACTTTTAAGAAATTACAATGTTGCTGTGCTTCCATTGTTTTAGACTACGAACTGCAAAATCGTTTCATTTTGTATAACACTTCTTGAGAGAGAACACTGGTTTACTGATTCTTGCTTCTGAAACACCATATCCTAGTCTTAAAATTGTATCATCGTACTTCGAGACATTTCTTAATTAAATCATATATGCAGACAAGTGAGAGGGCTGCTGGATGTTACTCAAAGCAATCAAAAGAGCAGCCTGAAGAAAGAGATCTGGCGCTGCAAAAGTTTGTAACCTTGAACCACAAATGATAAAACGTGGAAGAGTAAAGAACAGATAGATCAATAATGGGTCAAGCAACTGAGAATAAATTGCTTTGAGGTGGGGCACCAAAGGTTTTCAGCATACATACAGCGACTGACTAATCAAACTTTATTTATTTGGCGTTGTCTACCATATCTTATACTTTCTGTAACTCCACATAATACAAAGTATAGAAAATCCATGTTCGCATTTTCTTTCACCGCCCTTCAACCAATAGCCTGAAATAAAATCATCTTGCAACTAATCCATCAAAAAAATGAAGCAATACACTAGACACTGTGGATGGAAGGTATTTGTTAATAAGGCATGGTGAGTCCTAACTGTTCATTCATATCAGAAACCAAGTGGAAGTGTGAACACTACTTCTAGAGTCAAACACCAGTCACAAAAAGACCAATTATAAATGTTTTTCTAGTCTTATCTCAAAGTAACCACTGTTCTTATCCTAGTCTGTGTTTTAGAGAAAAGACAGACAGCATAACATGGTATGCAAACATGAAAATAAAAAATGCAGCAAATCTTTTGCGGTCTCTAATTTACATGAGAATACCAATTGTTTCTACTACCCCTTAGTTTCCATGTTACAGCTCTCAAAGACATATTTCCCCCTCATATATAGATAGGCCTTTTAAGACTGGAAAGTAAACTCAAAACTAGCGATTTCATTAAGATGTTTATCTTAATTTAGTGACTGTTTGCATTATCATGGTTTTCACACATTCCTTGTTTTCTTACAATTTCCCTCATCACTTTCCTCCTTACACTTAATGGCTTTGCTCATGATTAACTTTTAGAGTTTGTACATAGCAGCTGATTATTTAGGAAGCTCTGCAGACTGCATGCAAACAAACACTTTTTTAATGCTCTATAAATTCTCAATTATATGGTGGTGTGCAGTTGTAGATTTCTGACTACATTTTGGGCAGGATCAGTAAACACTAAAATTGTTATGAGTGATCCCTTTTGTGGTTAGTGTAACAACCTAGTTTTATTACCATCCATATTTTCTCATAGTCAAGCATTTAGCCTAATTGGTAGTGTTTCAGTTTAGTCTACATGTGATTATGGAAGACTGAAGATACAGCTGTCAAACTGTGGTTTCTGTTGCATAAACCTCCAGCAAATGCCGCCAAATTACTTCTTCAGTCGTTTCTGTTTAATTTCGATTAAGATAACATTAAAGACTATGGGGATCAAGCAAAAATTGCTCACATCATAATGTATTACATATTAAACACTAGCAGCCACCCTACCTATGGTAGAATATGGACCAGCGAACTTTAAACAGGACTTTCCCTTATGCAAAAAAAATGTGCTCAGTAACAATTACAGAGCACTACAGACCAAAAGAGCATTGAAGTTCCTATGAAGGTTTTGACAATGTACGAGTTCAAACATGCGTGTTTGAATTTTGTATCGGAAATCCTCTGTCCCAATATTAATTTGTCTGACAACATATAATAATGCGAAAAAACACGCTAAACCAGAAAAAAGCAGTATATAAAGAAATTACACACAGTTCCCGATTAAAATGCTATTTTTCGGAATTGTGGACTGCAAGGTCATTCCAAAAGGAATACACTTGTGAATAAAGAGAATTGTTTTATTGCTTTATAATTTTTAAATACCGCGTCTTAAAATAATATAAACGTGATTTGCGACTTCCTTTCGCTAACTAATATGTGTGGGCAATAAATGCGGCTGCAATGCAAGTTATGGTAAACTGTAAATGTCTGTCAGAGATAACTCAGGGTATTTAAATACGGAATCTGTCAAAATGGCAATACTGACATGAGCCGCAACAAGTTTCTGAACTCGAACCAAATATGCTGTAACTAGGAGGGGTAGAAATTGTTCCCGCTGCAAAATTAAACCGTACGGCCAAATGCATCTATAACATTTTAACTTGCAGACGCAACAATGAAACAGGCAGATGCTGGAAAGCCCTGCTAAATCAATGCGAGTAAAGCGCAGTTCTGAAAATCAGACCCCTGGATGCTTTACTCATCGGAGATGCTGAGACTATTATCAAGTATCCTGCACGTACATGTAAAGATGGCATGTCCATGGAACAAATATATTGTGTTGGAAGCACGTTTAAACTCGCAGCGCATTAGACAAGGATTGCAGCTGCTTTAAAGGCGCTGGTGTAGCCATGTGCGTATATTGCTACAATGCCATAGATCCTGGATGATGCCAGAACCGATTTACATTAAAGCAACAGCTATTCTGTTATTTTAATCATATTAGTATCAACGCATGGCACAGGGAGTGATACAGCAAAGCCACAATGGCTCATCCCACATACGCGTCGTTTGAGACTACAGATGTTCTTCCATGCGGAAAATTAATTTTGCACAGAAAAGTAAAAGTGGAAACAAAAAACGACGGCGAAGAACAAAAGCTACATAAGTGCAAGAGCCTTTGGCAAGGTACAAGCAGAGCATAACCCGTTGCACTTCTGCAGTCTGAGAAGGTTGGCAGGTTTCACGGTAGAGAAAGTAGTGGTCTTTGAGGGGTGTTCAGTTGTACAGATGCCAGTGATGTATGGGCACACTAAAGCTCACTTGCACCCCTGTGAGTGAGCATTTCTCTTGAACGACAGCAAGCTTTCAGTGGACCTCTTTACATGTGCCGTCACCTTTAACGCGCGAGCACCGGCCCAGTGCACAGCTCTACTGACCAGAGCTTCACATGCACACAATGACTGGTGCATGTGAAGCCAACGTACACAGTGAAGGCCTTTCATTGGCATGAACATATATCCACCAGTTCGCGAAAAATACAAAAGTAAACAAAAGAATCACCGGTTTCCCTACCCCCAACAGCATCCCCTCAAGGGCCCCGAACCCACCAGCGCGGGAGGGAGACGGCAGAGACATATCCCATAGACACGACATTTAAACGGGCCGAGTCCCATTAAGCAGCTAAAAAGGGGTGGAGGGGGACAAATATGTCGGCGGTTGAAAAAATTAACCCATGAGAGGCCGGAGCTGCCACGGCTTTCTTAAAGCGGCCCGGCCTCCCCTACGACCAGGACGCCGACGTATCACGAGGGATTAAGACACGGAAAGAAATGTTTTACAAGAAACCAACCCAATCGCTGTTAAACAAAAAGCGAAAACTCAAAACGTTACATACATTCAAAAAAATAAAACTACAGAATCTAGTTCCCCTTTAAATGAGGCCCCCAGCCCCGCCTCCCCCAGCAACCTCTTACCGGCTCTCCCTGCATCACCTCCGGAAAACGGGACTCCCAGCTTCCCAGCATGCACCGCGAGCAGGGCTCCCCTGGCGCCGCCTGAGTCCTGGCTGAGGGAGAGAACAGCAGGCCTGCCTGAGGGGGAGGAGTTTTTTTGTTTCTGCCCTGCTGCAGTTTAAATCGTACTTGGAAACGAGAAAAGGCTTTTCCAGTCTTTATTTAAAATACGAACATCTCTAGGCAGGAGAGGTCCGACTGCTGGTCAATGGTGCTTTTAAAGTAGAATCGGGCTTGCCAAGACTGGTGCGCGGGTCCTTTAAAAGCAGGACGGCCCTACGCACCTGCCTTTAAGAACAGTTGTTGGCAGCGAGTTCACGAGAAACGCTGTGGACTGCACACGGATAGTCTTTTCGTGCAGCGTGACTTTGTTTCAAAGCCTCCAGGTTTTCCGCTTTTATTGTAAATAGTGCGCGTCAAGTTAAGAAATTAGGTATATGTATTATAACGTTGTTAGTTGCTTTATCGCACAAGTAGCAGTGGTTTCAGATCTAATCTTTCAGAGTTTCTGGGGTATCGTGGTACACGTCGTAAAGGCCTTCAATGCCTCGCCTATGTATAGGAAGCGCTATAAACATCCATTTACAGTACAGCGTTGTATACGCATTATTATCCTTATTTAGTAGATGTGACATAATTATGGATTTCTTCTAAAGGAGGCTTACACAGTCTGATTTCATCCCGCCAGTTTGTCTTCTGTATCGTGACAAGTAATTAGCATTTTTAATGACATGGCAGTGAGCGTTGTCGCGCCTGACTAATGAAAAAAAGCAATAAACGATACAAAATCGCACTAAACGTAAAATTGCACTAACGCCTAACTCAACTAATTTCATGGTCTACTAAAGCAGTGGGGTGACACTGAGGAGTCTAATATGCCTGAAGGGATGCTCCCTTGTGGAAGAATGGCATTCTAAAGCTTGCAAACGCGTCTTCACAGATAGCAGATCACTGGATGGAGTCACAAGTACTTGCCCTTCTCACCAGGTGGGGTTTAGCATGTATTTCGTTGCCCTACCCTACTCAGATTCCCATTCATTGAGGGAATTAGCTTGGTAGATGGGCAGTAATGTTTTCTCTGTTCTGTCGTTTTTTTTCTTCTGTATGTTTACGGACTACTAACCACCCTATGTTATGTGAACAAAAGAGGAGGTGACAGTGATGCCACTTTGAGGAACACCTTGTTGGTGTAGCGCCATAAAATGTTGTGCTGTGCAAGAACATGCTTCTCAAACACCTTATTTTTTCCCCTCATTTTTTGTTTAAATTAGTTTTATTGATTTTTAAACAAGCATCATAAATAAACATGTGCATACAGGTATTTCAGGAGATAAATACACATGGGTGTTATATAGTCTTAACATTTTTGGTAAATTTTCAGTGCGCAACATGTGGAATTGCGGGTGAGGTTTGTGGGAGGGAATTAGGGGTTAGAGTGAGGGTAATGATGAACGGGTGAGTGGGATAATAACATTTGCCCAACTTGGTATTCCGTCGTCCACCAGTGACTGCACTGCTTCCGCGTCTTTATGTAAGTAATGTGATAACTGTGTGATTTTGACCCCATTTTCTTGAATGATTGTAGTGTGCTCTGGATGTATATGTAAGGAGCATAAAGCTTGAGATCCTGCAGAGCACCAAGGCCTAGGTCACGCGCTTTTGCCTACATTGCTCTGTGTTAGCCTCTGGTGTTGGTGGCCTATCTGCATCCCGGGAAGTCTCACTCGTATCCATACTCTCCTGCCAGGAATTGTAGCTATCTAGTAATATCGTGTCCTATGCTGTCGCCATTGGTAATGTTCGCAATCATAGGGTGTCCTTTCGGTGTAGAGCTCCACTTTCCGCTTGGGCCCAGCACACAAGTGATTGAAACCAGGCTTTCTTAGCTGGAGGTTCTGAGGACTTCCAGTGTCTAGTAATCAGGCTTTTGGCCACGATTAGCCCGAGATCTGTGAATCGGGATGTCACTTTTTGCTTTTTAGATCTATGGTATAGGCCTGAGAGGCAAGTCTGTTTCATGGTTCGATAAGTGCATAGTGACTATTACCCAGTAAGAGATAAGGGCAGTACAGGTCCATATCATATGTACTAAGTCTCTGTCTACCTGTCCGCATTTAGGACAATGTGCATCAGCGCAGGCAAATTATTTGTTCATCTTAGTTGGTGTCATGTATGCATTTTGTATTATAAAATACTGTATTAATCTGAACCTGGCGTTCCTTGTGCTGTGTGTGGGCCCCTCGAAGAGAGCAGACCATTCGCGCTCCGCACATTGTCTGTGTATGTCAGTATCCCAGTGTTGCCCGAATGATATCAATGGGTGTACCGTGTGTATCCTTAATGATTCAGCAAACCATTTTGTGAGATGTCTACCGGTACCCATGACCTGTAGGTTTTTAATTGTAAGGTGTGTTGTGGGTTTTCGGGTAATATCTCCCCATATAGTCCGCAGTGTCCATGTCAATGAGGCTGGCAATAATTGGCCTTGTGGTAGTTCTTGTTCCTTGACTAGTGTGTCAAAGAGTATTAGTTGTTTATCATGATACAAATCTCCCAGTGTCTGTATTCTCGCGTCCTCTCATGTAGTGAGTTCTGATATGGTGAGTGCACAATGCTTTCTGGGCATGCCTAGTATCGGCAGGGAAGGCACGTATGGAACAACAGTTTTTGTGAGCTGTAAGCTGCGGTGTGAATAGCTGTAAGTAGCTACTGCCTGCATCAGTTGGGTAGGTGCTACTCCTTTTCTGCTAGGGTGAAATACATTTATGAGATGGGGATGGGTATGTCCTGGTTGTTGTGTAGTGGTATCTTTAGATACAGTCTGCTGATCCACTGGGCTACCCATTGTAGTTGTGCTGCTAGATAGTAGTGCTCCATGCCGCGAATGGCCAGCCCTCCCATGTCTATTGGCAGGTAGAGCTTAGCCAGCGCTATCCTACTTCGTGGGCCATGCCATATGAAGCGTCGCATATTGCGCTCGAGTAAGGGGAAGATTGAGGGTTTGATATATAGATGTAAAGTGGTCAAGTAGTCGCCGGAGTACTACCATTTTTAAGAGCGCTATTCAACCCATGGTGGCCAGGGGAAGAGTGCATCAATTGCCATCTGTGAACTGACCGCAGTTATAGCATGTGTGAGGTTCATTTCTAGGATGTCTACCGGTTGATGGTAGATACAGATTCCTAGATAATGGAATGCTCACTGTTGCCATTGCACCGATATGCCGTTGACTAGTAATGTTGGGTCGGAGGTTGTCTCGGTGAATGGGTACAGGCATAATTTCCCCAAGTTCACTCACAGTCCCAGCAGGGAAGTGAATTTCTACTGTGTTTGCAATGGCTTCACATGGCTATCGTATATCTCGGAGGTATAGTAGCAGGCCATCGGCATACAGGTAGACTGCATGCTTGCCTTCTCCCAAGGGTAGGGAAAACGATAATGGGGAGATCGGGCATCCCTGCCTGGTACCATGCCCAATTGGAATCGAGTTAGACACGTCTTGACTTTTGTAGTAGGTTGGGTGTGCAATAATCTAACGGGGCCCAGAAAGTGAGCGCCCAGTCCATGCCTGCCCAGGGCAGGTATGTCAAACGCTTTCTCTAGGTCGAGTACCAAGCAACCTGAGTGTGGCCAGTGTTCCTTCAAGTAGTGAGCCACTCGAAAGAAACGTTGTATGTTAAGGGATGTGCTGCGAGCCGGCACAAAACCATTTTGATCTGTGTGGACTGGTTTGGGTACTATTGGGGCCAGTCTGTTTGCTAATATTTTGGCCATTATCTTGTAGTCCGTATTCATTAGTGCTAGCGGACAGTAAGAGCCCAGTAATTCAGGGTGCTCTGTCTGGTTTAATCAGTGAGACTAGCAGGGATTCCTTCTTTTTCCCTTCATGTTTGTTCAGGAGCTTACTCTGCAGGACAGACCTTCTCCTAAAATGAGTCACAGTCATTCAGTTTGCAAGAATCCCTACTGATTTCAGGTCAGCCTTCCTCTGGGTCAACTCACTGGGTCAGAACAGTAGGAGGAGGCATGCAATAAGTTGTCACTGCTTAAGCTGCCTAATGTTTATCTGAAATTATACACCCTTAATGGGCTTAAACAACGCTATGCTTCAGCTCCGCTTTTCTTTATTCTTTATAGTTTGGATCTCTGACACACTTGCACAGAAATTGGATGACGCCCCAAAGGTAGCTTGTACCAGAATTCCTTTTTCAAACATTAGTTGATGATGTCATCCTGGCAAACTCTCGGGTAGGCTTTAAAAAACAAGAAGACAGAATTCAATCCTTTAATGTGGAAAATTTTCACATAAATAGTAGTAAAACTAAGGAAGTATCTTTTGCGTATTTTTCGGGGAGCGGGTATGGAGCTCTAAATACATCTGGATGATAGGCCTTCCAAACATAAAAGAGGTGCAAGATTATTGATACTTTGGAGTTACAGTAACAAATAAAAACTTGCATTGGAAAACCCACGTAGTGAAATTAAGAAGTAGAACCTCAAGTGCAATTGGAGCAATACAAAGGTTTACAGCAGTTTAGTGGGGTGGGGCGATCGGCCAATCACTGGATTTCAAGTATCATCCTAGCCCTCTTATATGGTTCTAGAAGAGCTAAATAATTCCAAATTTAGAAAAGATTTTAATAAACTGCATTAAGAGACGCCTAAAACCAAGGAAGTCAACCCCACAGTGAGGTCTAAAATTAGAGCTAGGTCTTACTACTTTGACTGCTCTGGTCTACATTAATCAAATGAACTACTTTATAGACTAACCAGACATGAATCAACAGACTAAAAGAAATCATTATCAACAACTTGGCTAATTGAAAAGTTCACCAGTTGTCGGAAAGCGCAGTCACAAAGCTGTTGTTAAAATACATCCTGCCCCACCTCCAGATTCAGTAAACATGTTTAGAGCTTTTCAAAGATTACTGGTAACCTGAATTAAAACAGCATCTTGTATTATTGATGTTGGTGGCACTACAAGGTACACGCAGAATAATTACTCCATTGAAACCTACACTTCACTAAACCATGGATGCCTCCTTACTTATCCTGATTCTGGCTTTCCACCAGGGTTGTCTTCTATTTGATGTTCCATAGATGCAGTACCAGCTTGTAATCCTGCTCTAATCAGAAATCAGTTTCAGGAGTGTGCTCAAAAGGGTTTGCTCTTATTGTGGGTCTCATTTATTCGAAGGGTATTCCAGTCCACCTGTATTTAGACAATTGGCTGATTGTTGCTTGTGTTAGTTGGTACAGGCTCATGCTGCTCAAATGTGATACATTTTACATTCCTTAGGATGGAGACTGAATGCCGAGAAGTGCCACCAGAGGGAATTCACCACGATTCCTTTTATAATGTAGAAAGTGATTGGGCTTCCTAGTGCAGGCATGCATACTGGGCACCGTTTGAGGTCATTTACCTCTCGTGATCCAGGACATGACTAGCTGATGGACTTAGAAGTATGTACCAAGTGTATCCTTTTCGCACTTGACCCTCCAGGATAGGGAAGCAGAGCAATTCAAGACTCACTCAAGCAGGTGGTGTGGGGTTACAAACTCAAGACTTAGCTTAATGACATCAAATAAATCACTGTCCAGCCAGTGCTTTATCTCTAACAAGAGAAAGTACAGGAGCATGGCTCACAGGAAGATATGCATGGCATCTTTTGGGTGAGCTCTGCTGGCCTCCCCTGTCCAAGCACTGCAGATGCTCCAGCAGAGATGCTAGCCCAGGAAGAGGTGGTGACAAACGCCTATGAATTGAGTGAACTGAAGAAAATGACAAAGCCTGGGCCGGTGAAGCACGGATTACTGTTCAGCATGATCAGCACAGATATATGACTGCGCCCGGAAGACGAGAGAGATGACCCACGGCGTTGCCGATATACAGTACAGCAACTGTTGGGGCTCTCAATACCCCATGCTCCCTCCCTGGCGAGTAGTATTGCTGGCTGCCCTCCGGGGGAAACAAAACTCCCAGCTATGGACTTTACCGGCTAGCACCCCCTGTGAGGTACGAGTGCGCTTGAGGGGGAGGGGCTGCGATCCTGACCCACGCCATACTAAGCGGCTGGACTCGCTTGAGGGACCGCACCCGCCGGGGCAAACGGACGCTTGGGACTATTTTCTGTGCTTCATCCCATACTGCTTTAGGCACATTCGGGAGATAACTCCCCAAAAAGATGGCGGCTCCTTGGGACGGAGCGTCCTCTCCACTGTCTGTTAAGAGGATCCAACCATGAGGCAGACAAGTCAGCGTGTGATGGGCAACATTGGAAGAGTGGTGGAGGAGTGGTGCCCCCCTGCTGCACTGCTTGAGCCTTGCGAGGGTGCCCTCGGCATGGCCTCCACACAAACGAGCAAACAACTAGGCTCCTACTTACTATTCCTCACTCTAAGCCCTTACACCACCCACCCCCTTCTCACTCCACCGGCCTGCAGCAAATAGAGAAGCCCCTCCAACCACACCAGACTCCATGGACTGGTTCATCGAGCTTCCACCAGCAAGGCTAGAGGTGCTCCCCCACCCGGCTCTCCCACCATGACATAATCTATGTGATCTTCCTCTGACAGTGGAGACCTAGCTAGCTGCCCGATGCCCGGTGGAGCCATCTGTTAGCTAAAGAGGAGATGGGCTGTGGACTTCCCCCTCGGCCGTCACCTACCCAGCTGGACTTTGGGCAGACTTTCCTACCCCTTTACCCTTCCCCCCCACCCCTCTACGCTCCATTTATCTCGCTTTCCTATGCTCTTTAAATGTTTCTCAGCCGAGACCTTGCTATTTGGTCGATGCCCGGTGGCCTTACCTTATAGTTAAAGAGGAGTTGGGCTGTGGACTTCCTAGGCCGTCACCTACCCAGCCGGATTTGGGACAGACTTTCCTTTTTCTCGCCGTCATTTCCCCCTTCACCCTACCCCGTACCCTTCTACTCTCCATTTATCTAATTTTCTAAACTCTTGAAATGTTTCCAAATGCCCACGAAGCAAGTACCCGTCGAGGGATGTAGGGACTCTGGGACCCCACTTCGTGAGTGTCCCAGCCGTCCTGGAATCGCCTCTACAAGCTGCCTGCTCCAGACCACGAGGACATCTTGGCACGCGCCGCCTGGCTGACGTATCGGCTCTGCACCCAGCCCGCCTGGCCTGGGTACCAACGAACCAGCTGTGCTCCCGTGGTCCTGAGGCCCTTGCAACCAAATCCCTTAAAGGGGGGGCTTGACTCATCTTTAAGCCTCCTTGTGCAGTGTGTTTCAAGTGGCCACCGTCTTCGTAGTGCACAACACAAGCTACCAACAACCTCCGCACCCTGCCGAATCCGGGACGCCCTAGAGAAACTGCTGGTGGAAAATTGGGCCTGGTCTTACTACTTGCATAAATCCAGAAGGTGAATCTTGAGATCCAACGATGTGATTTTTTTTTTTTATATATAATTTTTTTTATTAATCAGCTTGAAGAATACACAAAGCAAATACAGTAGCCAATGATTAAATCCAGGCAAACAAAGTTCCATTTACAAAACATTATAAGCAATAGAATCAAAATACTTTGAACAAAACAAAAAAGTGAAGACATAGAAAGAGAAAAGAAGACGAATACATTGGGAAAAGATGAGTATGGGTTGAACTAAAAAAGAAGGTATACAGGCATTAAAAAACAAATATCAGTAGTAACCCTACAAAAAAAAATAATTAATTGTTTAACCAAAGCCTAAAGGGCCCCCAGATGTTATGTTATGTTATTAATGGTTTTATATAGCGCTCGGCTACTCCGAAGAGTGTCCCAGCGCTTTAAAAAAAAAAAAAAAACAGATGTGGCTGTTGGGAGCGGAGGAGGGACAGGAAACTATTGAACAAAGAGCCAGGACTTTAACTCTTTCCTAAAAGTCAACAAATTAGGGACTTTCCTCAGGTGAGCAGGCAAGGAGTTCCAAAGCTTGGGTGCCAGAAAACGAAAGGAACGACCCCCGATCCGGGCCCGACGTATGGATGGAACAGATGCCAAGGCCAGAGAGGCTGACCTCAGCGTTCTGGCCGGCATATAGAAAGCCAATCGCTTCTTTATATATTTTGCTCCCGAATCGTGCAGTGCCTTGAAGGCGAGTGTAAGTGCCTTGAAAGCCACCTGTTTCTTAATAGGGAGCCAATGCAATTTTTCCAATAACTCCTTTGCACTGGTTCTACGATGGAGGCCATAGATGGCTCTAGCAGCCGAATTCTGCACTACCTGTATACGCGATAACAGGTAATCAGGCATGCCCAGGTAGAGGACGTTGGAATAATCCAGGCGGGAGCCTATCAAGACCTGTACAGTGGCATTTCGATGTGCCAGAGAAAGCATAGTAAGAAATTTCCTAAGCATTTTCAAAATGCCGAAACACTTTCCAACAAGACCTAGGATCTGAGGTTTCAGAGTAAGACCCTCATCAATCTGCACTCCCAGATTCTTAGCCCTGGTGGAAACAGCCGATGGAGGGAACATGGCCGGAGGCCACCAAGACTGCCATCTGGGATCGGCGGGACAGCCAAAAAACAGCAGCTCCGATTTATCGGAGTTGCATTTGAGGCTATGATATTCAAACCACTCAAACACTGCCCCCAGGCAGCCACTGATCTGCACGCTGTCAAAATCCGAGCCCTTCTTGCAGGTGAAGAGAAGCTGGGTGTCATCAGCATAAGAAACTATCTGGGCACCGAAGGACTCCGCCAAAGGTGCCAGATAGATATTAAAAAGGGTGGGGCTCAGGACAGAGCCCTGAGGCACCCCGACCTCCAGTGGCGGCATTTCAGCGGAGAAAGGGGGGACCCAGACCATTTGGCGGCGGCCAGCTAGGAAGGACTTAAACCAGCTAAACACCACTCCCCGTAGCCCGATCTCCCATAGTCTTAAAAGAAGACCGCTATGGGGAACGGTGTCAAAGGCCACCAACAAGTCCAACATCACCAGCAAGGCCTTTCCACCTTCATCTAACACCTCACGGATGGCATCGGTGACTTCAAGGAGAGCGGTCTCCGTACTCATGTTGGCACGGAAGCCCGACTGAGTGTCATGAAGGATGTTGTTACATTCCAAGGAGTTGGAGAGAGAGATGTGAACATGCTTCTCCATCACCTTTGCCAGTGACGGGAGAAGGGAGATAGGCCTGTAATTGGCATAAGCCAAAGCATCAAGATTAGGCTTTTTTAACAACGGCAGAATCAGGGCGTGCTTCCAGGCATGAGGGACCTCTCCCGTGCTCAAGGACAGATTGAGCACCGGATTGATCAAGGGGTTGATCACTGAGGCCATTTTCCCAAGATATTTTGCCGGGCAAGGGTCATAAGGTGATCCAGATTTGAGTTTAGAAAGAAGCTCCAAAGAAGAAGAATGAGATAGAGAGGGAAATTCCGATAGAAAGGGACCATCGCCGGAAAGGGACGTGTAAAGAAGAGAATTAGTGTCCGGGGGAGAAATCCGGTTAGTGGAGGGAAAAGAGTCTTGAATGGTTTTAATTTTGGTGATAAAGAAATTAGCGAGATGCGACACCCACGGTTCAGAGTGAGAGTGTTTGGGCAAAACAGAGCTAGGTGAGGTGAACTCCTTTACTATAAGAAACATTTCTTTACTCGGATCTGCGGCGGCCTCGATTCTTCTAGCATAATAGGCTTTTTTCTCTAGCATGATGTTACTATGATAGAGTTTGATGGCTTCCCTATATGCAGTTTTATCCGCTACCTCAGAATGCCTGCGCCAGGTACGTTCCGCTTTCTTGCACCTACGCCGCTGATCAAAGAGCGAGGCCGTAAACCACGGGGCAGATGCCCGACTATTGGCTTTGCGAGAAGATGGTCAAACCCTTTTCACGCCACCTCTTACCCGCTCTCAAAAACACTGCTGATTCTAAATTATAAAGGGCTAATACCCTAGCCTTCCAGTTTATGAAAGTGGGTGGAACTGAGTTGATCCATTCCGAGGTTATGCATAATCGAATAAGTGACAAAGCTACACAGAAGTGCTATCTCATGAGAAGGCCTGGACACAGACATATCTGACTCACACCCCATAATAACCAATTCTGCAGAAAGAACCACCTGTAGTTTGAGGGATATATTAATAAAAGATTGTACATCTTGTAAGAATGAGTCTAACTTAATACATGAGAAAAACATGTGTATGTCATTAGCTGCCAAAAGACCACATCGTGGACACCCCTGGGCATTAATACCGCCCTATTTCGATATTTTGGCAGGTGTGAAATACAAATCAAATAGGGCCATATAGCTTCGGGAACGTAAGCCCCCAGAAATTAGAACAGAGTTGGAGAGTTCTAATGCATAACCAACATCTAAACCACCCTTCCCTAACTTAACTTCTAATTTTGCATTCTGTACAACAAGGTCATCAGGAAGGGCCAGTATTAGACTTTGGTACAGATCACCAATGTGAGACCTCCTTAAAATCAAATCCATCAGTGAGCTTCTAGATAGCGCAGTTGGAACAGTGTAAAGAACCTGGGTTAAATAGCTACGAACCTGAAGGTACTTAAAAAATTCATGAGTATGCAAGCCATACTTATCTTTTAAAAATAAAAAAGAAGCTATTTTACCATCATAGGCTAAATCACCCAGTACTTTAATACCCAAGGAATTCCACCTAAATGTAACAGAGTCTTGAAAGATAGATGGCAATAGCCTAGCCGCAGTCAGCGGTGTATAAAAATTAATATTCGGAATAGAGCAATGACGGCGGACCTTCCTCCAAACTGAAAACATTGTTGCAATAACCTTAAACTTTGTTTTTTTATAGTAACTAGGTTCTAATGTTGAAAGAAGGGTTCCGTTGGCGTCTGCCCCTAAACCAATCTCAAAAATAGAGGGACAGCATGCCAATGGAAGTGGAGCTCGTGTGGCAAGTAGTGGGACAGCCTGATGTTGTATAAGAGCAGCCCAATTATAGAACAGTAAATTAGGAACAGACCACCCACCCCTATCTAATGGAAGACACATCCATTTAGCAGCCCTCGGCTGAGAATGATAGCTCCAGAGGAACCGATTGCAACATCTTTGCGCACTGGAAAGACTAGACTGGGAAAATTCCAAAGGAATTGTCCTAAATAACTACAAGAATTTTGGCAAAACCAACATCTTCAATACATTCCTCCGTCCGAATAAAGACAAATGAAGATTGTCGAGCCTTTGTAAAGTAGACTTCACCGTATCTATAATGGGCAGAATATTTAACTCCGGCAGATGTTCAATTACAGCGGTAATCTTGATACCCAGATAGATAGCACTTTGCACTATTGGGACATCAGAAATTGCCATAGCCGATGACTGAATGACCTGAGTTTTTTTAACATTACGTTTGTAGCCTGAAAGTTGTCCAAAGGCTAGCGCCAGAGTCTTAATAGTTGTAAACGAAAGCGACACGTTGCTAGTAAGAACTACAATGTCATCAGCGTATGCCAATGCTTTAAAGTCAACCATATTATTCTTGACCGATTGGATGTTCCCGGAAAGCTCAATCTTACTGATAAAGGGGTCAATGTAGAGGGCAAATGGG
Organism: Lissotriton helveticus; assembly: GCF_964261635.1. Taxonomy (NCBI): domain Eukaryota; kingdom Metazoa; phylum Chordata; class Amphibia; order Caudata; family Salamandridae; genus Lissotriton; species Lissotriton helveticus. The sequence continues at coordinate 684,337,192 of NC_136057.1, read as the reverse complement.
AAGAGTGAGCAAAGACACCCCTGCCTTGTTCCCCTGCCGATATTGAAAGGTTTTGAGACAGTCCCTGAGATTGACAGGGTTGCTTGGGGGGCAATGTACAGTGACTGTAAGGCCCAAATAAAGCTTGGGGAAAACCCCTTCCAGTACAGAACCTTCCAAAGAAAACCCCAAGCAACCCTGTCAAACGCCTTTTCTGTGTTCAGAAGAATTGCTCCGAGCGTAGACCGTGTAACATGGGCCCAATCAAAGAGAGCTATAACCCGGCGAACATGGTCCACAGTGGCCCTGCCGGGAATGAAACCATGTTGGCTGATAGAGACCAACTGGGAAACTACGGATGCAAATCTAGAAGCCAGGATTTTAGAGAAAATTTGGAATCAGTGTTGATTAATGAAATCGGTCGGAATGAGGCTGGATCTAAATCAGGCTTGCCTTTTTTTTTAAAACAGAATGATAGTGGTTAAGCGCCAAGAATCAGGAATCCTACCGAGCTGAGCATCCCTAAGAGTTGATAAAAGGTCCTGCTTAATCTCGGCCCGGAATGTATCCTAGAATTCCAAAGGAATAGAATCAGGACCTGCCGCCTTCCAGCTGGCCAGGGAATTTAGTGCTATGTCTAGCTCTTCACATGTAATAGGTGCAGAGAGAGCCTGATTGTCAGATTCTGAAATTTTCGCTGTGGTGAGGGCTTCTGTGTACGCACTAAACCCAAGATCATTTGCTTGGTCACTAACCTCAGTGTACAGAGATTGATAAAAATCTGAAAAGACTGAAACCACTCCTGTCGGGGTATCCTGGACATCCCCATGAGAATCCCGAATGCTAGTAATGCGATTAGCCTGACCACGCTGCTGGAGTTGCCTGGCAAGGACCCGACCGATCTTTCACCATACTCGAACATCATCGAGCGATACTGCAGATATTTAGACGCAAGGTCCTGGCCAAAAAACTCCAACAATGAGGCCTTAATACGGGCAACACGGGACTGACTAAGGAGTATGTCGCTACCCTCCCTGATCATGTTGATCAGCTGAACCTCAGCACAGCGCAATTCTTACATTCGCTCCAACAATGTGATTTTATATGCATTTTTTTTTATTTTCTCCCATTGACTTCAATGGTATGTAATTGTGCACAAAAGTAATTAATTTTGAGAACTTTGAAAATGTATATCTTAAAAAGTACTTACCGTAGAATTAAGTTGTTGATGTAAAAATTAACATAAACATTGATGTTATTTTTGCAAATGCTTAGCGCTGCCCTCTGATAAGCCTAACTGCTCGCCCACCTTACCAAAAATAGAGCATTATTATTATTATTAGCTACTTTTGCCTTTGTATAAAAATCTGGGTGTCACTGGACTCTCTACACAGTGTACTTCCTTTTAGTGCATATAGAACCTACACAAATTTTGGAATCAATATTAAAAAGAGATGACTAACAATGTCAATTGCAGAAGGGTAATAGAGGGGGAGGGTGTGCACGGTAGAAAACAAAAAAAAACACAAATTCTTGCATTACCAATTGCTATATTGTTCTCATGAAGTGCTGTAAATAAATACCAGCTCCTCTGTCACTCAACAGATCTCGAAAGAATGAAAATGAATGATGTGCGGTAATCAACTTCAGTTGAACATGAACGATTCTCCCATAGAAGAACTGTATTTGTTTATACACTGCACAGTTAATGCTAACCTCTGCCTAGTACAAAAGTGAAATGGGCAGGATTGTGAAAGGATTTTAATCTGCAGCTTCATGTTGGTGTGGGTACATTGTACCTTAGAATTTGCTGACTCCTTCAGAAAGTTGTCTTACCAAATCCTGTGAACATTCACATAAACCTGTCAAATATTTTACAAAAATTGCAGCAATCTATTATGGCATACTGGCAGGTGATTATATCACGAAGAAGGGCCTGAGGAGGTTTCAAAACGTGCCTGATTTGGCTTCCCTACTTTATATATCAAAACACAAAATGAAACCCTTGGGTCTATCCTCTTTGAATACCCTAAGCACAGATGACTCCATTGTGATCAAGCCGGCTGATAAAGTGAGAGCAATGGGCATCCTAGATACCACAACCTATAAAAAAGAATGCCTCAGACAAATGACGGTTAGGAGCCCTTTAAAAAGCGGCCCCACCAAAAGACTAATTACCACTATCATGTCTATGGTGGAGGAAGCCAAAGATAATGGTTGGCTTACCATAAAAAAAGCATACTTTTTGATAACCAGTGACCCGGTCACTCCATATTTCTGCTTACTCCCCAAGATCCACAAACCCCAGAGGCCCTGGGAGACTAATTATCTCCGGAATTGTTCTGTATTAGAACCTTTGCCACAGTTTGTGGATGTCGTCTTAAGACCTTTGGTTCATGACATGCCAACCTACCTCCCGGACAAGATGGCCTTTGCCATCTGAGTGATGTGATTTTTGAAGTGGAGACTGATAATTTTTTTGTCATTTGATCTTGAGGCATTGTACACTTGCATTCCACAGGACCAGACACCACTGTTGAGACCCTACTTCGGGAGAGTAATCTGGATGCTTTCACATCTATCTGTTTCATCATAGATGGTGCCACCGTGGCAATAAAAGAGCATTTCTTTCACTTTGGGCAGTGCCTGTATCTTCAGACGTCCAAGACTTACATGGGCAGTGCTGTCGCCACCAGTCTGGCGAATCTCTACATACATGCCTTCGAAACAGAACAAGTCTTGGTACCAGACAATCCTTACCGCTAACATATTGTCATGTGGAAGTAGTAAATAGATGACATTTTTGTTATCTGGCATGATGAAGCTATATCCATCACTTCCTTCCACCAATTACTTAATTTATTGAACCCGTATTTAGCAAAGAGAGTTTGCCTTATCTTGATTTACTCATCTTTCCCTCAGCAGGCATTTTGGAAACCGAACTGTATAGGAAACCAATGGTTCGCAATGCTCTGCTATCCTACACCAGCTTTCATCCCAAAGCACTGCGGGAAAACCTTCGATTTGGACAATTCTTGTGCCTTCAATGCAACTGTTCGAGTATTCAGAAATACAAGGAACACGCCAAAGTGTTCTCAACTCAGCTGCTTGAAAGACCATATCCATCCTCACTGATCAAGAAATTAGCGAAGAGAGCATGCAACAATAATCCAGATGCTCTATTTGACATTCAACAACCAAAAGAACCTTCTGGAAGATTGGTATGTGTGAATACTTTCTGTACTTTGTCCAACCTGATCCAAAAACAATTTGAAAGCTAGCCTGTTGCACACAAGACTTAGAACACCTAATACTATCAGACAAGAAACACTCTGGGGATGCCACCAGTGAAAGGACACTATCCATGCGGATCATGTAGTGTTTTCTCACAAACCACGATCACATCTGTGATTGACATCAGTACAGGAAGACCGTGGGAACTAAGATAGCGTACTAACTGCAACAGCGAGATAATTGCATACCTAGTCTTTTGTCCATGCGATCTTAGATACGTCGGTACGACGACGTGCAAAGTAAAAACCTGCATCATAGAGCATAAAAGTACCATTTGGTGCAGGATGCTGGCCTCAGAACTTACCTTTATTAACAAGGAGAGGGAACAGTTTGTGGGCTTTTAAGAGGTCCAGCGTACATGCCCTAGATACTTTTAAATAAAGAAGAATACGAAGTTCCTAGGTGAAATAGTGGTCACCATTGCACTTCCATGACTGGTGCTGCCTGACAATGTGTTACGGGGGGTCAGTAAAGGAGGGGGTAATTCTCCGTTCGGAACTAGGGCTCTCAGACACCCAGCCAGCTAGGTGTCATGCTTCATCATATGAGCCTGTTCCTCGTTGGGCCGGCGCTGCAATGCCCAACGGGTACCCTTAAAGGGGCTCTTTGCCGGAGACCTTTTGTTCCTTACCGTAAGGGTGCAGTGGGTGTGAGGTGCCTAGTCCAGTGTAGATGTGTGTTGTGCAGTTTAAAACCGGTCAGGGCGTCCTATTGAAGACTTTATTCTGTTAGGTACTGTTGGACCCGGTCCTTTGGGCAGGTTCACCCCGTGACTTTTTGCTTTTTCCTAGCCTGTTTTTGGAACCTGGGTTTGTGATTTTAGGCCTCTGCGCACTTTTTCACTGTGGTACAGTGTAAAGTGCGTGTGCTTTCTGTGTATGGATGGTGAGCGCCCTGCCCTCCCATAGGAATGAATGGGAAATATGTATGCCCATGGTAGATTCCTGATGCGTGGGGAGTGCAGGGGCGAGTTTGATATGTATGAACTCGTGAGAATGAATGCTGCAGAATGGTGTATGCGGCATGGCTGTATCTAGTCCAGAAGCGCCACTTTTAGAAGTTGGCATAATTGTGTAGTGAGTCTGCTAGCACGTGATTGGCTGATGGGCCTGGCCCAGGCATGCCTGGGCCTGTTGGTAGATGGACTGTCTGGAGGAGGGGGGTCTGAGTCAAGCCGTAGATGAAAGGCCCCCCATCTGCTGTTAGGAAGGAGTGGAAAGAGCTCTGGTGGTGCCAGGCTGTGTCTGTCGGCCCACCCTGGATGACTCTCCCTCCCGATGGCCCCCTGTCACCTCTGACCTGAGGCTGACAGGAGAGGGAAACCAGATACTCCCAGAGCTTAGGGCTCGCCTACACAAAGACTTCTAAAGACTTCAAAGCCTTTTCTGTGTATAAGAAGGGGCTCTGCCCCTTCCAAAATGTTCTTGTCTTGTTCTTACTTCGGACTGGAATCTACCAGGGGCGGGCGCTGCCCAGCCCCTGGATGCCTGGACCTCTGGGGGACCCCTCTGCCTGTCCTGGAAGGATGGGGGACTTTGCTTTACCCTGGAGGGACTTTGCTGCATCCCCCTGAAGGACTTGGCTGGACTTGTCCCTGTAGCGCTGAGGGAGCGCTTCATCTGCATCTAGCGCTGAGAGAGCGCTTTATTGCCCTTCTAGCGCTGGGAGCGCTGTGTTTTTCCTCTTCAGCGCCTGTGAGCGCTTCGCTGGGACAATAGCGCTTTAGAGCGCTTTATTTTGATTATTGCGCTGAGGGGCGCTTTGCCCGCCCTGGCGAGTGCCTACCTCGCTTACTCTTAACTTTATTTAACTTCGGCTGCCCACGCCGTGATCGCCGCTGCCCGGGGGCCTGAAGGTGCCCAGGAGCCGCCGTGCGCCTGTGCCCGGCCGTGGACGAAGCCACGAAGGGGCCGCGACCTGATTGGCCGTCCCTTGGCAGGAGCCACGCTCTGTTTGGCCGTGGCAGGAGGCCTGTCCCCGAGAGCCGCGACCTGATTGGCCGAAGAAGCTGCGCGTCAGAGGAGGAAGAAAGGCGCGGAGAATGGCGGCCGTGGCGGGGCTCCTCTCGGCTGAGGGAGCCCCGAGGAGACGAGGCGACCGATAGGCAGGGCTCCCGTGTGCCGAGGGAGCCCTGCAGAGAGAGAGAGGCGCTGTGACCTCATCAGGGGGCTCGCCCCAAACGCCGCGACGGGATTGGTCCCCGCCCTTGGGACCGCAGAATGGCCAAGTGATCACCGCCGGGCCCGAGAAGAGGAAGAAGGTGCCCAGGAGATGGCGGCTGGTGGCGCCGGTGCAGGGCTCCCATGCTGAGGGAGCCCTGGATGGCGGAGCGGTAGCGGAGGGGGCGCGAGGCACATGGTCGGTGCCTGCCCCCACCGCGAGCGAGGAAGAGCCGCCGCCCGGAGGAGCCCCGCCCCGGAGACAGCCCGGTGAGTTGGAAGGGCTGGGGGGGGCTCGATGCGGCTGTTGTTGGTGCCGGAGAGTGGCACCGGGGGCGAGAGCATTAGGGCGGCCCCAGCTGGCAGTGGGCCGCCCCAACGTTTCGGCGGAGCCTGATGCTCCAAAGGCCCCATCTGTGGACACGAGTCCTGAGAGGGCTCTGGGGGCATTTCCGTGTTCATGAGTCCGAGGGACTCCAACGAAGGGGGCATATCGGGGCAGATTGTCGTTGCCCGTCCCCAGCGGGCCCAGTTGTGTTTAGAGCCACGGAGGCTCTACGGGGCCCCTAGTTATTTAGAGCCTGAGAGCTCCAACGTTTGGCTATTTACAGTAGCAGAGCCTGTGTGGCTCCAGCAGTGGCGCAGTTGGCGCCTAAGGGCCAGTGAGGGCCCTGGCGCAGTTTTGTTGTTTCTCAGCTGCCCAGCACTTTGTGGGCAGCTGCCTCGTTTAGGCCTTTTGTACTTTTGGACTGGCGCTGCATGGCAGCGCGCCCTGACATTGGACACCGGGCAGCTGAGCCCCATCAAGGCCAGTTGGCCTAGGGACTGCCACAGGTGGTGGCTTATGTGAGTTTTTGCGCAACTGTATGGTTATTGCACCTCTGAATGTGTTCTCTTGCATCATGTGTTATTCCTGCACCTCTGAATGTTTTTAGACATCATGTGATTCTTGCGCTATTGTATTGCTCTGGCACCTCTGAATGTTTTTATGCATTATGTGTCTTTCTTTTCCTGCGCTGCACCTCTGAATGTTTAGTCATCATGTGTCTTCTTGCGCTGCACCTCTGAATGTATTTTATTTCATCATGTGCCTTATTCTTAACCCCGCTGAATGTGTAGGTTTATGCATTATGTGTTTTTCTTTACTACTCCTCTGAATGTGTTTCATACATCATGGGTAATGTGTTCTTTCTTAGACCCCTAAATGCTGTGTGATACTTAGGTGGTTGTTCTATTAGTACAGGTGGTCCTAGTGAGGTCCTGGTCCCCTGCGTGACAGTCTCCCAAGGAGTTCAGGGTTGCGTAGGTGGTACTTACCTGTTCCCAGTAGTTACTGGATGTGATCTATAACTGTTACTTTGTTTTACAGTGAAGTTTATATACTTTTATTCTAATTTCTGATAAGTATTTCTATATCTGCAAAGTGTTGATTCAGACAGGGGCCCATGTGGCCCTGTCTTGTAACTAATCCCTTGTGAATATTGCCGTGCCAGTTGGCACAATGTACATGTGTAATTTCTATCTGATATGTTTTGACAATACAAAAGTTATTTTAATATAACCTTGTGTGGAGTCTCTTTTGTGGTGTACCTAGTATGTTGTTGCTGTTGTGCGCTGACGCAAATGCTTTACACATCGCCTCCGAGTTTAGCCTAGACTGCCCGCGCCATGCTACCTAGAGGGCGAGCAGGGGTTATCTTGGCGTGTGACTTCCTTGCCCTGACTGGAATGGTGGTTTCTGCCTGGCTTTGGCATCAGCCTTAGCCTACCAGAAATAGCCGGTTTCCAACATTGGTGGGACAGCGGTGCGGATTTGGACTTGCGTTTGCCCAGTGCCATAGCGACAACTGGCTACATTACAAAAACTCTGCGTTTTTCAGATAGTCACATATTTGGGATTATTGTTTTTGATTTTGTTTTTCCTCAAAAGCGTCATTTTCAGATGGTGTTCTTGCGCTTTATGTTTAGGGGCAGATGAGAGAAAATGACAGGGCGGGACGCCAGTAGATAGGGGAGGTTCCCATAGGTTAGGAATCCCTTGCTGGGTCTAGTGTCCAATCCCTATTCCTGTCCCTGTGTGGGTAGATGGAAGAGAGGGAGGGTGGAGGAGAAATTGCTTACTCAGGAGGGTGGTTATTCCCTGAGTGTAGTGTGTGTGTCTGGATTCCCCAGTATGGTAGGATCCAGTGGTGGCAGCTTAAATGTGTCCAGTGCGCGAATTCCCATTCCCATTTCCCAGAGTATGGTGCCTGGTGCGCTCAGTAAGAGGGTGACAGGTTGAGAGTCAGAGGCAGTGAGGAACTGTCTCACCAGTCTGGAGGGGGAGTGTGTGGATGAGTGCTGTGTTGAACTGGAGGAGTTGGTGTGAGTTTTCTTTTTTTTTAAGGAGCTCGCACGTGAGGTGGATGTCTGGCGGTGTGCTGGATGTCGTGCAGAGACATTAGAAAGTGATTCTAAAAGTAGTGGCTTATGTATCTGATGATCCTGTGTAGATGAAGAGGTTCATGTGTAACCCAGCTATGTCCCATTAGGATGATAGGGGTGTAGGGGCTCACGTCCTGTCTCAGTGGAGGTGGAGTGAGTGTGGGACGGTGTGTCCCACGTTAGCCCGAAACCTTGTCTCAGGGCCTGGAGGATTCCCTAAGGGAGCGCCAGGTCAGGGGCCTAGGCTGTACTTACAAGTCATTTGAAGAGGATCTTCCTGTGTCTAGAGGACGGGGAGTTTCTGTAACCAGAACTCCGGCGGTCCTAGTGTTGGGCTGTACCGCTCCTAAGTGGAGGGTGCAGAAGTCCTGGCTCGCTGAGCATTTGACCGTCTAGAGTGCTTGACCATTTTTTTGGGGGCCTCTGGAGGTCATTCCCCGAGGAGGGGGGAGGCCAGGTTCAGGTTCAGCCTGACCTGGAGGGAAGGGCATCGGTAATCAGTGTCCTGACCGGTTGTTGGCTTCCAGGGGTACCGCTCCCAGGTGGGAGGGTGCAGAACTCTGGAGGGGGGTGCAGAGGGAGGGTGTCCTTACTTCTGACCCCGGTGGGAGGAGAGTGTGTCGCTGCTACGCCGCTGGTGTGTGCTCTGTCTAGCCTGAGACATACTGTACCTGTGATAGTGGAACTGGAAGGGGGTGCAGAAGGACGGTGTACTTCTGACCCCGGTGCAACTTAAGGGTGTAAATCCTAGGTTGGGAGATTAGGAAACTTCTAGGTCAAGAGGAGTCTCTACTAAGGGGGATCAGCTGAAGAGACTGAGGAGGCGGCCCTTGCTGTGTGTTCTGGGGCCCACCTGCAGTTTGTTGTTTCCACTAAGGTAGAGGAAAGGGGGCTTTGCTGTGTGCTGTGTCCCCCCACCTGCTTGAAGAGGGACTGTGCTGTGTGCTTTGTACCTCAGAAGTGGAATCGTTTCCAGGTGGTAGACCAGTGACGGAGTGAGGTCCTGATCTGGTAGGAGAGTTGTGTTCTGGTGAGTGCTTCCCTGTGAGGGTTATTCCTTCACCCTGACTGGAAGCAAGGGTCCCTACTTGGTCTAAGGTACTTACCTCTGCCAACTAGAGACCCCCAGTTCTAACATTGGTGGAGTAGAGGTCGGATCGGGCATTCTTGCTGTGACCTCTAGTCAGCCTGAGGGTGTGGTCCCTAGGGTGTAGGATCAGTGGTAGTGTAGCTACCCTCAGAGAGAGAGTGGAGATTGGCTATTGTGACCCCGGTGCAACTTAAGGGTGTAAATCCTAGGTTGGGAGATTAGGAAACTTCTAGGTCAAGAGGAGTCTCTACTAAGGGGGATCAGCTGAAGAGACTGAGGAGGCGGCCCTTGCTGTGTGTTCTGGGGCCCACCTGCAGTTTGTTGTTTCCACTAAGGTAGAGGAAAGGGGGCTTTGCTGTGTGCTGTGTCCCCCCACCTGCTTGAAGAGGGACTGTGCTGTGTGCTTTGTACCTCAGAAGTGGAATCGTTTCCAGGTGGTAGACCAGTGACGGAGTGAGGTCCTGATCTGGTAGGAGAGTTGTGTTCTGGTGAGTGCTTCCCTGTGAGGGTTATTCCTTCACCCTGACTGGAAGCAAGGGTCCCTACTTGGTCTAAGGTACTTACCTCTGCCAACTAGAGACCCCCAGTTCTAACATTGGTGGAGTAGAGGTCGGATCGGGCATTCTTGCTGTGACCTCTAGTCAGCCTGAGGTTGTGGTCCCTAGGGTGTAGGATCAGTGGTAGTGTAGCTACCCTGAGAGAGAGAGTGGAGATTGGCTATTGTGTGCCAGGGGCTTCTGCCCCCACTCTGTGGATTGGTTAGGACCTGTGATCGTTGGGTGGCCTAGGGCCTGGTCCTGGCTGTGGATGACTAGTGTGTACCAGTGGGGTATCCTAGTTGTGTCAGAGAGCTTTTGTGAGGGAAATCCCTGTGGGTTCAGAGTGGCGAAAAACTGTAAGGTGGCCCTGCCCTGCAGGCCCGTCTCCGTGGTTTTGTCGCCCAAAGCATTGAAGACCATCAGTGTAGTGATTGGTCTACCCTGCGTTTTGGCTGGAAGGGGGATGTGTTGGACCCGGTCCTTTGGGCAGGTTCACCCCGTGACTTTTTGCTTTTTCCTAGCCTGTTTTTGGAACCTGGTTTGGTGATTTTAGGCCTCTGCGCACTTTTTCACTGTGGTACAGTGTAAAGTGCGTGTGCTTTCTGTGTATGGATGGTGAGCGCCCTGCCCTCCCATAGGAATGAATGGGAAATATGTATGCCCATGGTAGATTCCTGATGCGTGGGGAGTGCAGGGGCGAGTTTGATATGTATGAACTCGTGAGAATGAATGCTGCAGAATGGTGTATGCGGCATGGCTGTATCTAGTCCAGAAGCGCCACTTTTAGAAGTTGGCATAATTGTGTAGTGAGTCTGCTAGCACGTGATTGGCTGATGGGCCTGGCCCAGGCATGCCTGGGCCTGTTGGTAGATGGACTGTCTGGAGGAGGGGGGTCTGAGTCAAGCCGTAGATGAAAGGCCCCCCATCTGCTGTTAGGAAGGAGTGGAAAGAGCTCTGGTGGTGCCAGGCTGTGTCTGTCGGCCCACCCTGGATGACTCTCCCTCCCGATGGCCCCCTGTCACCTCTGACCTGAGGCTGACAGGAGAGGGAAACCAGATACTCCCAGAGCTTAGGGCTCGCCTACACAAAGACTTCTAAAGACTTCAAAGCCTTTTCTGTGTATAAGAAGGGGCTCTGCCCCTTCCAAAATGTTCTTGTCTTGTTCTTACTTCGGACTGGAATCTACCTGGGGCGGGCGCTGCCCAGCCCCTGGATGCCTGGACCTCTGGGGGACCCCTCTGCCTGTCCTGGAAGGATGGGGGACTTTGCTTTACCCTGGAGGGACTTTGCTGCATCCCCCTGAAGGACTTGGCTGGACTTGTCCCTGTAGCGCTGAGGGAGTGCTTCATCTGCATCTAGCGCTGAGAGAGCGCTTTATTGCCCTTCTAGCGCTGGGAGCGCTGTGTTTTTCCTCTTCAGCGCCTGTGAGCGCTTCGCTGGGACAATAGCGCTTTAGAGCGCTTTATTTTGATTATTGCGCTGAGGGGCGCTTTGCCCGCCCTGGCGAGTGCCTACCTCGCTTACTCTTAACTTTATTTAACTTCGGCTGCCCACGCCGTGATCGCCGCTGCCCGGGGGCCTGAAGGTGCCCAGGAGCCGCCGTGCGCCTGTGCCCGGCCGTGGACGAAGCCACGAAGGGGCCGCGACCTGATTGGCCGTCCCTTGGCAGGAGCCGCGCTCTGTTTGGCCGTGGCAGGAGGCCTGTCCCCGAGAGCCACGACCTGATTGGCCGAAGAAGCTGCGCGTCAGAGGAGGAAGAAAGGCGCGGAGAATGGCGGCCGTGGCGGGGCTCCTCTCGGCTGAGGGAGCCTCGAGGAGACGAGGCGACCGATAGGCAGGGCTCCCGTGTGCCGAGGGAGCCCTGCAGAGAGAGAGAGGAGCTGTGACCTCATCAGGGGGCTCGCCCCAAACGCCGCGACGGGATTGGTCCCCGCCCTTGGGACCGCAGAATGGCCAAGTGATCACCGCCGGGCCCGAGAAGAGGAAGAAGGCGCCCAGGAGATGGCGGCTGGTGGCGCCGGTGCAGGGCTCCCATGCTGAGGGAGCCCTGGATGGCGGAGCGGTAGCGGAGGGGGCGCGAGGCACATGGTCGGTGCCTGCCCCCACCGCGAGCGAGGAAGAGCCGCCGCCCGGAGGAGCCCCGCCCCGGAGACAGCCCGGTGAGTTGGAAGGGCTGGGGGGGCTCGATGCGGCTGTTGTTGGTGCCGGAGAGTGGCACCGGGGGCGAGAGCATTAGGGCGGCCCCAGCTGGCAGTGGGCCGCCCCAACGTTTCGGCGGAGCCTGATGCTCCAAAGGCCCCATCTGTGGACACGAGTCCTGAGAGGGCTCCGGGGGCATTTCCGTGTTCATGAGTCCGAGGGACTCCAACGAAGGGGGCATATCGGGGCAGATTGTCGTTGCCCGTCCCCAGCGGGCCCAGTTGTGTTTAGAGCCACGGAGGCTCTACGGGGCCCCTAGTTATTTAGAGCCTGAGAGCTCCAACGTTTGGCTATTTACAGTAGCAGAGCCTGTGTGGCTCCAGCAGTGGCGCAGTTGGCGCCTAAGGGCCAGTGAGGGCCCTGGCGCAGTTTTGTTGTTTCTCAGCTGCCCAGCACTTTGTGGGCAGCTGCCACGTTTAGGCTTTTTGTACTTTCGGACTGGCGCTGCATGGCAGCGCGCCCTGACATTGGACACCGGGCAGCTGAGCCCCATCAAGGCCAGTTGGCCTAGGGACTGCCACAGGTGGTGGCTTATGTGAGTTTTTGCGCAACTGTATGGTTATTGCACCTCTGAATGTGTTCTCTTGCATCATGTGTTATTCCTGCACCTCTGAATGTTTTTAGACATCATGTGATTCTTGCGCTATTGTATTGCTCTGGCACCTCTGAATGCTTTTATGCATTATGTGTCTTTCTTTTCCTGCGCTGCACCTCTGAATGTTTAGTCATCATGTGTCTTCTTGCGCTGCACCCCTGAATGTATTTTATTTCATCATGTGCCTTATTCTTAACCCCGCTGAATGTGTAGGTTTATGCATTATGTGTTTTTCTTTACTACTCCTCTGAATGTGTTTCATACATCATGGGTAATGTGTTCTTTCTTAGACCCCTAAATGCTGTGTGATACTTAGGTGGTTGTTCTATTAGTACAGGTGGTCCTAGTGAGGTCCTGGTCCCCTGCGTGACAGTCTCCCAAGGAGTTCAGGGTTGCGTAGGTGGTACTTACCTGTTCCCAGTAGTTACTGGATGTGATCTATAACTGTTACTTTGTTTTACAGTGAAGTTTATATACTTTTATTCTAATTTCTGATAAGTATTTCTATATCTGCAAAGTGTTGATTCAGACAGGGGCCCATGTGGCCCTGTCTTGTAACTAATCCCTTGTGAATATTGCCGTGCCAGTTGGCACAATGTACATGTGTAATTTCTATCTGATATGTTTTGACAATACAAAAGTTATTTTAATATAACCTTGTGTGGAGTCTCTTTTGTGGTGTACCTAGTATGTTGTTGCTGTTGTGCGCTGACGCAAATGCTTTACACATCGCCTCCGAGTTTAGCCTAGACTGCCCGCGCCATGCTACCTAGAGGGCGAGCAGGGGTTATCTTGGCGTGTGACTTCCTTGCCCTGACTGGAATGGTGGTTTCTGCCTGGCTTTGGCATCAGCCTTAGCCTACCAGAAATAGCCGGTTTCCAACAGGTACCCTGCCTGAATAAAATAATGCAGGAGGGGTAACGTATTTTGTTTACTATGTGACAAATTACCTACTCTACTCCCACATGGTCGACCTGTTTCTCGCCCTAAATGTGTCATACAATGATCAGTGGCGATGCTTCAGGACCGTGAACAAACATATTATGATACAAACTATCTACAAAAAAAGGGGGAAACGGTGCGATGCTACCTGCCACTGGTATTGCCCTAGGGACTTGCCTGCTAGGAATGTGAAACCACCTGTAAATGGAAAGCACAATTAAAAATACAACCGTCCTGGTAGTATACAGTGTATGTCATGGGACGTTGTGCGCAAATTGCTTCTTGTTGGTCAAAAGAACACTGTGTTCGAAGGGGTTATCACAATGCTCAGTGATCACTTGCAAACCACAATGTAACTTTATTAAATGCAGGGAGACATATACAACACCATGTAAAACGTGAGGGAGCTACACCAAATCTCGTGAGTATAATGACAACTCACCTAATGTAGTATAAAGTGTGGCCTCATCTGGTGCAGCGGATTGTGTAGACACCCAAAAGTGGTGTCACTGTGGAAAAAGGAGGTTGAGAACACACATAAATGGAGATCAGCAGTCATGATCATGGAGGTACTGCACTGGTAAAGCCAACGTGAGGTGGGAAGGGCCACTGCCCCCCAAAAGGTACACAACGGTCACAGAGTGTTTGTATCAACAGCCTGCTATGTCTGAGTCCAGAGGCGCCCTGTGTAACTCAGAGCCGGTGCAGTCGGCAGGAGGAGTGCTGTGTCAGCGCCGCCTGCAAAACAATCCTGACGTTGCAGCAAAATCAGAGGCTGAGCGTAGGGGACCCGAGGAAGGCTAGGAGATATGGACATCGGAACAACCCAGCAATGTGGTACTTACCTCTATGAGGCACGAGGGCTCCACCGGAGTCAGTTACTAACATGTGGACTTCTGGGAGGTGTAGTTTAAATCAGCGCGACGCACCAAAAACTGTGTATCACGTCTGGAGCCAGTAGTACTCCCACCAATGGGAGGAGCCTTTAGAGTTTAAATACAGGTGGGACTTTAACTATGTTTGTTCAAGGCATCTGACGAAGGCAGTAATGCATCATGCCGCTTTTTATCTTTTATTAAAGCTGCCTTTCCTGAGGTCCCCGCTGTGTCCTTTTGGTTCCTTTTTTGAAGTAACCGGTCTGTTGGATATATGGATATATGGATATATATATATATATATATATATATATATATATATATATATATATATATATATATTTGCCGCTCCGAGGACACCAGGTAGCGAGTCACTCTGTAGACGGGTGCTGTTTACGCGTTGGTGCGTCGCGTTATATTAAAGCTTGAAAGTTTCTCCCATTTGCCAGGAAAAAGAGACCGCACTCGCGGGATGCTTGACAAAGCAGTGTTCTTTATTTCATTGACAGACGCGTTTCGGTAATTCCTTTCTTCTGTGTCTACGCGTAACGCACAGCGCGGTGCCATTTGTAACCCTTAGATTATGGAAACAAACATAGGACTTGACGCAACCCACAAAATTGTGAGCGCCATCTTGGAACATTGTCCGATTAATTCTTTGTATATTGCTTTTGTTTATACAGATATTCCAGTGTTTTCTTATGGTCCCTCTGAGCCAATCAACATCTGATGAAAATGTGGTTATCATGCGGAATCTTCCATCATCAACCTTCTTTTCTTTCTTCTTAAAAAGATCTTCTCTCAGTATCTCAGATACTCTCTGGAGAGTGGTTGTGAGCAATTTCGCATTGTAACCTCTTGCTAAAAATCTATTAAGGCTGTCCTTGGCTGCTGAATCAAAATCAGATCTCACTGAGCAATTACGTTTTAGCCTGAGAAACTCCCCGTATGGTATACTGTTGATCAATCTGCGGGGATGGCTACTTAACGCGTGTAAAGTACTGTTACCCGCTGTGGGTTTTCTATAGAGACAACAGTTTATCTTGTTCCCTTTGATCCTGACTTGGAGATCTAGGTAGTTTGCTGCCACCAAACTAACCTGACCAGTAAATCTTAGATTGTTCTCGTTAAGATTTAGAAACCTGATATAGTCTTCTCCCTCATGGACTGAACCATTCCACACCAAAATTAAATCGTCGATGTATCTATACCACGATACAATTTTCTCTGTTCATGTTTGATTCTCTGGTGCCCAGGCTACCTGCTCCTCCCACCAGCCCACAAATAAATTCGCGTAGCTGGGGGCGAAGCAGGAGCCCATGGCAGTGCCAGAGACTTGTCTGAATAGCCCCCCTGAAAAAGAAAGATATTATTGTGAAGACAATATTGGATTAATTCCAACAACAGTTTGTTATGTGTTGCAAATTTTAACTGTCTTTTTCTCAGGAAATATTCCACTGCAGACAAGCCTTGTACATGGTCAATACAGGTGTAGAGGCTGGTTATGT